>NC_137155.1:57767983-58367983 GCF_951394435.1 Stenella coeruleoalba
CCCTTCTCAAAGAGAAGACAATTCCATAACAGGGAATCCAGAGGGCCCCAGGAAAGCTGGTGGTTGTAAAGATAAAAACCAGTAGTTTGGAAAGAAACTTATACAAAAACATTGGCCACATAGGAGTCTAGCATCATGGACTTCCTTGTCAGGCTTCCCTTCCCCTCTGCTGAATTATAGCTCCAGATCCTGCCTGAGTCCTAATGGCTCATTTGCATAAAGGTCCTGTCTTGTGTAAATACTAGTTCCAGAATTTAGGAAATGTGGTGACGACTGTCTACATTAAGGCTCCAGGTCAAGTGCAGTCCCATATCCTCAGCTGAGATAATTACTGGCGAGTAAATAAATTATGCTTGCCTATACTTGCAAAGATAACATTTTAAATATCAGAACTCTCACTTCACACTAGAGTTAAGATTATTCAACACTTGCATTAGGTGTGAGTTACTAAAGCTGAAGACAATTCTTACATTAAGAAATAAATAAAGTTTTATATATAGGAGGGCAAACATAAGCAAAGTGAATTCATATTCTGAAAGTTCTATATAAAATAACATCTTTCAAGGTTAATAAAGACACAAGTACAAGTATATATAACTGATAAAAAATACAGAGAGGTGGAATGGGAAAGACGTGGAGAATACAGATTCTGGAGCAAGACTAGCTGGGTATGAATCCTGGCACTGCCACTTACCACCTGGGAGACCCCAGGCAAGTTACTTAACCTCTCTGGGCCTCACTTTCACCTCATCTGTAAAATGGAGCAATTATAGTACTTATCTCAAAGGACTGTTGAGAGGTTGAAACAAAGCACTTTGAACACCGGCTTACAGTTAGTGCTCTAAAAGTATTAACTTTTTAATAAAAGCATTCTTTTTGTCTTCGTTTCTTTCTTATCCCTTTCCTCCCCCTTTTCTTCTTCTTCTTTATCATCATCACCATCATCCACACTAAATGGCCAGGGCTGGCTACATAATTTGTAGGCGCAGTATACAATGAAATTTCAGGGTGTCTTGTCCAAAATCAAGAAAAAACTTTTTCCTTTCTTTTGTGGTCTCTCTCTCTCACCTCTCATGGTGTTTATTCGCTACCTAAAAACACACCTCCTTTCAAACACAAGGATTTTCCTGTGTTGAGTGCAGACCCTCACAAAGGCCTGGGGATCCTCCCTGTAACTTGGTGCACTCTAAGTGTGCCCCTAACTCTGACCCTCCTTGTGTTTGTGTCTAGCCTCCTGCCAGGGGTGAGGGCTGGCAGAGATCACTGTGCAGGGGTGGAGGAGTGAGATGGCATACAGCCTTTTCTGGGGAGGCAGGGAGGTGGTGGGAGGAGGGACTACACATAAGCAGAGGCTCCAATCCCTGGCGAATACTTCATTGCCCCATTGGACTTCACTTACAAAGATAAAATTATTAAGAATTTTCAAGACAGTGATCACAGAGCATTAAAGCCCCAAGTGTGGGCTCCCTTGTGAACATGGGACCCTGTGTCACATGTCCATGAAGCTGGCCCTGAAAATAGCTAAAGAGATGTGAAATTAATTATCAGTCAATTAAAACCCCATTTTGATTATCAAGTGATTGGTTTAAGATGTGCAAACTGGAATTTGTTCCCAGTTTTGGTGAGGCCAACACAAAAGGGGTAAATCATTTTATCCATTTGTGAAACTCATGGTGGAGGGAAAAAAGGTATATATATATATATATAAACCAACTGGTCTACCCCAGAGATCTAGTTACAAAGTAACTTTTATAAAGATCCTTGTGCTCTCCTAACCAAAAGCATTAGGTCAGCGTTTTCCAAAGTGTGTTACATGAGAAAAGAGTTCTGCAGGGAAAAATTCGGTTACTGGGTAACACAAAATCAATTGAATTTAAAAATCAAATCATATCCGCACCACTTAGTTAATAGGACTAAATGTTTTCTTCCTGATTATTTACCTTATGTTTAACTCTTTTCTAATTATTACTATTAGACTTTGGAAGGAGCAGAGAAACACAGAAAAAGAGAGCCCATTTAGCAAACAGATATCAACTTTCAGAATGAATTTATCTTGTAATTAAACTTGGCCTTCAGTTCTTCAACCAATGATCTGTTCTCTCCCCTTCCATGGTTATCCACTCCCAAGACCATACTCCTGACCCCCTCCTTCTGTCCTTTAGCTCACCTGCTTTAGTACTCACTAGCAGTTTATTGACCTTGTTGAGTTTTCCAAATCACTGACCATCACTTACAATTACCTCCACTAGTGCCCTCATTTCCCTCCATATCCAGGTTAAATGCCATGTTTCAGCATTATGGACATTACTAATATCTTTAATTCTTGCATACTTATCCCCACCGAACATGGCTGGTAGAGCCTCAATCCTGGTTAAAACCATAAAAACCTACTCTGTGCTGGCACTTGGCTGGAGAAAAACTCACATCTGTGCTGACTGCTCTCACTTTAAACTCTTGGTCTCAAATCTCAAATGGACATTCAACAAAGCAGCAATCATATTCACTTCACTTTCCCACTCTCCAAAGTTACTATTTTATATGTTCTCCTCCTCACCCTCTCCCTATTCTTATCTTGTGACTCTGTCTCATTCTTCATTGGGAAAATAGAAACAGCCAGATAGGAATTCTCTTATTTTTTCCATCAGTTAATATATACATACTCTTTCCCTTCCCACCTTATATCATAATAAAGTGTCCTTGCTTCATCCTATCAAAGACTGATTTGCACTTTGTAGCTGTCCCCTTACTTTTCAGTTAATTAACTCTTGCAAATCTCTCTTCTCCTGTATCACTGCATCACAAATGTCCCTACTCTGTCTAGGGGATACACAACTAGAGCAAAAAACGTGCTCTAATATCTCCTGTCTAAACAACAAAATAAAAAACAAACCCTCCTCGACTCCATTTCTCTGCTCCCCTTCCTAGCAAATCTTAACGAGTTGCCTATAACTGCTGTCTCTATATCCTCGTCTCACATTCTCTGTGTAACGCATTCCAGTTGGGTTTCTGTCCCCATTTCTCCTACTGAGACTGCTCTTGTCAAGGGCACCATTACTTTCATGTTACCAAATCCAGTGGTCTTACATTATATGACAGCTCTTAATTTTTTAAATCCCTTAAAAAAATCTTGACTTCTATGATGCCACATACTCCTCGTCTTCCTCCTACCTTACTGGCTATTCCCTCTCTGTCTCCTTTGCTGGTTCCTCTTCCCTGCTAGATAGATGATCTCTAGGGGCTGGAGGTTTCTGGAGCACATTCTTGGGTCCTCTTTTAATACCAAGCAATATATTTTTTTTCCTGTGGGTGATCTCATCTAACTTTAAGGTCTTCAATATAACCTGCACACTAGTGACTACCAAATCTGTGTCAGTAGCTCTGACCTTTGCTTAGAATTTCAGATTTTCTATAGCCAACTGTCCACATGACATCATCACATGGATGTTGGATAAGGAGCTCAAACTTACCATGTCTATTGGAACAGAACTGTTGATATTTTTCTTACCCCCCAAATCTGCTTCTCTCCAAATCATCCCAAGTCAGCCCTGATATCCACTTAGCTACTGAAGCCAAAAATCTAGGAATTATCTTGATTTTCTCTTTTCTTTACTATACCGTGTCAAATCTATCAGCAAAAACTGTCAACACTTCCTTCAGAATACATCCTTAACCTGCTCACTTTTTCCACTTCCAATACCACCACTCTACCACATGCCATCATCCTCTCTGGACTGAACAATTGCAATAACTTCCCAATTAATTTTTTTGCCTCCACTCTTAAACCATTATAATCCTTTCTCTACACAGAAGCCAGAGAAATGTCTTAAAAAAAAATCTAAACCAGAGCATGCTTAAAACATTCCAAAGGCTTCATATGACACTGGGAGTAAAACCCAAAATTCTTGTGTTGGTTATAAATTTTACCTGCTCTAGACCCTGTCAATGCCTCCATTTATCTCATATATCTCTTCATGTGCACACTATGCATACCTCAGCCATGCTGCCCTTCTTTGTTTCTCAAACATGCCAAGGTCACCTTAGCCAAGGAACCCTTGTCCTAGTTGTTCCCACTGCCTGGAATTCTCATGACTCTTCTCATTCAGTGGCTTCTTCTTCTCATTCAGATATTGGCTTAAATAGCACGCTTGTTATTTATATCACTGTGGAATCATGAATTCCTATCTTATTCAATGTGTTATAATCAATTACCAGCATTATTTATTTTCCTGCTCAAATTGTTCCAGACTTGGACATTTAAGGGTCCCTTCAAGTTGCTTCCTGTGTCCTTTTGAGATGTCTCTGTTATTCTTTGAGTACTTTATTATGTTCTGGCACAAAAAGATGTTTCAGGTTCATTTTATACTTTCTCTGGAATCAGCCTATTTCTTCAAGGAACTTTGATTCCTTTTAGTGGAGAATGGTATTTAATAACCAAGATATGGGCTCTAGAAGTGCTCATTGTTATGGAGTATTACTATTTTTAAGACCTTCTCTGTAGACAGAACTAGCAAACATGTTATCTATTTATCTATCATCTACTTATTGATCTAATCATGAGTTCACACTGATACCCACAATTCCAGTATAACACTACATACTTTATTCTAGCCAATTCCCTTTCTACATTTGTAGTTCTCTTTTCCAACAGTGAGAAACCCATTATCTTTGATACATTTATTTGCTCAACCCCACTGTATGTAGCCAATCTCCTGGCACACAGGCTGTCTCCTTGGCCACACTAAGGTCCATGCAAGGTGAGACTCCATGCTCCCAGCCCTAGTGTTGTTCCAAATTAACCCCTTATAACTTTCCGGTAGGTATTCATTTATTCAGTCATTCTTTCATCTGCTCATCTAGCAAATGTTTACTGAGTATGTAGCCTATGTCAGGAACAAAGCTGAATGCTGTGGATACACCAATGACCAACGTAGCCAGAATATCTGACCTCATGGTTATTACCCTAGACCATATGTCTCTGCTCTAGCCCTAGACCATATGTCTCTGCTCTAGCCTTTTTTTTTTTTTTTTTCGCGGTACGCGGGCCTCTCACTGTTGTGGCCTCTCCCGTTGCGGAGCACAGGCTCCGGATGCGCAGACTCAGCGGCCATGGCTCATGGGCCCAGCCGCTCCGTGGCATGTGGGATCTTCCCGGACCGGGGCACGAACCCGTGTCCCCTGCATCGGCAGGCGGACTCTCAACCACTGCGCCACCAGGGAAGCCCCCATTTTTTTTTTTAAATAAATTTATTTATTTTTGGCTGTGTTGGGTCTTCGTTGCTGCGCACAGGCTTTCTATAGTTGTGGTGAGCGGGGGCTACTCTTCATTGTGGTGTGCAGGCTTCTCATTGCGGTGGCTTCTCTTGTTGCAGAGCACAGGCTCTAGGTACACAGGCTTCAGTAGTTGTGGCTCGCGGGCTCTAGGGTGCAGGCTCAGTAGCTGTGGCACATGAGCTTAGTTGCTCCGCAGCATGTGGGATCTTCCCAGACCAGGGCTCAAACCCACGTCCCCTGAATTGTCAGGAGGATTCTTAACCACTGCACCACCAGGGAAGTCTTATATATTTGTTTTTATTAAACTTTAAAGTTTGTTGTACCTAAGTGTATCTACATACCTATGTTATGCATAATTCTTATTCTAGAATTAGGGCTCAGTCACTCTTCACATACCCTTTTGCAGTCTCCATGCAGTCCCAAGTTAAAGAATGTTCTAGGTAGATATATGTGGATAAACATGTAGATGCCTTATTTGGTAGTCTTTATCTGACTCTGATTCTGAAACACAGAGTAGGCATAACCACATAAGTAATGCTTATTTCTCTCTGGTATGTTATGTGATAACCATACCCATTTTGGCTCCAGGAAATGTTTCAAATCTGTAAATCTGCATTTTGTCATGTATCTCAGAGTGACTTAATGACCTGATTCATTATATTATAATAAAACACAATGGGCTCTTCTAAAGGAAATGAAATTAAATATATGGCCCTAATACTCATCTGCAAGTCAGCAGTGTCCCTTGAACACAGTAGGTTTTTGATAACAACTGGTTGCTTTAATTAAAAGTTATATATATATATATATATGTAATGTACTGCTGTAGTACATATTGATTAAGACACATTAAGAGTTATTTCTCCTTCGTCTCCTTTCCTACTTCTCTCACACTTCGGCATTTCTGTTCCCTTTGTAAACCAACCTTTTGAGAGCTTTTCATTTTTTCTTTCCTTTTCTAATTTTCTGTGGCCACATATCCAGCTGAAGAGTCTTGGCAAAAACATGCTTCCAGTTTTTAACATCTGTAAATACAGGTTTTCAGAATTTCACTGGAATAATTTTTACACCTCCCCCTGAGAGAGAAAATGCTAACACAGATATTAGAAATTGTTTAAGAGGCCTGATTTGTGGAAGATGGCTTCTTAGAGACTCAATTTGGGGATAAATGAGTTACTTTGTATTCCATTTCCTTTTTTAAAAAAAAGACAAGTCTGGTTTTGTTCAGACCCCTTATTACATTTAGCTTCTGTTCTCATAATCCATCAAAATTACCAGCTGAAAGATCAAAAAATAAAAATAAGCGTTCCTGTTTTGAAGCATACTGTTTAAATAAATGCAACACTCCTCAAACATGTGGACCTATGTCCTATCTGCTTCTTGGATTTCCTGCAAAGTAGAGTCAGTTGTCTGCTATATCCAGTGAACTCTGAGGAGTAGATGAGAGCAAGCCACTTTTTTTTGGATGGCAACTTTCTGTAACTGTATTCAATCTAAGCCTGAAGTCCTCATTGGTTTCAGCTTCCCTTTTTAGTAAAATTCAATTTATAAACTTTATTTTCATTACATGTCATGCCTATGGTTTTTGGCCACAAAAAAGGAACTAAGAAACACAAAACAATTGAGACAGATAAAAGGTTATAACTGTGTCTCCACTGTCATTTTTGGTGAGGTACAGACCTCACTTTCAAATAGTTTCAAATATCCTCGGCAAGACAAAAGCCTTCAACCAAGGTAGGAGACTGCCTAACTGCTGTGTATTTTCAAGGTGTGGCTGGGTTTCCACCTGGCTTTTTTTCTTTTGAATTAAGATGCCCTTACTGCCAAAAGGCTCTTAAATGCTCATTTGTAATGACGATAACAGTAAGATTTGCTGAGCACTATTGTCTGTACAGATTCTTCCAAGCTGAGACAGAGTCCTTCTAAACGTACCGTATATACTACCAGCAGAGACTCTGCTTTTGGAAGTGCTTCTCAAACTATCAAAATTAATCCCTTGGGAGAGAATGCTTAAAATGCAGATCTAGGCCACCACCAGAGATTTGATTTGCATGTTAGGATGGGGCTCAGGAATGTGCATTTCTCACAGGCTCCTGGTATAATTCTGTTGTGATGGACCATACTCTGAAGAACACTGTTTAGGGTATTGAGGGAACTCTTGGCTGTCACCATATCGTCGCATTTTTATGCGACGAATAACATTTCTGGAAAGCTATATATGCAAACACATTTTTGGTGAAGCCACCAGAATTCTGTCTGTGACTGACCCTGTTCTTTCTGAGAGGCATTACTGATTTGACGTCTGTAAACAGCAACCAAATATAACCAGTGAAGCTCTCTGTTCAAAGGAATATCTTAGTGGTTTAGTTTGTAAGGTCAGGAATACATTTCTTATGTGAATACATGATCATCCTCTAATGGATTAATATGGATTAGCATATGGAAGGTTTCTCACAGAAAGGGAGCAAAATCATTCTCATATCACAAAACAATGACAACTGCCGGAATCTATTAGCTGAAATCACTTATGTCCCCTTTTCCTGCGTTATTTTCTGTTCTTCATCATAGCTATGGTTATAGTTGTGCTGCTAACGGGGTCACAGGCTGGGGTGGGGGCTCTGTTTGTGGTTTGAAGTTGAGGTTTCTGGTTTCCAGAAGCCTCAGTCTACAGGGAGTTCACCCTCATACTGGCCTTCCAGCCACAAGATGGGGTGACACTGGGGAGAAGTGTCTTTGAATTGGGGCTGTTGATTCTCAAGCTGGCTCTGGGGCCGAGGCTCCTGTGCTCAGAAAAAAAACCCAGCTTCAAATTTTAAACATTCATAAAAATCAGAATGGTGATATTTTTGACCTGCTGCCAACTTGTTTAACCTCTTTCTTCCTTTTTTTTTTTCTTTTTTAAATCAAATTGCTGGAATATGGTGTGTGAGATTTTAGAGCCAACATTTTTTTTTTTCTCCTGTTGGAAAAAAGTTCCCCAAGTGAGAAATTTTGTCAGGTTTTAGCCATGAAAGGGTGCAGCTCTTTCTTTGTCAATGATAAAACTGCAATTCTCCACGCATAATGTAACGATTTATGCCCTTGGCATCTTACAGTGTAACAGGGCCGAGGCGCATAAATTCTCCTCAGGTTAAAACAGGAGTAGACCTCACAACTTTGGCTGTGCCATCCCATGTGGCTCTAGTCGGAAAAGTAAAACCAAACCAAACACATTCAATAAGAGCAGATGCTTAAGTACTTTTTAAACCGATGGCTTTGTGGAGCTGTTTTCGCTTAAGGAGAGAATAATCTGAAACACCTTTTCCACCAGCTCATCCACTTGGGCAGCAGCTAAGCAGCTCCATGGGGCCTCTCCTGCTCTCGGTGCCTGCAAGGTTAGGTCCAGTGAAGGGCGAGCGTGGCCCAAGCCGCCCTCACTTGGCCACAGGTTTCAGAGGACATCTGCAAATCATTGTGTAAAACCAAAAAGTACAAATTCACCACAGCCTGACTCTCTCGAGTTGAGTCTGATGTTTCCTGTTTTGAAGGTTTCCTTGGTATCTTACACATCCACTGTGAAACACCAGCTGCTTTAAGTGACTTGAATTTACAGACCCTTTGATCAATTATCTTACCCAGTTTCTGATTAATTGAGAGGAGGGTTGAGCCATCCCTTTATGTAAATATAAGACTTAATTTTAAAAAATCCAGTCTTTTAAGCAAGTGCTATAGACAGAGCCTTGCCTTTGTTTTTCTTATTTAATTTGCTTCAGCAGCAGGGTCTTTTCTCTCTAATGATATTAACCCCCCCCCACCCCCACTCCAGTGTTTCACAGCTAAAGCAAATGGGAAATGTTGCCAATGGCAGATTGAAAGCAACAGTGTGCCTTATCTCAGATTCTCACTCTTTGCTAATTCATTGAATTTGTAGCATCCTTAGGATTTTTTCAAAATAGAGTAGGGAAAGCGAAGTAGCAAAAGAAAAGAAACAACCTCAGACTGAGCTAGGTCTCCCAGCTGAAGGGCAAGTTGAAAGCAACAGAACCTGTTTTCATTAGGCTGCTGTATTTTCCTTCTTGGTAGAAATTTTAAAGTGATGCTTAGGGCTTACGTTTGGTCATTGACATTCAGACTTGCAATAATTAGACTTGGTTTGTCTAGAAGCCAAAGCAGCTGAGCAAATACCCAACTGGGTTCATGGTATTGTGATATTTCTTTGTCATGTACTGATGAAGCTTAGCAAATATTTCTATACTAGTCCTGACATTTATCAAATGAAAATCCTCACTTAGCCACTACTTTAGTACTTCCAAGGATACAGTACTTACTATCGTGGGGCAGCCCTAGTTCACTACTAGTCAGTTTTGTTTGTAGAATGCTTCTCCACATTAAGGAGGCCAAATTTGTCTCCCTAAAGCCTCATCCATTTGTTCAATTAATGAATTAACAGTTACTGAGTACTCTGTCTACACGTTGATGGCTATGAGATAGTCTTTGGTTTTGTGGAAGCTCTGGTCTAGTTCAATATTTCTCAACTTTTTTTTCATTATTATTCCCTTAAGAAGCCTTTTTAAGACATTTTTCCCTTACTGCCATCCCCTCATGAAATTTTAATGTCATAGAAACACTGTATGTCTGATTATATACTATATGTATATTTGTGTTTTTACGAGTTTTTTCTTTTTTCTTTTTTTTTTGCTCTTCAAGAATGAATTTCTGCCCCTTGGGGGGAACAGCACCCCTACGAAGAATGCATAGTCTAGTAGCAACTGCAGATATATGAGCAAATAGCTAAATCCCGATATATCCACCAGAGCACCCGCTCCTCTACCTTATTCTCTGCCCTCTCTGGCACCCACACCTTGCACAGACTTCTAGAAAGACTGTACATTTCAAGTATTTGTTTAACCATTTCTAGTGGGCTCAATGACTGCTCCACACCCGTCACCCCCAAACAGATATGTCTACCAGGAACCAGTGAATGTAACCTTAGTTGGAAAAAAGGGTCTTTGCAGATGTAATTAAGTTAAGGATTTCAGGATGAGATCATCCTGGATTATTTGGATGGGCACTAAATCCAATGATAAGTGTCCTTAGTAGAGAACAGACTTGAGGGCACGGGGTGGGGAAGGGTAAGCTGGGACAAAGTGAGAGAGTAGCACTGACGTATATATACTACCAAGTGTAAAATAGATAGCTAGTGGGAAGCAGTCGCATGGCACAGGGAGATCAGCTCGGTGCTTTGTGACTACCTAGAGGGGTGGGATAGGGAGAGTGGGATAGGGAGACGCAAGAGGGAGGAGATATGGGGATATCTGTATATGTATAGCTGATTCACTTTGTTATACAGCAGAAACGAACACACCATTGTAAAGCAATTATACTCCAATAAAGATGTGGGGGGAAAAAAAAAGAGAAAGGCAGAGGGAAATTTGGCACAGACGCAGAAAAGCAGGCCATGTGAGATGGAGACAGAGACTGGAGTGATATGGCTACAAACCAAGGAATGCCAACAGCCACCAGAAGCTGGGAGACATTCTTCCCTGGAGCCTCTGCAGTGGAGAAGGCCTGGCCAAAACCTTGATTTCAGACTTCTGGCCTTTAGAACTGTGAGAGGGTAAATTTCTGTTGTTTGTAGCCACCAAGATTATAGTAATTTGTTGTGACAGCCACAGGAAACAAATAAGCCATCTCTCCTCCTCCTACAGGCATACACACAGTCTTGTTCATCTGTGTGGTCCTAGTGCATAGCCTGGTGACTGACACATTGCACGGTAGGAACAGTGAGTGGGAAGCAACTCTAAGCTTACTGCTTCCTCTGCCAGATGGGAGCATCTGAGGCCTAGAGCCAGGTACTCCTTCCATTCCTCCTGCTCTCCCCAGCAATCTTCTCCTGTGTAGGCTAAACAGTCCTATCTTACATTTTCTTGTTTAGAAACATGCATTTTAAAAATGTTAAAAAACATAGATACACATAACTTTATATAAACTGGATTATATTATACAGGTTCTCCTGTAACCTGTTTTTTCTTCTCGTTAAATAACGTTATGGGCATCTCTCCATGTCAATAAATGTAGCTAAACATGTGTGGATTAATATAACTTATTTAACCAGTCTCCTACTGATGGATGCTAATATCTCTCTTAAAATGGAATAGCCATTTTGACATAGGTACTGTAAATCATGCCATATCAATAGAATGGAACCGTTATTGCTTTTGACTTGAATACTACACTTATTCTAATGTGGCAAATGGTTTCATGAGCTTTGTGACCTAGTTGCTACCTTTTTTTTTTTTTTGATAGCATATTGCTATCTTCTTTTGACCCTGTGGTGAATTAAAATCCCTATATCTTTTAACCTGAATAGTTCTGAAGTAAAGGGCTCCTAAATTTGTGTTTGAGCAATTGATTACATATATTTAAAAACAATCCACGTGGGAGTTTTACATACACTTAGTCATAGTTTAGGCATGGTCTTGTTTCTGCTTTTAAACTGAACTCTATGTCATAAACATTTTTTTTATACACTATTGACTTTTCTTTAAACTTTTAAGATTTTATATTTATTTCTGTTTATTATTGGGAAAAATGGATTTTCTCCCATCATTTCAGCCCACTGAGATAATTCTGGAGCTACACTTTGTGCTCCATTATACAAGTCATTCACACCTAATAAGCAGGTACAGGCACACCTCAGATATTTGGGATTCAGTTCCAGATCACCACAATAAAGCAAATATCACAATGAATTGAGTCACATGAATTTTTTGGTTTCCCAATGCATATAAAAGTTATGTTTACACTATACTGTATCTATTAAGTGTGCAATAGCAGTATGTCTTATAAAACCATGTACATAACTTAATTTTAAAATATTTTATTGCTAAAAAATGCTAACCATCATGGGAGCCTTCAACAAATCATGATAGTAACATCAAAGATCACTGATCACAGATCACAATAATGAAGAAGTTTGAAATATTGCAAGAATTACCAAAATGTGATATAGAGATATAAAGTGAACAAATACTGTTGGAAAAATGGCACTGATAGGCCTCCTTGACACAGGGTTGCCACAAAACTTCACTTTGTAAAAATGCAATACTCTGAAGTACAATAAAATGAGGTATGCCCATATTTCAGTTTTTCCTCTGTGTTAGGGACTGCAGTGTCGAGCAGTACTAGGTGAAAGAGCGAACTCTGACTCTTACATCAAAAGGTTCCCCTCCTGGTTGATATTAAACTCCTAGTGGACATCCTGTCTTCCATTATTCTCCTCCCATACAATACCTCTATCAGATTGTACTGGCTTTTGTCTTGGCCCATTCAGGACAGGCCTTGCGCCTCTTTGTCCTGCTTTCCCTATAATACCTAGTACAGTGCCTGGTGTTCAACATAAGAGGTGCCGATTAACATTTGTTGTTTTAAATTGAAATGTCCCCAAGAATATAATGAATTCAATGTGGTGGATCCACATAGCCTCCTAGCAATCAGCATTTTCTTTTGCACTTGCTCATTAATCATCTATTCAATAATCCATTTCTGGAATTCACAAGGGATCGATGCCAAGCTCACTGGATTATATCCCCCTTTACCACTTTCTTGAAAGTCAGGACCTGGGAAAGCTTTGTGCAGGAAGTGGGGCTTCAAGTTGGTGTTGATGGACAGGTATGATATGAGTAAAGAGAAGGAGAGGCCTTTTGGAAACCAGAAATCTCTTTGTAGTAAATGTGGTTGGAAGACAGAGCTGTTCACAGACACAGAGAATAGTTTTATGTTAGTGAAATCTTGGTTAAGTGAGCACTATGATAACCCTGAAAAAGAGAATGTGGTGTTGGAAGCAGAGAATGGCCTATGCCCTCAGGCACATAGATGGAGAGGCAGGGAAGCCAGGCTGTTCTCTGCTTCCTATACCACATTCCCTTTCCAAGGCTGTTCTGGTGCTTGCTTAGCCAAGATTTCACTAATTCCATCATCTTTATAAATGTAAAACCTCAAATACATAAAAATATACTTATTGGGCTTCCCTGGTGGTGCAGTGGTTGAGAATCTGCCTGCCGATGCAGGGGACATGGTTCAAGCCCTGATCCGGGAGGATCCCACATGCCACGGTGCTCCGCAACGGGAGAGGCCGCGATAGTGAGAGGCCCGTGCACCGCGATGAAGAGTGGCCCCCGCTTGCCACAACTAGAGAAAGCCCTCGCACAGAAACGAAGACCCAACACAGCAAAAATAAATAAACTCCTACCCCCAACATCTTCAAAAAAAAAAAAAAAAAAATATATATATATATATATATATACACACACACACACTTATTATCACCATACTTGTGTCCTATTTGATTTCTAGATATGGCTGTGGTGCCCAGCCACAGTGTGAAAGGACAGGAGGGGGTGAGTAGGAAGACCAAAGTGGTACAGAAGCCCCTTTTTGTCATAAGTTGGGAATGGTTAAGAAAGTAACTATTTGGGATATAAACCTCATTGATTCAGGCTAATTAGTGGTAATATAAGTAGAAGTGCAAAGTCTGAATTATTGAATACTTAGGAAAAGAAAGGCAAGTTGTAGGTGTTGAGTAACTCTAACAAATGCTTGCATCTGCAACGTTCCTCATAATACAGCATTGCAGGTGCTGAGTTTAAATGGCAAGATCACAAAATTTAAGATTTCTTGATTTTCAAACTTCTATAAAGTTGTAAGTGCCAAAAAAGAGCCGCTTATTACTGTTAATACCATCCCATGTATATCTGCAACCCCTCCCTCTGTCCTACCTCCTGCCAAGCTTGTGAGGCCTTAAAAGTCACAGGTTACAGAAAGAACAAAACAATATCTGGGTTTCAGTTGTCACTTTTGAGATCACACTGAGCTCTCTACGTAACTTGAATAACAGGGTTTGTTGTGATGCGGGTCAAGTGATGCTGGAAGGAGGTAGGCCTGGTCTCAACTCACCCTTTAGAGCAGGGCAGGCCCTTCGTAAAGGGAGGTGCTGGGAGGTACCCTGTTAATTGCAGAGGCTCAGCCCAGTAGGTGAAACAGGCACACACGGTGGTTCAAGGGAGCAGGTGATAGCAATAGCCTGTCTTGAATTGGGCAGATGCTCAGCATGGGGCCAATGGGGAGGTGAAGGAGGTGCTTATTGGGAGGGTGGGAACTGCTGATGTGCCATGCAGATCCAGCAACTGACCAGCGGCTCATGGAGCAGTGGTACAGCTTGACCTTCAGTGGAACACAGACCATCTCAGCATGCTGCCCCGAGCAGAAGCCCAGCCCTATAAACTGCAGAGATAGGGGTGGGTTAAGGTGGGGCCTTTGTTCAACTCAAGATTTAGATACAGACGGGGGGCTCTGTAGGAATGTGTATCACAGGGTGAGTTCCCCAGGAAGCAGATTCTGAGATTCAAATCAGCATACAGGAGGTATATTTGGGAATGCTTTTGGGATCAACATCGGTGGAAAGATGAGATGGAAATCAGAATTGAATACAGAGAAAGGTTAGCTGAGATGCTGTCCCAGCAAAGGCCTTGACTGACATCATGGGTAAACTTGGGAGAACTCAGCATTGCCCTGGGCTGGACGGAGAGACCCGAGGGGGTCAGGCCCTTATACTCCCAAATTGATCAGTCACTAGGTGCCGGCTGCCACTGGAAGGAGGTGTGGCTTTGGGCCAGACACTTTTCTTCAACAGAAGCAATTCTCAGAAATGGCTAACAGCTGAGGGCCATCTTCTGGCTGTACTCCCAGCAGCTGGAGGAATAAGTCCTTCCTTCCTGAAAGAGGATCTGGGGAGCACATCAGAATATCCACCTCAGTAAGTTACAGCCTGGGGGACAAGAGTGTCCAGTAGCCATGAATGATAGAATGGGGATATTAGAACTTTGATCAACATGAGAGGGAAGACATAATATTATATTAAATCTCACTGGATTGAGCCTGATGGGAGGGGAGGCTAGAGTGAGGGAGGGGTTATGAAAGATGGGAGGAATTGTCCATTACTATTTGCATACTTCCTCTCTCTGAACCCAGTTGCTCTGGGCCCTGGGGTGGGATGGAGGAGGGGAGGGCGATGGTGGGAGTTCACACAGGTTAAGGGCTCGATGATCCCAGCTATGAGAAGCTGAGGAAGACAGAGATGGGGAAATAAAAGGACTCTGTGGATATCTATGGGACATTTCTCCGTTCATTCTAGCAAATCTTGTACGTCATGACCCTGGGGCTTATAATGCCATAAAAATGTTCAAATAGTCAAATCCAGTCACCACGTACAAACACGCAATTTTAATTTTAAGAAATATTTGTCAAGGCATTGATGCAATTCTGTTCCTTAGGCCTAAATTAATATTCTTTTATTGTGAGATTTCCATTGTGTTGTTCCAGCCATTTTGTGTTTCAAGACCAGAGCAGGAGATTTTTTTATTAATTAATTTATTTTTAGAGAGACTCATCCCTTTTCTGCACAGCTCAAAGTGGTCTTCGATTTAACACCACTTGGAAGGCAGGAAGGAGGGAAAAATTGTTTAGATTGAGTCCAAGAATAGAAAATTGTTATACCAAAAAAACTTTCCCCTTTAAAAAAATGAAGTGAGTAAGCAGTGGGGAACTCACATTAGAGCATGTTTCAATGTCAGTGTTTAATGTGTCACAACATTTGGCTCATCTTGGCAAATCATGAAATTTTTCTAATTCCTAAGGTATCATTAAACAGCTGTTGTTTTTTTTCTAAATAATATTAACTCTGCCCCCTCCCCAACCAGGATTGTCTAGGTTTCAATAGCCTAGATTTCCAGTGCAATGGTGTCAATTTCACTTTGGAATCCTTTCACAGATTATGGATGTCCACTTCTCATGCGGGGGTATGAACATGCAAGAAATGGTCAAGAGTTTGCTGTTCGTGAAAAGATTCAGCTGTAGTGGCATCTGGACAACACACTTTCAAAACGGGGTTATTTCATAATTGCATCGGCTCTGTCCAAGAAAAGAGAACACATTCAAATTCCCTGTAATTCAAACCATTTGTTACCGGAGCTCTCTGTCCTGAGCTAGAGAGGACTGGTATCCTTGAGAGATTGTTGTGTTCCAAACTGTCCACGTCCCCTTGGCTTGAAAATTTCATTTTGGACTTGGTGCTGTGACCAGGGAAGTTGTATGAAGAGATGCTTTCCAGGTGAGAACAATGAAATGCTGCCCTTGGTTGGGCACGGACTATGTCTATGTGCTGAGATTTGTGTGTAATTCATCCAAACACTCCCATTGGTCAATCCAGAGGTTTGGTGCTCATAGGATCACCAGTTATTTGTGTGGCTTCTTACTCCACACGGGCAGAAGCCAGAGGTGGCAGGACGCAGAGTGACTTAGGGAGAAAAACATAGGGCTTGGGGGCCCAAAGAAAACTAGGTCTGCGTCTCATCGCTGGGCACATTCCTAGCCTTAAGCAAGCCATTTAACTTCTCTGAACATCAGCTTCCTTGTTTATAAGATGATCACACACACACACTCACACACACACACACTCACTCACTCACTCACGCACTCACCTTACATGGTGGTGATGAGAATTAGAGATAATATATCTAAGATGCTCAGCATACTACCTGGCTCATAGTGGATACCCAATACTTGGAAGTTATTATAATTGTTAGCTATTACTAAATAAAGTCTATGAAAAGGCTCTTTCTGTATAATCTAAATCCCCATTATGCTCGTCTTATGCCCAATCTGGCAGTAAAAGAGGGCTTGCTGACAGCATCCATCTTTCCATTCACAAGACACATGAAATATATGGCCTTCTTCCTAATGGTTTCCCAAAGGTCTGCTAGGTTTCCTGGCAATGAGTCAGCAATTCAAGCTGGTCCAGGTACAGAACAAAATTGTGCCAATAGCCACATTCCATGCACAGAACACTCCCCAACTGGGCCATACACGCGGCGGCCGTGTGTGCCAGCCTCTCGGGCCTGGCTCACCAGGCAGCTGCATAAATTGCTTCGAACATGAGGTTATTTATGGCATAACCAACCCTGCCTTTGGCCTAGCTCTTGTTCTCATTTCTTAAATGATGGTATTAGTGCTGGAGTAAGACACGCAACGTAGGAAACTGAATTCCACAGACAAACGTTGCCAGGTGCAGACTTACCAACTCCGACTGCGCTGGACCTTGTCAGTTTATTGTTGGCTCCGCAATTCCACGCTCCAGGGTGGCAAGAACTGCCCTAAGTGAAGACAGTCCACAGCACATCAGTGACAGCTAGGCAGAGAGCAACAGTCTGATTTTTCTGTAATTCTGAATCTGTGAGTGCTCTCAGCAGGGTATTCTGACAGTGGTTATAACCTTAGAAGTAAAGTTAAAAGAAAATATATGTAAAAGAGTACCTAGGACTCTTTTATATATATTTCCAATTTTTGCCTCTTACCTCACCCTTTATCTGAAGAAACTTAAGATAGATGGAATGGTCTTTTATTCTTAGCTTTCCCTAATTTTCAAGCCAAATTAACAACATATTGGAACCACACTTAAAATGTAATGAGTTTTACAGATTTTTATGATCCAAATTCTCCCCATCCCTAGTCAATCTAGTGCCCTTTTGTGGTGGGAAAAGGTACAGATGGGTGTAAGCCTTGGCACTGATTTTAGGAGAGAGGGCCGATATAAGAGGTGTGAACTTTTATAATTTTGCTTTTGCTCCAAGTCCTTATGCCCTATGAACCAGCTGAGAAAGTAGGCCCATAATTGGCCCAGTGGGACTTAAATTTTTTTTAAAGCTGTGTCAGTGTGAATGGTCATCTGCTTCATCAGGGACTATAGCTCCAGAGATGGAGGGGCACCAGGAGATGATGGGATTGTGACCAAGTCCCTTTTTACTTTGACACCTGCATTTGTACCTTATTCAATCATTCATTCAATCAAAGAAATATCTGTTCAAATATTTATTCACATTCTACTATATGACACACACTGTGCCAAATGCTGGAGAAATAACTGAATTTTGTTTCCTGTGTGGTAGCTCTGGGGAAAGGGTGCTGTGATGCCCACCAAAAAATCGTCAATTCTTATTTTATTTGCAGGTGAATTACTTAATGAAATTATTGCTGTTGGTTCTAGTCAAGGCCTTTTAAATCATATACTGGGTGTTATATAGAAGCAATTAGAGAGGAAAGTTAACGACATGAATTTCCCTTATGGATACCAGCATTCAACCACCAATGATGGGATGCAGGACAAAGAGCTGACTTTTGTCCCTCAGAATCACAAAGGTTAACCTAAGGAATATACTAAGGAAATATATCTATATCCATGTTCATATCCATATATAATACCTATATCTACATCTTTTTAAGGATAGTTCATTGTCTTCTTATCTGACACCCTCTAAAGGGTTACATTGCATGATATCTCTGAGATGGAGAACAGTGGCCATTTGTTGAGGGTAAGCTATCTGAGTAGATATAGTGTTACTGCTTGATGCTTAGCACACTTTGCTTCTCCTCCCTGTTTAAAGTCCTTCCAATTTCCTTTGAGAAAGCTCCCTTCCTCCATTTCTACCACGTGGTGTGGGTGGAATTTTAACTCCCTTAAAACTTCATGCCTTAAGCTAATCACTCTGCTTCCTCTGGCTACAGTATTGCTTCAGGGAGAGACCATTAATCCAGTAATATACATTGAGATGAGAGAAAACCTTTGCTAGAATTTCTAGAAAAGAGAGATTCCTTTCTCTCTTCCATGGAATCCACTAGATTGAATGGTGTAGTACGTAAGAATGGAGACAGACATTCCTTTTGTCATCCCAAGGAAAGCCCTCAGCTTCAGGGGTGACACAGGGAGAAGAGGACACTGTGGAGAGCCTGAGGAAACTACAGAAGGAAGAGCAGAGAAATGGAGAGAAGCCTAATCCTTTGTGATACCTTTTTTTAAAATTTATTGTTATTTTTTGGCCACACCGCATTGTGGCATGTGGAATCTTAGTTCTCTGACCAGGGATTGAACCTGTGCCCCCTGCAGTAGAAGCTCAGTCTTAACCACTGAACCACCAGGGTAGTCTCCTGGGTTTTTCTGGGGTTTTTTTTCTTATTTTATAATTGAAGGATAGTTGACTTATAATATTATATTAATTTCAGGTGTACAACATAGTGATTCAATATATTTATAGATTATATTCCATTTAAAGTTATTACAAAATAATGGCTATGTTTCCCTGTATAATATATTCTTCTTGCTTATTTATTTTATACATAGTAGTTTGTATCTTTTAATCCTCTACTCCTATCTTGTTCCTCCTTCCTTCCCTCTCTCTACTGGTAACCACTAGTTTGTCCTCTGTATCTGTGAGTCTGTTTCTGTTTTGTCATATAGGTTCATTTGTTTTATTTTTTAGATTCCACCTGTAAGTGATAACATACAGTATTTGTCTTACTTTGACTTATTTCATTAAGTAATACCCTCTAGGTCTATCTATGTTGTTGCAAATGGCAGAATTTAATTCTTTTTTATGGCTGAGTAATATTCTATTTTATATATGTATCTATATAGAACACATCTTCTTTATCCATTCGTCTGTTGATAGACACTTAGGTTGCTTCT
This sequence comes from Stenella coeruleoalba, assembly GCF_951394435.1. Lineage (NCBI taxonomy): Eukaryota > Metazoa > Chordata > Mammalia > Artiodactyla > Delphinidae > Stenella > Stenella coeruleoalba. The sequence continues at coordinate 57,787,809 of NC_137155.1, forward strand.
ATATCTTGGTTATCGTAAATAGTGCTTGCTGCTCTTAACGCTGGGGTGCATGTATTTTTTCGAATTAGTGTTTTTGTTTCCTCTGGATATACACCCAGCAGTGGAATTGCTGGATCATATGGTGGTTCTTCTTTCAGTTTTTTGAGGGACCTCCATACTGTTTTCCACAGTGGCTGGATGGAATTATACAGTCCCACCAACAGTGTACTAGGGTTCCCTTTTCTCCACATCCTTGCCAACATTTGTTACTTGTGCTCTTTTTCATGATAGCCATTTTGACAGGTGTGAGGCGATATCTCACTGTGATTTTGATTTGCATTTCTCTGATAATTAGCAATATTAAGCTTTTTTTCATGTGCCTCTTGGCCATTGATACTGTTGGAGCTTCTAGATCAAGCCTTACCTGAAGTTAGCATAACCTCTGGACTTTCCAACCATGGGACCAATACATTCCCTTTTTTTGCTTGAGTCAGTTTGAACTGGACTTTGTGTCAGTCATGACACACAGACACACACATGACATAAAGAGTCCCAATAGGTACCATGGATTTTTGAACTCTTCCTAAATTTCCATCAGACACCTTTATATAATGATAGAAGTAAAGTGCATTCCAAAGGTACTCATAAATTCAATCCAGACGTAGATTACATACATCTCTGCTCATACAAATTAAGAGCTAACTGGAACAAGTGGCCGGGGTGGCAGGGAGAGGTGGGAACATCTGAGATTGTTCAAAGCATTTGAGACTGGGGGGGAGCAGTAACATATGACTTTCTGGAATAGCTTCCACTCTCGTGAATATGTTCATAAAACATATCTCCTAGAATAACAATCCTAGGACTACACAGTTAATAATACTAGGTTTCCCACTGTGCTCTGTCCTCTTTCCCACTCATAGGAATTAGTTCGCATTTAGGACACACCACAACCTGTGGTTGCAGGTCCACACTACTGGGCTGCATGAAGGAGGGAGAAAGATGTCTGTGAAGGAGCCAGGAAGAAGACAGGTTGCCTGAGCCGAGAATGGAGCATCTTTTATGTTCTTTGATAACTTTGAGATCACCCTTTCCTATTCCTTTCTCCTCATCTATTAATGAGCATGAACTACATCCTGGCCTTTAATCATTGATATCATTTCATATACACTTTTTCATTATCCTCATCTCTCTTTTGCTCCTACGAACATCTGTTTCCCAGACCCACTCTTTAGAATTGAGCATATACATGGCAGCTTTCCCCATCTCTGAGCCACGGAGCTAAATTTCCTATGCACCTTCAAGCATTAAATTGAAAATTAAGCTGCATGTACCATACTTTGTTATAATTACCATTTAGAAAAAAATCCTTGTTAATTTGGTATCCAAGAAAGTTATGTGGTCCATATGCTATGTAAGAATTTATAGTCCAGAGCAATAAAGTTTGGTAATAAAGGGATAGTGATGAGTGAAAGGGACAAATGTAAATTAACATTCCCCAAATAAATCAAACAGTTTAGAAAACTGGGCCATTCATGGAAACCACATGCAACTAGTTATAATTGCCAGTTTCCAAGTGTCTGATTTTAGTTTCCTTAAAAAAATTTTTTAAAAACAAATAGACATGATTTGAAGCTTAACATTCTGGTATCATTTGACAGTCACAGCGCTGCTGAGCCTGCCACAGAAATCATTCTAATTATTCTTATAGAGTCTTTGGCATTGGCTTGGATAATGATAGGAATTAGTGAGTCTTACCTAGACAAGGTCCCTTCCTTTGAGGAATTTATCCTTTACAACTATCTGCACTGGCCTGAGCTGCACTGGGATCAGTCTCTCCTCATTGACCCAGAAGAGTCTCTTGGCTGACGATCATGACTGACATCATGTTTCACGGACTTCTCTGGGCCAGGCCCTGCACTGAGCTCTTCATATGCATTCTTTTCATTCTCACAGTCTTTAGAGGGAGTGTATTACCTCAGATTTTTTTCAGTTGTAATTACGAAAAATGCCAACTAGAAATGACTTCTTAAGTGATAAAGAAATGAACTGTCTCTAGGAAAAAAAGGTCTAAAGGTAGGGCAGGCTGGTATAGTTGATAGATAAGGCTATAGAGGGGGAAAAGAAGTGAACCATTAAAGACATTATTAAGCACATTAAGGAGTTTGAACTATAACCTGAGATCAGTGGTGAGTGATTAAGAATTTTTAGCAGAGGAAGGACTTGATCAGAATAAAATTTTAGCAAGATCTCTCTGACTGCAGGGTGGAGAGGAGATTCCTGTAGTATTAAGGCTGGGTTTACAAGTCCAAATAAAGCGGAGGAGGAAGGCCACTACTTGGCTAATTCAAGTGCCCTACTTGTGCATTATCTGGGGCCTCCCTGTGACTGACTTTGTTGGTTCACTTATCAGCCATTCCCAATTCCTTTCTCCTTTGTCCACATCCCACTTCAGAGACTGAAAAATCCAGATACTTTACTAGCCATTCATCTAGAGGTGGTCATGTGACCCAGTTTGACTATGGGCTTCTGGAAGAGTTCAACTTCTTGCCTGGAGCTGTCTTTTGACCCTGAAGAGATACAACTAAGGATGAATGCCCACATGGAGAAGGAGAATGGAAGGGACCTAGGACCCTGACGACATCACAAATTCTTCCTAGCTACCTTGTTCAGCAAGCAATAAATGTGCCTATGGTTTAGACCAGTGTTTGTGACTTCTTCTGTTACCCACAGCAAAAAGCACTCCTAGGAAAGTGATTTTCAATTCTCTATTTCATTTTGATTGTGCATACGCTTTTTGAATCCTTCAAGCAAGAGATGGAAGTTTCTATAGTGTGCTTATTACACTAACAGGCTGGAAGACAGAGCTCTGTAAAACTTCTGCTCCCTTTGGAATAAAAATGCGTATGTGCAATGCAGTACCTGCTTGGTCAGCCTGGAGAAGGCTTGGTGAATTCCTGCAGCCGTGGCTCCATTTCTTGCTGCCCACGATTGGCATGGGATTGGAGTGAAGTCCATTTGGCCTGTGACTGGACCTGAGGGACCAAAAGCAATAGTAGAGAGGATCATGAAGATATTTTTTAAAAAGTACCATGAAGTTTTAATAAGTCTTCATGTTTGGAGAAGAATATTACTTACCAACATGCTTTTCCTTTAAGCAATTTATGTTAATAGAAAAGTGTCCGAAAGAAAAATTAAACAGAGCAGTGGGGCACGTTATATTTTTCTCAGACAGACACGGCACTTTTATTAGAACCTTAATGAAATGTATACCCATAAAAGACGTGTCCCCGCCCCCATCCCCACAACTTAAACATGGCCGACGGTAGTCACACACACAGAATACCCGAGCCAGCTCCACTGATTAACGTGTCGTCTGAGGTCTGCCATCACCTGACAGGATAAGGCTAATCCGAATCGACTGCATGCCATGTTTTTATGACATGGAGCTATTGAAAAGTACAGGAATAATTAACTGGAAATGTAATAGAGGAAGCTCTCTCTGAGCTCAGGCTGTCACAGAGTATAACACCTGATATGGCTTCCCTGAGCACCAGACCCACTGCAATAACACTTTTCATGCTACTTTCTTAAGAAACTGGTGACTCAAGTCATCCATCAGTGCAATTCGTTCTGAAGAGAGCATGACAGCTGTGACAGGTACAAAACAGAGGCGCCTTGTTCCACTGAGTGACACTAATTATGGGTAAGGGCTTTGTAAACATGCCTCTCTGTTCGAGGGAAGTGAACAACATATAGTAAAGCACCAGCATAACCAAAATGACGTCTATAAATAAATAGAAAATAACTGCACTTTTCTAATTGAAGGCAGATAGGTAAATATATCAGGGGGCACTTAGGCCTGCTTTGGATACAATGAGTCATTTTCTACTCCCTGGCAAAGTGAAAAAGGCAATTGGCTCTTGAAATTTCCCCAGATGTGGCATGCTGGAAAGAAGGCTTTCCACCTATACAGCTTCTATCTCAATGAAAAGTGTGTATATGTTATAACACACATAGGTGTATGCTTATATGGGTTTGTGTGCAAGGCTCTCTCAACTTAGAAATAAATTTTTTATGATACGACATCATTTTAGGCAATGGTTTGGCACTCTGGCATTTAACAGAGAAGTGATAAACATGATGATTATTTACTGAGGCTAGCCCACTAAGTATGAGCTGAACTTGAACACAAATAAACCTATGGGGCAATCAGTAGGTTTGCGGGCATTCGTTAACCTGAGAAGATACACTCATCTGCTGTAGGCTTGTATCCATAGTTAGACTTGCATTCAGCTGTGAGAGAAAACCCAAGATGACAGCTTGGACTGATAGAAATCCCTTTCCGTCTCATGTGAAAATACAGGCAGATGGTTCAGGGCAGCTATGATGCTCAGTGGGTCAGGGAGCCAGGCTCTCTCTACTGCGCTGTTTCACCTTGGATGGCCCACACCCCAGGGTCACAACAGTGAGTGCTGTGTTTCAGCAGCAGGATGGAGAAAACTTGACAAGGGCACACCTGCACTGTTTCTTGGTTAGATTCCTGGAAGCTGCCACATGACACCTCTCATTGGCCAGAGCTAAGTCATATGGGCATACCTAGCGGCAAAAGGGCTGATGATGCGTCTCCATCCCTGGAGGTAAAGAATGTTATGAACGTAAAGAAGTGAACATGGATACTGAGAGGACTACTGGTAAGCTCTGCATACTTGTTCCTATTGAGGAAGAAAGCTGTTTTGTAGTATGTAATAAGATAAAAGCTCCTGCTGCCCTGGACCATTCCCATTTTCCTCATTCTTCTTTCCCTAAATCCCTCACTAAAACCAGAGATACTTGGTGTAGGCCAAGAAGCAAATCCTAAATGGAAGAATTTTTCTTACTCCCCAGGGAGGGGTAGTAGGAAGGCTGCCCCGCTGGTTCCTTCTCCCAAATCTTACTTTGCCCATGCCCAAATTCCATAGCACATCTTTTTCAGCATGAGTCTAGATTCTTGATCAAAAAGCAACTTCCTCTGGGAATAGCTTTCAATGTCTTTAAGATTTTTACAGTTTAATTTGAATGGGTTTCTGAGTTTTTTATCTTTCTTGAGTGCACAAGTCTTTACTAGAAGAAAATGACGTTGAGACTGCCTATCTAATATACTGGAGATGAAGGGAGGTATAATAAATTAGATATTTGTATGAATTTTTTAGGATTTTGCTGTTTGCAGCCTTTGGTTAAGAATTCTGTTAACCTGGATTTTTTTAAAGGAACATTTTTCTCCATGGGTCTTTTTTCATCTAAGCAATTAAATAATAAAGAAGAAAATATTACCCCCAAACCTTCTTTTCCTTTTCTGCTGAGTTTTTCTCTCTCTGGTTTAGAGATGTATGACTTTGTGTGCATGAGTGTATATCAGTTAGGTAATGTACTTTGAGGGCATGGAGTGTATGCATTAGAATTATTCTGTGTATGACAAGAGCTAAGTAAATACGGTATTGTGCCAGGAGTTCACTGTGGAAGCAATTGCTTGGAAGAGCATTTAGTGCCACTCTATCCAAGTCAGAGCTTTCACTGAAGAATTCTCAGAAGTGGCTCTAGCTCATATAAAGAAGGAAAGATCCCTAAAGTAAAAGGAGAGGGCATTTTGGGGAGTGATGAGCTGAACAGGGTGGAGGAGCAGAACTGAAACTCACATCACCACATTCAGCGTGTGCTCACTGATAGCAGAGGAGAAGGCCATGTGGAGGAAACCCATGTTGGGTTCTACAGTAAAGGAGATGATAGCCTTTACTGAGCATCTATTGTATGGCATGCATTTCCCTAGGTGTCTTGCAAACAGACCTTCATTTGGTCTTCACAACAAGCCTGGGAAACAAGCACAATCATCTAGTTTTACAGATGAAGAAACTGAGACCAAAAGAAATTAAAGACAAAGTCAAAGCTGGGGCTTGAATACAGTCTGCTGATTTCGCAGGCTCTGTCTACTATACCACACTGGGTTTGACACAAGGGGGGCAGAAAAGAAGAGCTGGTCAAGTGGTTTAACCTGGGGCTCTTGCTCACACAGCCCTCACATCTCATATTCCCCAGTAGTCACACTTTCATCAAAGCTGGGCCAGCTGCTGTGTCTCCAGGACTTGACATGGCCTCTAGCAGCTGGGGAGGCCGATGATGATGCACGGCAAACAGCAGGATCCTTAGTGGTTCTTGGATATCATTGCTGGTCACCACTTCCTAGCAGATGGGACAAGGCCTGGGAGTTCTAGTGGTTAACCAAGGCCTGTTGTTTTCTTTTTAGGCATTGTCTTGGTTCCCAATTAGCCAGGAGATTTGTTTTGCTTTTAAGTCACGAAGATCCCAGCTGTCAAAGTCTTTCCTTACCAAACATCTGTAGCCATCCCGCCTTGGGCTATGAACTCATCTGATCTCCTACTCCAAGCTGCCTTGAATTTGACCTAGTCTTGGCCATGAGACCTTCAATGAAATGTTAAGCGGTAAGTGGTATTTGTGAGTCAGTCCTCCCTCTGAGTCAGAAATAGAACAATGTCTCAGCATGTTAGAGGGAGTATGGGGCCACCCTGTGATGAAACACAAAGGGCTCTTCCCCCTTCATTTTCCTGGGGTACAAAGTGATTTGTGATGTATATTGAGAGTCTGTTTTTGGTGAGAGTGAGGATAAAACCTCGGGGCAGCCAGATGAATTCATTTTCCCTTCTTTCTTCTCTCCCTCCCTCCTTCCTTTCTTTCCTTCCTTCACTCTTTGACTTTTTACTTGCTCCAAAATAGTAAAACTTAATCATTCAAGGAGAATTTATATTTCTCCTTAACATTTTGATTAAGGAACTTATTCCTAATATTAATGCTATTGTTTAGTAAAACTGTGGTAGAATGGAAAAAATACTGGGTTAGAAGCAAACAAAACAAACTAAAAACCAAACCAAAAAGGTTTTTGAGTGATGGCTTGACAAATTGAGAACTGAGAGCTCTCAGGCAAGTCACAAACTCGATGAAGTTTCATTTTCCTAAAGGAAACAGAAAGACAACCAAATTTGCCTCACCTCCCCTACAGGAATGTTATCAGACACTAGTGAAATAATCTGTGTGCAAATGCTCTGTAAACTAATATGTGTCAAGAACATGGTTGGCAGTTTAGGTTCTGGTTTCAGACAGGTCTGGGAGCAATCCTTATGTGGTGTGACTTGGGAAAATGACTTTATCTCAGTGGTTCTCAACTGGGGGCAATTTTGTGCTGCCCCAGGGATATTTAGCAATGTCTGGAGACATTTTTGGTTGTCACAACTGGGAGGTGGGGTGCTACAGCATCTAGTGTGTAGAGGCCAGGGTTGCCACTGGACATCCTACAGTGTACAGGACAGCCTCCCATAAAAAAGAATTATCTGGCTCCAATGTCAATAGTGCCCACATTAAAAAAACCCTGCTTTATCTTTATAAACCTCAGTTTTTATTTCATCTCAAGGTAAGACAGAAATAATAGAGTACTTATTGCACAGAGTTGTCACGCAGGTTGAATAAAGTAACACAACTAAATCTGAGCGCCTAGCATGTGTTAAGTGCTCATGGAAGCTCTTCTGTGCTCAATGTTCCTGTAGCTGCTCGCCCCAGAATCCTTTCTACTTGTTTGCAACCCTTAATTATTAATCCTTCCTAAACTTACATTAGTAAATATACGTATCGTTGTGGCTGCCTAGTATTCATTGCCCCTCTTCAAGAGCGTACCAGTTTCCTTTCTGAGAATTTCTTTTCCCCAATTATGTGAGCTCTTGGTGGGAACATAAATCTAGACACTTCTAAGGATGTGACAGGGGCCATGTTCTTCCTCTCCCTGTCCCTGCATAGCTGGGGAGAGGTCATGTGACCTGATCTTGGCCAATCAACCAATCTCTTCCAGGAGGTTGACTCCAGAGCTTAAGAAGTAATGAAAACATGTAGCAGCATGCTGGCCTTGGGGTTCCTGCTGCTACAAGTATGTCTGCTTCCCCATTCCACAGAGCCCCTTGGTTCCTGTCTCTTCCAGTGACTGTTCTCCAGCCTCTGGTGGACACACTAGGGTTGCCATAGCCTTCCAAAACATTTCCAGAGCTGTTTCTGTCTGTGGCAATTGAAACTCTTGGCTGATCACTTATCCATCAATGACCCAATGAATAGAACCATAGGACTATATGTATTGTGTCTGTTGGTAGAGGAGATAAGGATGGGGGCGTGGGTTTGTAGCCTAGATGGTAACAAACAGGGAAGAGCTTCTAACTGTATTTTTCCCAGTAGCACTGCAGCAATATTCAGTTCTAAGTTCTAGAGCTCACATTCTTTATCGAAGTAAAAGCTGAATCTTCCTCCTCCAGCCAAGTCCTTATCAATAAACATAAATTAGCAAAGTGTATTAACTCTGTCCTGTGATGAATCCTTTACATTTGGCTAATAGATTTGGGCAACAATATGACTTAAGCTATTGATTTAAGCAAATTCTCAGAAGTACATGGTACACTTATTGTAAAATACACATTTGAATCTATCCTTTTTTTCCACTTTATCTTTTGTGTTTGCCAGAACCTATTTTAATATCTGTATAGAATAGAAACCTACATTTTGTGTCCATTTGGGAACAGCCTAGCCAAACAATGACACTGGCTAGTGATAAGCACAAGGAAGAACAATTAACACATTCATTAACTGTTGTTTTTAGGTTGTTTCTCTGGACTAGAAGTGTGACTTCTGGTGGAAAAAAAATCCAATGAGTTTCACTTTCTCTTTAGAAATAACAGCTTAATAGCAAATCATATTTGTTCAGTGGGTTTAAAATTTGTCAAGCACTTTTTTAAAAAGAAAGAAATGGAAAATTTTATTTGAGCCAATCTGAGGATTGAGCATTTTTAAGTTTACGAAAAATATTGTACATGTATATCTTTTCTCATTAGAAATTCAAGTGTGTGAGAAATTTAAGCAGCTTTTCTTTTCTAAGGGTAGAAAACACTATATATATATATATATATATATATATATATATATATATATATATATATATATTCTGTTTCCTTATAATTACAAGATTTTGAGTATGGTTCCCTGTGCTCAAATTTTTAAAGAAAATAAAATCATTAAGTCTCTGATGAAGCCAGTTAGAAGTTCAAGACCTCTGAGGCTCAGTCTTCTCACCTCTAAAGTGGGAAAAGTAATAGTAATTATTGCAGTTGGTTGTTTGAATAAATGAAACCATGTGTGTATAGAGTTTTAAATTTATTTGAAGGGTTTGGTTATAGACAAAGATTTTATAATTTCTGATACTGGGGGAGAAGTTATTTTGTCAGTTAAGACTTTTTGCTAAGGATAAACTCAACTAAGCACTAGAAACCACCACCACTCTGGGTATATCACAAGGCTTTGTCAGCTAGATATTACAGTCATGAACTTCATCAAACTGACACCAGTATTGTTTCTTTTTTGTGCCCGGGACAGTTTTACACTGTTGGGTACTGCTCTGTAGTAAGATCTGGGAGAGAAGAAAGTGGGAGACAAGTGATTGTGAAAGGAAATGAGCTGGAGAAGCTCTTAGTTTCAGTAGGCACATTCTCAGGCAGGTAAGTTTCTGGAGAGAGTGAATACGAAGTCGAGGATCTGGAAATCACTTTCCTTAGCACTGTCTATGCTTGTATTACCCTTAAATCTTTGCATACTCTGAAGGCCTCTGGTTTTCCTCCTAAATCAATAGCCTTTCCTTCTCCGTCCCTTGGCTGGTTGTTCCTCCTTTGCTTACCTCTAGATGTTGAGGGCCCTGGGCATCATTCCTGGGCTCCCTCGGTTCCCTGTTTAGGCCATGTCTTCTCTAGGTGATCTTAGTCCCAGTGCTTCAAATACTGTCAATAAACTGAAGCTCCCAAACTTGTATCTCCCATCCTGATCCCTTCATGCCCTATCAGTTTTTCCTGGGAGCAATGCCTCAGTAAGTAACATGTCATGAATCCCCATCTCAAGCTCTGCTTCTATGGAATCTGACTAGGACAGTGGTCACCACCTTTTGTTCTACGAGAAGACATTTATGGGGTTTATAACCCTGGCAGCTAATTTTTTTCTGGTAATGCCAAGTCCATTAGTTATATTTACTTGCTCATAGTAAGAGCCTTATTTAGAAGTGAGAATTATCACGATGCCTTTGCATTAGTCTAATGATGATTGGAGGAGACACCTATCTTTAGAAGAAGAAAGAATGGAAAGGAGAAGTCATTACATTTTTCATTAAAGGAATAGGGGACAAAGCCCTAGAGTTTAAAAGTAAAGGCCTTTCTATCTTCTAATGGCATTTAAGTAGTGGCAGGATGTGCCCTAGTCTGAGCCTCGGCAATCCTGCATTCAAGAGGCCACTGATACTCACAGCTAGGCTGTGAGGCCTGGGGAGAAATACTCAACGTCTCTCTACCTCACCTTTGTCAACTGTAAAATGAGAAAAATAATACAGAGTTGAAAGAAGTAAATGAAATCTTGTATGTGAAAGAGCTTGGTAATTATAAAACACATCATAAAGGTGAGGTGTTTGAGGTATAAAAGTGACATTCTGGTTAGTTCAGGAATTAGAAGTGAAGGAATTAAGATACTGCACAAATGTGAGCTTCTTTAAATATATAGAAATAGGGGAAATGTGTTAGAGTCTTATGCATTGTTTTTTGTTGTTGTTGTTGTTTTTTCTGCGGTACGTGGGCCTCTCACTGTTGTGGCCTCTCCCGTTGTGGAGCACAGGCTACAGACGCCGCAGGCTCAGCAGCCATGGCTCACGGGCCCAGCCACTCCACGGCATGTGGGATCTTTCCGGACTGGGGCACGAACCCATGTCCCCTGCATCGGCAGGCGGACTCTCAACCAATGCGCCACCAGGGAAGCCCTGCATTGTGTTTTAAAGAATTATTTTTGTGGAAAATATATTTCTCATACTTAAATAAAAGCAGAGTAAGGTAGAAGTACTTTGTAAATGATAAAATATATATACACACTATAGCTCCAGTGACTTCTGAGAACTATTTAGGGAGTTAAATTAACAGCATTTCATAGGATTTATTAGTCATAAAAAGCCCCCCAGAGCTGCCTACATAAGGCTTTAATTATTCAAAGATTGCACTTTGGCACCTCAAACATTGCCAAACCCAGAAATCAGAAAAATGAACACCTTTCTTGGTGGCAAGGAGAGACATTTTGCATAGGAAGCAGTCATGAAATTGGGAACCCCAAAGTTAGAGGCACCCACAACTTGAAGGTAACTTAGACGTCTGGGAATGAATTATTTTCTAGAGAAGAGGAAGGAAGCACTTGAAAGGGATTGGGATAAAGCCAAGAAGTAAAAAATAAATGACAGGAGACAGAAAAGATGAGCAAAGGAAAGCAGGAGCAGAAAGGTTAAGAAAGTGGCAGACAGTGATAAATGAGGAAACCAGAAGAGGCAGAGGGAGCTGGCAGAAGCAAAACATTCAAGCAGAACCAAGGAATGCTCAGAGACCAGGAGGGAAGCTGGTACAGGTCCCTCCATCTCTGTGGACCGCACCCTCCTCAGCGCCGCCTGCAGGCAGCACGGTGCCAGTAATATGACCTCTGTGCCCACCCTCTCCAGGTGACAGACATGGAAATAGCCTTGTTTTCCTATTTTCATTAATGAAAATAAAAGGTTTACTATTATTACTTGTCCTCTGGGACTTGGAACACCCTTTCCAGACACCATCTTCAACATTCAGGACAAAGGCTGCTATTTGAAGTACCTTTTCTGGTCCTCTAGAGTTGTAAGTCCCCTTTTTCTGCTTCTGCACTTCTCTCCTTACTCTGGTCCTAAGACAGTACTCAAGTGTTCCTCCAGTATTTGCTGATGAGCTCTCTGAGGGCAGGCCATCTTTACAAACTCAGTGCATAAGACTTGGTCTGGTATACACCGTTTCTAATTAAAATCTGCTTACACAGGTAGGAAGACTCTTCCTCTGAGACTGTACAATTTTAATGGCTCAATACTTAGATGGTTAAGACACCAGATATTCCAAGGACCCACATTTCCATCTATTTCTGAGTGTGCCACACTCTGTTCTGGGCAGTGGTGAGCATTTAAAGTCAGTAATAAAGATGATAACAACGGGTAGTATCAGGTCATGCCTGCTCTGTGCCAGGAGCTGTGCTAAGCGCCTTACATATACAGTTAGTTAATCCTCACAGCAAATTCTGCCCTCAAGAAAGACAGATAAACGATTTAATGAGACAGGCAGATATATACACTACTAATAAACAACAAATAAATTATAAAACAACACAGCAGGTAATATAAAAGTATGGGAACTAGGGACTGGAGGGTAACTTTCCTGCATCTAGTAAGGAACAGCTAAGTAATAATGGAGGTATCCTTGTAATTTTAAAGTTATTTCTTTCTTGGGACTTCCTCGGTGGTGTGGCTAAGACTCCACACTCCCAATGCAGGCGGCCCGGGTTTGATCCCTGGTCAGGGAACTAGATCCCACATGCCGCAACTAAGAGTTTGCATGCCTCAACTAAAGATCCCACATGCCGCAATGAAGATCCCACGTGGCGCGACTAAGACCCGGCATAGCCAAATAAATAAATATTAAAAAAATAATAAAGTTATTTCTTTCTCAAGGATACAAATGGTCCAAATAGACCAGAAAAAGTCCCTCCCTGAGTATTACCCTTGCAAAAAACAAAATAAAGCTCAGCAATATATTTTATCCCATTGAAAAGCAAAAGTTCCGCATTACAATCTTATTATTTGGGAAGGATATATGAATTGCTTAAAGGTGCAAATATTATTTATGGTGCTTATATTTAACTAGGATGCTAGTAAGTATTATTGCTCTTATCTCTCCTGTTTATTATAGATTGGTATTAAGGCATGACTATAAAGCTCTTTGAATAAATAATTTTAACTGCCTAGTAATATGAGTGTTCACGTTGATTAAGTGGATATTTTGCACATGGCTAAGAGAATTCTCTTGAGCTTTTTCTTTGGAAAGACAGCCTCATAAAGTGCCCTTTGTGGAATAACTGACTTTCCCATTATCAAACCGAGTACCATGCAACTATTTTAAAAATTATATTTAAGCATTTAATTTTGATCTTAAAATAGAGAGATGCCTAGCAGAAAGTGGGCTGCAAATTAGCTAGAATGTGTAAGGTTGCATCATGCTGTATGCAGTGTGGTGAGGTGGGAGGGTACTTATGTGGGGTAAAGATACACCAACTCTAAGTCCTGCTGAATTGTTGGTCATAGGAGTCACTGTTCTCTGGGCTCCAGCTTCTCTACTTGTTAAATGCAGGATTGGGACTCTACTAGTCTTTTATCTGCTACTAAGTTCTATCCTAGGACTTCATTCCTATTTTCTCTCATGGAGTCAATCCAGACTCATGATGTCCCTTCTGAATATGACATCATGATAGTAGGGGTATGTCCCTCCTATGACATTCAGGATAGTAGGAAAAAAGACATGACTTCAGAGATTTCAATAGGAAAGTTACTCTTTTCATCTTGGAACTTAGCATGTTAGAAGTGATGTTTTTTAAAAATGATGCCCATTATATCAAAAATGCACAGAAGTGACCAAGTGTTAAAAAGTGGTTTGCTCTGGGTGGTTAAGACAATGGGTCATTTAAAATTTCTTCTAAATAGTTTTATATATTTTCCAAGTTTTCTGTAATGAATGTATATCACATGCATATACATATTAATATATTCAGAAAAAATAAAAGCACTTAAAAAAAGTGTCCCCAATGTTTATAAAGTGTCATCAGTGAACCAAACTCTACCAAACAGTTGTTTTTTACTCTATGTATAACTTAAATTTTATAAACACTAAAATAATTGGCAGGGACAGATCAGTACCTCAGGTAAAAAGGGTGAATTCAAGGTTACCAAAGTTACCACTGGTTACTTGTCCAAGATCACATAGCTAGTAAGAGGCATGAGTGGGGCTTGAATTCAGGTAGCTGGCCTCCAGGGCTCATCCTCTCCCCCCATGCCTCTTCCAGCTTCTCCAGACTGCAGCTGTATGTGGATTAGAAAAACCCTAGGGCAGGCTCCTCAAACGTTGGTTGCTTATCCAATTTGGTTCAGAGTGCCAATCATCTGCTGTTGCAGACCTTGAGGGCTGGGACTGTGACTGGTTATAAACACAAGCAAATGGCCTTTCTTTGTGGATTGCTTTCTTTTTTGAATAGCACCTTGGGATTCTTTCCAGAGAAGTACCTTTATGTTCTTAACACAGCCAAACACTTGATTTTCTGTTAATGAGCTTAATGCAGAACTGGAACTAAAGGTGAGCTGGCTGGATGAGTGCAAAAATTAAGTGAGTATGTTAGACACATGTTTTGAGTGGGTTATTTCCAGACTGAGCTTAGTTCAGTGATGTGCTAAGTCTCTCTTCAGCTGCATGTCAGAGCCTGAGCCAAGCATATGCACTGTCTTCATGGATAACTCAGGCTGCAGCTCCACAACAGAACAGGCAGAGGCAAATTAGTTCTGTGGCCGTGACCTGGCATGTATTTGCATAACTAGATTGGCAAGATCTTCTTAGGAAAGGCTGGCTGCCCACTTGTCCCAGAATATCATGAATTGGTGGTTCATATAACCTCAATTCCCAAAACGGACAGTCATAGAATTATAGCTTCAGAATGAGAATGAACTTCAGGATTATCCATCCCAGCCCCCACCCTATGCAGAAATGCCTAAATAACCGTTGACAGGTGGTCACCTAGTCTCAATTAGAACATATCCAATGACAGAGACCTCACCATTCTATAAGGGGACTTGTTCCATTTTGGGGGCAGTTCTATTAGAAAGTTCTTCCTCTCTAACATCTCTTAATTCACTCTCTTCTGCCCTGGGAAGCTAAAGAGCTGTGCTGTCCAATATGGTAGCCATGTTGAAGTGTGGCTCAGGCTAATTGAAATGTGCTGTAAATGTATAATACACATCAGATTTCAAAAACTCAATATGAAAAAGTTTTACGCTGATCATGTGTCGAAATGACACTGTTTTTAGTATATTGGGTTAAATGCAATATATTATTAAAATTAATTTCACCTGTTTCTTTTTACTTTAAAATGTGGCGACTAGAAAATTTTAAATTACGTATGTGACTAGCATTCTATTTCTCCTGGATAGCACTGCTATAGAGTATTCTAAGTCTGCAGCCTCTTACAAAAGGCAGCCTTCAGATTTTGGAAGACTGCTATTGTGTTCCCTCTAATTTTTAAAAAGAGGATATGTCATAGGTTCCTCCAGTGCTCTTTAACATAATTTCTAGACCTTTCACCATTTATATTGATACATTCCAGTTTTTCAGTCTCTACATTCAGCTGAATACTGTAAACTGAAGACTATAAGTAGGATGTAGCAAGCCCTGTGGGGCTATTATCTCCACTGTATTGATATTACACTTCTGTTAAAGCACATAGCTTGCTGTAGTTTTTATGTGGCCCAATTA
The DNA here is from genome assembly GCF_951394435.1 of Stenella coeruleoalba. NCBI lineage: Eukaryota > Metazoa > Chordata > Mammalia > Artiodactyla > Delphinidae > Stenella > Stenella coeruleoalba. The sequence goes on from NC_137155.1 coordinate 57,803,240, forward strand.
TACTATCCAAGGATTCTTAACTCCTAGTCTGTGACCCCTGCTGGTCACCGACAAACTCCAGCTGAAATTGTAAACCAAATTTTATGACTATGGACATTTGTCTATGAGATAGTCTTTAGCTTTTGTCAACTGAAAACAAGAAAACAAAACCCAAAAACTGCACAACCTAAAAGTTGCAAGTTATGTTTTATCCAGGGAACTTACTGAAGACTATAGCCTAGGAAACAGCCTCTCAGATAGCTCTGAGGAACTGCTCCAAAGAGGTAAGGAGGAGTCAGGATATAGAGGAGTTTCTCCTGAAAACAGACATGTAGTTGAACATCAAAAGATTACTGCTAATCCAAAAAAACAGACATCTAAAGTTAATGATTTTAGTACTTTTCTACGTATGGAAAGATGCAAGAGTCTGGGCTCATTAAATTATTCCTTTGATGTGCATCTTAACTGTCTAGGGCCAGTATCCTGTTTTTCTCCATTCTGAATTCCCCTCACGGTGCACCATCTGGGGGGCAGCTGAAGTGGTTGATGGCCTGATGGTGGGCAACATACCCTGTTTACTGAAATGGCAAGCAACATTTTTTTGTCCACATTTTCATAGATTTTCAAAGAGATCTGAGACCTACTAGATGGTATTAGGGCTATAGTTACTTTAAGTCCTGGGATGTCTTCTCACAAAACTATTTTTAATCTCAATCTGCCATACTACCATACTTTTGCATTTTATATTTTTAATGGATGATTTTACATTTATCCCTATTAAGTTTATTCTTATTCATGTCAGCCTGTTCTTTTAGTTTGTTGAGACATTTTGCCTCTCTTGGTTCATCTGACATTTAATGAATTAGGCTTATCTCCCAGCTCTGTCACACCTGCAGTTTTGATAAGCATGTCTTTGTGTCTTCATCCATCATTAATTGAAATTTTGGACTGGATAAACCATAGATAGCACTTGGGAGTCTGTCATTGTGACTCCCCTTCGGGTAGGCAGTGGTTCATCAAGCAGATGACATTCCTTGGGTAAAGTTGTTCAACCAGCTACAAATCTACTCAATTGTACTGTCATTCATGTCATTCTTGCCCACAGGATGTCAAATTCTTTCTTGAAATTAAGATATATTTTTTTCCATGATATTCCCCTGATCTCCATGACCTGTAAGCCTGTCAAAAAGGGAAATGTGACTGGTTTGGTGAAAGACTGATTTTGGAAACCTATACTGTCTCCCAGCAATCACTTCTCACGAGCTTTTAAATAGTCTGTTCCAGAATTTTGCTAGAGGGTTGACATCAAACCCACAGGGCTGTAGTTTTTGGAATCTACATCCCCCATTCTCTAACATCTTTCTGAAAATTGGAACAATTGTCTTAACAAAGGCTTGGTTGAAAATTAAATTTACATTGGGGCTTCCCGGTGGCGCAGTGGTTGAGAGTCCACCTGCCAATGCGGGGGACACGGGTTCGTGCCCCGGTCCAGGAAGATTCCACATGCTGCGGAGCAGCTAGGCCCATGGGCCGTGGCCACTGAGCCTGCGCGTCTGGAGCCTGTGCTCCGCAACGGGAGAGGCCACAACAGTGAGAGGCCCGCGTACCTCAAAAGAAAAAAAAAAAAAAATTTTACATTGGATTTTACATGAGAAATTTTACATGAGAAATAACAGGCTTCTAAGTAAGCTGAGCCACAGTAATAAAAGGTGATAATGAATAATGATGCATGAACTTAAACGACAAAGTTACGTGCTGCCAGGGGTCTGGATAAAGACACAATCTACCCCTCTGATATGTTCTATCCACCAATTTAAGCCATCTGCTCCCCCAAAGCAATGTAATTTGTTTATTACATTTTGTTTTCTGTTGACTCTTAACGTTCTTTAAGGTTCTGGAAGCTATTGTCTTTGAGATATCCACAGTTTATTTTGTTTTAAACTCTAGAACAGCCAAACGCTTTCCCACTAAGAATCATAAACATTTTCTCTTTTGTTAGAAAAAGCAGATGTCAGGATGCTTCCTCTGCTCAAGCCTTAGGGGTTATCAATAAGGACAAGGCTTGGCTCTCAGAGATCCCGGGGCAATGGTTCCCAAACTGGAATCACCTGGAAGTTTTAAAATCCTGGTGTCCAGATCACATCCCCAGAAATCTGGATTGCTGGCTTGGGTGTGGATGTGTGTCAGGATTTTTTAAAGCTCTACAGGAGATTCTAATGTGTAGCCAATGTCAAGACACTGAGCTTTGCAAATAGTTCTGAAAGTGGAGTCCAGACCAGCAGCATCAGCATCACCTGGAACTCGTTAAAATGCAAATTTTCACTCCACTCCCCCAACCCAGCTACCTCCAATCTACTCTAATGCTCCAATCTACTCAATCAGAAACTGTGGAGGACCAGCGCAGGAATCTGTGTTTTAACAAGCCCTCCAGGTGAGTTTGATGCATACTAAGGTTTGAAAACCATTACTCTAGGCTCTCCTTTCTCCTGGAAATAAGATTCCCCTGTGAAGTGCCACTGACCCTGAGAACGTCTGGTCTGAGGCCAATTAAAGCTCTCTAAAGCCTCAGAAGCTGGCACATAAGCTACGCAGAAAGCTTTGAGTGCTCTATTCCCTCTCAGCCAGCGAGCTGGCCCGCAGAACGAACCATGAACGCTATCGAGCCAGGATGGCTGGTACATGGTCTACTTGTGATGGTGCTAGGCTGCTACAAAGGAACCAAGGAAGAATACCACCCTGCAGGTTAAAACGCAAATTTCGGTCACTTCTGGCACTTTGAGGAAACAGAACGTAAACATCAGCAGGCAGTTGGAAATTAGTGGAAGATCTTTGGTATCACGCCTTGGGGTGGGGGGTGGAAGCATGGAGTGTTTGGAAGAAACTTTGGCCCGAAGCTGCACTGTCTGCAGCTGCAGAGCCACTTGTCTTAGCAGGGGCTGGCATTGGAGGAACTGTACCCGTTTTTTGGATCTTCTTTCTGGCAGTGTGACCTTGACTCCCATAATTTCTTTGAATCTCAGTTACCTCCGATAAAACCAGGGAACGATGAAACCTACCTCATGGGGTTGTTCTGAGGATTGAGATAATATTTGTGAAAATGCCCAGCACTAGTAAGTGGTGGTTATTCAATAAGCCTCCTGTGCACCCGCCAGGAAATCAGTTTTGTCTTTAGCTAGAGTTTTAGAATGAGGCCTTAGCAAAACCATGGAGCAGAACATTTGTCTGTAGAGCCTTTTCTGATCCCGGTTCTAGAAACTTCCTTTTTTCCCCATGGCCTCCTTCTTTCTCCTCGACCTAGAATCTTGGCCTCTCTTTACCCTTTTGAAATTCATTTCCATTTATCAAACAGATGGAAGAGAGGAATGTGCTAATCGAGATTAGGGTGTACACGGCTTAGAACTCCTTCACGTCTTAGAGTTTTCAGAGTGAGATGCAATTTAACAGTATTTGAACATCCTTTAGCCCTCAAGAGGAAAGGGAAGGGAACCCACACATATTGAGTGCCTTCCTCAGAACAGGCAGTTTGCTCTCCTTTTTGTGCTCATTTAATCCTCAGAAGAGGTGCTCCTATTACCCCATTTTAAAGGTGAGGAAATCAATGGTGGAATTTAAGAAACACCATCAGATGGTTGGGAAGTGGAATATTTTTCCCAGAGCCCCTCAAAACATCCCATTGGTTTCAGATTTTGATTTCCCATAGGGTTAGTATAGATTCTTGGCAGAAACAAACAGAACAAAAAGTTTGTTTTCAAATCCATGCTGTATCTCTGCCTCGTTGAGGGCCATACAAAACTACCTCTACTTGTGGTTGAAGAAAACCATATATACCACAGCAGAATGAGCTATATGGGTTTGCTGACTGGTCAATTCCTAATAAAAATTTGACTTTTTCTTAACCCACCTATAACCTATTATTAGATAATAATTACTCCTAAGTACAAAACAGAACTGTATTGAGGTGGATATTTTCTCCCAGGGAGGAAGTTGGTAATGGTTAAATTTTGCTTACCTCTTATTAGTCACAGGCAAAAAGTCCACCGAGGACCCCAGGAAAAATAAGATGGAATCCAGGTGATAAGGTCTTAACCTCTTCTTGCGTGCTTGGTCTAGTTTCACTTGCTCACAAGGTGCCGCATGCAGAGGCCCTGCATCAACGGCCCTTCACACCACAGCTCCCGGCATGAAAACGCCGGGCCTTACCCCTCAGCTCCGTGACCGGGTGCAGAAGGGCCGAGCACACCACTGCAGTTCAAGATGGCGGCGGCTGGGAGACGCTGCTCCCAGCCTGTCAGTCTCGCGAGAACTTCACCCTCCTCCCCCGGAAGGAGAACCCTAAGAAGCAGCCCCACCCACAGCCTGCTGGGGAGAGGAGGGTATGTGTTCTAGAGTGTGAGCTCTCATCTCTCCATTCTCTGATCAAAGAATAAAACTTTGCTTTGCTTCGGAACTGAACTAGGTCTCGTTCTACAGGTAAGCGCTACACCAGGCAGGAGGACCCTTATGGAGTCTGACTTGAAAGTGTCAGTAACATTATTACATTATTTGCATGAACATTAATAGTCTACTGTTCATCGCATAATGTTCTGGAAGACAGTTCTCAAAATGACAACTCGTTATTCTATCATCTCCTGCTCTCCAAAGCCTTTCCTGCCCTGCCCTCACCTGAAGAATCTCTCAGCCCCTGTTGGTGCGCTCACAGCACTCATGTGTAATAGCACCTAAAACGCTGATTAGCTTACTTGTCTGTCTCCCCACAACCTATCCCCATTAAGCAATATACTTGTCAAAGAAAGGGGTCAGTGTTTTATTCAGCTTTGTTCTTTCCTCCTGAGTTACCAAGAAGAGAGAAAACTAAATTTTATGAATCCGTGGAAATTGCCTGGCTGTCTGAAAGAGGGAAGGAATGTGAAGAGGTGTGGGGAGCAAGGCTGGGTAATTAGGCCTTGAAAATGAAGCAGAAGGATTTATGCTTAAGGTCGATGCAGCAGGGAGCCGTGTGGAGCGTCGTGGAGTGAGTGGTGTGGAGGTGAAGGCAGAACGAGGCGCAGACTGTACAGAATGAATCCAAGCTCCAACCTGTGAGCCTGCCACTGGATACAGACATGGGATACACTCAGAGCTATGTTAGGTGCGTGCATATTAATGGTGAGAAAGAGGGGACCCAGAGAAATGAGGACGAGGTGAGAATCAGAGGGAGAAAAATATCACTCCAAAGCTTCTACATCAGATAATTAGCCGAAGAATGGAAAAGGTAGTTGGAAAAGCGTAGCAATTTGGGGAGTACAGAAGCTGGAGAAGGAAGTTAGGATACATTTCATTAGTTGGATTTCTCTTTCTTTGAAGTGTTAAGTGGGCATACAGATAACTTAAAATTTAAATTCTGCTTTTTCCTAAAAGTATAACTTAAGGGTGAAATAACCTCATCACTCTTTACATTTTAAGGTGTCCTTATTTTAGATATTATCAATGTAGGCTTTAATTCTCTCTGGAAAATGAATACTTTCCTGGGTCCCATGGGAGTTGTTCCTTGTGGCATTTGCACAGACGACCGTCTGAGCTGAGTGCTTGTTACATGGGATGAAATATTGTTTAGGGTTAGCAGGGAGACATTACAGGCCACCCACTGGACACCCTGAGAATGAAAAATAGGCCAAAGGTCTCGTGTCTTTAACTGGAAAAGTACAATTGCAAGATTAACAACAGCAATCCCAGTGTGCGTTACTGCTAGTGGAAACAAGCGTAGGATATCATAACAGAGGAAGAAAAGGCAGCAAATTTGCTTTCAAAGCCCAACATGTGACAGCTTTACAATCGTCTTTTGAATGGTGTCTGTATTGGTCTCCTATTGCTGCTGTAACAGATTACCACGAAATTTAGTGGCTTAAAATTATGCTGCCTATCCAAGTATTGCAGCATTATGCTTCCAATAAGGGTTCCCACCCTTACCCTACAGATAACCAAAAATGAACAAGCATTAGAATCTTCACATTTGAATGCAGATCATTTCATTTTAAAAAGAACCTGAACTGTTAAAGTAGTTACCTCTCCTAACCTAAAAAACAAAAGAGAGATTATTCATTTAATATCTTGGAAACGTTCTGTTTACTAGCTGCTGTCTGACAAGGAGATAAGTTTAGTAATCATTAGAGAGACACAGCATACTTGGTGCAAACAGAAAAGCAGGACATCAAAACAAGGCCACTTCAGAAGTATTTTCCAGTTTTTTTTTCCTACTGAAGTAAATCAAAAGAGTTAATCTGAGTTCCTGTGAAACCCTTTGCCAGTGAATGCTGTGACTGACTGAAACTCAAATTTGTAAATTTCCTTGTTGTTAAAACTAAAATAATTACGTAGGAAAAATTCGAATTGTACCTCTCTTTATCTTAATCTAGAGATCTTTAATATTCCAGATTTACTGAAAAATACCAAACCAGAGTTTATGTAATTAAGATTTCGCTCTTAAAAAAACAACAAAAGTATTAACATTAGTTTTCTTTCAGAAGAGTCTTTCACTGATTATATGCACCTGTATTTTTTTAAATAAACGTATATAATAGTTTAAAAGAAACAATGATAAAATAGCACTACAGCAAACACATGCACTTAGTTGACTTTTAAACTACATAAATATATATTAAATAGTTGAAAGATAACGAGTATTTATGTCCTCTGAAAGCAATTCTTACTTGGAAGCAGAGTTGTCTTTTTAAGACAGATTAAAAAAAAAACAATCAAGAATCTTGCTCATGGATAATCACCTTTGCTAGTTAACCCAGTAACCACAGACATGATTCCTGTGCAGCTTTTGTTAAACTAAATTGTTCTCCTTTGAAGTCAGTGGCAGAAGCCTTGTGCATGAGAATGAAAAAAGAGAGTAGATGGATTTTTATAATCATTTTTAAAATAAAAATATGAATATTACAAAAAACAAAATAATAGATACAGAATGTTAGCATTGCATAGATATAATACAGTCTAGTGAGTTTCCAGCTAATTCTTCAAAGCCCCTGGGTGCACCCCAGCTGGTAGGAATCTCCTGCCCTCACATCCACCAGAAGAGCTCCATTCAAAATGATTTATATATTTACATACATATATTCATATATCTGTGTATCTGCTTACTCTGATCACTCCCCTTGCATCTAACATAATATTGTTGTCCACTATTTGGGGCCACCTTTTTCTACTTTCCTGATTTAAACATTAATATTATTGTTTTATACAGTCAGTGTTTGTTTAGATTCACGCACTTATTTGCATTTTCTTTGTTTATCTTCCTTTCTGGCATCTCAGACCTTCCTTCCATGATCATTATCCTTTCTGAAGTTTACCCTTCAAATTTCCTTAACTGAGGGTCTTCCGGATATACTGCATCACCGATGCAGTGATATACTACATCACTTTTAGGAATGTCTTTATTTCACCCTTGTATTTTTGCTGTATGTAAAATTCTAGGTTGATTGTTTCTCTAAACATTTTGTAGATTTTATTCCACTATAGTCCGCTCTTTGTTGTGGCTGTTGAAAAGTCTGCTGCTAGTTTAACTATTCTTTTATGGATAACCTGTCTTTTTCCCTCTAGGTGCTTTCAATACTGTCTTTAAGTCTTCTTTAAGTCTTTGGTGTCTTGCAGCTTTACTGTACTGGGTCTTCATATGAGTTTCTTATTATTTATCCTCCTTGGGATTTGTGCTTTCTAAATCTGAACATTCATGTCTTTCATCTGTTCTCAAAAATTCTATGCCATTATTACTGGCATTTTCTTTGAAATCATCATGAACTTCAATTAGACCTTTATCAAGTGTCTTATTCTATCCTTCATTTCTCATAAATATTCTTTCACAGTTACCATTTCTTTGTCTCCCCCTCTCTCTTCTGTGTTTTGGTTAATTTCCTGAGTGTTATCCTCCATTTTGCTAACTTGTTTTTCAACTGACTAACCTATGAAGTTATCCATTGTGCTTTTAAATTACATTTTTAGTTTTTAAAATATTTGGTTCTGTTTCAAATCTGCCTAGTATTTTAAAGTATCACTACCTTCTTGAGTTTTTAATTCTGTATTTATTTCATTAACATTTTATACCTGGTTATTTTATGTTCTGTATCATCCATTCCAATATTCAAAATTCTTGGTGGTCTAATTCAGCTGTTACTGTTTCTGCTGACTCTCACTCATGGGACCTGTTTCCCCATGTACTTCATAATTTTGGATTTTGAGTGCCTCTTCAGCTTTATCTGTAGGAATCCTGCAAGACCCGAGTTGAGGGTGAGTCTCTCAGAGGGAATCTGTGTTTATCTCTGCCAGGCCCTGCACGTCACTACTCATCTGGGTCCACACTGGGTTAACTTCTTTTTTTTTTTTTTTTTGCGGTACGCGGGCCTCTCACTGCTGTGCCCTCTCCCGTTGCGGAGCACTGGCTCCGGACGCGCAGGCTCAGCGGCCATGGCTCACGGGCCCAGCCGCTCCGCGGCATGTGGGATCTTCCCGGACCGGGGCACAAACCCGTGTCCCCTGAATCGGCAGGTGGACTCTCAACCACTGCGCCACCAGGGAAGCCCCTGGGTTAACTTCTTGACCTGAGGTTTCCTGGACTGCCCAGGTAGTATCAACTTAACCCCAAATTTCCAACAGGCTTGTGGTTATAAATTTTCAGGGAAGATGTAATATTCCAACCCAGAGCCTAGGCTGAGACAGAAGACTTCCTTGTTGTTTCCCTTCACATGGTTTAATTTGGAAGGTGCATCCTTTCATTATTCTGGCTTTACATGAGGGCTCAGTTCCAATTCCCCATCTTGCTTTGGCCCCGGTGTGGCCATTAAAATCTAAGCCTCTTGGTTATAAAGATTGGCAGGATAGGCTCAGATTCAGCTAACACCTGTTTTGCAGCTCTCTTCAGTTCAACTATTTGTTTACCCTTCCTTACTTAATAGCTCAACTATTAAAAAGATGTTTATGATATTTCATCCAGCATTGCTAGGTACCCAGTTCTAAATATTTCTCCAAACAGGAGTTTCTCATTATTTTTTCTGATGAAGGAACTAAGGCCCAGAAAAGTTCATTGACTTTAAAAAGGCACAACCAAGTGGAAACTAAAACTGAGCCTCTGAACTCCTTGTTCATGTCTTCATGGATCACACAAAATAATAGTGCTTCCACTCTTAGAGCTGGCGTTTGTTGTGTCACTCCTAGTAACTCTTGAGATAACTCTGAAATCAGAAGTCAATTTCCCCCAAATTGTGATAACTTGCTAAAATAAGGTGAGATTAAATCACTGTCACAAGGTCATTCGATGTATTACAGCTGTGAGATAAGAAGCCTGTGTTGCTGACTTCCAAGGCTGTAGTGACATGAGTAGAAAATTTAGTTGTAATGATTTCTTAAAGCAGGTCTTGGCATCTGAATCTGGATTTGAAACCACTGATCATGGAGAGGAACAATCCATAGTTATGAAACAGACACATTTTTAGGATTCATAGAGGTGTATCTTATCAGCATCCGGACTTTCTCACATGCAAAAGCTCCAAGTTAAGCATCTTTACTGCATATTAGGAAAATATGCATAATTTGAAATATATGTGTATTCATTATTCATTCTAAAAAAAGGAAACACTATTAAAAGGAATCTGAGTAATACTGTACAATACTGCAACTAGCAAATCTTAGAATAGGGAAAGCAAATATGTTTTTGAGGTTTCAATATAAAGAAAGAAAAGACATTTGGAATTTCAGTGATCCTGTCTCAAATGACTGCATGTTAACAAACCACCACCACCACCACCACCAATAAAAGAAAAAAATATATATATATACACACACACACACACACCCCAATATAAAATGACCTAGAAAAAAAAAAAAACGACCTAGGGCTATCTGCTGTGGTTTTGTTTTGCTTCATTACAAATTCCTAAATCTCCATTTGTCAACCGAATTTCACATTTTTTTTCAATTTTATCAACTTTATTCAATTTTCATCTTGTTCTCAGACGGTGTTCACCTTACTTATTAGCATTTTTTCAAATGTAAGAAAACCGAAGTTGTGCGTTTGAAACTTCCTGTAGAGGGCGCTATTGATATTGTTAACTATACTAAACTTTAAAAAAAATACATGGTTCATAAACTATAGTCTCTGCTTAGAAGTCATTAAGTTGATATTTGGGAGAGTTGCATGAAACCAAAACTCTAAGCAGACTAATAACTCTTAAGCTGTTTAAAACTTGTGAAACCAGCGTTCCTCTGCTGCAGGCTTTTTAACGCTGGAGTCTGAACGTTCTCTCCCCTCCCCCTTTATTATTTAATGGACAATTCCTCTTCTGGTCTGTATTAACAATGGTGCTTGGAACTCGGCATCGATAACACACTGTATGCCCTGTTGTGCTCCATGTTGAATGATTTGTGTGTCTTTGAGAAAGTCCAGCTTCTCTTCTTAATCTGGTATCCTGGAGGCTCTGTAATTTACTCCCACGGTTCCCTGCCATAACGTATTTCACGTCAAGTGGAAGGTTCTCTTTTTTTTTTTAACTCTTAATAGAGATATTTTGAAACAAAGACAGAGGGCAAAGAGGATCTTCTTAGGATATTAAATGAGAACATAACCATAGCTTATTTTTCTTTTGTATTATGAGGCAATTGATGATTGCCTGGGGCTTTGTGGATGAATCAGACTTTTAATAAGTTTCAGTGAGAACAGTGTTCACGAAGATAATTAATTGCTCTGCTGTGTGAAAGCTCATGTAGATAGTGTTTTATTCTACTGTGTAGACTGTTCATAAAAAAGCACACTATTCTTTACTACACGAATGCTTATCGGCCTACCTTCTCAGAAAATACTACTTTTCTTTTTTTAAAAAAAAGAAATCATTAATAACCTTATTAAACCAGAAATGAAATACGTTACTGATCATTCTCCAAAAGTGGCACTGAAAAGAAATCTTTTCTTTCGGAGGATCTGATGTCTTGCATCTATTGTTTACAAAACTCTTCTGAATGCTGACAGACACCTCTCTTCTTATTACTTTTAACCTTGGAATTTTGGCAAAGTGCTTCTTTTTCCTCTACATTACTTGAGTGATTTCAAACCAGAAAAATTCTTTGTCCAATCTTTACCCTGTCTCTGTGGCAGCATTGTAAGGGACTGTAAGAAAATGACTTCTAAAGCATCACTTGTTAATACAGAGGGTTTTTCTCCTGATGGCTACAATTTACATGCCAGGGGCCCTATAAGCCCTCCAGCATTTTCTCGATGCTATGAAGGGAAAGAAAAAAAAAAAAATCAAAGTTTCTTAGAGTCTGGAATGCTTTCCCTGGCAATTCACAACAGAGTTCAAGTCAAGTTTATGATTTGGACTCAAACTTAAACTTTCTTTATGCATTTTTAACTCTTTGAAAGAGAGGCTGAAGATAATATAGTACGCATTACATGTCTCGTGCTATATTTGTTTTATTATTGATTGAATTTTTTAGTCTTTGCTAATAACTTTGTTTTTTAGACTTTTTTTAAATAGAGAAAACAATCCACTTAGAGTCTCATCCGTCACATTAATGTGTTTGCTGTTAATTTTTTTCAGTTAAAAATTATTTATAGGATAAAACTATATTTGTATCATCACTTGGTTTTCTGTTCTAATTTGGTGTTCTGTTCAAATTTAGTATTATATCATAATTTTATCAAAACTTTTTTTATATGTGTCACTGTGGTCTTCAGACTTCTTATAGATTTCCATAAGTGCAATTTACTTGTGGCCTCAGGAATTACGCATTGTTCTCACGTGTAAGAAGAGAGTAATCACACCTCTCTCAAAGGGCAATGTGAGGATTAAATGACCTCATCTGAATAGCCTAGCACAGTGCCTGGCACATAAGCACTCAGTAATGTTTCTCCTTTTTCTCCTTCTTCTTTCCCTGATCTTAATTGGCTTTCATTTGTCACCACTAATATGCCATTACATGTTGCAGAATGAATCTTTTGGAACATAATTACATGAGAAAATAAAACTGATTTAAAATATTTTCATGCTTTCCAATAGAATCATAACATGAAATAAATAAAATCAGATCAACTGGCCTAGAGAAAACTCTGTGCCACGAGGAGTTTTGCTGTGCTGTAAGGTCTACTCCAATTCCAGTGGGCAGTTAGTGGCCTGCAGTGCCCCCTTTGGTGACAGCTGCCTATCAGACACTCTTAATTCACCAAGTATTTCTGTGGCTTCAGGAGTGATTGGATGTGGTTCTTCTCATTAAATATCAGAACAACAAATGACTCTCCCATCTCTTTCTCCTTTTTTTCACTTATGTTTTTCTACTCTAGGGTTGTTAGCTCTTCACCTTTCCTGTTCTAAGGAGAAATTTTATTTTCTGTGTTTTGGGGTGTGTTTCTCAGTAACCTTTGCATTCCTAGCCAGGGTCCATCCAGAAAGCATCCTTCCTCTCCTAAAGTGGCTGTTTTGGGAATATCCAAAGAACCCTCTTATTCTCCCCATTCTCCATCAGAGGGGCTGCACTCAGCTTCAGAAGATTCTGGCTTCTGGGACTCCATGGCATGGTTGCCTCTTCTTTGATTCTCGAGTGGAGGGTTTATTCTACACACCATGCTCTTGCTTTTGGCAGCCCAGTATTATATGTGACTATTTTGTGGGTTATACAATATTTCTCTTGTAGGGTTTCACCCTTGGGTCTTTTTAAATTCACTCTTGCCCTTTACCAATCATAGATCAATTTTTCCATTGTGCATCTAACCCTTCATAGAATCTTAGAATTTCAGTGCAGAGCAAGCTTACAGTTTATCTAGTCACATCCTCATTTTCATAGGTGCAGGAAAGGAGGCTGGGAGTGCTGAAGGGATTTTCTAGGTACAGGTGACACCTTAGTCCCGTAACTCAGACTTTGTCTGTCTCATGATGCTGTTTCAGCTTTAGTGAGTTCACGCTTAATGCTGTTTTTTTGTTTACTCATTTGTTCTTTTTAAGTATAGCAATCTTCCTCAACCCACAAAATAGTGATGCCTTTTAGCCAGGAAACATCAAATATTTCTGTTGGATCTGACTCTCTTCTCAGAAACCTTGTTTCCTCAGACTCTGCATTTCATAAAGAAAGCAACAAACTTAAAGTTTTAGATTTTCAAACATCTCTCCTCCTATCCCTTCTCTCTGCTACCTTTCCACCCATCTCCCCACTTGTTTCAACTTTTCTTGGTTACTTTGATATTCTGATGATTGATTATGGATTCTGGTCTCCTTACTATTTCTGTTAGATCTTAATTACCCTTTCTCTGCTTTCTCCTAGTCTTGTAAATGTGATGTAAATTAACCTCAACTTCTGGCTTCCAGTCCAGTATGTAGAGCTTGGAAGTCATCAATCCCATCCTCACAACTGAAAATTAACAACCATCTAACAGAAAATGGTTTGTTCAAAATAATAATAGCAACAATATATTGGGTAATTATAGTTTATGGATAAGAGAAAGGAAGGCAAATTTATAAGGAGGAATTGGGAATTCTCTGTTATAATGTGCCTGGGCTACTCGTGAAGTGGTATAGTGTTAACATGGACTTGAATTAAGATGTAAACAAATGTATATTGCAAATTCTAGGGAAACCACTAAAATTTTGTTTTAAAAGTATAATTGATACGTTAAAGAAGAAAGAGAAAATGGAATCATATAAAATGCTCAATTAAAAGCAGAGAAAGAAGAAAAAGAGTGGCAGACCAAAAAAGGAACAAAGAACAAGCAACAAATATAAAGCAGTTGCAAATATGGTAGATATAATTCCAGCTACATCAATAATCACTTTAAATGTGAATAGTCTAAACACACCAATTAAAAGAGAGCGACTGTGAGAGTAGATAAAAGAGACAAGCCCTAACTATATGTTGTCTGCGAGAAATGCACTTTAAATATAAAGACATATATAGATTAAAAGTAAAGGGATGGGGAAAGATATATCATGCTAACACTAGCCAAAAAAAAGAGCTGGAGTAGCTATATTAATTTCAGATTAATTACTCCTTAACATAAGTAATGTAGTCTTGTGGAGAGTAAGATATTATTTAGAAGGCTTTGCTTTCTTCTCATAAATTCCATATGAAGAGAGAGTCCCCCATCTTTCAACATTGGGCACAGACTTCACCTGCACTTGACTGTGCCCCCTGTAATTCAGTGATATGCCCTGTCTGTTGAGTGTTCAGGTCTGATTTGGTTTCACCATGGATCAAGCATTATTGCTCAAAATTTTGTCAGGAAAAGAAGCCTGTTTGGATATTCCTCTTCTAACCCTTGCATTTTTATTTGTTTACATAGAGGAAGTACAAAAGAATTATCATACATTCCTGTTTTGTTTTAGCACATTTGTTGGTTTTACACCTTTTTTTAATTGGAGTGACTTTTATGTATTTGGAAATGTTCACCAAAGTTATCTTCCTTCTTACTTTGAAAGGATAGAGCTTCTCTCTCTTCTCTGAAAGAGTAAAAGGACTGAAATTACTTCCCTGGGGGCATTTAAGAGGAAACTATTTGGAGGTGAAATTCACCATGTACCTGGGAACATTGTCTAAATTTTCCTTGGCAAAGGGCCTATATCAGGCTCTTCTCATGGAAGATAAACACAAACCCTTTTAAATGATGTCTGCTGATCTCATCATAATCTCAGATTCCAAGATTCAACTAGCTTGGGGTACTCACCTACTCTCCAGGGGAACAAGCCCACTCCAAAGCAGGATACAGCCATTTCCATTAGCGGTCAAGGGCAGTTTCTCTCCACACTGGCTTTGCAGTATGAACTTCCCTTTTATATAGTCTTCATTGAAGTGACATGATTTAGAGTGGGTGAAGACGAACATTTGTTAGGAACAAAGTAAAGGAAGAAGGAGAGGCCCTGCCTTCTTACTGACCTTCCTGGTGTTTCTGTTTTCAATTTTCTTCATGCTACAGCCTTGGTACATGTCAGGACAAGGTTGGTGTTAACCAAGGTTCCCCGGACTCTTTTCTTTTTCCACTGGCTCAGTTGGGTAGCAAATATCTGACTTGCACTCCAGGTTGCAACAGGTTGGTCTACATTGTGTACTACATGCAGTGGGATGTGCTCCAATTACAAAGAACATCCTAAACAGCCCTTAATTTCAATAAAGACATAAAACCCTTTTTCCTTACTGGGGCCAAGAGTGTCAGACCAAAGGAGGTATTCTATGAAATGGTCTGTAACATAGGGCAAGGAGTTCCTTTTCCATTTTTTCTTTTTTCCTGTAACAACTCTAGGCAAATTCCTCAGAAATCAGATTGGCAAAGGCAAACAAGGGGTGGGCTGGAACTCAGGAATTTGGGCTTGCTGAATGCATGCCATTCCCTTGCCACGCAGCACAAATTGATGCCAACTGCAGAAAATAAAGATCCAAGTCAGAAGAGCAATGCAGGCACAAGGTAATCATCAGCTCAATTAAACTGGTCATTCCACAAATAACCTGGAAACAGCAGGATTGCCAAACAATCTCCAGCCCCTGAAACATTTGCAAATGAGCATGACAACTGAGATTTTTCTTTCTTTGTAGCCATACACTGTCACATTTTAATGATGGATTATAGACATGGGCTTTTGGCAACAGACTGTAGCAAACATGATTCTACACTTATTTTCTTCTAATCAGAAGATACAAAGGCTTATACATATATATGGCACTGTGCCCCAGAAAGAGTTAGATAAAGCTCTAGAAAGAGAAATGTGGGATGATGGGAATGTACATACACTTTCCCTTCTTTTTGAATGCAGGGCAGATATGCTTTTATTGTCATAAGATACCTTATCTTTTGTTTTATTTTACATGGTATTTTTGCACCTGTTGGGGATGTTTATAATAAAATATAAAACTAACTGGTATAGCATATGTATCTAATTCTATAATATATACTAATCTATATCAGTGTCATTTAAAAATGGCAAATTAAACATATTTTTCATAAACTAGTAATATAATCTCTCAATGTCATAAATATGAAAGTAACATGTTATTTCAATAATCACGATGTCAGGAAGATATTATTTAGGAACTTAATGAGATCAGAGACTTACTGCACAGAAAAAATATATATTTTTCTATATGGTTGCTGTGTCTGTTCTACTTAGTTCAATCATTTTAATTGCAATTTCTTTTTATTTTTAAAACAGGACCATAACTCTTGGATGCTATTATTTCTTTTTATTTTTGGCAAGTTGAAGAATAGCAGGTAAGACTGTAAGAATGAAGCCACAACTTCTGTATTCTTCTGTTTTGTCCCTGTCTTGATCTTTGTC
The DNA here is from genome assembly GCF_951394435.1 of Stenella coeruleoalba. NCBI lineage: Eukaryota > Metazoa > Chordata > Mammalia > Artiodactyla > Delphinidae > Stenella > Stenella coeruleoalba. The sequence continues at coordinate 57,819,499 of NC_137155.1, forward strand.
TCCTTTTCCCTTCTCCTCCTCTCTATGTTCTGGATTTACCTTTATTCATTTCACTGGGCTGTGAGTACAAAAAGAGGAAAAAATCTGGGTCTCTTTTTATGAAGACAGATTACCTTATGATACATTCTAAATGCCACGAGGATATACATTTTCTCGAAGTGTTTTCTTGTTCAGGACGGTACCTTGGACTGGAGGGATAAATAATATATGGCAAATGATTTCCCAAAAAGAACTTATTCTTAAACAGCAATGTAATAAATCAAAAATACAGAGAAAAAATGTGGATTGGAAAAAAGTCCATAGCTTTGGTTTAGGTCCCATATGTGTGGATGTGTGACATCCATCAGTGGGATAAACAGTGCCTGGTGGCTGATTTACAGAGTGGGATTCCTCTCCAAAAAGGCAGCCATTTACCCCTTGACAATGCAATGAGTGATGGCTGCTGTATTCCAGAAGGATCTATTCGGGAAGCAAAATTTAGGATAGGGTAGGACCAACACAAAGAGATGGGGAGACGTAAGGACCCCATCTGCCTGGATCTCTTGGGTTGGAGCCAGCCTCTTGAGGATACAGTGGCTCCCTCTCCTTCCACTTTGTGGGATATTGAGGATTTACACTAAGGAAACCCATACCTGCCATAGCTGCCCCTTGGTCAGTTTATTTGGATTAGTGAATCAGGATAGAAATGGTTCCTCTTTTTTTTTTTTTTTTTTTTTTGCGGTTCGCGGCCCTCTCACTGTTGTGGCCTCTCCCGTTGCGGAGCACAGGCTCCGGACACGCAGGCTCAGCGGCCATGGCTCACGGGCCCAGCCGCTCCGCGGCACGTGGGATCTTCCCAGACCGGGGCACGAACCCGTGTCCCCTGCATCGGCAGGCGAACTCTCAACCACTGCACCACCAGGGAAGCTCTCCTCTTTTTTTTTTTAAAACTGATTCATCAGCCTAACATAAGACCTTGGTCTTCATGTTTAACAATTAGAATTACCATGGATGAGTTCAGTAATGGTAAGTCGGCAATGCTGAGGCTTGATTTGTGCCCTCACAATCCTACCTTTGCCACAAAGCCTCCCATTATTCTGGAAATATTCCATGGGTGCTATTCCTTTACCACACAAGAACCTACTCACAAAAAGAAAACACTAAAATCTGAGTTTAATTCAAGTGCACAATGAAGGAGAAAATGGTAGAACCAGTCAAAGCAGTTAGACTCTGGTATTTAAGCCTTGGGCTTTAACCTCAGGTTTCACGAGTTCAAATCCCAGTTCCAGGGGGAGAGGAAGTGAGGAATTACTGTCTAGTATGTACAGAGTTTCCATTTGGGATGATGAAAAAATTCTGGAAATAGATAAACAGTGGTGATAATTACACAACAGTGTGGATGTAAGTTAATGCCACCAAATTGTATACTTAAAAAGGTAAGTAATTTTATGTTCTTTCTATTTACCACAAATAAATGCTGGTGAGGATGTGGAGAAAGAATGAAATTTTGCCATTTGCAATGACATGGATGGACTTGGAGGGTAGTATGCTAAGTGAAATATGTCAGACAGAGAAAGACAAACACTGTAGGCTATCACTTATATGTGGAATCAAAAAAATAAAACAAACTAGTGAATATAACAAAACAGAAACAGGCTCACAGATACAAGAGAACAAACTGGTGGTTACCAGTGGGGAGAGGGGAGCAGGAAGGGGCAAGACAAGGGTAGGGGATTAAAACGTACAAACTACTAGATATAAAATAAATAAGTTACAAGGATATATAGTATAACACAGGGAATATAGCCAATATTTTATAATAACTATAAATGGAACATAACCTTCAAAAATTGTGAATCCGCGTTTTGTACACCTGAAACTTATATAATATTATACATCGACTATATCTCAATTTAAAAAATGCAGGAAAAAATCCCAGTTTCACCTCTTGTCAGCCATTTAGGCAAGTTGCTGTACCTCTCTATAATTCAGTTTCCTCTAGAATGGAAGAGGATAATAGTGATATTAGCTTCACAGGGTTATTCTAATTGAATGAGATGTGTGGGACAGACTTACACTGATTCCTAACAATCAGAGTTAGCTGTTGTTTGATGATTTATGAGTGTGAATTCTGTCATTAAAATCTCTTGCATCTGTAGTAGGATTCTTTGTGGAAACCATCAGTTTTAGTTCTGCTTATAAGGCAGACCTACATCTGTTTGATATCTCATGTAAGACTTTCATTACTCTTAAAAGATGCCCCTATTGATAAGAGTGTGGGGGTGGGGGGCCCTCTTGCTGCTTGTAAGCCAGACAGTAATTGGTGCTACCATTCTGAAAGGCTATCAAGCAATATGGCAATATGGAACAACATTCAAAACATGCATAGCCGGTGAACCTGCAACACCATTTCTATGAAAAGTAGTCACATATGTGTGTTCAAGTAACAGGTATCCATTGTAGCACTGATTATAATAGCAACAAACTGGAAACTATATGAATATCTATTCATAGTCAATTGATTAAACCCCAAAATGGAATCCTATATAACCATGAAAAAGGATGATGCCATATTATAATATTCCTATAGATAAATGTCACAATAAATTGTAAAATTTAACACCAATTTATGGGAAAAGGCAGTTTGAGAACAGAGTATGTAGTCTGACCACATTCATGGAATTTATGCTTACATGTATGATACAATTTCTGAAAGGACAGTCATCAAACTTTTATAGTGGTTATCTCCAGATGGATTATAGGGAGACATTTACTTTCTGTTTTAAACACTTCTGTATTACTTGAGGTTTTTACAAGCATGTATTACTTTCATAATGTGCAGAAATAATAAAAATATTTCCATTAAAAAAATGAAAGAGAGACCATAAGGGACCTCTTTGGCTATGGAGAGAAAGAACAAGCCCTCAAGGTGTTATTCTAATTTAAACCTTTTATTTTTATGTAGCATCCCCCAGATCTGAGTCCATAAAAGGAAACGGATGAACAACTACTGCAGTGACAGCAATAAATAGGGTCCCAGCAATCTTAATTATCTTTGCATCTGTCTTCCTCTGGCAAATTCAGTCAGTGTTTTGAGTATCCTTCCAGTCTCCACACCAGTGACCTCCACCTTCTTTGCCTTTGCTGATTTGTCTCCGTAGTGGAGCTAAGGTCAAAGCCTCATTCAGCAGCCCACTCTCATAATAAATGCTCAGGGCAGCCATTGGCTCTCTTGCCCACAGTCCCCCCAGCACATATGGGACTTGGATATGCCTGGATCACCAATAATGGCCAGGATCTTGCTATGCAGGGCCCTCTGTTCTTCATCAAACAGGTCTATTGCTCCCCCACAAACACAGGATTCAGCCTATGAAAGGATATGACTCCCACACAATGATCACTGAGAGGCACAGTGGCTTTCAACCTCTGTGTATATATGTGTGGGTGGGTTGCTCAACAAAACAAAATAATGTTATGCAGGAGAGTGAAAGGAGAGACAAAGCATCTGGAAATAAAGGCCATTGCAGCAGGATGTGATGGAAAATGGGGATTCTGGAATCAGACTAGGTTAGAAACCCAGCTGCCTCACTTATTAGCTGTGTGGCCTTGGCCAAATTACTTAGCTTCTCTGAGTTTTAATATGCCCATCAATAAAATAGGAGTAATAACATCTTTCATCCAGAGTTGTCAGGATTCACTGAGATAAAATATATCATGGGCTTGAACCACAGTTAGTGCTCACAAATAATACTGTTCTTTCCTTCCCCTCAGACTTTGGCTTAGCATTAAATAGCCACAGCAGTCTTGAAAATAGATGATTTTTCTAAAGAGCACAATGTTCCAGTGTACTGTTCGTACATGTTCTCTTTAAGTGTCAAGTAAGGGCAGTGTTGTGAAAGCTATAGACAGAATATTTTAAAACCAGGGTGGGGGAGTGGGGAGAAATGGGGAAGCTTTATATTTTCTAACTCCTTTAGTGGGCAATTTTCATGATTCAGATGAGGTTGAGAATAACTTTCCAGGTTTTAAATATTCTGTATCATGTAAGAATGAGGAGGAATCACAGATCAATTAGGTTTAAAAGCTACTGAAATTTTCGAGAATCATTTAAATAAAGTACTTGTAAATGCTCCTAAAGAGATGAGAGTAACCTTCCACGTCAGCAGTACATGAGTTAAACATGTGGGTAACGATGATATAAAAAGAAGTGGTATGTGAAATATCAGTTCATATGAGGTGACACTCAATATTAATTTATGTGATATCAATACTGTTTTAGTCTAAATGAACCTTCCCTATATATAAAACACTCCTAATTATTGTAAAACCGTTACTTTCCGCTTACCATTGATCTTTAAGGAAATTACTAAAATTTTTGGAGTGTGCTGACACAGCACTATTATTCCGGGTCATTATTCAGAGCAGGTGTCAATCTCTTTTACTTAATACTAAGGCAGGGGAAAAAAAAACAAGAGTAGTTTTTCATTTAATCAAGTCTCTCTTTTAAAAAATAAAAGAGGAACACATTAAGATAAGTGTAACTTTTATAGGGATGTTAACACTCTAATACCCTTCGGGATAGGTGAAGCTTTTGATTTTCAGACCAGTTCAAGAGAAAACATGAAATTTTATAATGTGGGGAATACGATAATTCCTTAAAGGAATAGGTCAAGCCATCAGCAACTGATGGCCTTCCAGACGAGGTCTCCCAAGCTTGAGCCAAGTGACCAGGTTGTCCCTTGTTAAACAACATTTCAGAGTTGACACGCACCCCGTCCTCCAATTCAAGAGTATAGCATTTTAGAGCTCTACCTGTTAGGATTTTAAGAAGTGACTGCAGTAAATCTAAACCACACAAGAGTTAATAATTACACAACTGCTGGTGTAAAAAGGCATTTGTATGTCAAGACTGGAAGGGAAAATTGTGATGGTTTCAATTAGAACATCAGCCTGTGTAAAACTGCTGTTGCCCACAAACTCAGGGCAGATTTGTTAATCTAACTGTGCTTCAAATACAAGTGGCTTATATGAAGGCTCTTAATTTGAGGACAAATGGGATTGATTCCTTTATTCTAATCCACAGAACTGCAATATTACAGCTTACATGCAATTTTATGTAATGAACATTTGCTGAACATATTCTAAACGACATGCCTGGTGCTAAGCAGTTGACATGGATTATTTTATGAAATTCTCTCCAAAACCTTATTAAGGCATAACAGTATCTAACATTTCTTCCAGTAATTATTATGTGCCAGGCATTGTTTTATGCACTTTACATATATTAACTTATTGAATCCTTGCAATATCCTGGGAGGTAGATGCTAACATTAGCTCCGTTTTACAGACGAAGAATCTGAAGTTCAGAGAGGTTAAAAACTGGCCAGGGTCACACACTTAGTAAGTGACAAAGCTGAGGCTGTTAGACCTCCTGCTCTGCTTGCTGTTACTCTGAGTATGGTGAGCGTGGATCTGGGGGCATGGCGGATCTCATCAATCATGTGGCTGTACTTAGGGCTGGCTGCATAATTCCTGGACCCAGAGCTAACTGAAAATGCAGAGCACCTTGTTCAAAAGTCTGCGGAAAAGTGCCATTAAAGATATTAAGTAGAAAGGTTTTCCTCTCTCTCATAGTCAATCTCTCAACTTGTCACAGTGTTTTAAATTTACTATTTATTTTTTTGGCTGCGTCTGGTCTTAGTTGCGGCACTCATGATCTTAGTTGCGGTATGTGGGATTTTCCCTTGCGTTGCCAGGCTTCTCTCTAGTTGTGGCGTGTGGGTTTTCTCTTCTCTACTTGCGCTCCTGGGCTCCAGAGTGCGTAGGCTCTGTAGTTGGCAGCCCGTGGGCTATCTAGTTGAGGCATACGAGCTCAGCAGTTGTGGCGCGTGGGCTTACGCCACATGTGGGAATCTTAGGTTCCCTGACCAGGGATAGAACCCACGTCCCCTGCATTGGAAGACAGATTCTTTACCACTGGACCACCAGGGAAGTCCCTAAATTTACTATTTAATGTTGTTCAAAGTAACAAAAAATTAAAATATTAAATTATTAGCATTTTACCATTCATCTTTATATTGTGCATGCCAGTTTTGAATGTAAATACGTTAACTTCTATATGGAATCACTGAATTCACACAATTTGTATTTCACGGCTGCTATGTGCATACGTATTTTGTTCTTACCTGCACAGTGCAAATGCTGCGCAAAGTGAACTCAGCTGTATTTCACACGTGCACACGTTCCACCAACATTCTGCCTTCTGTTTACTTCTAAGGAAAGACTGAAAGGAAAAGCAGTAAGGGCAGCTCTATCCTTCCTTTTCCACCTATGTGATCATGTTCAGTTTAAGTGGTTAGTTGCCCAACACAGGGACTAACAAGAGTAAGATAGGATTCCTAAGTCTTTTGGGTGTCTTAGAGCGCCTCTGCTTTTTTTCTGAGTTCCAAGAAGGTTCTGGTTTGCAAGGTAAGCATGGTCTCTCAGGGCTCTCAGCGTCCGCCTCACCCCCATCCCACTCACCTCAGAGGAAAAATGCTTCCCTTTTAGCTGTTTCGCGTCTCACAGACTCCCATGCATCACCGGTCCAATAGAATTTTGTGCGTCAGGAAGCGCCTGGAGCGCTGCATGCAAATTAGGTGGGAGGGAACAGTGAACGCGCTTACTGCGCAAAGCGCCTGTGCTCCCGCGCGCGCGCATGCTCTGTGTTCCATAGGACATGGCGCTGGTACTGGCTCGAGTGGTCTGGGGCTTTCTCCTCCCTCCGCCTTGGCCCAGCTGGGCACTCTGCTCACTGCTCTAAGACTTGAGCTCCTCATTGCAAATGAGAATGGGTCCTGCCACCTCATAGGATTATTGTGAGGAGTAACTGAAAGAACACACATAAAGGTCTTCGTACAAGCCTTGGCACAGAGTAAATGCTTGGTAAGTGTTAGCCAGCCGTGCTGTGGTTGTTGCTGTCTTTGGATGAGTTTTGCAGTTCCATTTATTTGAAAATATTTATCTCTTCAAATAAGACAATGAAGAAACCAGGGTAAGATTTATCTTAGAAGAGATGGAAACTTCCCAGTGGTCCCATAGCAATGGGTTTAATCACAAACCCAGCAACAGTCTTCCTATTACCACTGTTAACTCTGTTAAGAAAAGTTTTGAATTGGGTTTCCCTGGTGGCGCAGTGGTTGAGAGTCCGCCTGCTGATGCAGGGGACACGGGTTCGTGCTCTGGTCCGGGAAGATCCCACATGCCGCGGAGCGGCTAGGCCTGTGAGCCATGGCCGCTGAGCCTTCGCGTCCGGAACCTGTGCTCAGCAACAGGAGAGAAAAGTCTTGAGTGAAAAATAAATGGGAAAGGTCCCTCTAAGTCGTGTATGTATAGAAGGGACGAGGGAAAGACTTCTCTAGGGCTTTATGTGTCTTTATGGGAAGCAGCTAGAGGATTGATCTTAAGCATATGAACCTGGGGTCATTTTTTTTCTTTTTTTTTTCTTTTCTTTTCTTTTTAATTTTTTTTCTTAGTGTTGCAGGCAGCAGACTCTTCCTGTTCCCTCCCCGGCGTCCCAGGTCACTGCCCGTCTATGAATTCACTAGATCACAGTCACTCGAAGTGGGGTCCCCAGACACTTGCCTCAGAACCACAAATGCAGAATCCTGGGCCCAATGCCAGATCCTTGAACAGAAATCCCTGGGGAAGTCAGGGAGTTAACAGGTTACCTAAGTGCTTCTTATGCCACTAAGTTTGAGAACCTCTGCAGGAGCCTAGGAGCTGGGAAGGAGACCCCTTTTCTTTTTTCCCTCCCCAGTACTGGGCAGGCCTGTCAACCTTTGTTGAATGTTGGAGAAATGACTGAATCCAAAGCATGAGGCAAAAGGATTTCTCCCCATCTGAGAACCCTTGGGATGGTTCTCCTCAGGCCTCATATTCAGTGGGTAAGCACTGGTAAGGCTGTAAACTTGTTAAAATATTAAAATTCTTCCATAGGGTTAGTATATACCCACTGCTCTGACCTCTTGGCTACCCCACTGGCCCAGCTGCCCAGGCCTCTTCCTTGGACTGCCCCATGATCCATCAACTAAAGGGTTAACCTCTGGTCTAACAGGGGTCTCACCTATTCTCGTTTGTCAGTGTAGGTACAAGCCAGCTCTTCATAGGTCCAATGAATGTGGTACCTTATGGGCAGGCTTGTGCCCTGCCTGTGCCCCTACCCCGTGGAGGTAGGTAGGGTGGGGGTGGAGAGGACCCTGGATGGTGGTACCCCAGCTAGTTTACCTTGACTCTAGTGTAAGGGTCTCTGTCTCCACATATCCCCCAGGCCATAATGGGTGGAATCCCAGTGGGTGAGGTGGCATTCTTGGAGGTGGTGCTGGCACCCCAGCAGGCAAATGCCCCAGGTTATGGCTGCCACCAGCTGAGGTACCCCTGCTTCTGGAAACTGCAGTCTCCATGGGACTTTGGCTGTGACAGATCCTGAAAGAGATGGGGTGAGCACGAGGCATGCAAAAATTCAAGTCCACAAATATGAGGGCTCTGTTGGCATGGTTTGACAGGCGAGAGCCTGCTTGGTACAGATGATGCATGCAGGGATTAGTGTGGGGCTAGGAGAAGTATAGGGAAACAGGTTGTCTTTTCATCTATTTGGTCAAGTTTGCTAAAATCACTGAATATCCTCCTGTCATGGCATTAGCCACATTATTTTCATTGATAAAAATGAGGGCAAGTGCTTATGTAGTATTTGTCCTGTGCCAAGCACAATTCTTAACTCCTTTGAATTAGTATAATTATCACCACCAGTCCCATTACAAAGATGAGGAAACTAAGGCCGAGAGGTTATTTAAAACTGAAGTAGCAGAGCCATGATTTGAACTCTGTTAGCCTGACATTGGAGTCCACACTTATAAACACCACCTCTCTTCTTCAGTTTACATTCAAAAAAATTGTGTGTGTGTGTGTGGGACTTAGTTGGTAACAGAGATCTGGAATATATAGAAAACTGTAATACAATGGCTTAGAAACATTGTGAATGAAATTGCTGTCAGTTCTGCAGAAGCTGACAGATGAGTCAGCACCATGAACAATATTGCTGATGTGGAGAGATTATCTGCTCATTGAGACTCCAAGTAACCTAATGATTATCAAGTTATTGAGGAGGTCACTGGAAAAGTTCCATGTGTGTTCCTTTGTCAACCATGGCTCGGACAGGGGCATTGTTTACCTGGTGACAGCATGTCAAACAAATGATCAGCAGCAGTTTTTAAAGACCAACAACTGATTTGGATAGTATTAGAAACTGGTGAACTACTTGCATTAAAACTCATATATATTGCTTCTGTTTAGAGAATACTGGGAATTAAATGTTTTAAATTTTATATGGTGATTAATTACTTACAGGTTTTTAAATATTTTGATTATCACCTCAGCTTTGCTTATTCAATTCTCCATTCTATTCCTTTGGTCCCCACCTATTAGCTGGGAAAAAAGATAAGCTCTCAGACTTAGCACTGCTACATCAAGCTGCATTCCTTTTCTGCCTCAAGCTTGCTCCTGGTCTGGCTTACACTTTTTCTTTGAGGGAGAAGGAGGTAGATTCCTGCTTTACTGGAAAAGGATGTCCTGATAATTGAGTGGGAATGTGGGCAAGGAGGCTGTTGCTTCCTTCCGTCAACCCAAGTAATTGAGCTGTCATATTTAACGTTTTATTGGTTAAGATTCAAGTTAGGGCTGGAGCCCTTCTTCTGCAATTCCTTCAGGGGCACATGTGGAAGACAGCAAATAGCAAACTCAGTGATGAGTTCTGAATAAGGCTGTGAGAAATGAACAGTCGGCAGTCCCTGTGGTATCAAGAAACACTAAAGGGAAGAGAGTTGTTTAAACACTTAGGAAGGAAACACAAAGCTCTTCCATTTAGTATGTCAAAACCAGCTCAGAAGTATGTGACAATCCAGGCAAAGCATTACAATTTCTAGCCAGTCCAGTCATGATTCTTTGGCAAACTGCACAGTCATGGTTGTGATGCATTGGGATAAGAGGTACTATATAAATGTCAGATGTTACATAAATGTCAGGAATGATTATTGTTTGTTAATGGGATCTAAACTGTTCCTAAGCAAAGCCCCGACATCCTTAGCAAAGGTTCTAACCCGTGAGAAGGTAAAGCTCAGCCCTGGTTCTAGAAAAGAGCCCAGTTGGGATTTGAGGTTTGAAAACAGGGGTTGGGGTGGTGCTGGTGCCACCACTTGATCAAGTGGCTTCAAGCCAGCCTCTTAACCTGGGGTTTGCCTTAGCTCACCTGTAAAATGGGGATAATTATAACACCTGCCCTATTTCTGCTCCTTGTGCTGGGCTGTTGTGAGAATCAAGGGAGTTAGTTCCACGTGGGTGCAATTGCTTTGTAAAGTGTGAGCTGCCGCGAGGATGACAGTGGTCGTCTGGGATATGCTGTAATTTAGCCTGTGCCTTCCCTTTGAGTCCGACTCACAGAGAGAACATCTGAATGGAAGTTAAGCTGAGGATGGTGATGGTGACTTGGCTGATGATGAAAGCGCCTGACTCCTCCTCTCAAGGAATTGTCGGGAAGATACTGCAGACCAGGGGCCCGGATCCTGCATTCTGGCTCTGGCTCTGCCACTTGCCAGCCTGTGAGCTTGGGCGAGTTACAGACGAGGCTCTGGAAGTGATCGCCAAGGGCCCTTCCGGCTCTGACGCTGAGTCTAAATCAGTCTCATCACTTGGCTCTAGCTGTGATTCACCTTCCCCCCCACCCCCCAGGAGCAACTCTCGTTCCAGCTTCTCACACGCGAGAAGCAGGGGTCTTGGAAAGGGTGGGGGCAGTGTATTCCAAGTGAGTGTGCACAATAAAGAAGTTATTCCTTTGGAAGTGAGGTGGAGAGGGGCGGGTGCGGGGCGGGCGGTGAAAAGGGGTGTCGAATGAGTGCTCTGAGAAGCCAGGATGCAGGGAACATTGTAATGAGGTCACGACTGTCGCAGGCAAAAAGGAGCTGGACATCTGCTGGTGGGGGAAGGGGGAGCGTCCTGCATTTCTATTTGGAGAAAGTCTCTTCCGGCATTCTTCAGCACCCCCTCCCCACCTCTCCCCATCCCCACACCTTTCAAACGCTACCAGGCCCTCGTCACGGGACAGCCCGTGTCCCTGCCTCTCCTCCGTGGTCCTGTCTGAAACCATGAGGATTGTTTCCAAGCTGACTCACACCACTAATGTCAGGGAGCCGTGTCACACGGCGCTGGGCTCTGCAAGCTGTTGCTTGCGCGGTTGCCACTGCCGCCGCCGCTCCCCCGCGGGTGCACCAGGGTCCGCTCTTGGGGCGGGGGCGGGGCGGGGCCGGGGCGCGGCCCGCCCCCTCGGCGCGCCGGCCCCGCCCCTCCCTCCCTCCCCCACGGACCGCAATGATTTAGAAGTTCAGGAATCCCACGTGACGTCACCGGGGGGGTGATGTAATGCACTCTAAATAGAATGTATTGTAATCTTTGCTCAGTCCAACGTGGTCCCTTCACCCGGGCTCCGCTCTTGCCTTCTCCACACTTGTTTGGTAAGTTCCTAAAAATACGGCTCGGCCACATCTGGGGCTTTTGCATTTAGACACTTTTGTTGCACTTGCCGCGGGAGCCATCTCGGGAGCGTACTTGTTTGCAGGGGTTGGTTCTCGGCAGCAGCCGCGAGGTTACTTGGTCCAGTGGGCAGGTCGCAGGGCAAGGAGTAGGGAAGATGCGATGCATTTTTTTTGGAGGGTGATCTGTGTTTGTAAACACTTTGGTGGACCAGAGGGAAGTCCGGCCTCAAATGCTGGTGGACTGTGGAATCGGCTGTGTCCTGAGGCTATCCCAGAGACCCCACGCCGTGTCCGTCCCGGAGCGCGTCTTGGTGGCCGCCGCGCCGTGCGACTGGAGGGATGCTAACGTGGAACGAGCGCCGTGTCCGCCCCGGCGTGCGTGCGTGTGTGGGAGCGCGCGTGCGTTTCCCTGACACGGGGAACAGTTATGAATCGGGGGTGTGTGTTTGCCTCCAGAGACCTGGCAAGGTGCGGAACCCTCCAGAAGTGCGGTCAAGCGGCGGCAGCGGCGGCGGCAGCGGAGACGGCGAGCCAGGAACCTCCCCCCGCGTCCCCAACTTCCCGGTGATGCGGCGGAACCCCCGGAGAAAGTTTGCAAACTTCCAGCGGGCGCGGCGAGGACGCCGGGTCACCTAGGGGGCGGACGGACCGGCGGGCGCACGGGGGGCTAGCTCCCTCCCGGGTGCCAAGCCTGCTGCTGCCACCTCTTCCGCAGAGCTGCCCACCGCAGGTGGTGGGCGCGCGCGCCGGGGGAGGGGACATCGTCCTTGGAGGGCACTTGGCTTTCACTCCAGGCGCGGAAGGCTCGAGCGTGGCGAGGCTCTCCTCGCCTTCACTCCTCCAGCCGCCTCTTGCCTCTGTCCGGTTCTCGCTGGCATCATTACCTCTTCCCCGCCGCTGCCCCAAATGACAGCTCCCGCTTTTGCCGCGGCGGCGCGGTGGCAGTTCTCAGGACCCGGCGGCAGAGTCTTCCTCTCCAGCAGATTCTCCACGGAATCGCTTAAAACTTTTCAAGACGTTCTTAGAGGGGCAAGACGCACAAAGGAACCAAGGAGATGTTTTCTTCCGGCGGCTGCATCCCGCTTTTCCTTTGCTATAGATTTATTTCGAGGAGGTAGTGGGGAGGTATCTGGTAGATAAAGCCTCTGATCTAGCCCACCCCAACTTTCCCTGAACGAGTGCAGCCTCCACTTGAGGCTTGTTCAAGGCCAGGAACTGAAGTGGGCTGCTTGTAGATTTCGTTGTCAGAGTCCGCTGAGTGTTTGATTTTTATTTTTCCCTCCCTCTCTGACATGTGTCAGGGAATAAAGGCTGAATACAGGTCCATTACGTCATTCTGCAGGCCAGTAAGTGTTTGATTAACAGCTTCAGATACTCAAGGGTTGGGGGCTTAGAAGTGCTGACAAAGCAACAATGCTTTCCGCCCCCAGCCCCCAACGTACTAGTACAATCGCCAGTTCCCTGGGCATCTTTATTGCCCTCTCCTCCCGGACCCCTCCTTCTCCACCCCTTCTCCCGCCCACACTGTTATCACTCTGGCCCTGCCTCCGCCTTTTACTGCTTTCCCTGGGGAGATCACAGTCCCCGGAGTGAGGGTAAGAGCTTCTGGTGGCTGAGGGGAGCGCGGTGCCTGCTCAGCGCACACACAATCTGCCCTTTTCTATTATTTAAGAAAGGCACCAGCGAGCTCGCTTCTCCAGGGCAAAAATGCTCAACTCTGATAGAAAAGGCATCTCAGGAAATGTTTAGAGACATTATGATAATACAGTGTCCCTGTGGTGACTTAGGAAAACAACACACTCGCTGCAAGCAAAGTACTTAATTTTACATAGCGCCTTCCTCAGACCGGTTATCCGAAGAGGGATGATTGAGGATGCTGACTAAACCAAATTTAGCCAAAGGCTCAAGACTAAACGTTTCATTTCCAAAGTGAGGGAATGTGAGTCGTCGAACCCAAAGTACCATACAATAAATTGGTGCGTGTGTCTTAAACTTAAGTTTCTATATTTAAAGAGGAAGTTAAATACTAAGTCATTGAATTGAGTCAGAATCCACGTATCTGGCAGTTGAAATAAAAATACTGTGTGTGACATGTTTAAGGGGATAAAAGTAAAAAGAACTCGGGGATGGGGGCGCTGCAGTGTGCAGCAGAAATCAAACAAGAGATTTCCTAACAGGCTTTTGGATGGGGGGTGGGGGGTGCAGAAGATTTGAGTGCTCTCTGATTTGGAGTTGGTGAAAGCTAAATAAAGGAAAATTTATATTCTGAGTATGTGGGAATTTCTTGAAGAACACATGTTTTGTTATAATCAGGTCTACTTTCTTCAGCGTGAAAGCCATGCTGTAGAGTAGGCATTTGTGAAACTCCTGTCTGGGGTCTAATTGACATCCTTCCCCAAGTTTGTGGCAGTATTTATTATTTATTCACATCTAGAGATGAAATAGTATAACCTCCACACAATACATGTGCATCTAAAATGTTAAACTCCTTGTTTGTGATGCATACATAGACCTAAAGGGGAAAATGGCCCGGGTCACCAGCACTGGAGAGTGTGATTAATGATCAGTGATTTAGTGATCAGTGATTAGTGGTTTTATTCAAACTGTTACCTCTGACCAGAAGCACACATCAGAGGATTAACAGGCTCTTTAGATAAATGCTCATTAGTGGAAGGGGAAAAGCAAAGATAATAGGCATGCACCCAGGGACAACTTTCGAAGAAAATCATTCCCCGTCTTCAGAATAATAAGCTCTATTAACAGAAAGCCCTTTTAATTTAAAACTTGCTTTTATCTTGTAAATCAAAGTTAGATGTAAAAGTTTGTAGTGCCATTATAACCTAAATTTTCCCATATCCACTAGATGTGGATTATCTCAGTAGCGATATTTTTTTTATTTAAATAAACAATTGGACCTTTAGAGCAGCTGAACTCTGACAAGTCCTTAAGTCCCAGGGTTTGAAGGTGTCCCCCCTTCTGGAATGGAGAGTGCAGCTTGCTAACTAGATGGCGCAGTGTTATTTGGTGTTCTGTGCTGTGTCGTGCAGGAGTCTGAAGGAGCAAGTAGCTGCTTGCGAGGTGTTCTTCAATACAACAAAGTTGATTCTGTGTAAGGTTGGAGGCTAGACAGTTCTACAAGTTTTTAGTCACATTTTCCATGTCAGTTAAATCTGGGGAGTTCAAGGCTACTGGAAAAATTAGTCTCATTACTAAAAGAAATTTAGAGCCCGAAGGAGAGGAGGTACGGGAGTCCAGGAGGTACCCCTGGGCTGCAGAAGTGATTGTAAAATACCAGACCTGTTCTTTTTTTTTTTTTTTTTTCTTACTGAGAGCTAGTTTCACAGTCTTGAGGTCTGAACTATTGAGGCAATACTCAAAGCTTTATTTTCTTCCTAATCTTGCTGGGGAAAAAGAAGATACTAGAAAGAAAGGAAGAAAAAATTTGATTTGGTGTCTGCAGGAAGCAACACGTTGCTGATTTTATTCTACAGATAATGGTAAGGTGATGTTTATTACACTTATTAAGCAGAAAGGGAACTTTGTAGTTGGTTCCAGGAGAACGATCTTGTAGTTTCATAGGTGAGATTCACAAATGGAATTCTTACTTTACACTGACTTTTAATGTTGCTTTTGTAGTTTCCTGGGACTTGATAGCATTTTGTTGGAAGGTTTTGTGTGTGTGTGTGTGTGTGTGTGTGTGTGTGTGTGTGTGTGTGAATAAGACCATTATTTCCTGGGTAAAATAATGTTCATGAGCATGGGAAGTACAGTGGGGAAGCTACAAAGCATGTGAAATATGCTAGGTAAGGTAAGAATTCTCTTTTCCACAAGCTTTCCTGAGATTTTTATTTTTCAACTTTACTCAGACTAAACTTGTTTACTCAGTTGATATCTTCCAGCCAACTGGTTTTGACTGTAAATTGCTGATATCCATAAATTGCTTGTCAATCAGAAGTCAGTTGTGACCTTATATAGTTTATATATGAGCAGAGAGCTAATTAGAACTTTCCCACAAAAAAGTGGAAACAGTGCCTTTATTTTTATATCTTTGTGATGTCGCAGCTTTTGTTCGAATAAGGGGTTAAGTGAATAGTAGTTCGTTAGATTTTCCCTGTATAGCTTTTCAATGACAGTAAGTTGAAGATTTTGCTACGATTATTTGTTGCTATTATTTCCCACACCTGTGGATTCAAAACCAATCAGTTGTAGACTTTCCGTGGCTGTGTTCATACTAACGTCAGGTTCCTGCTCTCCTGATTTCTTGCTATAATTTGCTGTTTAGCAATGATGCACCACAATCCTATAGTGTTTCCTTAGCATTTCTTTGCTTCTGATTAAGCTGAAAATTATTTTGTGGGTGTGTGTGTGTGTGTGATGTTCACTGGATCACCAAGATGTGAATTTTGTGTCACATTTTGTAGTTGGTTTTCTTCTGGTTATGTTGTTAGATTAAAATTGGGGATTTGAGTGGACTTATTATTTTAGTCATCTTTTTTTCTTCTTCTTCTTCACTTCAAAGCAGTGCTGTTAGCCACAAAATTAATGTGATCATGGCTGGTGTTTCCCATCTATATGCTTCTTTTGCTTCTTCCAAATTGGATTTCTACAGCAATTTAAGATCTTTTTTTAGAGGCAGCTTTCTTGGATGAAGATGGAACAGTGATCTCAGTCAATTCATTATCTTGTCCAGTTTGACTACCAGCTGTATTATGGGAATCAACCAATGCTTTTATAAATTAGTGTTTAAAAATTTAAATCTAGGACTATTTCTCTGAATCCTATTTAAGAAAATTACACAGTTGAGATAAGGTAATAAACTGGGGTGGGGGGGGGACCAGCTCCAAATATTTAAATGTGAGAAAGAAGCACTTTTAGATATGCTAAACAGACTTAAAGAACCTTTTTGTGTTGCTATTTGTAAACTAAATAAGCTATCTACTTTATGGCATTGCTTTAAATAGAAACTCTGACACTTTAAAAATGACATCATGTTTAATGTTTTCACTAAAGAGTTCTTACATTTTGTAATTAGGGAAAAAAATGGGCAATTAGTGTTTTTTGAGGATCCATTAGTATTTCATTGTTGGGAATCACAAATCATGGATTTAATGTAAGAAAAGAGAAGAGAGAGAGAAGGCTTTTACAAGTGTCCAGGTAATACTGGTAGTACTGTTGCAGAAACAAAAGTAAAATTTTTTCAAGCTCTTACTGAGACTCTGGTACCTTCAAAATAAAACGCTAAAAGTTTAGGGTAAATTCCTGAATGTATAAGATGTTACAGTGACATTTCCATATTTCATTCCTCCAAGCTCACTCTGTTGCCCATTTATCTTTTCCGAGAAATAGATCAGAATCAACTTAACACTTTAAAAGTACATATTTTAGCTGCTTCCTTCTACTTCCTCAAGGTTCATATTTGTAATCTGTACCCTAAGATTAACAAGGATTGAAAACTACCAGGTTGGCATTTGGCTTGAACTAAACTTAGTAGGAGTTCCTCTTGGCTTAGGGGTTCTGATGTGAAGTAGGCTTGTGTGATAGCATTAAGCAGAGCTGGAACTGGAGGGAGTCTTCTTATTGATAGAGCAAGCTCGTCACTTTGCAGAGGAAAATCTCGGGCCTGGTGGCTCTCCTGGCTCATCTAAGGCTGAGAGCTGGAGAGTGCCAAACGGAGCCTAGAAGCTGGGTCCCTGCCTCCAGGTTGGGTGGTCTTTCCGTGTGTCAGGCCGTAAATGCCCTTGTCCTGAAGGAAGCATAACCATGGCTTTGGATGCTTTGCTCTTTTCAAGCCTTTTGATCACTAACCTTTCAATGACAAATTTTTATCAGATCTTTTGAATGAATGCCCTGACCATAGAAACTATAGTTTCTTTTTTCTTTTTTTTATAAATTTATTTTTATTTACTTATTTTTGGCTGCATTGGGTCTTTGTTGCTGCGCGCGGGCTTTGTCTAGCTGCGGCGAGCAGGGGCTACTCTTCGTTGCGGTGCGTGGGCCTCTCATTGCCGTGGCTTCTCTTGTTGCAGAGGACGGGCTTTAGGCGTGAGGGCTTCAGTAGTTGTGGCACGTGAGCTCTAGAGCGCAGGCCCAGTAGCTGTGGCGCACGGGCTTAGCTGCTCTGCGGCATGTGGGATCTTCCTGGACCAGGGCTTGAACCCGTGTCGCCTGCATTGGCAGGCGGATTCTTAACCACTGCGCCACCAGGGAAGCCCAACCTATAGTTTCTATTCTGGTTATTTTTATATATCTGCAATGTTGATTTTTCTAATATTGGCCTCCTTAGTTGAAGGCCGCTCTTCTTCTTTACCAATACGATTAGACATGCCCTGTAAAACTACACCATTCAGATTTCATTTGAGACTAAAGGCCAGGCAAAACAAAAAATGGTCTATAGGACTGTCTCAGAATAAGGCAGTAACTTCCTTTACTTCCTGTCTTTTCTTTTTCATCTCTGAGGAAGGGGTCCAAAAAATTCTTAAAGTTAAAATAAATAATCTTTCTTTTTGTTGAATAGAGTAACAAGTGCTGTTTTCACGCTGGCAGATGCGCGTTTGCCTAGGATCCGTCTGTAATATATTATCTTTCCAGGCTGGTGTATATGAGAGTGTTTAGAGGTGAATAAGGAATGAGTTGAGTCTGGAAGTATGCTGTTCGAGGTTTGAATGGCAAAACTTGACCAAACATAACTAATAGAATTCATGCATGCAACATAGGGGGCTCCAGAGCACCAAACATTTGATTTAAGATGATGTTTAGGTTTTGTTGTATTTAGGATGGAGCACAAGAATATCTCAGCAGAAATCTTGAATGCATCTACTGTGTGTGTTGTTTGGCCTGACCCACAGTTTTCCTTTCCAGCTCTTTGCATGAACACTTTAATATCAGAATTTAGGTCTCTTTTATTCTTTGATTACACTGAGGAGCCCCTGTGTTGCATGATTTCTCAAATATAACACATTTCAGCCAGTTTTATGCAGTTCTCTCTCTGCTGGCTTCCCAAGGGGGGAAAACCACACGAAACAAAAAACATCTTTGTTTTTGTTTGAATTAGCTGATTATTAGAAGAAATACATTTTATCTCCGTTTGCCAGATCTGGTGGGACCATTTTACTTTGTCAAAACAAGATTTTCTTCTTTAAGTCAACTATAATGCTGTTCGGCTTCTGAATGACCAGGTACTAATCCATGCACCAGAGGTAGAAGGCTTTGAGGATAAAGACCACTTCTAGCAGGGTACCTAGATATGACGAGGTGTGCCATTATGAAGAGCTGATTTGCCTCACTGCAATGACAGCATTGTCCACAAAAACATTGCCTTCTGGAAGGAAAGAAATATTATAGGCTCAGACTTCTAAATTTTGAGCAGGGGCTGATGCTGTGCTGAAGATGACCCTCAGAATGTTGAGGGTCTCCATGGTGATTTATTAAACTGCAGCAGGATAAAATATTCACAGGCTAGAACTTGACCATCTACATCTTAAAAACCTTAATAGTCCTCTTCACTTATTCTCTGTATTTTCCTTATGCTAATGTTTTTCTAGATTTATTTTTTTATTTTAATTTTTTATTTTAATTTTTTAATTTTTTTTATTTTTGCGGTACGCGGGCCTCTCTCTGTTGTGGCCTCTCCCGTTGCGGGAGCACAGGCTCCGGATGCACAGGCTCAGAGGCCATGGCTCACAGGCCCAGCCGCTCCGCGGCATGTGGGATCTTCCCGGACCGGGGCACGAACCCGTGTCTCCTGTATTGGCAGGCAGACTCTCAACCACTGCGCCACCAGGGAAGCCCTAGATTTATTTTTTAACATCCATTCTAGTTACTGTGCTTTCATGAGTAACCCTGCAATAACAAATCGCAAGTGTGTGCACAGCAGAGAGGGGATATTTTTCCATAAGCAAAATAGATTTCAATATCAAACCTTAGAAGAAACAATTAGCAAGACAAAAGAAAGAAAGGTTTGAAATCCGATTGGTGGCATGCCAGGCTCTGCCATTCCTAGCTCTGCAACAGTGTGGTTTAAGGCAACAGGAAAAGCCTGAGAGGCCAGAAGAGGGTATCCCCAAAGTGCTGCCTCGAACTCATTATGCTTCCCTGCCTCAGTTTCTTCATTTGTGATAAAGGAGTGTTGGTCTTGACCATCACTCTCCAACAGTGGGAGCCACAAATGCAAGCCACATATGTAATTTTAAATGTTCCAGTAGCCACATTAAAAATAGTTTAAAAAATCAAACAGGTGATGTTAATTTTAATAATTTTATTTAACCTAATATATCTGAAATATTATCATTTCAACATATAATCAATATAAAAATGTTGATGAGATACTTTATGATTTGGAGCGGGGGGGGGTACTAAGTCTTTGAAGTCTGGTGTGTGTTTATAATTACCCCACATTTCAATTCGGACTAGTCAAGTTTCAAGTGTTCATAGCCACATGTACCAGTGACTATGGTGTCAAGCAATGTAAATCTATAGGCTGTATCAATGCTTCTAATCCAGGCAGCCCAACAGAACCACCTGTGGAGTTTATAAAAAAAAATACTAATACCTTCCCTGTCCTGTCCATTTTGACTTACTTGGTTTGGGGTGGGGGCCTGGGCCTCTATATTTTTTAAAAGCTCCAGAAATGCTTCTGAAGTTTAGCCAGGGCTGAGAATTGCAATTCTAACTGATCACTAAGGAATCTTCTACTCTAATATTCCATGATTCTATTTAAGGAAAGGGATTGCAGTAAAGCATTCAGAGTTCAAAGGGCAACAAGCGGTTATTATTAGTGTGCTGCACTCTACAAAACATGTTTAAGAAAATGTAATTAATACAAATTAAAGTGTGCAGATTAAATATTTTAGAAGATAATTCTTGGTACCACAGATGAGCTCGGTTTTGTGTACGTTTCAGATATGGATTGTTTGCTTCCTGAGAAATCTTAATTTAGGATTTGGTTTGCACGCAGACTCTTCGAAACCCTCCGTTTTGGAAGAGGTCAAGATCACCACATTTCAGTTACTTTGCTAGCTTACTTCTTTGCCCCAGATACTACTTGCCTTTAGCTGGTTTTGGAGGGATGCTTTTACTCGATTTGAGACATCTGGATCCCCTTGTGTTTCTTCCCTCTAAGCTTTTAAAAAGCTTCGTGTCAGACCAAACTTGCTGTCTGCTCATGTCAAGATGTTAGTTGTAACCCCCCCAGACTTAAAGTGTTCCTTCTATTTGTCATCCTTTAAATACTAGAGAATCAATATTTCTCAGTATACACCAGAATGTTTTCCTTTAATAATTTTTTGAACAATATACCAGCTTGCGCATTCAGTAAATGATGCGAAGAACCCCAAAATAAAAAATAATAATTTCCAAACTCCTCACCCATCTTTTTTTGAAGTCAACAAACAGCATTGTTTGTGGAGGAGAGGAGAGACCTCAGGGACGGTCCCTTGTGACTTCATGCTGCCGAGAGCCTCTGCATTCCCACATTCGTGAGTCATTTCACCCTGAACCTCTCTCCTTATCCCCTGCATAGCAGTCTGGTTCCAAGTACATGTCTCTCTAACCATGAGCTTTTTAAACGTGACTTTAAACCTTTTTTAGCTACAAAGCTACACGTTTCTCTACATTTTGTGGTGGTAATATTTGTGTTTTCTGTAATACCATTCATCGGGAGAATTTTAAGCTCCGTTCATTAACACACAGCTTTTTTTTTATAAGTATTTTTTAAAAAATTTAATTAATTAATTAATTTATTTATTTTTGGCTGTGTTGGGTCTTTGTTTCTGTGCAAGGGCTTTCTCTAGTTGCGGCAGGTGGGGGCCACTCTTAATCGCGGTGCGCGGGCCTCACACTATCGTGTCCTCTCTTGTTGCGGAGCACAGGCTCCAGACGCACAGGCTCAGTAGTTGTGGCTCACGGGCCTAGTGGCTCCGCGGGCATGTGGGATCTTTCACGGATCAGGGCTTGAACCATGTCCCCTGCATTGGCAGGCAGATTCTCAACCACTGAGCCACCAGGGAAGACCAACACACAGTTTTTTGTTTGTTTGTTTGTTTGTTTTCTGTACGCGGGCCACTCACTGTTGTGGCCTCTCCCGTTGCGCAGCGCAGGCTCAGCGGCCATGGCTCACGGGCCCAGCCGCTCCGCGGCATGTGGAATCTTCCCGGACCGGGGCATGAACCCGTGTCCCCTGCATCGGCAGGCGGGCTCTCAACCACTGCGCCACCGGGGAAGCCCCACACAGCTTTAATTCCCATTTTATAGATGGAGAAGCTGAGAGACTGATACTGTGTTCGTTAATTAGAAGGTGATCAGTGTGAGCTAAAAGCTCGTGTTTATTAGTGCCTAAATATAAGCACTGCTCTGGATGGCTTCCAGATGGGGAGTTCCCAATTGTGTATATTATTGCATTTGTCTTTGAATTTATAAATAATGTTCTTTCTGATACTTTTCCATGCATTATTTTTGCATCAATGATTTCTCTGCTAACTCTTACTTCCCAGCTTCAGGCTACATGTACAGACCTGGACTGATTAACAAATACATATGGGTATATCAACCTCTTAACATGGAATCTGCTCTAAAAGTTGCTGGAGACATCTGTTACAAACCTGTGTTTTTGGTGGTATCTAGGGAAACTTTCTTCAGGCTAGTTTGTGATTGACTGTTAGAGGACTTTGTGGAGAGACTATGAGATTAAAGATGTAAACTGTTAAACTCTTTTGGGTATTGAAAGGAAAGGGTTTTAGGTATTCATTTATTGAGCAAAATAGACTTTAGCCCTAGCTCTTGAATTGTCTTTAATAAAACATTTTAACTCTTGTTTTACCAGTGTCCTGTCTTCATACTTGACCTGGAGCCATGTGCTTTGGAGTATTCGGTTTTTGTTTTCTCCTAATAATGACTAGGGTTGGACTTAGTCATTTGCAGTCTCTGTCTACACCTCTGTATTTTCAGTGGATGAGATACAAGGTGGGATTAATAGTGTGATCTGTGACCAGTGCCAGGGAGGGGCCACTTTGGGTCCCTTTCTAAGCATTATACTAACGTTAAAGTAATTTTAATGACCACACATATATGTGGTTACGGTAGTTAAACTTGTATATAAACAAAAACCTTAGCCGGTGAAGACCAGGATGTTATTGGCATATATACTTGTAAATGTGATTATCATCTTTTTTAGGATGCCCATGGATAAATTGTTCCTCCTTTTGAGCAATTGATTTAGATACACATATTGGTGATTAAAAGATATTGCTAGATTAAAAAAATTGAAGCCATCTTTTAAGACACTCTTCTTTTCTAATAAGGCCTGCCTAAGCTCACATTGTTTACAATTTCATCTTCCAGCTTTGTGAAGCCAGATGACTAACAACCACCATTCTAGTGCTGTGTTGGTGGATGTCATCAAAGATGATGGTGCACAGTGTTTTGGCACCACGAAGCAGCGTGTAATTTGAAATTGTACTTTTTGCTAAATACCCATGCTGATCTTCAAACCATTCAAAACATTAAAAAACAAAACAAAACAGTGATCCCTTCCCATTGGATGGAGGTAGTTCTGGCAGAGAAGCACAAGTATTTTTTTCATGTGCCTCAGAAGCACTCAGAAAAATCAGGGAAGGAAAAAAATTACACATAATTGCTTGATATGCCCTTTTGGGAGGGACATTCTTAAGACAGGCAGGTTAACCCTTTAACTCAAGATTCATTTTTACGCTTTCCAGGAAATATGCTTTTTTTTTTTTTTAAATTCCTGAAGCAAAAAAACTGTAGTATCTTTAAAAGGAAGGCTGTAAATGGATGCTTAATCTTTATTTAACATTTAGCAGATATTTTAGGAGGTATATTTAGGAACTCTTATATTCCTTTACATAGTTCTTGTTATTTAAGAACTATGATTTTATTTAAGAACTATGTACTTAAGAACTATGTATTTTATTATTGAAAAATAGAGGATTCTGGAGATTGGTTGCACGACAGTGTGAAAATACTGAACACTACTGAACTGTGTACTTGAAAATTGTTAACACAGTAAATTTTGCTATGTGTATTTTACCATGATTTAAACAAAAAGGAGGGATAAGGTTTGCTTGTACCCATTCCCAGGATAGAGAAACAGAAGGCATAGACCACTTGTTCTAAGTTAGGTATAGCAGCTTTAGTGTCTTAATGGGAGGAACAGAAATCTAAAGAGGACTTCTGTACTTCAGGCCAATGCAGAGAGGTGACAGATGTGCGATGTGATTCTGACATATTGGAAAATCCAGGGAGGACAATAATTAGATACGCGGCTCAGATTGTCTCTTTTCTGGAGACTGGCTCGGATCTGGATGCATCCTGTATATAGAAAGCTGTATCATTTAGTTTGAAAATCACACACCATTTGGCATTATTTAAATATCTCTCTTTGTATTGACTTGATTGCCTTTCTCAGTGCAAGGATATATTCAACTAAGAGCAATGAAAAAACAGAGCCTTTGGTTTCTGTAAGGGAATAGAAACCCACACCTCTCCTCCCCTTCCCCCCTTTCCTTCCTTCCTGCCTTTATCAGCTATTTACCGAGCATCTATTACGTGCCAGGTACTAGGGATACATGATCGAAACCCAACGCAGTCCCTCTCCTCCCAGATCTTAACCGGTAGGAGAGACACCAAATAGGTCCTTGCAACAGAATGTTGTGGGAGGGTGAGGGGATGCAGGTCTGGAGGCAGAAAGCCCAGTGAGGGTTCTAGTGTGGTTGTCCAGACAAGAGGTGATAGTGGCTTGGGCTGGGATGGTGCCAGATTCAAAAGCCATTTAAGAAATAGGATCAATATGACTGGAGAATTGATTAACTATTCGATAAGGGAAGGGAGAGGGGTTTATTCATTCTAAGGGAAGAGGGAGCCAGGCAGGAGAAGCCTGACCCAGTAATGAAGTCTGGACTGTCCTTTGTGGTGGTAGAGGAGGGGAGGGTTTCTGGCCCGGTGCCCCATGGGCTTGTGTCAGAGTCCTTGGAAGAGAACAAAAAATAACTGTGAACAAAAACTCAAAGAGCCACTATAACTAAAAGCTGTAGTGCAGGTGTTGGGTTGCAAGGCAGTGCAGCTTTGGCGTTTTGTGTCAGAGAGAGGGGCCTCACCCCTCAAGACAGCCACAGCTCTGGCACTCGGGGGGGTCCAGTGCATGGCCAGGTATATTAGTTTGCTAGGCCTGCTGTAACAAAGTACCATAAACTGGGTGGCTTAAACGATAGAAATTTATTCTCTCACAGTTCTGGAGGCTAGAAGTCCAAAATCAAGATGTCAGCAGGACTGGTTCCTTCGGAGGGCTGTGTGGGAAAATTGTTCCAAGTCTCTCTCTTCGGCTTGTGGATGGTTGTCTTCGTGTCCAAATTTCCCCTTTTTATAAAGATGCCTGTCATATTGGAGTAGGGCCCACCCTGAAGAGCTCACTTTACTTTGACTACCTCTGTAAAGACTTTATCTCCTATTAAAGTCACATTCTAGGGTACTGGAGATTTGGGGGACACAATTCAGCCCATAACAGTAAGTATGCCCATCAAGAAGGTAGCACCCAGGGCAAGTAGTACTGGGACCCTAAGGGAGCTGGCAGGTTGGGAGTTGTGGGAATCATAACCAGACATTTTTTTAGCACATGTTTAAAATAGACTTCTGATGGACCCCCAGAAAAACTTAGAACAAGCCTTCAGAGATGGGGGCCTATACATTACCAGGAATGGACAAAGTCAACAAAACAAGTCCATACTTTAAAATAGGTGTATATATGTTACACTGATGAATGAATTTGCTGATGTGGCCATTGTCCTTGGTTTGGCCTTGAATTTGTCTTCAGAGTTTGTGAAAGAGCAATGCCAAAAGGGCAGCACCAACTTTTAACCTTGAGAACAAAGAATGAAATACAACTGTAGTTTGTCACCCTGCCAGGCTTAACAACCGTTGTTTTGATGTGTTAATATTTACAGACAAGGACAAAAGCCACCAGTTCCCATAAGCAACAGACACATCAAGTTGAACATAGGTGTTTCAATGCAGGAAGAGAAGTAATTCTGCTTTTCTAATTGTTGATGGCCAATTTATGCCTATGCGCTACCTCTGTTTTACACAATGAAAGCACAGAAGACAAAATTTCGTGTTTTAAAAACATATCATCCTAAAAAGACAAATAACCAATTTAAAAATGGGCAAAGGATCATCTGAATAGACAGTTCTACAAAGAAGATATACAAGTGGCCAGTAAGCACATGAAAAGATGTTCAACATCACTAGCTATCAGGGAAATGCAAACCAAAACCACAGTGAGGGCTTCCCTGGTGGCGCAGTGGTTGAGAGTCCGCCTGCTGATTCAGGGGACGCGGGTTCGTGCCCCGGTCTGGGAAGATCCCACGTGCCGTGGAGCGGCTGGGCCTGTGAGCCATGGCCGCTGAGCCTGCGCATCCGGAGCCTGTGCTCCGCGACAGGAGAGGCCACAACAGTGACAGGCCCGCGTACCGCAAAAAAAAACAAAAAAAAAACCAAACACAGTGAGATTACCACTTCACACCCACTAGGATGACTATAATGAAAATGACAGACAATAGCAAGTGTTGATGAGGATGTGGAGAACTGGGAGCCCTCATACGTTGCTGGTGGGATTGTCAGGTGGTACAGTCACTTTGAAAAACAGTCTGGGAATTCCTCAAAAAATTAAACATAAACCTTATGATCTACCAATTCCACTCCTTGGTATACACCCAAGAGAAATGAAAACATATGTCCACACAAAAACTTGTACATAAATGTTCAGAGCAGGGTTATTCATAATAGGCAAAACATGGAAATAACCCAAAGTCCATCAACTGATGAGTAGATAAACAAAATGTGGTATATCTATATGTTGGAAAATTATTTGGTCATAAAAAGAAATGAAGTAATGCTATGTACTACAACATGCATGAATCTTGAAAACATTGTGCTGAGAAACAAAACCCAGACACAAAGGGCTCTATATTGTATGACTCATTTATATGAAAGGTCCAGAATAGCCAAATCTATGGAGACAGAAGGTAGATTAGTGGTTGCCTAGGGCTGAGGGTGGGGCTGGGGACTTGGGGGTGACTACTGAGGGAAGTGGGTTTTCTTCTTTATTATACATTTATTTACTTTGTTTATTTATTTTTGGCTGCATTGGGTCTTCGTTGCTGCGGGTGGGCTTTCTCCAGTTGCAGCGAATGGGGGCTACTCTTCGTTGAGGTGCATGGGCTTCTCATTGTGGTGGCTTCTCATTGTGGAACACGGGCTCTAGGCACGTGGACTTCAGTAGTTGTGGTGCGTGGGCTCAGTAGTTGTGGCTCACGGGCTCAGTAGTTATGGCTCACAGGCTCTAGAGTGCAGGCTCAGTAGTTGTGGTGCATGGGCTTAGTTGCTCTGTGGCATGTGGGATCTTCCTGGACCAGGGCTCGAACCCATGTCCCCTGCATTGGCAGGTGGATTCTTAACCACTGTGCCACCAGGGAAGCCCTGTTTTCTTCTTGAGTTGATGAAAATGTTCTAAAATTTATTGTGGTGATAGTTGCACAAACCTGTGAATGAATATTCTAAGGCCATTGAATTGTAAATTTTAAGTGGGTGAATTGTATGATATGTGAATTATATATCTCTATAAGCTGTTAAAAAGAGATAACACATCATGGAGAAAAATACAGGATGCTAAAGTTAGTTAGACTATATGCCAACTACGGTATTTTGATCCAACAATTTCTCTACATATTTGGGATATATAAAGATGAGCTGTGGAGAAAGGTAGGTAAGAGCATTACAGACCTTGGTAATAGGAACAGTCAACTACTAAAAATCTTACAGCGTATGCCATGTGTCTCCAGCCCATGCCTCTCTGCCGGGCCATGAATCCTGACTTCTAGCTTCACCTTGACCATTTTTTCCTAGATGGGCTGCTGCTGTTCCTTAATTTTCAAATTGTTCAGACATGATCTAATCCTCATACCATTTCTCCTTCTGACATACCCATTTCAGTGGGGGCCAAAATCATCCTCTGAGCCCCCAGCTTGAACCTTCATGACAGTTGTTGACTTTGCCTTTTCCCTTGGCCATCATGAACATGTCACTGCCCATTCTTCTAGGTCCCACATGAACCGTGTCCTGTGATCCTTACCCTTCTGCCCTGTCTTTCTTCTCCACCAGTTCCTTCTCTGAACTGAGAATTAAGGGGAACAGAATGATTTATTGAGTCTTTACTGAACCTACTCTTTCGATCTACCATGTCATCCTTCCTAACAAACCTACCTAGGAGCTGGAGTTATCCCTTTTATAGATGAGGAAAGCGAGGCCCAGAGGTTGACTGACAAGCCAGATAATGTGACAAAACCAGTAAATGGAGGCGTTGGAGTTTGGAACCATTTTGTTTGGTCCCTGAGCTCAGACTCTTTCCATTCTGACTACTAAATGAATTTTTCTACTTTATGGCTCTGAACTTCTCATTTCCCTGCTCAAGAGCCTTTACAAGCATTTGTTTTAAGACCTCTAGGCTAACGCCAGCCACCATCCCGGTGGGTATACGCCATATTCAAGCCAGACCCATAATTAACTCTTATTTGTGTTGAGTGCCTCTTGGCCATGTTCAGACTCTCATCTTCCCTGGAACACCTGTTCTTGTCTCCTAACCCCTCACTTGTGGAAACACTCATCTCCAGATCTCTCAAACCAAAAACTGAATGCAAAATTAATTAATTCCTTTGTGCTTTGTTAATATTTTTCTTGGGACTAAAAAAAGTCATATTGTGGTTATTTTGGGGTTTGTCATAAATTCCTTCTCCTGGATCATCAGCTCCATCACAGCAGGAATTGCCTTTTGCTCAGTTTTGATTTCCCTCACAGAACCTAACATATAGTCCCTTACACAGAGTCGCTGGTTAATTAACCCTGAGTGAATTGATTATCAGGATACTCAAACATCGTTCTTTGTCATGAATTTCCTGTTACCAGCATGACATGTTTGATGTCTGGTGAGTGTTCCTGGGAGGACCAGCCTAGGGCGATTCTTTAAGTGTATTGATGGACGTTCCCATAGCTTAAAAACTATTGTAATAGCATTTTAGAACTCCAAAAATGGGGCGAGATGAGTAAATCACATTGGTTTTCACAACCCTAGGGAATAACTGATTTTTTCATTTGTCCAGAGATGAACGTAATTTTTAAACAGTTTCAATCAGAACATAGACACATTTAAAAATTCTGCTTCCTTCACTTAAAATTATACCACAGACATTTTTTTCATGTTGCTACATAGTTTTCAAAACTATGATTATGCGTCATATTCCATTGAGTTGCTGTACCATAATTTCTTAACCATCCCCTATTGTTTGACATTTAAGTTTGCTGTGGAATTTTTTTTTTTATGATTATAAAAAACACATGACCAATCTTTTGGCAAGAGGAATATGTACTCTGAAGAAGACCTTCATCTCCTTCCCCTTATGCTGGTTGAAAAATCTTCCTTTAGAGTTGAGCCTAGGCAAGATTATGACTGAGTCAAGGTTTGTCTTGGGCACCCTCACATTCTTTTTATTCCTTTTATTTCTGTCCCCCTTTCTCTCAGCACATTCTGTTCCACCACAGTGCCTGTCACAGAACCTCAGGGCTATCTTCCTCCCCCAGACCCTGACCTGTCTACCATAAACCCTACCCTTCTTCTCCCTCCTCCTGACCAGTCTTCTCTCTCCTTCTCTTGTTTCTCCAGAACCTCGATCTTAGTAAAATATTAGACATAATCAGTTTCCTAGGAGTTTGTAATTTTATGTGATCTGGAGATGGCCATGTGGTAGCCCAAAAAAGCACATCATTAACTGTGTACCTTTGCCCTCTTTCGCTAGAACTCTCCCAGGTTCTATGGGTATGGCAGGGCATCAACAGGCAACATCTCTATACAACTAGAGAGGCATCATACAGCAGTTAAGTGCCAAAAAGAAAGATGAAGCCAGGGAAATGGATACAGTGTGCACTTTCATCTTTCCAGATGGAGTAGGTGAGAAGGTGACTGAGAAGGTGACTTCTGAGAAGGTGACTTATAAGTAGAGAGCTTTTGAAATGAGGGAGCAATTCCTGTGGAGATCTGGAGAAAGAGCTTTTGGGCAAAGGGAGCTGCTCATACTAAGGCCCTGGTGTGAAAGCAGGGATGGAGACAGTAAGGAGGTGGGTGGCCACATCATGTAGGGTCTTGCAGACCATGCTATGAACATTGGATATTAATCTCAGCAATAAAGGAAGCCATTGGAGAGTTTTGAGAAGAGAATTCATCACTTCTAAAGACCTCCATTGTTATGGTTGAAGAACAGACTATATAGGGGGTAGGGGGGCAATGGGGAGACCTGTTAGGAGGAAGAGACCATGGCGGCTTGGAGTAGATGATTTTGAGAAGGAGTTTGGCTAATGGCTAATTTTGAAGGTAAAGGCTGAAATGATTTGCTGACAGATTGGGTGTGGGGATAAGCAAGAAGTCAGGGAGGGTGCTAAGGTTTTTGACCTGAGACACTGGGAGGATAGAGTTGCCATCAACAGATGGGATGTGGAAGGTTTGGTGGGAAAGACAAAGAACTTGATTTGGGGCATGTTATGTGTGAGGAGGCTTCCAGTAGACAGTGGGATGCTGCCACTTAGGGAAGGGTTTGGGGCTGCAGAGGCAAGATCACAGTCTTTGGCATCATCTAGGCCAGCCTCATCTCACAGCACACAGCCCCAATCACAGTGGGATTTCAGGTGCTTGAAAGCACCAAGCCTTTGTCAGCTGCGGGGTCTTTGCATATGCTGTGCCCTCTGTCTAGACCATTACAGCCTGGATAACTGCTACTTTCCCCTGGTTCCCTACTCTAAATTCGGTCCCCCTATTAAATTCTCAAGCTACCCTGAACTTTTCCTTCATTCATTTACTGTTTTCAAATGTATATTCCTTTAAGTGATTTTTAATTTTTAAAACTTTAAAATCCATATGTCCCAGTAGAATCTAAATTCTGAAACGTCAGGGGTCATGCATGATTGGTTCATCACCATTTTTCCAACATCTAGTGCTGGCACATTGCAGATACTTCTTCAATATTTGCTAAATGAGTGTATGACTGTTATTAATTTATTACCTTATATGTGATACGTTGCAGTTCCTCCGTTTTGTAATCATATAGTATAGTTCCAAGGGTAATCGTACCTAATGATTTTCTTATCTTCTTAAAACGTAGACTAATTTATTATTTCATGGCTCCATGTGTTTCTTGTGAACAAACACTTTTTTATTAGGTAACAGTGAGTAGAGGCTGGACTGTGGTTGAAGCCTGAATGGATCACTTGACTGTGAAACTTTGAAAAGAAAAGGAATTTAAGGCTTATATAAACCTCCCAATCAAAATCCCCCCACCTCCTGTTTCCTTATCAGCAGTTTTGTTGCATTTCTATTGAATCCTCTATCTGGCATCGCCTGAGATTATTTTATCATGACCTTTGACAAGACCTATTACTTCCTACTCACCATGTTTATTGGGGGACAGAGGCCAGGCATGGCGGGGGAGGGGTGGGAGCATTGTGGGGGAGTGATGGGGGTCTGGGTCGGCTGATGACCTTCTTTGGTGGCTCTTGGAAAGGTCCGTTGTCTCCAGCCTCATCCTGGAAGATTATAGGAAATGATATAATCATTTGTGAGGGAAGAGGTCTGATTTACCGAGAAAGGGTTGTTTGCTTTGAGTTTCTGTTTTTGGTGGTGTCGACCTATATGAAAAACAGGATTAAATTAGAGATTTTTCTCTTTACTGTCTTTAAAGCTAGAGTGAGCTTTCAGAGGAGGCCGTGTTGTTTGGGAAACACAGATACTGGTTCCATGAATCGATACTGGTGTGTGACACAGTTATATGTAGAAACTGATTGGTAGATTGATTGATTGATATATGTCAATTGGAGAACTTCATGAAAAAAGTCACCGTCTTTATAGAGAACATTGTTGTGGGAGAGACCCACTCAACAAATATATGTTGAGTGCTAGACATTGGGGAAAAGCGGTGAACAAGGTAGAGAAGGTCCTTGCTTTCGTGGAAGTCATGAAATCTACTGAGTCTCAGTCTCCTTATCTGTAAGATAGAGATCATAATCATACCTACTTCATAAACTTTTCAAGAGTAGCAAATGCCTCTGAATGTGAAAACACCAGCTGGATTTAAAAATGCTATATACGTTATGAGTGGCTATTATGATTAATGTACCAAATATAGTTATTATTCCCTTTGAGAATAAATCCTGATTAATTATTTCTAGTTCTGAATATCCTATATCCCCATGTGACCTGATTTTATCCTTATAATTTGGGGAGCTAAGCTTCCTTTCATTACAATCCTAATGGTAAGAAAAGAAAATGCCAAGTATATAGTTGTATTAGTTAGCTATTGCTGTATATCAAATGAGCCCCCCCCCACCAACATATATTTATTAAGTCAGAGTTTCTGTGGGTCAGGAATCTGGCTGTGGCTTAGCTGGGTCCTCTGGCTCAGGGTCTCACAAGGCTGTAATCAAGATGTTGGCCAGATCTGCAGCCATCCTGAGCCTCAACTAAGGGAGGATATACTTCTAAACTCACATGGCTGTCGCAGGCCTCAAGTTCCACGTGCAAGCTTTTTTGTATGGCTGTTGGCAGGGTAAGAGTAAGCAAGGTTCTAAGAGGGAGAAAGCGAGAGATGGAAGTCACAGTCCTTTTGGTAATTTAACTGCAGAGACACAATATCCCATTAAATTTGCCATATTCTTTTTTTTTTAATGTTTATTTATTTATTTATTTTTGGCTGTGCCATGCAGCTTGCGGGATCTTAGTTCCCCGAGCAGGGATTGAACCCAGGCCCCTGGCAGTGAAAGCACTGAGTCCTAACCATTGGACCTCCAGGGAATTCCCACATTTGCCATATTCTGTTTGTTAGAAACAAGTCAATAGGCCCAGCCGGTATTCAGGGGAGGAGATTACACACATGTATATCATAAGATTGGGATAATTAGGAGACATCTCAAAGACTGTCCGATATAGCAGTACTTGTAAATAATACTATGAGTTGATGCTGTAGTTATGGCATTAATAATGTTACACTTTTTGAAATGAAAGAAATAAGAGAAATAAGCACCATGACTTCCTTAAGACACAATAATTAGGACAGACAAGGGAGGTTGATGTTGGAAACGTCTAGATTTTGAATTGTGACCAATAAAGAATCCTGGTTCATTCTTTTGTTTCTGCTGTTGGCTCATGCTTGGACATTTATAACCTCTGTATTTTTCAGGAAAGCATTTGAAAGGTACCTTCTAAATATTGGAGGTAAACAAAGGTCAGTCTTTTCTAAGCAAGAATACCAAATTAAAAATAGGTTAATTTTAATTTGCCATTTCACAGGATTGTTAAGTCACGTGTTCACTTGATTACTTTTTTGAAAAAATTAACTTTATTGAAGTACAGTTGACTTACAATGTTGTGTTAATTTCTGCTATACAGCAAAGTGATTCAGTTACACATATATACATTCTTTTTCATATTTTTTTCCATTATGGTTTATCACAGGATATTGAATATTGCTCCCTGTGCTGTACAGTAGGACCTTGCTGTTTATCCATGCTATAAAAATAGTTTGTATCTGCTAGTCCCAGACTCCCAATCCATCCCTCCCCGACTCTCCCTCCCACTTGGCAACCACAAGTCTGTTCTCTATGTCTGTGAGTCTTTCTGTTTTGTAGTTAAGTTCATTTGTGTCATACTTTAGAGTCCACATATAAGTGATATCATATAATATTTGTCTTTCTCAGTCTGACTTACTTCACTTAGTATGATAGTCTCTAGGTCCATCCATGTACCTGCAAATGGCACTATTTCATTCTTTTTTATGGCTGAATAGTAGTCCATTGTATATATATACCACATCTTCTTTATTCATTCATCTGTTGATGGACATTTAGGTTGTTTCCATTGTTCACTCGATTACTTTTAACCCCGACCTGAAAACAAGCTAGTCTAATCATTTGGAGGTCATAGGAAAGAATATTCTCTTAAGATACAGAGGAGACCTAGTGCTATGGGAACGAGTTTGCCAGGGTTGAGAAAAAGCAAAAAAGACCAGTATGTCCAGAGTGTAGTGGGCAAGGGATTAAATGCTACAAGATGACGCTGGAGGTGAGGTGTATTAAGCCAGGTTAGGAGTTTAGATTTCAATCTAAATGCAGTGGAGAGCCATTGCAGGTTTTGGGGTGACTGCAAAGCAGCAATAATTTTTTCTGTGTATGTGATTCTAATTGCATTTGTTATTGCATTGAGCTGTTTTTCAAAGAAAGATTCTGAAATCTATTAACTAAAGCCATGCTTGGGCAAAGATAAAACAAGCACTGAAACTTTATAATAGGATGTTTGAATTAGGCAATTCATTTAACACAGAGGTGAAGTGTTGTGTATGTCGACCAGCCAATGGCAAAAGCAATGTGGTAGATGCATTTGGAATGAGGTCCTCGTATCATAGGGATTCCTAGTATTACATTAGTTTCACGTGACAGGACTTACAAGAAATTCATTCAGAAAAACA
Source organism: Stenella coeruleoalba (assembly GCF_951394435.1). NCBI lineage: Eukaryota > Metazoa > Chordata > Mammalia > Artiodactyla > Delphinidae > Stenella > Stenella coeruleoalba. The sequence goes on from NC_137155.1 coordinate 57,853,604, forward strand.
GCCAGTGTAGGAGTCTTTTTGGCATGTTCTGTGCATATTTTCTCAAACAAGCCGCAATCATTTTTCGGTTGTGTCATTTATGGCTGGTGCCTGTATGTAGTCCTGGAGCTCTCTTCTAAGCCGGCAGGCACTGAGGCAGCTTGGCAGTGTCATGTGGGCTTGTAAAATTAGAGCACACCATTTAAAATAGTGGTCTTGGTAAATTCTCTTTCCTCCAAATTCCCTCTGAAGCTGACCTTGTGAGAAAAATACCCCGAAGAGGAACAATAGGGCATCTCTTTTTCCTGCAAGGGTAACTAGGAAAGGAAAGTTCCAAAGTTTTAACACTGGAAATCGGCCAATCCTAATGCTAAAGTCTACTTGCTGGTGTGTTCCTTTCTGAGTCAAGATGAATTTTAGCTGGCTTGAACAAAAATGTGAAAAAATGCCAGCTAAATCTGAAGTTCAAGGATTCTCTTGGCTTTTTTTTTTCTTTAATTTTAGAGATAAATGTACTGTTTTCTGATTTAAGAAAAAAACTCATAGAAAATACAGAAACATGTAAAGAAGAAAATTCTAACCAAAGACAATCACTGTTGGTGATTTTGATGTATATCCTTCATATAATCTATGTCTATCCATCCATATCGTGTAGCTATAATTCATAGAGTGTTTGCAGTTTTGTGTTTGGATTTGTTTTCTGTTTAACGTTATTTTATGATCATTTCCACAAGTTCATGATGTATGTTTTGAAAATATGATTTTAATGACTGTATAATCTTCTATTTGTCATAATTTACTTAAGTCATTCTGCTTATTATTAGATGCTTAGTCCATTTTGAATTTTTCTTTGGTAATGCATACGTTTTGATGACCCTTCTTTCACATAACTCTTCATCTACATCTCTCATTTTTCCAAAGGAATTAATCCAACAAATGGATTTTGATACATTTTATTAAATTGCTTTCAAACAGCCTGTACCAATTGCCTCATCATCATCAAGGCTATGCCGAGTGCCTGTCAAACTTGACCTCTAACCAGGATTTAGGTAGTCACTAAAAGAGAGATATTTGCCAATTTGTTAGGTCAAAATTGTTTTAATTTGCTTTTATTTGATTAAAAGGGACGTTGAACGTTATATCCATTTATTTACTGGCAGTTTGTCAATTGTCTGTTCATGTCGGTCCATGCCATTTGGCCGTTTTAGAAAGTTTATTTTTTCTTTTTTTTTGATGGGGGTGATTTTTAACGTCTTTATTGAATTTGTTACAATATTGCTTCTGTTTTATGTTTTGGTTTTTGGGCTGCGAGGCATGTGGGATCTTAGCTCCCCGACCAGGGATCGAACCCTCACCCCCTGCATTGGAAGGCGAAGTCCTAATGACTGGACCGCCGGGAAAGTCCCCATTTTTCTTTTAGAGTAGTAATGTTTCGCTTATTGAAATTTACATTTTTTAATATGGCAAGGGTATGCACTCTTAAAAATTTAGAGGCATAAATATAGCCATAGACTTCTATCATATAAAAAGGTTTAAATTTATTTTTTGTGGTTCTTAGTTCCTGATATAGTGGTTTGTATCTGAGCTTGTAAATATATAAACACAGTTTACTTTTAGAATAATGTCACTTCTTGTTATTGGTTCAGTTACATGAATCTTCCTTATATTTTTCTGCCTGTTTCCCTTTCCTTCTCCTGTAATAAAATTTTTTTCAAGATCCAGACTTCTACTTATCTCACTTGATTCAACTACACTTTTAGGTGGCAGCTTGCCAAGGAAACCAAATCTGAAAAGAATCACATGGGAGAACTGAAGGGGGTCAGTAGCTCTAGAGAGAGGAATAGTCAACGAAAGAAAAAAGATAGCTACTTGTTTATGTCATGTAAAGAATGAACTTCCTGATGCCAGCTCAGAGTGAGCAGGCTTAGTTAGGAGGCCGTGGGGCTCAGGAATTTCAGGTATCCGACAGCCCGCTCGCTGCTTTTTCTGCCTGTGGCCAGAGGCAACTGGTTCATCCCGGCTCCATCTCCGCTCCTCGTTTTATAATGGAGATAATAATACCTCAAAGGTATGCTCTAATTAATTCTTCTTAGAGCCTCTGAAAATATAATTACTAATTATTACAACTATTAGATCATTAATTCTTCATTCCTTTTATGGAATTTCAATCAAATGCCCCAAATTCAACACCCAGATTCAGTTGTTTGTGGAGACTTTGTTGCCTAGTATTAATAGTTTCTTGGCTTCCTTATGTTTATTTTACCCCATGCTAAGTGAATTCTTTAAAATGTAGAAATTTGAAAGTCTGTTGAAAATATTTAGAAATTTTGAAGTTCCAAGAAGAGGGAATGCCAAAAAAATTATAAAGTTAAAAAAAATTTTTAATTATAAAGTTTTATATCACCACAGATCATTGTAACTCACTAATAAAAATAGCTAAATATTTGAGACTGTTGGTTTTTAAACCACGTTAACTTCTTTTTCCTTCAAGGTGAACCATAAAATCTGGTCATTGGTAAATAATTATACCTAAGACTATTATAGTTTACCTAGATATTCAATAGGAGAGTCATGTGGGCGTAAATAATTTAACAAATGGGACACGTTCTGACCAGTGGCCCTGACTTTTACTGTGCGGTTTTAAGTTCGAAAATGTGTGTTGACTGATTAAGAATCTTTTTGTTAAATTCAGAAAATTAATATGGCTCTGAGTTGAAAAGAGTGAAAAGGGTTTATGCATAGCATTGGTGATTTTTCTTCAATGGCGTTGTTTGATTTAGTGTGTGAGCGTCTTATTTTTCTAATTAGGTCATGTGCACCCTAAGAGTAGAGACCATGTGTTGTAATTCCTCTAAAAGCAGAGGGATTGAATGAATGCTGGAATTATCACTTGGGCCACGTGGCTTTTTTCACCCTGACTCAACCTATAACCAGCTGTGAGTTTTTGGACACTTAGGTAACTGCATGCTGCCTCAGTTTCCCAGTCTCTAAATCGGAAAATGATACCTTCTCTAATTTACAAGGCTGTTGTGAAGTTCAGGTGAAAGGAACTCTATGGTTAAGAGCTTTGTGTGGGCTAGTAAAAATTCAGCGTCATTTTGTAAGGTTGGTTTTTTTCCAGATGTATGATTGTCAGTGGAGATGTGTGTTTTGACCTCTTCCCCTCCATTTTTGCCTGGGAGATTTTGCATGCTGATAAGAGCTAAGAGGTGATTTAGCATAGTTATTATCAGATGTTTCCTGCTCTCGTGGCCTCTAGCTTCTTCTGGTCTGGCCTTCATATGAACAAGGGCCATACAACCAGCCTCTTAAATTTAAGTGTCAGTGGCATCGTCTTCGTCAGCAGAAACATCTCAAACATTTATTTTCTTTGCGGAAGGCAAGTTTTAGTGGGGGAGTCAGTTTATTTCTGAAACGATCTCATTTACCTGAATGAGGAGCGCATATTTATTTTCAGGGTAAGTGGCGAGGGTATGTAATTCTCGTGTGACAGATGAACTAGACACTCTGCTGTAAATTACATTTGGCTGGAAGAAGATGCTCTGGTATGAAACCACATTTCTGCCTTGCTTACTTTCTCTTCTTGGGTTGGGGCTGAGAGCTGGAAGATTGGTGAGTCTTTGATTTACCTGGGAAACGAAAACTATTCTTTAGAGAAAGCAGAAAGGGGTGAGTAATCCCATCTATACTTATTTATATAAAAAAGAGGATTTGCAGATGTGACCTGGGTCCAGCCTTTCTCTTGCCAGGAGACTAAAAGTGTCACAGAACATGTCTGAGTGGCTTGTGGCATTACAGTTTATTTACAAAGGCCTTTTGATAACACAATTAAGCCTTTCCCTTTGTTTTATTTTAAAGTTGCCCTTACTGGCTACATTAGTGTGTCGCAAAGTGGGAATTTTTTTGTTGTTTCTGTGAGCCTTCAGTCTCATAAAAATTAAATGTGTGCATTCCTGTAACCTGATATGCCCTCTCCAGTGAAAATCAATGCTTCGTGCCCTTGCTTCTCAAGCTGCAGAGGTCTTATTTTGCAGCCTGTGTCCGTTGTGTGTGCATTTGCGCATATGGCCTTTCATCACCCATGTTTTCTGATGTTTCTGAAGCATATCTGAGACCTCAGCCCCACTACAAACAATCTATCGGCTTGTGTTTAGCTTCCCTGTGTGTTTGCTAGAGAACAGCAGAGGGTGGTTTTTTGTTTTGTTTTTGTTCTTTCTGTGGCCTGGGGAGTAGGCACAGAACAGCACCAGTTTATTACTCATCTGTGTATTATTCCCTTGGTTGTGGGTAGCAGGAACATCTGAAGAAGATGGATTTCTGGAGGGGTAGCAAAATTGAAAACCATTCAGTTCCCCTTCAGACTTGAATTATAGTATCTTAAATATGCCTAGTACAAAGAGTCTGAGACTCCTGATAGCCAATTATTTGCCTGTGCTTAGATGCAATTATCATTTTTCCCTACCCAGTGGAGTTTCCATTGCAGGTTTCTTCTAGGAAATAATCAAATGTTGAATTTTAGGATTAGGTTCCGAAGTAGAAGAAAGACTCCGGGATTCTCTCAGATTCTCCTTGAACTAATCATTGCCTCTGATAAATGGGACCAGCCTAGCCTTTTGCAGCATTTGACTGTGAGATTTAAGGATATGTTACCAAGCTGATGGAATCTGGGAGAACAGGCTGCATTTATTCTGCTATATGAAAGTCCCCGAGTGTAATTTCATACTATGCTGGTGAGGTAACGCAAAGGTTATGTTAGAGCAAATGATGAACTGTCCCTAATTGTCCTTCCCCCACTTTTAGAAGGACAGCAAGCATCAGAAGTTCTTTGGTTTGGTGCAATTCGGTCACGATTTTGTCTGATGTCACTGATTCAGTGACAGCATCCCTCAGAGGTCTCAGCTCTTACTCACAAGATGCCACTTGCATGATCAGTTGAAAGGATTCTTAGGGGCACGGCTAAAGACTTCTTATTACTGTTTCTGATTAATCAATTAATTTGATTAATGCCTACTATATGCTAGGCACTGTGTTAAATACTTTACTTACATTGTTTTATTTAGTTGGTATTATTATCTCTATTCTGTTGAGGAAACTGAAGTTCAGAGAGACTGAAAATTTTACCCAAGATCATGTAGCTAATAAGTGGCAAAGCCAGCATTCGCTCTCTGTCATGGGTGCTTCCTTTCCTCATACTGTATACAGTGTTGAGAGCACAAGGAAAGGTCTGTAAAGCTTGCCAAGAGAGACCACCATTCCATCTTCTTCAGATAAAGCTATCTGTATGACGAAAATACCACTGAAGTCTTGAATCCATAGGTCTTCCTTCCACCACCTTCCACCAATACAAAATGCTTTCTAGTTCTGTCACCAGATATTTTACTGGGTCCCTACAGAATCCTAATTTTAAGTGGTCATTGATTTCAAGAAGTACAGTAAAAGCACAGCTTACTTCATGTAACAACGTGAAACTTAAGGTGCAGTTGGTACTATAGTCTAACTAAATGGAATTGCAAGTGCTGTTATTAGTGGTCGTAATATTAATAGCTGTGTTTAAAGATACAATCCTGTTAACTATAAGCAGTGTAATATCATCCCACTTCTTAAATGCAGTCACTCGATGATTAACATGTGCAGTATTCTTTGTATGATTGTTTTTGGAATTATAGTCCTAAATCTGTTCTGGAACAGAAAAGAGAATATAGACATTTGTGAGATTAGAATCTGGTAACTTTCAGGCTCAGAGTGCATTTACAAACACTGGCATTCATCCCTGTGTGATATTTCCCAGTTATCCAAAAAGGCTTTTATTCAGGAGCCATTTGTGGTTGGGATGCATGGTGATGCATCATTTATACAGTGCCTTAAGTGTTTACTGGGTAGAGTGTAAAGGAGACAAAGCACAAGAATCCTGCCCGAAGCCCTTACTATCTAGAGACACATTTACTGTTATATAATAGAATTTCATCCAGGAGTAGATATTGCTTAACTCCTTCATTTCCTGAGAGCTGAAGTTCAGGGTTTCCTTCAACGTTTCGATAGCCCCCAACATGCTGATTTGTGTTTTCACCTCCAAAAGACAGTCACACTAAAGAGTATGTTTTGCACTCTAAAAGTGGGCAGGAGGTGGGATGGGAAAGAGGGTGTGGACTCAATCAGCAAGTTATTGTTTAAGGGAGTGTTGGGACAGGGCAGCTGAGGGTAGACTAGAGATCACTGAATCCCAGCTTTACACCCTAAAGGCCCTCTTTGTGTTTTCTTACTTTTATTTTTATATTTGAAAGATTTTTTTCTACTCGGTAAGTATTAATTAATTCGTTTTCTTTAAAACTGAAGGCGTTCATCGTGGTAAATCAGAAACGGTGATAATCATGAGCTGACTGATGGTACCACGCCGAATCAAAAAGTTTCCAGCCAGAAGTAAAGCTGGCATTGTACTTGGCTTGTGAGAGCTTTTTTTGTGAATCATTAAATGTTTAAATATATGTTAAGCTTTTGGAAATACTGAAAAGTGAACTGAACTCTGTTATTACTTTCACAGACTGCTTAGGAATCCAGGGACCCCCAAGTGGGGAGCAATTGGATTTAGCAATTGCCATAAATTCCCTTCTACTTCTAACGCTCTGTGATTTGTGAACACCATTAAAACTAATAAAACTGACGTGTTGCCAGTGTGCTCCCAACAGCAAGTTTTGAAATCCAGGTCTGACATTTTGTGGGGTGAGGGAAGAAGCAAATTTAGATACCCCCAAAATTTGGAGAGCAGGGTAAGTATGTGGGAATAGCTGTGCTTTGGGTGTGTCCCACAGTTTTCCTTGGTAAGCAACCAAAGAGAGCAGTGTCTCCTTTGTCATCCTTGACCACAGACAGTTCTACTTGTGATAAAAACAAACAAACAAAACCAGACCCTTTATATGATGCTTTGTCTCCACATCACGTGTGGACCATACGCACACAACCCTTTATTTAGCCCAGGCCCCACACTGCAGGCAGAATGATCTGGAACACCAAAGCCAACTCTATCAAACCCCTGTTGGGTCTCAACTGCCCATGGGAATAAAAATCTAACCTCTTTGGCTTCGTGTATAAAGTCATTGACAATATGACCTTAATCTATACCTGATTCATCTCCACACATACATTAGGAACCTGCTACACTGAATTTTTCATCATACTTGCAACTACCTGACCTTTCATTAACCATTGCCTTTACACATGCTATTCTGCTAACTGTAATATTTTTTCTGCTCAGTCTTCGTTGAATAAGTTCCTATAATAATCTGACTAAGATAACAGCACTTATTATGTACCAGGCACTCATTGGAGCTTTACAGTGAGCTGGTTGCCATTATCAGTATCATTTTGCAGAGGAGGAACCTGGCCCAAAGTCACATAGCCAATAAGTGGTGGAGCCAGGATTTGAACCTGTACAGCCCATCATTTCTGGACCTATACTCTCAACCCCCATGCCATACTACCCCTCCTCTAAGATGCACATACAAAGTTGAAGGTGTTCCTAAATCCCTCAAATGGAGTAACCTCTTTCATTTCTAGGATTCGCAAAGTGCTTTCTAGAGCAGTCTAGTAATAGAATTTAGCAAGTGGCATTATTATTTTGGTCTTTCTGTGCCTTTGTGATTTGTGGGTAATTTAAGTATCGTTCAGTTTTGTGGGCCCAGGGCCTGGCAACTTGCCTGCCACCAGGTAAACACTTAGTAGATTTATTTCTTCAATGAGAGAATGAATGAGTGAATGAACAAACACGGAAGCACTTGTCTGTACTCAGATGGGTCAGATCCTCTTTCCTTCTATGACATATTTCTGGGATATCAGTTGAAAAACACTTCCTTCCAGTAGACTTTACCTGTCTCAGGGGTGTAGAACATTCCAGCAGGAAAACTTAGAGCTTTCAGCTGTCATCTTCACGTGACAGTAAATCATTTCCAAATCCTGCAAAGATGCCCATGAATTCTGCTGAGTAGCCATGTAGCACTAGAGTCTGACAACATTGATTTATTTAAGTATAGGTTTGGTGCTCTGTGAGAGCTCACCATCTGCTTAAGTTGTGTTTACTTTAAGTACCAGTCAGCGTTTTCCTGACGAGTTATAGAGAAATGGTAGTTCGACTTAATTTTTAAGCGAAGTCTGTTTAAGAATAATTTGTTAATTACTAGTTGGTTGATCTCATTTCGTTAAATTAAGGGCTTCAGTTAATATCACATGCTTATTGCCAGCTTGCTAGAAGCCGCTGCAGTGGTGCCCGTAGTTGCATGATATACTGTAGTCCTATTCCTCTGTGCCAGCCTCTGCCCTGGCTTTTAAATTCATCTTTAGCTAATTTTACAAGCCTGGAGAGTAACCTGATGGTTTACTAACTTTAGGATTGCAGGTTGGAAGCTTAATTTAATAGCCACTTATAAAACCGTTTATGCGGAAATTGGTATAATAAGGCCTTCAATACGATGGGTGCACAGAGCCATTTCATCAAGGCTGATAATTCAAAATACAGGAGAATTGGAATACACACGATTTGGGCTGAAGGTGTTTCATCAACCGCACACAAGACAGCATCCAAACCTTGCTGTGGGGTGGTTTGGAGTCCAGTGATTTTTTTGGCAAGAAAGGAAATAGTTGGCAGCCTGTCATTGGGGAGGTCTAAGGAGGCTGGCCTGGGCCATTATAAAGAACACAGTGAGGTTGGGTGAATCTGGATGTGTAATCGTTTTGTAAATGTTTTGGTTTCAATAAAATCCCAAACATATTTTATCAATGCATTTTCCCTCGTAATTTTCAGACCTTTGTGTATTTCAAGGGAAATTTCGTCCATATGTTTTTGATTCATTTATACTTAACTCATCAAAATGTTGTATTCTACGAGTTTATTTGATGTTCAAGAAGACTTTAGAGCTTGATTTAAATACCTTCTAGTGTTCTTTCCTTTCCTTTTTAAAAATAGAAAGCCATCTACTCTTGGCAAAACCTAAACGCACACACACCGAAAGTTTGCATTTGGTTGAAAGCTCTAAGCCCGTAAAGCTGTTAAGCTGGGCCAAATGCATTCTTCAACTCCTGGTAAAGTGTGAGCTCTGTTCCTCAGAAGTATAGAGAGATCTTTACCTTTTGATAATCTCTGGTGGCTGTGCACATTGAAAGAAACTCTAAAAAATTAAAATGCCTGCCACCTGCTAGATCTTTGATCTTGGCACTTTACCTCCCTTCGCTTCAGTTTTCCCACCTGTAAAGTCAGGCCATCTTTGTCTTGTCTACCTCCCAGAATTACTGAGAGGATTAAAAGAGCTCATATGAAAATACTTCGGGAAACACAAATAGCTCCACAAATAGAATCACATCTCTTTTCTTGATGTTATTATCCTTTGAATAAAATAATAGATACTCAGCCTTTAGTCAGTGTTGATCATGTGCCACGTGCTATGTTAGACATCTTACAAATTACTATCTTGTTTAATCCTCATGTTATTTGGTAAAGAGTAGATACTTGAAATTTCTACATTTTGGAATGTAAAACTACTCCATGTTATTTACCCAAGGTCTTCTAGTTTGTGGGAGAGCTAGAATGTAAATCTAGCCCTTTATGAGTTTTAACCATTAGGTTGTATAGTATATGGCTGAAGCCATATTAATCCCTGTCATGTTGACTCAATATCAAAGTTTATCTTGAGTTATAAATAAGTCTGTCCATGTGGTTAAGATCACTTACATTTTCTATTACATTCTCTTATTGAATAGAGTGAATGCATATATAATATTATGCTGTTTGATTATGTACATATTAAAAGATCATTCATTACATCGATAGCAGAGAAGCTAATTTTAATTGAATACCTACTTTGGACCAGACACTACAGAGCTCATTATCTGCTCATTGCCTTTCATCCTCACAACAGCTCTATGAGGTAGAGACTGTTATTGTCAAGCGCCGTGAAGATCTGGGATTTTACCCTACTTGCAAGCTAGCAAATTAGCCTGCCAGTTTCATGGATGCTGGAAAAAGTTATGAAACTCCTGGGTCAGAAATAAAGTTATTATTGACAGCCAGCAAGCAGCATCACTTTCATCTTTGCATCAGTTTCCCTTGGCCCCCAGGTCCTACCAGGGTGGTGTGCACTGGCCTATGTAGGGTTTATGTTATGGCTGAGGAGCTAACCCCAAGCTTAGAGATCCATTGCTTTTAATACTGTGGTAAGAAACCTTGCCTGACCTTTGCTCCAGAAACAGACATTATCTTTATTATACTGGACGGTAAGCAAACCTGCCCCGTGCTCCAGATGGACACACTACATCTATCTTACTGTTCGCTATACAAACATGTTGGAAAAGTACCAGCCATGAGTGCCTCTGCTTGTAAGACAAACATAATGGCAAGAGACTTAATGGAGAGTTGTCTCCCAACAATTATCTCCATTTTACAGACAAGGAATCTGGGCTTAGAGAGGTTTAGTCATTCATTCATACCAGAAGTATTTATTGAGCACCTGTATGTATTAAGGTCACACCGCCAAACAGTAGAGGAGGGGGCAGCCAACATAGGCTCTAAGCTATTAACTTGTTCCCTGACCCACTTACCCCTCACCTCCTCAGTCATTATCCATCGTGCCTCCCTACCTAATGACTAATGATATAAAACAGTAATTAACTTAAGATGATAATGACCCTTTGGGACACATGCTTCTCCTGCCATCAGGTTCTCCCTCTGCAGCTTGACCCAGCCCTAGATACCTAGATGCAGCAGGGTTGCCTAAGACGGGGGCATGGTATTGGCAGCGCCTGAGAGAAGTCAGATGTCATAGTTAACAGCACATGGAAGACAGCGGTGCTGGGTGATTGGAAAGTTAAATGTGAATAATTTTGTTATGGAAAATTTAGTTTTGGAACTTGGAATAATTTGGTCTCTGTACAAAATTCAGAAGGTTCTTTTTCCCCTGTTGCTCCCTCCCCCGGTTAATCAGTGTTATTTTATATTTGTATAACGATGCCATGAAATGAAGTCAAGGTTTTGGTAGTGCCCATGCTAGCTTGTGGGATTCCTCTTGTCATGTGCCTGAATCAATCTATGGGGAAATATTAAGTGATTATGAAGTTGGAATCTGGGGAGAAGAAAAAAGTCTTGGCAGTGATCTGACCAGAAGTATCCTTTGCAAACAAAGATGTCTCCTCCACCCCATGGGAAGGTGTCCCAGGCTGTAATTTCTCTCCTCTGTCAGCACAGGCTCCCCTGAGAGAGCTAGTTTGTCAGTTTTCCTAGAAAAAGAATAACAGTGGACACGGATTAATGAAGAGGGCTGGTATCTAGCTTTGCACTGTGGTGAAGAAACAAAGCAAAACTCAACTGGTCAACCTTGGCCCCTTTTAACCAAGAGACTTCAGGGGAGACATTCTTCCCCTGGCATCTCTCCATCAGTGGGGAAACTGTACCTTAAGAAAAAATGAGAGAAAGAAGCCTACCTTGATTCACATTTAGGCCCGTCGCTGTGTTCATGGATTAGCGTAACACAGTGAGAAATCCTCTCCTGCTGGCCTACTTCTCAGCACCTGAAGCGATTGGCCCTGTTTCCTGAGCTTGTTTCACTCCCTTTGATGCCAGAGAAAATCTAATTAGTGAAGAATTTGAAGGAAGGAATTTTGGAGAGAATTCTGCCACCCCAAAATCTCAGCAGAATGGGGCCATGACTCTTCCTTGTGAGGCCCTCACTGTCAAGGGTTGCTTCCTAATCTTAAGTTAAGAAAGCAAGTTTATACACAAACTCTCTGTGATGGAGCCAGGCCTCCTTCAGAGCAGATGATTCTAGAGCCACTTATCTTGCAAATGGATTCTCTCTTCAGACAGCCTCTATATATCTGTAGACTAGGCTTGCAGAAAGAGAACATTGCTTTGTGCACCTCAGCAGCAAAGTCAAGTGGAAGAAGAAAATAAGAATCTTTGGAACCAAGTTTTACTTAAGAATGAAAGTGGGCCTCAGGAGCTAATATTCTCTGAATATACTTGATGGGGTGAGGAGGAAATGTTTGCTGCTTTGCTCCGAATATCTGACGTCTGTTCATGGCAGTTGCAAAACAACCTCAACAAACAAAACCAGACAAAAACCCAACAATGTGTGATGTGTTACTTTCCTAATTACTTGGTTCTGCGCCTTCCCCACCCTTCCCCCCAGGAAGCCCTTAGAGCAGCCAGAGTGCCTTTCCTCGGGGGAACCATACAAGATGCCCCTGAACACATGTGGCTCCAAAGGAGCCTTCAGTGCAGACCCTCTCCCCCTCCCGCTTTGTTCCTTTTGATGGTTCCACCCCCAGTTTCCTTGTTGTTGTTTTTGGTTGATCTGTTTGTTTTGGGTCCCCTGCCCCACCCCCCAGCTCCAGGAAGCTGTACACACACTGGAGCATTTGGGGCTGACTTGGCAGGATAATGTGACTGCTGGCAGCTTCCAAAATATGACACCAGTGAAAATATGAACCAAATGTTCCTTGTATGCTAGGGTGTGAAGTCTTCATCACGCCTCTCTCTGAGAGCAGAGAGCACGAAAGAACTAGACAGCCTTGGGTCTTGGTCCTGGCTCAGTCTCTTAATTGCTGGGTGATATCTCTGCACACAGTTCTTTATTATAAAATAGCAATCGTCTTACCCACTTCATGAAGGTGTCATTGGGTTCAAACAGAGTCATTTACTGAGTGCCTACTACGTGCCAGAGAGTGTGCTGAGGTAGCTCCTCTGCTGAAGCATGAGCTCCTCAAAGGCAAGGTCATTTCATACTCCCACTGGGCTGGACAAGTTGAGTCTGACAGGCTGGGCTTGAGTCTTGTCTCTGTCCCTTGTTAGCTCTGTGACTTTGGGCAAGTTACTAACCTCTCACCTGGAAAGTGGCAATCATGACAGCACCTGCGTCAGAGAGCTCTTGTGAGAACTAAATAGGCTATTACACGTAGCCCAGGGCTTGGAAGGTGCTCCGTGAATGTCAACAATCGTTACTTATAAGCCCAGTGCTGGGCACTTAGGCACGTATCTGTCTTTTGAAATATAGTAAATAGTAAGTGCTCAACAAATGCTAGTTCCTTTTTCCATAATCCCTCTTCAACAAGTCTTCCCTTTCATATCTGACAGGTTACCGTGGTGTGTTTCACTGGGGCCAATCCCAAGAAAGGAAGATAAGGTTTTTCCAGAGGGATTTTAACTCTGAAGGTTCTCTTCATACGTGTTTGTTCTTTCAGTCACTACAAACCTACAAAGGGATAAATGTGGACCAACCAACTCCACGTCTTAGGGTGTTTGTCCCTTCATGTAGTCATTTGCTTCAGTTGAGCGCAAGCTCAGTGATCCTTAGCCATGTTGGTGGTGGTGAGAAAGCAGTACCAGAGAATGTTCCCTCAGCACGTCACTGGGACGTGGACCCCACACATACACCTGCTGGGGGAAGGGAGTGGGTGGTTGTGCGTGTCTGTAGCAGAGGTGGAGGTGGTCGGTGACTTCACAGCTGAGAGAGCTAGATAGAGAAGTCGATGACTCAAGGGTCTTTTCGTTTCCCCAGCATTTCCAAAGGGTGGCTTCTGATTACATAACTGTCCCAGATTCTTTGCCAACCTCAGGTACTCCTCAGGCCTTCTCTTCTTCCCATTGGCTTCTTCTTTTGACTTGGAGCAATGTTTATGAAGATCAGAATCTACTAAAGAAAGAGACAAGAAGCAGGAAGAAACCACTTCAGTGACTGAACGTTTTTGGGCGGGTAGGGGATGTGTATGTGTGGTTTCATTTATATTTGCTTCCAATTTTTTTCTCTAGATCTTAATTTACTGTTGGACATGTCAGAGTTCATTTGGCTCTGACAAGCTCCCTGACCCCAAGGACCTTCATTCTCTAAACTCCACTTCCCTCTGGACTCAGGAACCCTCAGTGTTAGTGATATGGAGCTGGTGGGTTTAGCTGTGGGATTTTGCCACCATCTTCGTGTGCCCCCTGGGGGACTCTTCAGATATTGAAGTGGGCCTTTAGCCTGCTTAATTCTTTGGATGGCTTGACTGTGGTCGCTGGCTGTGACTTCCAGAATATGCAAGCCCTGAATCCTTTAGGGCCTGAGGGGTTGACAGATCTGGAGTGGGGTTTGTTGGGGCAGGGGCAGGATTGGTAAACTAGTAGGGCTTATCACTGCATTTACACTCAAATCTTGAAAACAAAAACCAAACAAAACCCAACTACCAACATGTGAAGTGTTACTTTCATAATTATTTGGTTCTATTTTCAGGATTTGAATGCAAACCCAGTTACATGGGCCCTGTGAGCAGGCAGCATTCGGGATGATCCAGTCTAACCTTTCCATTTTACAGATGTGGGCAACTGAGGCCCGGGACAGTGGGGGGCTCAAATGACTTGCTTCTGGTCACAGTGCTAGGAGCAGAGCCACGGCTGGGACTCAGGCCTTGTGATTCCTTCTTCAGGGTTCCTTCTGTTCTCCGCTCACACACCTATCCTTGACTGAGGTAGAAGCGAACCTCTGGCTTCTTAACCAATTCTTAAGCATTTGGCAAACACTCTTACCTTTTTAAAAATGGAGTTTTCCTGCTCTTCCTCTTGGCTAAGTTTCTGCTCCTTCTCTCTCTTGTCATATGTGCACACGGAAGCAAAGTAAGTCACATGCAAAAAAACTCAAGTTGAAAAACCATCCTTTCCCCTGGCCACTCACCAGAGGTCATTTTTTGCACCTGGTTCTGTTTTTCTTTTTTCTGGAAGTGACTGCCAAACTCTAAATAATACACTTACATCTATGTTTCTTTCTTTATCATATTTTTACAGCATCTTTTGTTTGAAAATGGGGATTTAGCTCCGTTGCCCTGCTTCTTCTCTACCCGCTGCCTTCTCTCAGTGTTCCATTACTACTTCTACTCCTCTTGGTCAACTGTACCTTTAAATTGTAACTTGCACCTTCACTTTGTGTTCTGTCACCTTTCAGCCAGTTTCCTACAACGGAGCTCTGAGCCCTTTGAGGACTCATTCCTTACCCCACTCCCTTCCACACTCCACCTTTTGTCAGCTCCAAGTTACTTTTCACCTTGTTCAGGTGATTTTCCATTCCATTCTGTCTTGCGACAACAGTCATGGCTTCTGTGCTTTGGTTAACTCTAAAGTTGAAAACCAACAGATAGCATTTACATACTGAGACTATGCAATTTCTGTTTGTTGCTTGGCCAAATAATGTATTACGATTTTCTCTAGGGAACTTAATGTCATAACTTGAGGGCCTGTCAAAGAGGAATTTTCCTGACATCAAGGTCATGATTGGCTTTTTTTTAATGTTTCATTGGTTGTTGAAAATCATTTGACCAAGGTTGATAACAGTCAGTTTCTCCTGAGAAGGTCCCTGTCAGGCTTTCCTCCAATTTTTTCCCTACTTCTTTCTTCTAGCTCCATCCTACACTTCATGTCACAGTGAAATGGAGTCAAATACTGTTGAGTTTTCTTAGACTTAGAAACTGAGAATTTGAAGATGTGCTCTATGAGGTGTGCTCAGTCAATAATGAGATTGATTCTTTGGCCTTCTTTTGGACAACTAGAATGAAATCATACGTGCCCTATAATCATAAGAGAAGTTATTTTGGAGAATCAATTGATATTGCTGATGAGTTTAATTTTCTTTGTCTATTTATTTATTTTTGGCCTTTTCTTCCCAAAGGAGGATGTCAGTATAATACATGCTGTTTGTTTGATGGGTCCTGTTGTGATTGATAATAATGATTCTGATGCTTTCTGTTGGACCAAGATCATAGAAAGCCCAAGGGTATTTATAATATGCCTAAACTGCGTTTTAAATCAATTAGTGGGTATCTGAGGGCTTTATATAATACATCACTAGAAACAGCTACTTAAGGAAGAGCCTGGAAAATCTCAAAAATTATCCCAGTTTGAAAGTGTGATACCTGCTGTTCTAAATTACCATTCTGATACTTGATTTGTATATTATGTGGAATATTGAAATAGATAATTTACCAAGCATGCAATTTCTTATGCTGAAGAAAATATGCAATTAGGAAACAGCCAACATAGATTTAGAAAAAAGTATTTGCAGCAACTCAAATGGCTGATGTTAAACCATAATTTTCCCCAGATAATGGATCGCCACAGGAGCTGAATCTGCTTGGCCAGATGCTTCACCTCATCCTGGCTTTGTATCCCTTTCTCTCTCTCTGTGGATCTTGAATGGGAGAAGACAATGTGGGGTAGCAGGAGATGAAAACTGGCTCTCTAGATTTGTCTCAAGTCTTGGCAAAATGTTGAAGATGGGTTATAAATATGTTCTCTGCAGTTCATAAGTCCTTTTTTTCCCACTCTAAATGGTTCTTTTTAAAATGATTTTTAATTTTTTATTGAAGTGTGGTTGATTTATAATGCATTAGTTTCAGGTGTACAGCAAAGAGATTCAGTTTTTTATATATATATATATATATATATATATATATATATATTCTTTTTTCAGATTCTTTTCCACTGTAGGTTATTGCAAGATATTGAATATAGTTCCCTGTGCTATACAGTAAGTCCTACATATAGTAGTGTGTATCTGTTAATCCCAAACTCCTAATTTATCCCTCCCCCACTTTTCCCTTTGGTAATCATAAGTGTGTTTTCTATGTCTGTGAGTCTGTTTCTGTTTTGTAAGTAAGTTCATTTGTTCATTTTTTTAGATTGCACGTATAAGTGATAGCGTATATTTGTCTTTCTCTGTCTGACTTACTTCGCTTAGAATGGTAATCTCTAGGTCCATCCATGTTGCTGCATATGGCATTATTTCATTCTTTTTTACGGCTGAGTAATATTCCATTGTATATATACACCACATCTCCTTTATCCATTCATCTGTCAATGGGTGTATAGGTTGCTTCCTTGTTAGTCCTTTTGAAACAGTAATTTTCTTTTTGATGTGATGGGGTGTTAGAAGTTGCTGATGATGAAATAGTGATTTGGGCAAAAAAAAAAATCTTCTAATATGCTTCACAAGTACCCTAGCACTAGTTATAATCTAGAAAACTGTAGGGGTCTGTGGTATGTGTGTGTGGAGTGGGTGTGGGAGAGCAGAAATAAGAGTATGATTGGGAGGGTCCCTGATAGGGAATCCCTATCCCAAGGGAAATATCATTATTGGAAAGTAGCTAATCTATATTGTTGCTGACATCTAACATTCCTCAGATCTAAAGTTAACACCATCTGTATTTGGCTTTCTGTAAGCCTTGCTGTGGTTTGGGCATAACAAGCAGGGCCCAGGCTGTTCTGGTCTTTTACAGTTGATCTAGATTCCAGCCACTTTCCTGGGATGCCATTCTGTCCTTTTGCTGTCTGTGTGTGTGTGTGTGTGTGTGTGTGTGTGTGTGTGTGTGTGTGTATTCTCTCCTCCCGCCCCCTGGAAAATTAGTCTTAGGTGAAGCTGGTTGTGAGGCTATAGCTTACAAAGGAGTGTATCTGAATCTACCTAGAGGTGGCATGATGTCTATGTGTATGTGTGTGTGCTGTGGATATACAGTGAGGTGGGACAAGGAAGATCAAGGTTGTGTGTGCACAGAAGTATGGCATTCCTACAGGAGCATCCCTATTCGGGTACCACTTTCCAGAGAGTGTTGCTAACCTGGTCTTTCTGTCCTGGGTCCTGGGAACTTGAATGTAAATATGGGTTGGGTTTATATACAGTACAGTTGGCTTACTTTTAAAAACGCTGATGGGTTTTGTGAAGATCTCTGAGCTCACATTCTTGACTAACTTCCATAGGGTTTCCCAAACAGATCATGTATTTTAAAGTGTATACATATAGAGCAGACATACATTTATAGCAATTGCAAGTTGTGTGTAGGTGTCACTGCTGCATGTCCTGGCATTAGCTGCCAGCTCCTCTTGGCAAGGAAATAGGTCCCGACTCCTCCCCTCTGCTTTTCCTGCCTCATCTGTCAGTCCATCTCTGAGCCACTCCAGCCCATCTTGGACTGGTGATTTCTTTCTATCATGGATGTTAACATCATTCCACAACCTCAGCTCTTTGCCTGCAGTTACTCAAAGTTATGTTTCCCCATTTCCATGTCCTCATCATCTCTAGCCTCATCGGATAAAATGATCCTTCTTTATGACAGATATTTTATAATAAACTGTTATAATCTTGCAGTGAATCTTTTTTTTTTTTTTTTTGCGGTACGCAGGCCTCTCACTGTTGTGGCCTCTCCCGTTGTGGAGCACAGGCTCCGGACATGCAGGCTCAGCGGCCATGGCTCACGGGCCCAGCCACTCCACGGCATGTGGGATCTTCCCGGACCGGGGCACGAACCCGTGTCCCCTGCATCAGCAGGCGGACTCTCAACCACTGCACCACCAGGGAAGCCCTTGCAGTGAATCTTATAGTTAAAAAGCCTACCCAGACACATGATTACCAAAAATGCCCTAAATATAATATAATAGAGAAATAAAAGAAAGGTAATTTTAATAAAATAATATGTATTCATATCAATCAAGATCCTGACAGGAAAGAACACAATTAAACAAGAGCTTTTTTTAAACTGAAAAGACTTGAATGAATGTGAGGTTCGGGGTTAAGGGAACCAACTGAAGAGAGTAAGGGACCCAGAGACCAGGGACAGCTGGAAGCTCTTACCACCCCTAGGCCTACAGGAGCCCCACTAGAGCTGGAGCTGGAAGGTGGGAGGCAGCCATACCCTCACCCTTAGGGTTAGGAAGGAGGGAGGTGGGGAGTGAATACCCCAGTCTCTTCTACCTCTCACCCTGGGATCTCCTGCCGCTGCCTCTCATTGGCTGAATGAGAGAAGACAGAGGGTCAGGGAGCGGGGGGATGCAGTCCCCAGGGCTCAGCCTCCTGATGCAGAAAGGACAGAGAAAGGCAGAGGATGGATCAAGGTGGGGTGGGGCAAATGGAGAAATCAGCACAGTATTTCAGTAGGCACCTGCCAGGTGCCATGCCACTGGAGGGCTTAACGAAGGGTCAAGTCCTCGCACCTTGTTGTAGGATTTCCCCAGGAATACGGGAACGCAACTAATGTATTGCCTTGTGTTGGCAACTCTGATGTTCTCAAATGGCAAACAACTTTCATTAAAGTTCCGAAGTAAACCAAATACAATTTTCTCTTTCCAGGTTGCCTTTCTAAAAAAAACCTTCAGCATATATTAAAATCAAGTAAAAATACATTTTGTTTATACATAGAAAATTGAGTGAGTTTCTCAGATAATTTTAAGTATATTTTTCTTCTACATGAATGGCATTTGTGCTCTGGGGGAGGGGGGGTGCAGGGCAAGTATCTGTTCAGCGGCAGTGTCGTGTCTATTACAGGATGATTGGTATCCCTGACCCCTACCCACTAAATAAATGCGGATAGCACCCTTCCAGTCACAGTAAAAAACAAAATGAAGCACCCAACAATTTTCAGAATGACCTCAGGCTAGGGCCTGTCCTGCTACCAGCCACTGCTCTAGCTATTATTCCTGGTGCCATTTACTATGTCATCACCCACGAAATTGCTAGAAGTACAAGTTTCCTCCAGTGCAGTTGGCGTAAAACAAAAGAAAATCTCTGTAAATTAAAATGCTGCCTTCCTCACCTTGCAGGGATGAGGGAGGTTTTGTAGAGCTTTTTGCTGGGAGAGGATGCAGTCCAGGCTAGTTGCTATCTGAAAGAGACTCCCTTCCAGCTCTTATTCCTGTGAAGGTTCCCTCATCACTTTTCTCCTAAGCTGTGTATTTGTAGCTAAAGTGGCCCAGCCACTGCTTTCTCGGACATCAGATCAACCTGAATGTGGGCTCCTGAGGCACCTGTCATGACAGGTGCCAGCATCTGAGTCCCCGCCTCTCTGCCATCTATCAGCAGTTCTCAGTCTTCTCCCAGGACGTCTGTCTTCCAGTTTCCCTCCTCATCTGTGTTGGCTGTGCTGCCTCCCACTGCCACCTCACAACATCTGTGCATACCACACCACCACCTGAGCTTAGTAAGCCGGGCCAGTTTATGTCATGGTCTGTCTGATTGGTCTACCTGTGGCTCCACCCTCCCCTTATTACTATGACGCTTGCTTCTTCTCTGTGTCTGTGTCTCAGGTCCCCAGATCCCACTGGAGTGAACATTATTCCTGTGGTATGCTATTAAGCACCTAAAATTCCTTTCTAAAGGACTGAGATTCCAGTATGCCAGTGTTGTTCTGCAATGTAAAAGAGCTGGTTCGCTATCTCTGCGGTATCTTCATCACATGGAAGATTTGGCTAATTGTAATGGAATGTGTTTTAACATAGGGCTGGTCAGCCATGGAGGGTTGTGTATACTGGTACCCACCTCCACATCCCTTTCTGTAGTGGATGCTGAAGGGATGACCTTATAGTGGCTTCCGCATACCACCTCACTTGTCCTCAAATGGAGCTGCCTTATAATTGTGCAGTGTCATCTGATCACCCCCCTAATGTATTGGCTTGGCCAGAAAGATCATTCGGGTTCTTCTGTAACATATGGAAAAAACCTGAACGACCTTTTTGGCCAACCCAATACATTAACACAGTACTTCTTTCACCTTCAGTTCTCTTAATCAGATGATGAACAGAAACTTTAAACATAGCCTTTGGCAGAAGAAGTGGGGGGAGGTAAAGCTGCACATGAAGCCTGTTCAAGTCACCAGTTACATGTGTTGAGGCATTAAAATTGTTCACTTATTAGTAGGCATATGTCAATCCCCAGACATATTTTGCAATGCGTACGATGTGGAACACTCTAGGCTGAACTCCAAGGAGCTACAGAGATGGACAAGATTGAGGGTGCTTACTGTCTGGGGGGTATCAGGCAAGCAGACAGACCAGTTCATTATGATTTGGGAGTAAACCAAGGGGGCGAAGGGAGTAGAAATTTTTTTATGGAGACATTTGAACCAAGTACAAGAAGGTAGTACAAATTTTAATAAACAAAGAAGGGAGAAAGGGTGCAGCTGACTTAGCATGAGAAAAATGCTATTTGTAAATTAATTGCTAAAATTCTGTGGTTGGCCTGGGTAGTGGCAAGAGATTC
Source organism: Stenella coeruleoalba (assembly GCF_951394435.1). Taxonomy (NCBI): domain Eukaryota; kingdom Metazoa; phylum Chordata; class Mammalia; order Artiodactyla; family Delphinidae; genus Stenella; species Stenella coeruleoalba. Next base: position 57,874,609 of record NC_137155.1, read on the forward strand.
AAGATGGTAGATATGTAGTATTTATGCAGCTCTGAACCTGGCAGGGGATAAAAGTTGGAGATGGACGGCAAAGCGCCTTGATCAACCGACTAAGGAGCATAGATTGCACTTGGGGGCTTTGACGCTTCAGATGGGCATTGAGGAGGGGCCAATCACAGTAAAACCAGGATTCTAGGAATATCGCTCTGGGACAGTGTGAAGGAGGGATTAGAGAGTTAAGAAAGCAGGAAAGAGATGGTTAATGGGCTACTGAATAGCTCTGACCAAGATGATGTGGGCAAAAGGTCTGCACGTGCTCGTGGCAGATACAGGTGGAGAACTGCACTCATTTTACGTCTCGGTAATGTTGGAGGAATGACTGATACCTTTATTTCTCTTCTTACTATGTGAGAAGTGGTACTGACCTGGTCAGCTTTTAACCTCTCAGTCTCACTGAGGCCAGACCACAGAGGGGACGATCACATTTTTTTTCCTGTGCTTTCACTGGTGCTGGGAAGAGAATGTGATATAATCTGTTAGTGTGAAATCATAAATGGAACTCAGATTATTCTTAGGCAGGCTGCTGACTTAATGTTTCTAAGCAATAGCTAGAGTTTACATCCTCCTCTTGAGAGGAAAAAAAAAGTTCCCTCTGAAGCGTGTACTAAAGAGAAAGGCTGAGAGGATTGATTTTTTTCCCCCAAAGAATCCATAAATATTTACATAAGTGCAAGTTACAAATCTGTGGCTTGGAGATTATTGAATTTCACTGCTTTTACACTCACAGCATATAAATTTCCAGCAGGCATTTGCTGGTTGTGAATGTTCGGTCTTTGGAGAATTGTCTCCTAGTTTGTTTCCTTTGCTCTTGGAAAACAAATCTCTCATGTGCTGTTTTCAATGCTCTCACTTATGGGTATGGATTGGGCCCTGGAAGCCATGTGACAATGGTCCTTAGCTGAGGGGGCTTCACTGTGATGGACTGCCTGCTGATGGGGGCACTGCACCCCGAGGCAAGATGCGGCTTTTAAAGACCCTTTTGGTAACACAATCATTCTCCCCAGAAGAGAGCCCTAGATAGTGGTGTAGTTCCAAAGTCTCTGTGGACTTCTTAAGTAAATGAAAAAACCTCTAAAGATCGTGTCCCTTTAGCGGAGAGACACGTCAGCAGGTCTTTCCTAAATATGGATGTTGCATCTGCCATTTTGCACGTGGGCAGACCTCAGCTGTTTTATTCTTGGCCTCTCTTTATAGAACTGGGCCAGGGGCGCACTCTCTTCTCGTTTGGCTGGTCAGAACAATTGCTGTCCAGTAAAGCTTTTCACTAGGACTCTGAATTTTATGATTGCTCGATTTTGGACTAGCCTCCTAATCTCAGGGATCTAAATCTGTATATGCTGAGTAGTACGTTTCTTCAGTATGCAAGGGACAAAGTCCTCCCCTGTGTCTTGCCTGTGACCGGCGGTTAATACACATTTGTGGAAATGGAGAGTAGTTGACCTGAAAGTAGTTCCCATCTGTCTTCTTTCAAAATAATTTTAACGTTTGTTTTTAAATTTGAGAAGGTGCTACACAAAAAGTAAACAAAATGAATTTGAAATTCCTGCCAGTGGACCGTGCCAGAAAAACTTACGTTTGTAGAAGATGGGCTTTCAGACAGAGAAACAGAGGGGCCATTTCTGTCTTGTGTTGGGACTCAGCTGGGTACACCTTGGTCACTTGCAAAAGTGAGATTGGTGGTAGGTGGGCTTAGAACTGGGTTTACCCCCGGCCTCAGAACAGAATCTCAGGCCAGCCTGCCTGAGCAAAGGTTTAGCTTAGTGTCCGTGGCTGTAACTGGTGTGGTCCTGATGAGAGATTTGTGATGGGAACCCAACCTGGGGGCGGGTGAGGTTTCTCACCAAGCAGACAGACTGAGACCATAGGATGAATGGTGATTTTCCATCAGATTCTGTACCATTGGACAGGACTCCAGGTCAGGAAGGGGGACTTGGAAGAGCCTGGCAGGACGCTTGCCTCTACTACCTGACTGGAACAGGGAGCCAATATGGAACCCTTGAGAAGAAACCTAGAGTTGGGAGCCTTGCTCTCTGGGCATGTAGAAGCCCAGGTTTTTTAACTGGCGTAGAAGATTAGGACACACTAGCCATGAGGCAAATGATTCATGCCTCAGATTCAGGCAATAGCTCCTTTAAGAACCCCTACATGAGCTCAGGCTTAGCTTTGGGTCTTGGGGGAAGGCCTGAGACTGTCTTATTTATTGTATATCTTCTTGTGTCAAGCAAGATGCCTGACAGTGTAGTACTCATTAAGTAATGGATTGCAATGTGAGTGGCATGGGTGGTGTTTCAAGAATGTAATAAAGCAATGAAAGCCTGTGTAAGGTTGCATTTAAGTCTACAGCAACATTTAAAGAAAGCCTTTTACTAATACTGAGGTTATACAATCCCCAAAATAGGCAGGCAAGAAAGGGCTGTGTCAAGAGAGGGATCACGAACTTACTCTGGAAGCTGTGTATTCTGGTGAAAAAAGAAAAAACAAAACAGAACAAAACATGGGCTGTGGTTTCAGGCAGATCTGGGTTTGAATCTCAACTTTGCTAAATACTAATTATGTGATCATGGGTAATAACTTCACCTCTCTGAGCCCAACTTAGTCACCAGTAAAATATGGATATTTTTGCATTCCTGGAAGGGGTGTTGCAGGAATAAAATATTTTAACATAAGTTAAATACTTAGGAGGTGCCTGAGACCTAGTGGCCCATGGGAATGCAATTCCCATAGAGAGTCCTGAAAGAACCGACTGTGAAGGAGAGAGGCAAGAGGATTTTAATGCCTTGCTGTGGGATTTGATGACCCCAACGGGCCTCGTCCTTACACTCCCTGAGAGATGCGATTCTTGCTGATGTAATGGGCTGAGTCGACATCGTGCAGATCTGATGACAGGACACCTACACCCTGTCACCCTCCCTGCCAAGACGGACCATACTCATTGGCGCTGACCCCTCCCCATGAACTGGGCTTTACTCACATCCTCCTGGAAAATTCAGCCTGGTGCGTTCTTAGCGAGGGACCGCCTCTCAATTACCTCTGCAAACCCCAGCCCTCTCATCCTTCATGCAGCCATCCAGGTTTCCTGTTTTATCAGGCAGAATTTGAGTTTGCATCTTGACTGTCCTTTCTTCTGATTTGGAGGAGTGGGAGAGCACAGAAAATAAGAATCAAGAAGAGAGGCTTTTTTTTTTCCTTCTGCCTGGACCCTCAGAAAAGTGAGACTAGCTGTTAGATCTGAGTCATGTAGCTCTGATGTTTTTCATTAGGTCACCCATAAAGGCAAGGCCCATGGGGCAGTTTTAGGTTCTGGAGTCATGTCATCATGGGATGCATTAAATCCCCTCTTCTACACTTCTGCCCCCAGCCCATCCCCCTCTTTTTCTTCCAGGTGAAGCAGAGGGCAGGCAGGATACACATTTATGGACCTACTCGTTCTACTGAAAACATGACCAGGCTCTGTGCACGTGGAAAGGTGGGCTGACACGGTAGCAAGTGTGTAGTCCAACTTGGGTTTGTGCCGCCCTTGCCTTTGACTGGCAGTGACCTTGCTCTTGTCAAGTACGGTTGTCACTGTCTAATATTTACTGAGTGTTTACTACGTTCCTAGCACTGAACAGGTGCTTCATATATGTTACCTTGTTTAACCCTCACTACAAATCTTATAAAGTATGTGTCATTATCCTCATTTTATACATGAATAAATGAGGCTTAGAGAAGTAGATGAGTAGAATGGAACTGTGAAACTAATGATTTTCCTTCAGCTGCAGTTCCTGCCACTGCTGATGTGTCTTCTGTTGCTCACGCTCTTGCCAAACCTCACTATCTGCCCCTTACAACTGCCCCACTGCATTCATGTGATGAAGACATTTGATGTCTCTATAAAATAACTTGTCCGGCCTACTTCACAGAATTGCTTTGAGGAAAAAGAGTTTTGCAAAGGACTAAATCTTTTACAACTGTAAGGAAACTCACTAATATGCAGTTTTATATAAAGGAAATGAAAGTTGGCAGGAATAGCAGAGATAAATAAAAATTGGTAAAAGAGAGAAGGTAAAAAGGAAAACGTGCTTACCATATCTAATTGCTTCACATGTGTTATTTTATTTAAACTTCATAACAAGTCAATGAGGTCCCTACTAGTACAATTATTACCCCTAATTTACAGGTGAGCAAACTGAGGCACAAAGAGGTTAAGTACATTGCACAAGATCATATACCTGGTAAGCAGCAGACCTGGTCAGCAAGAGTCTGACTCAGGAGCCTGGAGTTTTAACTCTGATGATTTGCTGTTCTGCCATCCAATGGCTTTCACAGGAGTAAGGGCAAGGGGCTAGGAAACCCATGAAAGGGTCTCCTAACTAATTTTTTAGATATGGTGTCTATCATGGAGGTGGTGACAGCTAAGGTGACTTCTAAAGGACTCTTGGGAATTGGCAGTAAGTAAGACAGGAGGGTTAAGGAAGAACAGCATCACGCAGAACCTTATTAAGGAGTCTATACTTTACCCTAGAGGACAATGAAGGGTTGTGTATGCAGGGGAGGACCATGCTTAGCTTTGAGTTTTAGAAATATCACCCAGACAGCCACATTGACCATACGGCAGGGCTGGGGGAAGGGTGGTATGATGGGTGAGAATGAAAGCCATGGAGTGCAACAGACTCAACTGTTAATACCTGTCTGAGTCTTGATTTTCTCATTTTGAAAACAAAGAGTAATGACAACACTTACTTAGGAAGGTTACCCTGAGGATGAAATGAGAGCTGCTTTGCACAGTAAGTGCTTCATAAAGGCCAGCTGTTCATACTGTGAGTTGTTACAAGAAAGCAGTTAAGGGTGAAGATGGTTTTATCTGGGATGGTGGCAGTGGGAATGGAAAGTGGACAGGTTTAAGAGATGTAGAATTGAGAGCATTTGACCATTAATCAGATGTGGGTGGTAAGAGAGGAGAGAAAGAGAGAGCTGTGAGGGGAGAGGAGTGGTAGAAAAAGAAGAAAGCACAGAAAGGGAAGGAGAGGAGGAAGGGCTATCAAAGAAATGTAGAGCCTATAAAAATACCCAGTGTTAGCAAAGACATAATCATGGGAGGAGAGAGACAGAGGAAATACACCAAAGAGAAAGAACACTTGTGGTTTGATGAGGGAAAAATCTACGTATTCATTCAACCATTGTTTATGGAGCACCTATTATACTAGACATCAATCAACAACGCAAGATGCTCTGGTTACTGCATATTTTGATTGTATATTTGTTTTAGGGTTTGTGCTCATTAAATGTTCGTACTCTGAGTTTAGGGTAGAAAATGAGTGATACTTATTTTCCTGCATAAATGCCTTTTGGTAGTCACAATTTTCCATGAACTCATCATGATTAGAGTCTAGAAATTAGTGTGTGTTTTTTGAGTAGTGAAGTATGTGTATTTCATGTGGACTGATGGCTGACATATGAGGCCATACTAGGATTTTCTGTGACAGCTCCATTTCCGTGTCATTGTAACATTTTCCCCACAGACGATTTGTTAAATGGCTCTTCTTTTTTTTTTTTAAGAATTTAAAAATTTTTAATTGAAATATAGTTAATTTACAATGTTGTGTTAGTTTCAGGTATACAGCAAATGATTCAGTTTTACATATATATATTCTTTTTCAGATTCTTTTCAATTATAGGTTATTATAAGATATTGAATATAGTTCCCTGTGCTATACAGTAGGTCCTTGTTGTTTATCTATTTTATGTTTAGTAGAGTGTATATGTTAATCCCCCACTCCTAATTTATCCTCCCCTGCCCCTCTATCCTCCTTGGTAACCTTAAGTTTGTTTTCTATGTCTGTGAGTCTATTTCTATTTTGTAAATAAGTTCAGTGTGATTGAATGTGTAGACCTTTTCATTTAAATAAATTAAAAAGCAGAAATCTCTTGCGTCAGAATGTGTCCTGATTTTGTTTCAGAAGATATTGGCCTTGTAGCCTTAGAGAGCTTAACTTGTAAATACATTGCCATTTTTCAAACTGAAAAACTGGGGTAAAATGTAGTGAACCCACTTGTAGACTTTAAAGTGTATGTGAAACAAGCTTTATTGAGATATAATTCACATACTATAAAATTTCCCCTTTAAAGTATACAGTTTAGTGTTTTCAAAAATATATTCACAGCATTGTATAACCGTCACACTATCTAATTTTAGAACATTTTCATCACTCCCAAAAGAAAACCTGTATCCCCTGGCAGTCACTGCACATTTTTCCTTCCCCCCCAGTCTCTGGCAATCATGAATCTACTTTCTGTCAGCATGGATTTGCCTATTCAGGGTATTTCATGTAAATGGAATCATACAACATGTGGCCTTTTGTGTCTGGGTTCTTTCACGTAGTATAATGTTTTTAAGGTTCATCCATGTTGTAGCATGTATCAGTACTTTCTTCCTTTTTATGGCCCAATACTATTTAAACATGAGGAAAGACTACGTTTTGTTTATCCAATCATTAGCTGTTGGAAATTTGGATAGTTTCCACTATTTGGCTATTACAAATAATGCTGCTATGCACATTCAAGAACAAGTGTACAAGTTTTTGTGTGGACATATGTTTTCATTTCTCTTAGGTGTAGACCCAGGAGTGGAATTGCTAGATCATATGGGAACTCTATGTTAAACATTTTGAAGAACTACCAAACTGTTTTCCAAAGTAGCTGCCTCATTTTACAGTCCCATCGGCAATATATGAGGGAATGTGATTTCTCCACCTTATCAATACTTATTATGTGTCTTTTTGATTTTAGCTGTACTAGTGGGTATGTCGTGTTTTGATTTGCATTTCCCTAGTGACAAATAATGTTGAACATTTTTTCATGTGTTTCTGGACCATTTGGATAGCTTCTTTAGAGAAATGTGTATTCAAATCATTTGTCCTTTTTCTAATTGGTCTATTTGTCTTTTTATTGTTGAGTTGTAAGAGTTTTTTATGTATTCTGGATACTAGATCCTTATTGAGGATATGACTTGCAAATGTTTTCTCCCGCTGTATGGGTTGTCTTCATTTTCTTGATCGTGTCCATTGAAGCATGAAACTTTTACATTTTGATGAAGTCCAATTTACTCATTTTCTCTTTTGTTGCTTGTACTTTTTTGGTGTCATATTTAAAAATCTATTGCCAAATCCAAGGTCATGAAGATTTATGCCCATGTTTTCTTCTGAGTTTTATAGTTCTGGTTCTTACATTTAGTTTTATAATCCATTTTGAGATAATTTTTATATATGGTGTGAAGTAGGGTTCCAGCCTTATTCTTTTGCACCTGAATATCCAGTTGTCCCTGTACCGTTTGCTGAAAAGACTGTTTTTTCTCCATTGAATGGTTTTGGTATCCTTCTTGAAAATCAACTGACCATAAATGTAAGGGTTTATTTCTAGACTCTTAACTCTATTCCATTGATCTGTGTGTCTTGATTACTACTGCTTTGTAGTAAGTTTTGAAATTAGGATGTGTGAATCCTTCAACTTTTTCTTTTTCCAGATTGTTTTGGCTATTCTGGGTCTCTTGCATTTCCATATGGATTTTAGGGTCAGCTTGTCAATATCTGCAAAAAAGGCATCTGGGATCATGACTGGGACTGCATTGAATCTGAAGATGAACTTGCCATTTAACAAAATTAATGCTTGCAATTCACAAACTTGAAATGTCTTTCCATATATTTAGTTATCCTTTAATTTCTTTCAATGATACTTTTATGTTTTCAGTATACTAGTCTTGTACCTCTTTTGTTAAATTTATTACTAAGTATTTTATTATTTTGATGCTATTGTAAGTGAAATTGTTTTCTTAATTTTATTTTCTGATCATACTGTATAGAAATACAAATGAGTTTTGTATACTGACTTGTATCCAGCAACCTTGTTTAACATGTTTATTAGTTCTAATAGTTTTTTTTTTAATTGATAGGTTCCTTAGTATTTTCTACATACAAGATTATGTCATCTGTGATTAGAGATCATTTTATTTATTTCTTTCTAATCCGGATGACTTTTATTTTGCTTTCTTGCCTAAATGTCCTGGCTAGACCTCTAGTGAAATAGAAGTGATAAGATGTGATATCCTTCTCTTGTTCCCTATCCTAGGGGTAAAGCATTCAGTCTTTCACCATCACATATGGTATCAGCTATGGGGTGTTTTGGGTAAATTTCCTTTATCAGGTTTAGGAAGCTCACCTCTTTTCCTAGGTTTTTGAATGTTTTATCATGGAAGGGTGTTGAATTTTGTCAAATGCCTTTTCTGTGTCTACGGAGATAATTGTGGGTTTTTTTTTCCATTTATTCTATTAACTTAGTGTGTTATTGTGATTAATTTTCAGAAGATAAACCGACCTTGCATTCCTTGGATAAATTCCACGTGGTCATGGTGTATAATCCCTTTTATATGTTGTTAGATTTGGTTGGCTTGTATTTTGTTGAGGATTTTTGCATCTATATAAGAAATATTGGTGCATATTATTTTTTCCTTCTTGTGATGTCCTTGTCTGGTTTTGGTATCAGGGTAATGATAGCTTCATAGGATAAGTTGGAGAATGTCCCCTTTTCTTTATTTTTTGGAAGATTTTGGGAAGGGTTGGTGTTAGTTCTTTAAACATTTGTGGAATTCACCACTTAATCCATTCAGGCCTGAGCTTTTCTTTGTGGGAATTTTTCTTTTTAATTGCTCATGTAGTCTCTTCATTTGTTATAGGTTTAATCAGATTTTCTACTGATATTTTCTCTTGAGTCATTTTTGATAGTTTGCGTCTTTCTAGGGATTTGTCCATTTCATCTAGATTATCAAACTTGTTTACATACAGTTTTTCATAACACATGCACTTTTGTTTCAAGTTATTACAAAAAAAGTTATTCTTTTTGAAAATAAAGTCTTCTGCAAGACATAGCTATGTAGCCTTAGAGTACAGGCCTGTGATTATAACTATCACAGAGTGCTTACTGTGCGCTGGATATTTTGCTAACTACCTTACATGTGTAGTTTCATGTGCTACAGTAACAGTTTGAGGTAGGTACTATGTTATCTGGAAACAGAGGCTCACAGTGGTTATGCAGTTGGTATGTCGTGGGACTAGTAACTGCACCCAGATAACCTAGACACTTAACAGTAGAATCCTTTGGGAATAGGTACTGAGTCCCATCCTGTCCAAGTCTTGGGAGAGGAGGAATTCCAAAGTCACCTCTTTATACAGAATGTCAGGGGGTCCTGAGGACAGGATGTTGAGTGCAGAGATGTCAGGACTCGTGCAGCTTCAGGAGAGTTCCAGGAACCATGAGACTGTAGTACGTACTGCAGAGGTAGAGAGTAGGACAGGAGGATGTTTTGAATTTACCCAGATTATTCTCTAGAGGATGCCTTAAGCTTAGGTTGAGCGGGGGTATGCTAGGGGCTTGGAGTGGGGATACAGCACAGAAGGTTTGGCAGCTTGATCCAGGGCAGAGGGTGCTAGAAAGGTGCTCGATGTAGTTTCTCCAGCTTCCAAGGTAAGAGGACAACTTGTACTCCATCTTTGGAAACACCCCATAGGGCCTGGAGCTTTCTAGAGCAGTACTTGTGTATTTGTATCATAAATGTATTTTCAGGACTCACTGGCACGTAGATTGATCCCCGACCCGCCCCCCCCCCCCCCCCACCCCGGCAGGGGCAGAAACACTGGCAAATTGGTTGTTCTGCTCTGTTCTAAGAATATCCTAGTATTCAGGGTCAGAGGGCCCAAATTCAAGTCCTAGCTTTGCTTTTTACTTGTGGTGTGACCTCAGTCATATTACTTTCCCTGTCTAAATCTCAGATTCACCATCTGCAAAATGAGAAAAAAAATGCATCCCTCTCATTAATCATTCTAAGTTCCAAATTAAATTAATGTATGGAAAATGGCTTTGTAAACTGTTAAACCCTACAAAGGTTAACGAATGGCTCTTTTTTTTCCACATATGGAAAAATCCACTGAATGAATTATCTCTTGCTTGAGTGTCCATTTATGTCAGCCCGCTGAGGTCATACGGTGTGGCTTTGAAGTGGAGAAAGTGTGACTGTCAGGTTTTAAAAAGAAAGCAGAGAGACTATTTCTCTTGCCTCTCTGCAAGGTAGCAAGCACAGCTGTAAAGGCAATGATTTCACAGAACCTGCAGCACCTTCCCGGGGCAGAAACAGTCAAAATAAGGACAACCGAGAAACCAGACTTGGGAAAGTTGGAGAAATGAAATAAAAACAGACCTGGAGGGCATAAACATCATCTTCAATTATAAAAAGCGTTATTAAAATAAGTAGGTTCTTATGTTTCTTTTGTGGTCTTTCTAGAAATTTCCATCTAGTTATTACCTGATCACTTTTATCCTAAGTATATGACGGAAAAACAAAAGCTCTGAAGTTTTTAGCTTGGTACTTCGTGAAAATTGAGAGTGATAATATTTCTCCAGATAATGTCATATCTATTATTGGTTATAGTTACTAGGGTTCACTGATGATTTGGGGAAAGGTTCAATCAGGCTTGAAAGAAAAAAGTGGTTAGGGTGGAGGAAAGACAGCAGGCATCGGGGTTGGCAGATATGTTTGTTTCCTGGCTCCCCTTTTTTCTAGCTGGGTTCCTTGGGGAAGTTATTTACCTCAGAAATTCTCATCTGTAAATTAGAAGAAAATACCTTTTCAGTAAGGTTGTGGTGAAGACTAAATAAACAGCAATAAATCTTTGTTTGTAGCCTTCCCTGCCTTCCTTTTGATTTAGCTTTTCATATCGTAAGACCAACATCACTTAATCAGAAAACATTTCCAAACAAGTTTTTCTCCCTCATTCCAAATATGCCCTGAATGGTCTGACTTTTCTTTGTCCAGGATTCTGAGAGCTACCCTAACAGGGTGGTTGGATGACGTGTATCTGGTCCATTGACTCCTCCAGAGAATTCTGAAATCGTCTTGAGTCCCTAGGTCAAGGCCTTGTAAATCTGGGCTGTGATCTAGGAGAATTAGTGGTCACGGTGGTTCTAGGCATATGAACATGATTAAATATTCCTTGGACATAGACCACTGTATCTGTCAGGGTCCCCACAGCAATAGATGGCACTCTCCCAGGGATAATGAAAGGAAGTGTAGTGAAGGGACTACTTCAGAACTGTGGGCAGGCTAACAGGAGACCTGGAAGGGCGAGGGGGCCAAGGGAAGAACCCACTGGGGAGGGCTTGGCTGTGGGAAAGGGGCTGCCTACCATATGTGGAGACACAATCACTGCCACCCGAACCCCAGCAGAGAGGTAGTGCCAGGAGTGGACCCTTGACCTCTCTCCCTTTCCTCCCTCCAGTTAAGGAGATTTGGGGGCAGTTGGTAAAGGGCAGCCTACTAGGACATGGGATGGGGGTGCAGACAATGGATCTGGAGGGGCAGAGGAAAACCACCCAGAAGAACTGTCTTCTCTGTGAGGGAGGGTCCTTAGGACTGTCTCTGGCATTATGCAGACTGACTCCAGTCCTGGAACCACAGGGCAAGGGCAGCAACACACAAGTACAACCTTTTATTCCCCCCTTTTATTTCTTTCTGTCCTTTCACACATCTGGAAAGGAAAAGATTTAATACTACTCAGGTTTGGTTCTGAGAAGTGCTGTCTACTGCTTGCTTGCTTGCATTCTTGGCCACAACTCTGGCAATACGTACTTCAGATATAGCGCCTGTTTGCAAGATCTCTTTGAGGATTTATGAAAATGGGTTACTGCTCCTGGTGATGCTTGCAATTCTTTAGTTTCCTTCTGTAGACAGATGAGGAATTGCTCTTTTGGCGTGATATGAAGTGTATAGAAGTCACCCTAGATCACATCAACAGCCTACCCATTAGCCAGAATTTTCCAACATAGCTAATTTCTTGGGGCTACTGTCTTGAAGCTACTGCAAATGTTCCCTAGGATCAATGGCAGAGAAAAGCCGTCATCAGCCTAATGCCCATGTCAAGTTGGCCAGGGCTGCATCCTAGGAAAGAGGTTGAATTAGTGAAAGAACATCTCACGGGCGACAGCAGAAGCAACTTGGAGATATTTGGTCCCTCCAAGAAAAGTAGGGAGTGCCAGGCAGTTTTGATTGGCCTGAGGATACTTGAAATTCTGCCACATTAAAAAAAGATTATACTTCTGGATGGCCCCTAGGATCGGATGAGCCCAGTGACTGCAAGTTACAGGATGATGGGGTTTAGTTCCCTATGAGGAGGAAGTTCTTAAACAATGAGAGCACATGAAGATGGGCAGGTGGCCTTACAAAATCATGACATGCTTCTGCAAGGAGCAGTTTAATTCAAAGGTCAGAACTCCAGAAGCTGTGGCAGAGAGTAGGTCTGGGCACAGAGCCTGGGAACAGAGTGAGGCGGTGCTCAGTGCCCTGGACAGAAGTCATGAGTTTCTGAGTGACGCAGCTTACCTGCAGAATAGACATGGAGTCCCGAATTGCTGTGGCAGACAAGCCACAGGCATGCCGTGCTGAGCTCATTTCTGGGATGGAGTTTATCTGTCTCAGGCTGCTTCAAAGGCCTGAGCCGAGACCTAGCTGCTGATGCTGCCCAGCATCTTAAAGATGGTGTCTAGTCTCTCACGGGGACAAGGTCACCATCACTGCAGGTCCTGCAGCTGCATCTGGTTGATGAGTTCTTTGGGATGTTGAACAGACTCAAGCATCACGCGTAGTTGGACAAGATAACCTTGACCTTCCAATTGGATGAGGATGAGAGTAAGCTCTGACTGGGTCTGGGGCTAGAGACAAGGAGAATGGGATCTTATCTGTCTTAGACAAGGGCAGATATGCCCAACCAAGGATCATGGTCAATGTGTTGGGAAGGCACTAGAAGGGGGAATAGAAGGTGCTAAGAATAATAGTTTAATTCCATTTTCCTGAGTCCTGACTCGTATGGGTAGATTGTCACTCCTGCTTCTGTGCTCTCAGAGTCTTCCTTGAAACTTGATCTAACTTTTCACATAGACATGTAGTTATCAGCTGCTGTCTGCTTCCCTTGAAGACCACATAACAATAGTTAACATTTATTGAGAGCTTACCATGTGCTAAATGAATTACAGGCAGCTTTTCATTCAGGCTTCGCAACAAGCCAATGAGGTAGTAGCAGTAGTTGTTTTTATTATTATTCCTATTTTGTAGATGAGGATACTCCTATTTTGAGCAGAGGGATAGGGAGAGGATGAAACTCATTTCTGTGTTATTCTGAATCTTGACCGCTATGTTATCTCTTGGGGACTTTGTTTTTTTCCCTCTAGATCTCCCCAGTACCTAGGGTTCCAGGCAAGTTAGGCTTCCAGTAAAAATTGTTTTTGATAAATAAGTGGACAACCCGACTCCCCTCTGTGCTTGCCACACTGTGTGATTACATACTCTAACAAATATGCATGCAGATTTTCTGAATTCTGTTCTATGCTGGTGGAAAAACGTAAAGACAGAATGATGCAGAGAAAATGCTCCTTGGAGAAATCAGCTCAGGCAATTAAGTTTTCTGGGTAGTCCTCAAATTATAGCTTGTGTTTAATACATGGAATCAAATAAAAAATTAGGACCTTGATTTTTTTCCTTGTCGTATAAACATAACAAGTTTATATATGAATAAAAATTAATGTCTCTGCCAATGAATGATACAAAAATGCCATACTATTCTTGCTTGTTATTTTTGTCACCATAAAATAAACCATATTTACATGATTATGTAACCATATGCTTTTCAGAAGTTTTAGATTTAGATTTCATAATAGTAATAAGAACTGGCAGTTACATAGCATTTACCATGTGCTGGGCACTGTTCCAAATTGTTTACATATGTTAACTCCTTTAATCCTCATATACTCTTATATCCATGTGAGGTAAGTGCCATTATTATAAAATATGAGGAAACTGAGGCACAGAGAGGTTAAGTGACTTGTCTAAGGTCACACAGGGAATTAAGGAAAGAAAAAAGATTTGAACCCAGGTGCTCTTAAAGACTACAGAGTACTATGGAGCTGTGATTTATTGAGTAGTCACTGTATGCCTCATTCAGTCTTTACCACAACGCTGTGTGGAAAAGAATTGTTTTGTCCATTTAACAAATAAAGAAACTAAAATTTAGGGAGGCTTAGAAATTTGCTGAAGATGGAACAGATAGCTGCAAAGGTCAAGGCAGGTTCACAGACCCTTACAGCGTCCTTGCCATCATCACACGCTTTTGGATGTATTCCTTTTATCTTACACTGAGTCTTTGATTTATTTTGTACACAATCAATGTTCATTGTAGAAAGAAAAAGAATATATACATATACAAAAAATGGATCATCTCATTGCCTAGCTGCAACCACTGTAAACCTGTTAATGTTTTGGTATATATCCCTCAAAATTTCCTGTGTATATAAAATCACAACTTAAGATAAAAGCATGATTTGTCAGTTACCAAAGTTTCTTGACTAACTTTCAATGGATAAACTGTCTTTACATTTAAAATAATTCCTCAGCTCTGTAAAAACCAAAGCAAAACGAATCTAGTCTATTGAGAAATAAAAATGGTATTTGATGCACTTTCTCCACCCAAATGAAAATGTTCTTCTTTAAAAAAATATTTTTTATTGAGGTAACATTTGTTTATAACACCACATAAATTTCATGTGTATGGCATTATATTTTTACTTTTATATACGCTGTAGCGTGCTCACCATTAAATTTTTGGTTTCCATCTGTCACCGCAGAGTTGACCCTCTTTACCCATTTTGCCCTCCCCCTGCCCCTTCCCCTCTGGTAACCACTACTCCATTCTCAGTATCTATGTGTTTGTTTTTGCTTGGTTTGGTTTGTTCATTTATTTATTTATTTTTAATATTCCACATACAAGTGAAATCATATGGTATTTGTCTTTCTGCACCTGACTTATTCCGCTTAGCATTAATACCCTCAAGGTCCATCCATGTTATCGCAAATGGCAAGATTTCCTCTTTTTTACGACTGAGTAATATTCCACTGTGTGTGTTTATGTATGGATGTATGTATCTACGTGTATATGTATATATCTATGTTTGCATATGTATATATCAGTGTGTATGTGTATGTATGCATCTATATATCTATATCTATCGATCAGTCTATCTATATATATCTCACATCTTTATCCATATATCCATTGACACTTAGCTTGTTTCCATATGTTAGCTATTGTAAGTAATGCTGCAATGAGTATGGGTGTGCATATATATTTTTGAATTAGTGTTTTCATATGCTTTGGGTAAGTACCCAGAAGTGGAGCTTTTGGTAGTTCTATTCTTAATTTTTTGTATTCCATGGTGGCTGCACCAATTTACATTCCCACCAACAGTGTCTAAGGGTTCCCTTTTCTCCACATACTTGCCAACACTTGTATTTCTTGCCTTTTCGATAATAGTCATTCTAACAGGTATGAGGTGGTATCTCATTGTGGTTTTGATTTGCATTTCCTTAATAATTAGTGGTGCTAAACATCTTTTCATGTGCCTGTTGGCCATTTGTATGTCTTCTTTGGAAAAATATCTATTCAACACTGACAGTTTTATAATTGGGTTGTTTTTTTGTTGTTGAGTTGTATGATGTTGTAATATGTTTTGAATATTAACCCCATATCAGATATATGATTTTCAAATATCTTCTCCCATTCAGTAGGTTGTCTTTTCATTTTATTGATAGTGTCCTTTGCTATGCAGATGCTTTTTAGTTTGATGTAGCCCCATTTGTTTATTTTTGCTTCAAAAATATTCTTTTAACTACTAAATCCAAAATATGGTATTTAACAGTCAAAGCAAAAAAAAAAAATCGTACTTGATATTGTCCTAAATTTAGTTATATGAGATTGAAAAGGCTTCAGTGTCTTGTTTGAAAGGCAAATCAGTGTCTCTTCTGATAGAAAAAAAGTATTATTACTATATCTAATAAGTATTGTATATTCACTATACACCAGAAATTGTTCTCTCTCTATTCTGTATATAGGTTCTCTCTCTATTCTGTATATAGGTTCTCTCCATATATAATAAAAATATTATATATTTATATTATGTATATAAATAAATCTTCAAAATAAGCCTAGGAAATAGTTTTATCTCCATTTATAGATGAGAAAACATGCCCAGAGAAGTTGAGTTACCTCCCAAGGTCACACAGCCATGGTTTGAAACCAGGCAGTGTGACTTTAAGCTAGAGCTAAAGTGATGACTGAGAGAATTAATCCCAAGGTCAGTGTTTAGACTCTCATACTGTCGGCCTGTGTTAGTTATGTCACAGGGATTGTTTCTTACTTTGGGGGAAGTCTAAATACTTATTTATGCATGAGATAGGCTGTGTTGTTTAATTCATGAGAAGGTGAGCATCTGCCTTGTGTTCCAGCCTCTGTCCTAATCCTGGCATGTCTTTAACCCTCATAACAACTCCAAAGTAAAGTTATTATGATCCTCGTGTTTTATATGAGGACTGAGGAACAGAAAAGTTAACTGTTCCAAGTCCCTTTCTCTCCAGCCTGGAATTCTTTAGTGCTTTTCTTTCCTCAGAATAAATCCTCCTCTTGGATGATTTGAGCCCTGCCTGCTTCTCAGTGACCCTTGACCCCTTTCTCTCTTGCCCACCACACTGCAGTCTCACCAGTCCCCTTTTAGTCCCTCAGACACCCCAGCTCTTTGCTTCTGGGGTCCTCTGTGCCTGGAACACCCTCTCTTGTTCATTTGCATAGTTGAGCTCATTTGCATATTTCAAACAGCTCATTTGCCTAGTTCAGGCCTTAGCCAACCTCTCCCTTAAATACGTTCCCTTGTCCACCTTTTTCTCTATCACATTGCCCTATTTATATCTTGCAATGGACTTTCCAAAATGTGCAGTTGTTTTTCTTGGTCACTTATTTGATTTACTTGATTTGTGTGCCGGTGGTTTTTGCTTACTTTCTTTTTTGTTCTCCGTGAGAACAGGGACCTCATCTGTGTCCTGCTCTCACCTAACGAGGTCCTCCAGAGACATTTGCTGGAAGACTGACAAGTCTTCTGGAGGCAGATAGGGGACATGAGGGAAGAGAGTGACTCTTCAGCCACCTTAAAACCTGAACCCAGCACTGGGCTTGGGTGAGTGAAGATCTGTGCTGGAAGCAGCCAGCCCTGGGACAGGAATCTGGGGTCATCCGATGAGTGAAGACAGAGGCCACTGTCCACCGTCTGGAAAGGCCTTGTGCCCGGCTTATTTGTCCAGATGTTCTTGGGAGTGTCTCATTGTCACCTTTGGGTCCATGACCCTGGCCTGTGGCAGGGGAGCCTCACTCGTACTTTGAAGATTTCTGATGAGTGCTGTGGGGTGTGCCTTGAAGTGGCTTGTGTGCACTGTTGAATTTGGCTCCCGGCAGCCTCATTTTTTAAGGGACTATCTGAAGCCTGGTTTTGTTGTTTGTTTTGCTTTCCTTTTCTTACCTTAGCTCACTGAATCGCCTGGTTCAGGGGACATGTAGACACCAGGTTGACTCACTGTCCGGCCCTGACACTGAGCAATTTCTCTCATTCTGAGAAGTCTGCAGGATGTTGGGCAGCTGGGGGATGAGGCTCCGTGGAGAGAAGCTCTCTCTTATGCTACTCCTTTTTCAACTTTCTTTGAGTGATTGTAGCGGGAGAAGTCTTGCAGCGATGGTTTGGATGTGAGTACTGGTCTGTGTAGGAAAACTTGAGAATCAATGAGCTTGGACTTCAGGGTGCATATTGGCAAATCCTGACCTCAGTTTCCTCGGGCGTTGACGGGTAACTATTGGTTTCCAGTGAGAGAGGGGAGCCTTAATCTCACCATGTGTGGGATGTGCCCCGTGGGGCTGTGTTTTGTAGGCAGTGAAGTTAAGGCTTGCCCAGAAAAATAACATGTTTTCCTTGCCTGGTGCTTGAGCTGTTTGCCCAGTGGCTGGCTGATTAGCGGTTTGGGAAGAAAGGAGACATTGGTTAACTTGGGTGTCCGGAGGATTTTTGTGTGTGTGTGTTTGTGTAAGTGGTTGTTTCTGTTTCTTTGGAAATAGTAGAGGACAGATGAAGAAATAACGATGATATTACTACTTTCAACTTGTGTTCAATTCCTTGAAGCATCTTACAAACATTAGCTTGATGTCATTATTTAAATAATCCCATCACATCAAGAGTGCCAGAAATCCTTTAATGTGGGGATTACAAAGGTGGATAGGAAAACTGAAGGTTTTGGAAATGACTGAGAATTTTGCCATTCTAACTCATATTTGAATGGCTTTATCCGGCTGTGTTCCCTACAGAGGCACTTAGTGGAGAAGATAAATCAAAGCTGTATCTAATCAAGGCTTTCTTTCAGCCTTGACGGAAAACGCTTTTTTGAGATTAAAAATGGCTGACACATAGGATGTGGTGGTACATGGAAGAGATAGTTTCACTAAATAAAATTTTCACTACTCCCAAGCATTAAAAAAAACCCTCAAAATTTGCCAGGCTTTCCCTACATACAGACCTTTCTGCATTGGGAGGGTGATCTGCTTTGAGGCACAGAGGTCTTCGGCTAATCATCTTGGACAACCCAGTGTCCTGGGTTAGGGAATGTTGCTGTTATTGAGATGTGAGCTCCCCATTTGCCCAAGTGGTCTTATTGACCAGATCTTTGATTTGTGCTGTGACTTGCTTTTTTCACTGCTAAACTCTTACTGCCTTATTCAAAGTATTTTTATTAAATACCACATGTGATATTTGGGGAATGAAAAGAAGAGGGAAGAAAAGAAAAAAATAGGGAAGAGTAAGAACAAGAATAAGCAGTAAGATGATAAAGGATAATATAACTTGCTAAAGAAAATTTAATAACAAAAGGAAGATTCAGTTTCTTTTTTGGTAGCCCAAGTGGAGAGTGGATGTAAACAAATGTCATAATCTGTATTAGTCTTATTTCTTTTTTTCAGACTTTATTTTATCACATATATAAACATATATATGTATATATTGATATATACATAAAATCAGTATTTTAAATATGATCAAAATTTCTGTGTCTGTTTTACATCAACTGCATTTTTTTAACCTTTTGACCCCCCCCTTTACCTGTTAGTCTTATATTAGTCTTATTAATCTGTATTAGTCTTATTTCTAATGACTCCAGGTGAGCCTTAGAAGTACCCACTGATAAGAAGGCACTGAGTTTCTCAGTTTATCCCGGGTGCCTCCCAAACTCCACTTTTTTCCTACCATCAGTGAGACTGGAGTCTGGATGGTAAGGACAGCGTGGCCAAGCTGTCGGGGTGGACTTGCCTAGCAAAGAGCTTTCCCTTCATTTCTGTGGTTGGAAGCAGTGTTCCAGGAAGGTAAACAAATTCATGTGCCTTTCCAGCTCTGGCTCCTCCAAGCCCAGGGCGAGGTGTCTGATGCTCCCTGGCTTGCTCAGCCAGCAATAGCCAAATTTATCCCAGGGTCAAGTGACCCATTACCCAAGCTTATATGTCAGCTGGTATGTCACAGAGCTAAGGTTTGAACACAGACCAGACTCCAAAGCATTTCTTGACATTGCATCTCAATTAGAAGACAAAGAAAATAATTCTACTTGGGAGCCTACGAGTAAAAAGCTGGTAAATAAGGTTTGGCTTGGTAATTGCTAGATTATCAGAGAAGCGTAGGAGATCAGGATCTCTTTAAAGATCATCCTCTCCAACATCTTTCAGAATCTTTAATCTTTCTGCACAGGCTGTCAAATGTAGACATAACTCTTTGCACTATCCAGTACTTCAGCAATTCTATGTGCTTACTACAAGGTGACTGATAGAAACAGTAACCAACATTTCACAGCACTTTACAGTTTATGTAGTTCTTTTTAAAGCACATTTGTTCACCCAATACCCCCAGAGGCAGATGATGCCAGTATTGTCTGTAGTCTCTTTTTATAGTGAGAAAAGTAATGTTCAAAGAAGTTAAGTAATTTGCCCAAGATCACACACTAGTAAGCAAGGGAGCTGAGATTCAATTATTGATTTTCTAACATAAAATCTGGTCCCCTGGCCACCGCGTTAAGCTTGTTGCAAATAATGTAGTCTTATTTATCAGAATTAAAAGTAAAATAAAGCCTAAATTAAAACAAACATAAAAACCTTACTTCTAGTACAATTAAAAGATCGCTTCAAGGTGTGTGTGTGTTTGTTCCTTGAATTGATAGCTGATCGAGAGAAATGTTTAGCTGTGAAAGGAGATTATGTGGTATTTGACGTAGTTAATAAAACAGGCTTGCTTTCTCATGGCCCCTGATCTCTCATAGCACTTTGCTAAAACTACTTTATGGCCTTTAAAATTCTACCTTCCACCATAGACATCTGTACATGCCTCACCTCCCTACTGGATGGTCACTGCTCAAAGGGCAGGGGCTATTTTTATGAGCCTTCCTGTTCCTAGCATGGAGCTTAATGCTTGGTAGGTGCCCGGTGACTGTGTGAGGAAGGAATGAATGAATGAGACCAGTGTCCTCGGTTTCTGATCCTGTCCCAGTGCATGCCGAGGTTGAATCACTTTGGAACAAGTTCTGGGCGACAGGTAATCAATCACTGTCCACAGGTCACTCTCCCTGAAGCTGCCCCTGAACAGTGCGCTGTGAAGATCCTAGAACTGGCTCGTTGAACAGCTGTAATTCACCCATGTGGGCTTGGGGGCTCTTTGCTTCCCCTTTACCCAGCCTTTCAATGGAAATGTCTGACCGGCCTCCTTCCAAATCCCCTCTGGGTGCTTCGTGCCCCTGCCTGCTTTCACTTTTCCTCTCGGAAGAGTCCAGGTTCAGGGTGTTTCCTAGGGCCTGACCTCCACCTCCTGAGTAGAGAGACCACAGTCAAGCTGAGGGAAAGGTCCTAGGTTTGGGGGAGCAGGGGCATTCAAAAAAGTCCCTTTCCCTTTCCATGCTGATTGGGAGTGTTGACTGAAAAATGGAGCTGTTGTCTGGGGGCCGAGCCCTGGGGAGAGAAGGAGCTGGCCCCTCGTTTGTTTGTTAATAGCTAGGACCTTCTGATGAATTGGAGTCTGGTACAGTGTAACCTCTCGTGGGTGGTGGTTCAAGGAAAAGGCCTTTTCTTTCTGTGTCCTTTTTTCCAGTATGTTTCAGTGGGTTTATAGGCTTTAGTGAGTGGCTCTTTTGTTTAATAGGAAGTTGAGAAAGACATGAAGGACTTTTCTAGTCTGTGGAAACGACTTAGTGATTCTCAGAAATACATCTGATTTCTGCACTTTTAAAATACAGGCTTAATGATCCTTAACTGTGGTGAACTTGGGCTGCGAGGCAGACCCAGGTTTTCCTCTTATACCTCCTTGGAGCTCAGTAGCCTCCTCTGGGTTACGTTTAGGACTAGGTATCGGTTTTGAGGCTTGAGCTAGTTTATGGAGATGAAATAATCTCTGTAATGTGTGTCACACATACACACCGCAACCTATCAATTAGAAAACTTAGGCCGAAAGAGAAAAAAAATTAAATGTGTATATATATACATATATGTGTGTGTGTGTGTGTGTGTGTATGTATGTGTGTATTTGTGTGTGTCTGTGTGTATATATGCCTATTAGTAAGTTTTTGCCCTATTAATAAGTTTTGAAGTTGGTTAGGGTTAGGGGGCCAGTGTTCCCCTAATAAGTATCCTATGAGCCGATGATTGATGGTACCAGTAACATAAAAACAATTTGAAATCTTGTGACATTCTCCGCTTAAATTTTAAAAGGAAAAGAAAACCAAAATCAAACAAAGCATGGTCCTTTTGGTGACGCTGTCCTCAGCAATAATATAAAATTAACAAGGCAGTTATCAGGAGTGAAAGGGCATCTGAACAAGAGCCGTTTCCACCTTGGGCCAAGGCTTTCTTTCGCTACCATTGCGTCAACACCGCTTAGAACGTTGTGGTAAGTGAACTGGAGAGTGGGGCTGTAGGTAGCCAAACGAGGTAATTCACTTAAAAAAGTCTACTCTAGTTTACTCATCTGTCTCCGCTATGGATTGAAAGCGTATGCTTATGCTTAGTTAAATTTTGGCAACAGTCCCCAGCCCTCCTTCACATTGAAAGGGAATGATAATTTCACATACTTTTTTGAATATTCATAAAGTTTTTATTGGCATTGAATCTAGCCTCATCCTAGGCTTAACTTTGCCTGTGTTTTCCAGAGCTGTGTGCAAAGTATAAAGAGGTGGGTATGTGTTTAGTCTCTTATTTTCATTTCCTCTGCTGTATGCTGACTTTGTTTTCATTGTCTCACTCTTACTATTTTCTTACTCTTATCTGCTTTTTACCTCTAAACCAGTGGGCAGTGGGACTAATACTATGATTATTCTTGCAAAATCTGCACTATTAGCTGTTGGGTCGGGAAACTTTGGTGTTGCACAGGGCTGCCCATTCTGCACGTCATGGAATATTTCGTACCCCTGACCCCACCTATTAAATGACAGTGGTGACTCCCAGAAACAGTGGCAACTAAAAACTGGTTTCACATATTTCCAAATCCTCTTGCTGGGCCATGCAAGGAAATTGTGCCTTCTCTAGGAAAGCCGATGAAAATGTGCCTTTTGCTAGTATTTAAGATATATATACTTTTTTTTTTGATTTTTTTTTTTGGGCTGCGTTGGGGCTTCGTTGCTGTGCGCGGGCTTTCTCTAGTTGTGGCGAGAGGGGGCTACTCTTCATTGGGGTGCATGGGCTTCTCATTGCGGTGGCTTCTCTTGCTGCGGAGCATGGGCTCTAGGTGTGTGGGCTTCAGTAGTTGTGGCGCGTGGGCTTTAGAGCGCAGGCTGAGTAGTTGTGGCTCGCAGGCTCTAGAGCACAGGCTCAGTAGTTGTGGTGCACGGGCTTAGTTGCTCCGTGGCGTGTGGGATCTTCCCGGACCAGGGCTCAAACCTGTGTCCCCTGCATTGGCAGGCGGATTCTTAACCACCGTGCCACCAGGGGAGTCCCTGCTAGTATTTACAGAGGGAACTTTATTAGAATGATGACAGAATCTTCAGATGACTTAAGATTTTTACCTTAACGTGGCCTTTAAGTGACCTGCTAGTACTGTCAAATGTTCACATGCTTGACATTTGACGCATAGTGCGGTAGGAATCTGAATCAGGTCTTTGAATGTATTTTTACCCTTGTATTCAACTAACACGGTGAGATGGGGCAAGTTCTGAACACAACTGCTGGCTGCTTTAGATAGGACTTGAGAATGCCTAGCTTTCTTCTGGAGTAAAAGATAAAAAACACTCAGTTTGATACCATCATTCTCAAATGTCTTTTACTAGTAAGTCAGTGATGGTAATCATAAGATTTAATACTAAGATGAAATAGCCTCTTACCAGGCCTTGCAGAGAGCAGAGAGGTCTGGCATGATCACCACTGTGTTTCATACACAGTGTCACATTTTGTAGCTCTGATTCATGCACAAGAAGGAAACTTCTCAGATGTTTTGTTAAAGATTACTTCAGCCTATACCTCACATGGACCAAACATATATTGTTGCTGGAGACGCAAGGATACTGGTATAGAATAAAGATACCAAGAAAACAGTTCTAGCCAATAAAAATCATTTGAATGTGTGAAAAGCAAGCCAAGACTAGAAAGTTGTAATTTTTCAGAATATTCAAAGATATTCTTTTTACATGAAAACAGTTTAAAAACCAAATGCACTCAAAATGTCTTAAAAAGTATCCAGAGGCAAAGTGGTCCCATTTGGGAGTGGGTTACAATCTTAAAGTCAAATTTTACTATAGTAGAGCAAAAAAGGGAAAGAAAGAACTTTTTCTTTCTTCTGCTAAGTTATTCAATTTCTAAAGGCAAGCTGCTTTTGACCAGAATGAAGAATATACCTGGTTTTGCATTTAATTTCTTTGCTATCATAGTCTTTCCTCTCAGGGTTTCACGGGGCAATTATTTTAAATTGCAGTGGAAGACTTTCTGGAAAGGTACAGATGACAAGGTCAACTGAACCCCTGGTCACCTCTTATTCCAATTTTTTTTTTTTCTTTTCTCATCAGTTTGTTCGTATTGGGAGTAGGTAAAAGGAAGAGTTTGCTTTTCAGCCTGTCTTCTGAGGTTGGGTTCAGTCTCATTAGAAACAAGCCACGTAATTTTGTTACATTCAATATTTCCTTCAAAACCTGAGAATCTCTAAGCTAGTGTTTTGTTAACCACATGCATGTCAAATAAACTTTTCATTGAAATGAGGTGTGTCCTGCCAAAAATGTATTGTGCAAGGTGGAAACAGGAAGAGGAACACAGACTTAGACATACGGCCTTGGGCACAGACACATACCCTGCAGAGACTAATACGCTGCACCTCTAAGGTCCAGCACTGTTGCTTAGCAAGTATGTTCTGAACTTCTGAACCCATAGGTAGGAAAGCTGTGAGACAGTATTGTGTGAAACATAAGTAGAAATTAGCCAGTAACTTTGAAAAGAGGGCTCATATCCAAAGAAACATATGGAAAACTTAACACAAAAACAAAAAAAAAAAAAAAAGAGAGAGAGAAGACAGAGGAATCTAACATATGAAAACCCAATCCCACTGGAATGTTTTTTCATACACAGTATAAACGCCACATAAATAAAACCACAAACCTCTGCTAAAGTACACGAGAGGACGTGTGCCCCCAGCACTCTCTCCTGTGAGGGCCGGGAAGTAAGGCCCTGTGAGTTGCCAGAGACGAAAGCTCTTTGGAAATCCTTCCTCCTGGGAACCATGGGCCTGGTTCGAAGGGACATTGGCACAGTCCCTTAAGCGTGATGCAGCCTGTGAAACAACCCTAAAGAGGTCTGTGATTCAGGCTGTGGGACTCTGAACTTTGGGGATACCAGTGAATGGTGGACATCTTTTAAGGACAATGATATTCTGGTTTGAACGGGATGGCAATGTTTAGCTGCAAGTGGTCTGGGTAAAGCTGAGGACTCCCAGGGAAGAGTTCTGGCTGTAAACTGCCCAGCAAGACACCCCCATTCTCGCCAAGTTCTGTTGAAATTTTCGCTGAGAAGGTAGAGTCCCACCCTTGGTCTTGTTCCCTGTATAAATCTCTAGTTTGAAAACTTTGCAGCATTCAAGGCGTTTCAAGCTTCAGGGCTGAAATGTCACTTTAAAAGCGGGGTTAAAAAGGTCACACAGCTGCAAATAATAATAGCCCAATGAAATTCAGATTCTAGCTGCAGCCCACTTCAAGAATAACACTGAAACAGGAAACAAGCCTACTAGATCTTTTTACCAGTAAAGCTAGTAAGAGCACATCTGATAAAATGAGTGTGTGTATGTGTGTGTGCGTGTGTGAGAGAGAGAGAGACAGACAGACAGACAGACAAAGAGAGACAAAGACATACATAACAAGACAAAGACACAGAGAAACACATATAAAAAGAGAGACATAGCGTTTTCAAGAGAGAAGGTACACACAGAAAAACAAAGACACAGAGAGACACAGATGCAGAGATGGATACTAAGACCCACTCACAAAATAATTGATTTTCTTGGACTGAGATTCAAGGGTGTTTATTTTTCTGTTTGAAGTTACGATATTAAAATAATTCTAAAGAATTTTAAAATAATTTAAAAATTATTTTTTAAATAATACCTCTGTAAATGGTCCTATTTACCATGTTCTACTAAAATGGCTCTGTATCGCACATGAGCAAATAAAGTAGTGAAAGGTACCATATCCTTCAGATTAAATATATAATTCCTTTCCAATAGCTAGCCACGTGTTGGGAGAATGACCCTGCACCCTGGCTTTTAAAGTAGAATCAGGCATCTTAGAATAAAATACTTTAATGTGTGCTTTTGCTGAATTTGTGTTGGGCTATTACTGAGTGTGGCTCTTTGCGTTTCTGACCAAGACATTGAGAGAAATATTTGGTGTTTTTTTTTTTTTTTTTTCCAGAGACATGAAGTACAAATTGGCTATACCCTTAACTAATTTAGATAATAAACAATCTTTGCTTCCAGAAACAAAGTAAGACTGATCTGGAATCTCACACAGTGTGATGAACTCAAGATGTTTGTCGGCTAACCTTGGCATTTTAGGAAGGACCTGTTTCCTCTTCTAGAACCCTTTCTGCAGTCTAGTAAGCTCAACAGGGTAGCGAAGATCTGCTTCACAGGAGTCCTGCCAAGAAGACTCATTCCACGCTCATTGTAGGGCAGTAAAGGCTGACAGAGGTTGTTAACATCGCTATTAAAATGCAAGCCCCCTTTCAGATCTCTAATGCATTCATGTCCAGATTAACAATACCAGAGCTGATGAGGATATCAATATTATTATTAGTGCTCATTTATATATACAGTTGTGGCTTTGAAGTTCCCAGAACTTTTGGTGTTGATAAAAGTGCATGCCAGATTTTCAGATTAAAACAACATTTTTAGTGTCTTACTATTCCAAATCCCATATCACTGTATGAATGTGTTTGCTCTTGTGGGGGAAATTTGGGCCATTACACTGAGATCGGAGTTTGCTGTTAACTAAGAATCGGTAATGACTTACTATGATTTAGATGGGGAAGCATCACTGTTGGCTGATTCTAGCAAAGCAGATGATGTAGGTTTTTTTCCCTTTGGGCTCAGTTGTTGCTCTTAAGTTGAAAATACGTATTTACAGTATTTTGTGTAGACTATCCAAGTTTTTTGTAGCATTTGTTTTTTGCAGTGTTTGCCCTTCATGAAGTAGTAATTCCAAGTATATACCTAAATGCCTGGCAAAGCATTTGAATGGATTGCATCAGCCATTGTGGAAGATTTCCCATTTTAGACCAGGAGGAATTTGTAGGGTCAAACGCTAAACAATGAAAGAGATTCTTGCTCATTGAGAGGCCAGCTGAATCCAGTGGCAGTTTAGTTTGAATTGTAAATCAAACCTGTCATCTCCTTGTCGACTACGAAAAAGCTCTACTCGCTTAATACACCATTAGGGTTTGTTATTAGGGTTTTGTATTGTTTTCCAAAACTCTGAAGGGAGATTAGACTCTTGAGGCATTTGTTCTAAGTGAACATTGAAGCTAAACTTTGGAAAAGGAGGAACAAAAAATGATACTATTTGTAAAGAAACTCTGAAATGATTAGACAGCTCCCTCCACAATTATTACTGTATTTAACCAAAGATATGGGGCACTGGGTGTTACTCAGAGGGCCCTCTCGGGGTGCCATAAACAGTCCACACATGGTTAATAGACTGGACTCCAGTGGTTTCAGCATCTGTGACAATATTAACAGACTGAATTCATAATGAATTCATACCTTTACATGTGAAATTTAATGAAAACTAGACTGTTGTTTTCACCAAAAGCAACTTTGACTTTTTTCCATTAAACCTGGTGAGATTTCTTCTCTGGTCATAACTGGGAACAGGTGGAATTATTGGCCTGCACAAACTCTTGCCTTGCTGAAAACTTGGCTGTGGGCCGAAAAGTTTGAGGACCACTGCCTTAGGAGTAGGAAAAAAGCAAGCTGTTTGAGACGGTTTATTGTGGTGATTCAGGATTCATTATCCATCCCACAAATATTTATTGAACGCCTACTATGGCAGCTCTGCGCAGTGCAGCTTGGGGTATGGCGGTTGCCAAGCAAAACCTGGTTCATTAAAACATCCCAGCTAGTAAAACAACTGAATGGGAAATGAGAAGATGAGGCCTGACCTCTGAGGACCAAATGCAGAACAGCCTGGCTAAAATCATGTCTGAGTAATTTGCCCCCCATGTGATGGATGATAAAAGAATATACACAGGGCTTTAGTAGAAGTCTGCTTGAGAGAATAATTATTACAATGTGTGCTAGAAAAGAACCATAATAATAGACCATAAAATGGCTATAAAAAGACCATGGCTCTTGACTAATACATCAGACCAGATCATACTGGTTGATAAAAGTAATGAAGCCTGCGTGGTAGAGTGGTACTATTTAGTAAAACTATCCCCAACACCCACACAGGAGGAATGAGCAAGGGTGTGCTGTTTATAGAGGGCTAAATGTGGGAACGCAGAGCATCAAAATAAAGCAGTTGAGGTTCACACATACATATACACCCACTCAGACCTTATTCATCACTTAAAACGTATTTTATTTTAGCAGCTGCCATTTTACCTCAGGACACTTATTCCAATAGTATGTTGCCAAAGCATTTGGTCCATGGGATTCATAGCATGCGATAAATTGATACAGATTCATATATGTTTTAATAATAAAATAATACAATGACTGGTAACTCAGTTGAACATAATGAACTCTAAACTATTTGAAGGCAGACTCAGTAGTTGTCTAATTGATCCTATTCCTCTAAGTGTGGCGTCCAGACTAGGAAGGCTCAATAAGACAGAGTAAATCTATATGACTGAAATTTTTTTTGCGACTGAACGTTGTTCAGTCTCCTATCACTAGCATCATATAATTCCATGATATTTGCTGCAGTTCGTATGCAAATTATAACCAATAATTAAGATAAGGTAGCTCATGTTGACGTTAAGCAGAATTGATAAACTATTACCATTAAGGGCCTGAATTTATGGGAAAAGTCAGCATTTTGGTGGACTCAGGTTTGGGATAGAGTTGTGACTATGGTAGAAGAATACTTCCTCCTCATACTGATGTGGCAAGGCTTGGTCATTCTCTTTCTTCACTTTGGCTTATTAATGAATCCCCTTTAAACTGCAGCAGTAGCACTTCCAATCTTGACCACTTCTATCGGTTGGACATTAATTTAATTATTATCACGAATTACTTCATTCAGATGTAGACCATACATGTATTTATATGGAACTTTCTTGGAACATTCCCATTTTACCATCATGTAATCTTAATATCGGTTAATAATATGACTAATATTGGCATTCTTTGGTTACTTTAGCAACGAGAATTGTTAAATGATGTCCAAGAAAGACTTACTTTATAGCAACTTCTCCATTATACATGAGGAATAGTTAATATTAGAGTGAGGTTCCAGTAACACTTGTCCACAAAACCTCCCCCCACCTCCAAACACACACACTTAAATACCTTTAAGACCTTTCTCCATAATTTGGAAATGGCTCCCTAACTGATTGGTGTGATACAGGAATGAAGGAGTTGAAGATTGATATTCATACCCCCATTTAAAGGAGGGGAAATTGAGGCATGAAGCAGTTTAGTGACCTGGTAATGGTCAGGCAGATCATGGACCCAGAGACAGAAAAGTTCCAGGGAAGTATTTTAAAAAGTTTACTAGAAAAACAAGGCATATTTAATATTAATGAATAACCCAGTTACTATGCTGTTTGTTCTATCTTGGATCAAAATCATTTTCTCAGCTTTAAAGTCACTCTTTATTTGGAGGCTTAGAAGTAAGTCATCAGCATTCACAGCGGGGAGGAGGGATGCTCTATGATAAGTGATGGCAAAATCACATGAATAATGAGATGTGAGAAGACATTTTAGTTGCTCATGACTTTCCTCAGACAAGGGCAAGTGGAAAACTTCGGAAGATACTTGTATTTTTTTTCCTTCTTCTTCTAAATATAATAGAGTAAAAAAGTTTAACCAATATGCCTGATACAGGAAAACTGTAAAATTATTCGACATTACTGCCTTGATAGGTGACTAGTCATTCCAAATGGAGAGTGAAAAGGGCATTACTTAGTGAAAATTGCGGAATAGTGATGTGAAGAGAGTTTACATTTAAAAATTTGTTTTTAATATCTGCCTAGGAGTGTTATCTAAGGCAAGTGTTTTCATTTTGTGTTTCAGAAAAGTGAAAGTATGCCTCTATTTCCCAAAGAATATATGTGGATATATTAGTGTTTGGGGGAAGGCTGTAATGACATATGAATTAGAATTGGTTTTTTTTTTTTTTTGCAAGATGATAAAGTTTTCTTGGATGAAGGGTAACTATTCCATGAGTGAAGCAGAGTTTCCTCTTTCAAGGGTGAAGGTGACTTAAGA
The DNA here is from genome assembly GCF_951394435.1 of Stenella coeruleoalba. NCBI lineage: Eukaryota > Metazoa > Chordata > Mammalia > Artiodactyla > Delphinidae > Stenella > Stenella coeruleoalba. Next base: position 57,904,513 of record NC_137155.1, read on the forward strand.
CTCCTTTGGAATAACCTACAAGTAGAATTTTAAGGAAGCACAGGACTTCCTTTCTTCAGAGACAAAACAGTAGGTTTTAGTTCTATAATGAAGCCGTGTCCCACCAGCAGCACATGGAGCTTATTTAAACTCGGTTTCAAAACTGGCAAAAAGAAAAGTATCATTTAGAAAACTATTTAAATTGTGGAACTTCAATTGTATAGTATTCCTTATGATATTTTTAAAAAAATTTCTGTTACCGTATAGATTAGTAACCACACAATCATATATATTGTACTTTTATCGGTTTGGGGGAAGATTTGCAAAGATATTTGATTACGCTCAATTTTTGCCTAATGAACTTACCTTAGAACCTAACCCCTGCATAAGAAAAGACCATACTATAGTTTAACATATGTCTGAGATCACAACATAAGGTTTCTCCCTGCAAAGCTACCTTATTCCAGACAACTTATCTAGCTCAGAGGGGCAGTCGCCTTAATCCGATTTTAATTTCAGATTAGCCTGTAAAACCAAATTAATGAAATATTTAAGGTAATGCTTTTTGCATTTGCTGATTTCTTGTCACTTCTGCACAACTTGGATAGCTTTTGTTGAGGCATCATCAAATGCCTGAGATGAAAGAGAATTTAAGACCGTGGCTCACTGCCAGGGTCATTTGCTAAGCTGGCTGTAGGGCTACCTTGTGTCCCTTGTTCATACTGAATCTCAGTGGGGTGATCATGGGAGAATCATTTGACCTGATGCGCGGGGTTGGTCCTCACACTGATGATTGCCCAGTAACTACCCTTCTCTTGCTCTTTGCCTTGCACAGGTGGCGTTTTACCTGATAATGACACCCACCAGGCAGAATTTCTGCTGCAATAGACATTGTTTTTGGTTGCACTTTGTTGGCATTTTTTCTTCAAAGTGCAGTAAATATGCACTCAAGAAAACACAGTGGGAACTTGGACTGCAGAGAGCCTAATAAACTTGAGCAAGGCAGGACCTGTTGTTCATGTTTATGTTTTTCTCATCTAATTTGGGAATTGGCATAGGAGGGGGCTCCGAGCCATTGCCTTTCTCAGGTAGAAGGAGGAGATATTCATGAATTTCTGTTTTCCTTCCTCTCTCCCCCTGACCCTTCAGATTTATGAGGAATCCAAGATGAATTTGGAGCAGGAGAGGCCGTTTGTCTGCAGTGCCCCAGGCTGCTCCCAGGTGAGTGTAGGGGGGTCCTCCACTCTGGCCTGCAGGGGATGCAGTACCTTCCCCACAGTGAGGCAACTCTCACTTGGCAGTCATGCCTGTTTTTGGCTCTTCTTCTTCACCAAGATATTCTCAAAGTCCCCCTCACCATCATCATCACCATCACCATCACCATCATCATCATCATCATCACCATCATCATCACCATCATCATCATCACCATCATCATCATCATCATTTTCCACTTTGACTAGTTTGAACTACTTCCCTCACAGCCTCTGAAATACATCAGTGTTGGCCATTTCCATCCATAACTTTCCCCTGGAAGCGAGCCAGCCGCATCCTGCCCACCAGATGTTCAGGATTGTTATTTCAGACAGGGGGAAAGAGGGTGCTCTTTTTGACAATAGCCACTTGAATTCTGGGCCTTTGGATTACTGGTAAAATAGCTCACCATCAGAGACTGAATTCGATTTTGTTTTGTTTTCCCGTTTGAGTAAAATAAACCCCCTATGACTCATCTAGAACCCATAGTTTTTCCATTTATCTAAACTTTGAGAGAGGAAGTTGGCCTGCTATGCTGGGTTAACCCTCTGATGGTTGCCATCAAGTGGATTAGACGTGAGGCTTACATGAGGTACTGTGTGTGGAGTGTTTAGTAAAGGACCTGCACGTTGTGCTCAATTGACGCCCACTGTTGCTATGGTGACTGCTGCTACTATTGTACTAGAACCCATCTCTTTGAAAGAAACTGGAAACATCCATCATCTAAAATCAGAATTTGACATTTTTCCTTTGGAACAGGATGGTGACTTTTTCTACACTTGACCCTTTGGATATCTCCAAGTTCCAGTCATTGGAAAATGACCACACATGGTGCTCTCATGCCAAGATCTTCATTTTATGGGATAAAGGACAAGCTTAGAACTCAGAGCACAGGCATGTGGGTAGTTATGCTCTCTTTCTCTGAAGTGCCCAGTAGTTTCAGGTGGAATCAAGCCCCACTCTCTTGCCTGTTTATGTTGTGGGGTTGGCAGCACAGCGTAGAGCAATGTCTGGGAGTCAGTGAGAGGTGATGTCCATTAAGGACCCTTTTCATTGTATCTCCCCAGAGAGTTTGAGGAGGGTTCTGGAAGCTTCCTGGAGGGACTATGTCATGAAAACATGAAATGTTATTGCCTCGCGATGCCGCTGTTGACATCAGCCACCAGCTGAGAAACCAGCCTCCTTTGCTTGTGTTCTGGCAGATTCTCCAGGGGCTTTTATATGAATGTTGGTTTTTACCTAATAAATAAGGAAAGCAGTAGAGAATATTATTTTGAATTTCAACTATATTTTGGCAAGCTGGTTTTGGAGGTCCTTTTGAAATAGGAAACACTGGGAAGACACAGATAGGTTGAAGTACTGGGAAAAGTTCTGCTAGACCAGGACTCTCCATTGTGAATGCAGAAAATTGCCTTATCTAAGTTAAAACTGATTTCCACTTAGTTTCCTTAAGGGGGAGTCTCAGTAGCCAGAAAGAATCCAATAACTTGAGCAGTTTGCTTTGCTTTGGCTGTAAAAATGTGACATTAAGTTTTATTCAATTTGAGTCACTCAGCACATTTTTGAGGGGCCTGCTCTGTGCATAAAACACGTGTATCCCTGCCTTCACGGAACTTCTAGCCTAGGCGTTACATGTGGAACCACATGAGCAATTCATCAGTTAATTAATGAATTGCAATTTTCCATGAAGGAAGAGCACAGGCCACCCTGAAGACCATCCTAGGGGGATTTACTTTACTTGGGGAGGATAATGGGGGTGTCTCTATGGAAGGGGCATTTAAGGGAAAGGGATCCTCAAGACACTTAGCAAAGGCCAGAGAGGGTTCATGGCAAGTTAGGGTTCCAGGAGAGTCCAGGATTGTGAATGATGGTAGAGGAGAGCCTTTAAGAAAGGGGTATTTAGCCGCATCCAGCATTTGGATAAGTCAGAGAGAAAAGAAGTGCACAGAGGACATTGGACTGTGTGGCAGAATTTCCCAAGCTTGGCACTACCAATATTTGGGGCTGAATAATTCTTTGTTGTGTGTGTGTGGGGCTTCCCTGTGCATTATAGGAGGCTTAGCAGCATCCCTGACCTCTATGTGTTAGATCCCAGTAGCGCTCCCCAGTGGCGAAAACCAGAAATGTTTCCAGGCATTACTAAACGTCCCCTTGGGGGCCAAATTGCCCCCGGTTGAGAGTGACTGCCCAGTGACTTGCATTTTGGCTTTAGCCTTGTTTCTTTTTGGATCCTTTCCCTTTTGGGAATCACCTACTTCTAAGTGATGCTCCCCCATTCTATATTTTAGGTATTGCTCTAAGCCATCTTTTCTCCTTTTTGGAATCAGGCAGGGTATAAATAAATAAATGCTACAGACGTGTGGTCACTGGTGTCAGACGCTGCTAGAGCTGGCACAGCGAGAGGCCTGAGCAGGGGCTGTTGGGTTTGGCAGTTGGCTGTTTGCCGGCGACCTATGAGAGAGGAGTCGGGGTGGGGGCCAGATTGAGTGAGTGGGTAGTGAGGAAGTGGAGGTAGCCAGCATAGAGGAGCCTTTCAAGAGTGCTAGGGAGTGACGGGAAGCAGAGTGATATAATGGTAGCCTGAGAAGGAAGCAGCTTGAGAAAAGGTTTTTTTTTTTTTTTTTTTAACATCTTTATTGGAGTAAAATTGCTTCACAGTGGTGTGTTAGTTTCTGCTTTATAACAAAGTGAATCAGCTATACGTATACATATATCAAGTCAAGGCTCGCCAGGCTGGATTTAGTCAAGGGCAAGGAGGAGTGAGCATGCTGGCTTGAAGGACCGCAGCTGGAGTGCCCTTCCCCAGACTACAGGGGTGTAGAGGATCCTGTGGGGGGGGGGGGCGATGCTCATTCCTCAGAGACAGGAGGGAATGGAAATAGGACCTATGAAGTTAATGTAAATTCTGAGATGGAGGTGATAATAAATGTTGAAGGGGTGCATTTCAAATGACCTTGAACTTCAGTGAAGGAGCAGGTCATTTCCTTGAGAAGGCTGGGTGAACTGAGGAAAGGTTTGGAGAAACATGAGACTTGAGAATTTACATAGTTTCTTGGTTTTAAGGTAAAATTCCAAGCCTCTTCCTTCAACCCCCACTAAATTTAAATGTAAAGATATATCTAAAACTTGATGTCTCTATTTAATGTGGAAGTGTTTCTTCTTCTTGATAAGCTATTATAAAAATATGAGCATCTTTCAATTGAAGAGATATTAGAATTGAGAAAGTATGGCGGTTGGCCAGTGATTCCAGGGGTCTCCTGGTGGGGTGTTAGGGAATCAGTCCATCATGGCATTTACTTGAGCGATGTTCCATAGCCTGGGACCTGCATGGAGAAGAAAAGATGGCTGGGAATTGGAAAGGGGAGTAAATACGAATTATGAGTGCTTGCGCTGTGTTGGAGGTGATGGATGGATTCCCCTCCCACCCCCTTTTTCCCTCATTGGAAAGAACCTTTGCTCTATTAGGAATGGCCTAATACCTGGGAGGTTGTGTGTGTGTGTGTGTGTGTATGTGTGTGTGTGTGTGTGTGTGTGTGTGTGTGTGTGTGTGTGTGTGTTACGGCTCCTTATAAGTTAGCTTTGTCCCAAAAGTGAGGAGAAACAAGCTTCTCTTGCTCTTTCTGATCTCACAAAGTCCAATGTTAATTTCACTGTTCCTTTGCCCTCTGCATTTACCTCGTTTTAAGTTCCAGTGGCCTCTCTCAGCTCTGTATCTATTGCAGACTATACCTTTTGGTTATTCACAATTTGCTATTTTCCTACCAAATAAAAAAAAATCACAGATATCCTGTATTGTCTTATTTGGAAGGTAATTATAATTAATATGAGATATCATGGAGATTATTAGTAGTATATAATAAGTATTCTTGTTTATATTCTGTTTTAGGTTATTATTTTATGGAGCCAAAAATGGCTAACAAAATGACTGCAAATGAAGGCTATTCCCATGTTGTTTTTTGGTATATATTACAGAAAAGAATTATAATAAGGCTTTTGACAGAAAGACTACGAAATTCAACCTCTGTGTCTAAGCCACATATGGTAGTGTCACTTATTTGATGCAGTCATTCTACTATAGTGTTATAGAGGACCAAATGATCCTGCAGGAAAAACCCACATGTCATGAAGACTTCTGTGTATTCAGAAATCTGGCATGATCACCATGTGTTGCAACTTCTGTACTCTCCAATTTATGTTATACAAATGACAAAGAAATAAGTGATATTTATTTGAAGAACTACTTTTAGAATATTGCAAAGGATTTAGCCCAGTGAATCCCCTCATTCCCGTGAATACAAATTATGCTGTTTGCAGAAAAGATTTCTACCTTAATATACAACGGTAATTGAAATTTATAATGGCTAGCCTGAGGAGCTGGGACGCTCTGAGAGATTTTCTAGATTGTCAAAGATTCGGAAATATTCAGCAGACTTTATTGTCTTTTGTTGAATTTTCATTTGACTTTGATAAAGCAGATACCCTGTTAAGTTCAGTTATTAAAACATACCAGTCTGAGTCAGGATAGGCTGGGATTGCTGCAATAACAAATTAGTTCAAAGCTTCAGTGACTTGACACAACAAAGGCTTATTTCAGTTGCCCAAGCGTACATTTCAGTTATAGATTGGCAGGATATTTTTCATAATCCTTCAGAATTCAGAGATGCTCTTCGTAATTCTTCAGAGATTTAGGATGATTGAGGGGCCACTATTCCTTGTATTGTGAATCTCTTTGCTAAAAGGGAGAGGGTCTTGCCCCAAGAAATAGATGCTCACATCTGGATGACGTGTCACTTCCATTCATGACTCAATGGGTAGAACTACTCACATGGCCCCACCCAACCACAAGAGGGCCAGGAAATCCAATTCCACCATATGACCAGAAGCCAGACAGCTGAAAATATTTGGGCGCAGCATTTTTGACAACCATAATATCATTCCCTGAAAATTAAAAATAAAGTGTTGGTTTACTACACTGCATGGAGTATAGAACACTCAAAATAATTTGCTGTTACTATAAATCATATGTATAATTATAATTAATGAGATAATCAGTGTGCAAGGTTTTCATAAACAGAAACATACTATGCAAATGTCATGGGGTACATCTGTAGATATATATGGCAAATAATTAAGCGTGACGTGTAGTTCTTTTCCAAAGTTTGACATGAATGCATATGTGGTTGCGTAAAATAATTTGTCATTTTACTTACCATGCTTTCACACTTTTTCAGAACTAATTTTTTGTTTTCCTTGTCACGTTTGCAGTGCTGAATGAGTCTTTTTCTCTATGATGGTGAAATATATATTACAAAACTGAATAGCTCCTCTCCCCTCTCCCTTTTTTTCTATTTGTTTGACAGCGCTTCCCAACAGAGGACCATCTGATGATTCATAGGCACAAGCATGAAATGACTTTGAAGTTTCCCTCAATAAAAACAGACAGTATGTTATCAGGTAAGGAGCCATCAGGCAAAGACGCTTTGGGTGATCCAGATCAGCCTCATGTGAGGTACTTGTTCTATAGAATAGGATGATTTCCACTGGCAAATTCTACACCTTGAAAATTTATATTTCTAAAGTATAGCTGAGGCTTAAAATAATGGTAAGCAGGAATGTAATCCGCTAATGTAGTGTTCACTCAAATAATTGGAGAGCTCTGACTTCTTGTTTTCTGGAATGTGAAATATTTATTACTATGAAACTTGGCTCCATGTAAGGATTTTTTAACATCACATACCTGTAATTACTCAAGCAACAGATGTTAATTGAGCATCTGTAATGCACACTGCACTGTTCTGAGTGCTGTGGAGGTGTGAAGATTGATATGATTACTGTTTTCGAGGACATCACAATGTGTGTGTGAAAACTTAGCTAAAATAGAGGACTGTCCATGATATATATCAAGTGAGCATTGTAAGGAAAAATGCTATGTGGCTTTAGCAGAAGGAGCTCTCTTTCTGGACTGAGCTGGTCAGTGAAGGTTTCCTTAAGAAATAGTACCTGCTTCATAATTGGGAAATTAAATAAGATAATGTGTGGAAATACAAGTGCTCAGCAAATGTGATCATAAATAAATAATAATGATAATCCATCAATTAATTTCCATTCTGTCCCGTCTTGAGAGGTAGTGTGGTAAATTAGAAAGAGTGCAAGGAGTAAGGAAACTTGAACTCTAGCCTGGCCAGATGACCTTGAGCAAGTTGGTAAACACTTCTGGGCTTCAGTTTCTTTTTCTATTAAATGGGAATGATTTTATCTGCCCAGTCTATTTCACAGGCTTATTGTGATCCAATGAAAGCATGTAAGTGCAAGAGTTTCATAAACCCTAGCAGGGCAATTGAAGCATTTCCTGTTGCCTTTCTCAGGCTAGAAATATTTCACTCAAGCCACTGTCTCCCTGGCATCGTGAAAGAAATAATACGCCCATGAACATGTTTTAAATGATATCAGAAGAGAAACTGACTGCACAGGCAAAACTGGCTCGTATAATTGAGCATTTCCATGGCAGTTAAATTTTACAAGTATTTTTTTTTTTTGCTGTACGCGGGCCTCTCACTGTTGTGGCCTCTCCCGTTGCGGAGCACAGGCTCCGGAAGCGCAGGCTCAGCGGCCATGGATCACGGGACCAGCCGCTCCGCGGCACGTGGGATCTTCCTGGACCGGGGTCCGAACCCGCATCCCCTGCATCGGCAGGCGGACTCTCAACCACTGTGACACCAGGGAAGCCCTACAAGTATTTTATTATCGCTCTTATTAGTAAATACCCTAAGAGTTTTTTCAGACAGGTTATTATTACAACCCACATTTTACAGATAGAGATGAAGGGGGGTGGGAGAGGGAGCAACTTTCCCAAACTCACCAACAGGGCAAAAAAATAGGGCCCTTGATCCTGCAGTCCTAACCCTCTGACTTGCACCAGCTACTGCTTTGTCAGGCTTCATCAGTTTATATGTATGATCAAATACTCCCGGTGACGGGACTGTCCACAGGTCTTCACTCTCTGGCCCGTGACTTGTTAGTGGTGCAGATGGGCTGTGATTTGCAAGACTCTCCTGTTCAAAGGCAGCTTCTTCCCTTCCCTCCTCTACCACCTCTCTCTCAGCCTGTTTGTTTTTATTGAACTAGATGGCTCTTCAGAAATAACTTTGTCTTTCCTTAAGTCTAGAAACAGAGATGCAGAAACTCAAATTTCTAAGAATTACGAAAGCCTAGAAGGGTTAGGAAGGGTGTTCTGTTCTTTTGTTTTTATCATTTATTACGTTCTATAGAGTCACACGTGGTGTAACCTTATAGTTTAACGATGAACATGTATAGGAAAGTAGCAAGGCTCTAGACTGTGGAATTCCCAATATTTCAAGTAATAAGTTCACCCTTTATTTCTCCCAAACAGGATCCCTAAAATAGGCTGCCTGGGGGTAGGGAAGTGGGAGGTGAGTGTGAAGGAGTGGTGATTATGTAGCGATATGATCACTATAGAGGTGAGTACCAGCATAGTATCTCTCAGGTAGACTGCTGGGATGGCCCTACAGGGAGCCCCATCCAAAGGTCTGAAAAAAAGTAGCTAAAGATGTGGGAACGTTTCTATAGATTTCCTGTAGGTTTTTGATGAAACTCTTGAAGCTTTTCAGTAGTTCTTACCAGATTCTTATTAATTTGTTATGTCAAACTCAGAATAAGAAAATAAAGGGAGAAATAAATGAGGAAGAACAGCATGAATGATATAAGGGCATATTTTATTTTGCTTTCTCAGGTTTTATATTGAAGCTGGTATGAGGCCATTTCATACTCCCAATGAAATTAAGTGCTAAATTTTTTTAAACCATTTTTTAATTGAAGGATAGTTGATTTACAGTGTTGTGCTAATTTCTGCTGTGCAGCAGAGGGACCCAGTTATACACAGATATACATTCTTTTAAAAAAATATTCTTTTCCATTATGGTTTATCCCAGGAGATTGGATATAGTTCCCTGTGCTAAATTTTTAAACTTGCTACCCACTCTGCATGTTTGTAGTCTCGTAGAAATTTCTTGCTGGAACAGAATACAGAGCTATCCAGTCCAGCTCCAGAGGCTGAGGTGTCAACTACATGTCATATGCCAGTGTTGTCCACACTGAATTGTAATATGCTATTTGCTGAGTATTTGAGCTTTGCATTTTTTTTCCAGGAAAGTCTTTAAAATATATTTATCTCAAACATCATTTCAGTTTTAGCATATTAGATTGCGATTGTCAATATGACTGAAGTTTTATTTGTCTGTATCTTAATTTACTCAGATTTGAATTTATCAAAACTTCAGAATCTGCTTTTATTAAAAATATGTTCATTAGAATTTTATTTCTTAATGTACCTTAAACCTATTTTGTGGCCTCTCATGAAGATGAATAACTTTGTACAGCTCAAAATATAGTAACAATAAAAATAAAAATAGTATAAATCAAATCTTAAATCAGAAAGCCTCATCGCAAAAATGTTCAAGGCTATTTTTTTTTTCAAGCAATATTTGGGCTATTTTTTACAGCAATATTCAATTACCCAAAATTTCATTTCAGATGAATTGGAGTTTAACATATATTAAGGAGATAAAGTATAGTAGGTATGTTTATTACTAATTTCAGGGTGTCTAGCTAACCTAAATTTTGGAAAATCACTTCATCCTTCTTTAATTGCAAATATTATAGTTAGGGAAGTTATTAAGATATCACACATATACATTTGAAGGGTAAATGTCCAAAGAGTTGTAAGATCTGAAATAATTTTATAGCTTTGCCATAAAGTCCATTTTATTTAAGCCAGGTAGAATTTATTACTCAAAATGACTGTAAATATCTTTTTTTTTTTTTTTGGTAAATAATCTTTGACATGCCACAAAGCAGGATAATAAAAGTGACAGTCATGGTGTTTTATTAACATTAGTCTGCTCTTACTGATGGACAGTAAACATAAAACCCCTCCTTCTAAAGGGACAGTACATGTCCCTAGTAAGGACATGAATAGGGGTGGTGGTGTTGGATTCTGAGGGCAAAGACTTTCATTCTCTCCCACCTTGGTCCTTCCATCCTTATTTGGGCTCTGTGGTACATTTCCAGTGTCCTGATGTGACGAGGGGCATGAACCTTTCCCTTCAACTATTCTCCGTCTGATAGAAGATAATTTCATGGTGAGGGAAGTTGTGATAGCAAAGGTTTTTAGGTGCCAGTTTTGAAATGAGAATCCATTGAAGACAGTATACGTCCACATACAGGTTGCAAAATTACCAGCTACCACATGACACCAGATCTGTTTGGCTTGCAAATTATGATCAAATTTCAGTATTAGAGACAAAGAGGATGGTGTTTGGGTCTATTTTAATGGTATTATGTCTAGGTATCCAGAAATTCCTAAATCTTGCCCTATCAAACATCCCCACCCCCACTTCTTTACAGGGTTCCCAGGGTCTGTACAGGAAAAAAAAAACAAAACAGAATAGGAATCAAAGTACAACTTTGTAGTTGAACAAATAATAAGCAAATAATATACTAAATGAGAACTCTGTGTGTGTATGTTGTGTGTTGGGGGAATACGGTAGAAATATTGACGTAGAAGATGACTGATTTTGCTTCATGAAAGGGAAGATGAAGTTCAAGAGTACTGCAAGCCTTTCCCAAAAGATAAAACCTGATCCACACTCAGGTGGGAAACCTGAGAAAGAGACAGGGGACCATGCCTTTAAATGCCTAGTCAGTTCCCTCACCAGACATCACAGCCCGATTAATGCTGCAGGCAACTGGGCTGTGCTTGGAGAGAAGTTAGGACAGGCACCAGCTGAGGTGTGGGAAGAGGATCTGAAGTTGCCCCTTCATCACCATTCATTTAGTCAACAAACCTTTAATGAGGGCCTGCAAGGATCCTATTGTGCTGGGTGCTGGGGATGTGGCATTGAACCAGACAGATGAGTTCCCTCTTCTATGGAACTGATTATATGCTGTTGGGGGTAGGGAGAAAGATAATAGACAAAAAAACCAAAAACCAAACAAAACCAAAAATCCCCAGATAAATAAACAAGAAAATATCAGTTAGGGAGAAGTGCTCCGATGAAGATAAAACATGATAATGTGACATCAGTGGCCAGCCTGCTCCCCAAGGGAGGTCAGGACAGGCCTCTTCTAGATGAGTGGCATTTCAGCCAAGACCTGATGTTCAGCACTCCAGGCTCAGGGGTTCTTTCTCCCTGACCTCTGAATATGGTGGGGCTGGAAGTGGTAAAACCCCAAGACCAGATGCAGTGCAGCTGACTGTATCTTGCGCTGACAAATGGAAGAGAGGCAAGAGAGACTGGCTTCCTCATCCCATCTTCCTTATCACCCTCTGATGCAGAGCATCTAATATAAATGACAGTATAGTCCTTCAGAACCCAACTGAGACCTGGATTAGGTCTAGAAGTAGGGCCTATCTCTAGTTCCAGACTCTGAACCTAATACTTACTGTGGAGAAAGCAAAATGTTTTCAATGAAGTAGAACTTTTGTCTCCAAGAGATTGTTTGTGATCAACCAGGCAATCTCAGAACCCGAATCCATTGCTCATGGCTCTTTGCTATAAACCCTACTTAATAATCCAAGAGCATTTTAAGGGAGGAGCCAGAGGAAAGGTGACATATCTCACTCCAGATTCTTTTTGGAATGAACTGGGATATAAAAAGTAAATAAATCTCTGTCTCTGTCTCTCTGTCTCTCTTGCGCGCGCACACACACACACACACACACACATGCTAAGTATGTCCCATACTTAGCTTCTTTCTCTTCCATTGATGGTAAAGTTACATAGTGACTTCTCATTATGGAAATTAATCAGATCTTTATGGAACAGAGGGTGATGGAGATGGCTTGCATCAGAGGGCAGCATGATAATAGAAATAGCTAACATTTATTGCCTTATCTTATGCCTGTAATATTCCCCCTGCTTTATATACATTGTCATTTAATCCTGGCCACTTTTTTTTCATATGAGTAAACAAGATCAAGAGGATAAGCAATTTGTCCAAAGTCCCTATCTGTCTATAATTTTCTCACTGTACACATAGATTTGGTGAGGTACACATATTATTTTTAGTATGTTTCGGCCTTAGATTTATGTTTGGATATAAATCTATGAACTGATTTTTCTTATATTATTGACTTATCCCTTCAATACTTATCAAATGGAGAGACTGGTCAAACATTTTTGGAAGGAGATTGTAGCAACACATACGAACCTTCAAGTTGCGAACTTTCAAAGATGCAAACGTTCGTTAGCGTGTCCAGTCACATAAGTTAGTTCACGTTGTCATGTGAGTGCATGTGGTTGTGCTTTTGTGTAGTTTACTGTACTGTGTTTGTTTGTTTTTTATGTATTATTTGTATGAAAAGTATTATAAACCTATTACGGTATAGTACGATATATCCGACTGTGTTAGTTGGGTGCCTAGGCTAATTCTGTTGGACTTATACGAACTCACTTTTGGCACAGAACTCTTTTATATGTAGGGACTTACTGCATTGGCATTTGGACATGTCAGCTTCTCATTCATGTTTTTAGTTGGTCAAGCAAAATAGAATTTTGAAAATTCACCTGAATATGTCAAAGGCATTGATCTACAGTCTTCCTTTATATATGAAAAACTGGCTTCCAGTTTGTTTAATCTGGAAACCAATCCCTTTTGACAAAGAGTATAGTAGAACTCAGGCAATGAGTGACTAAGTGGAAACATTAAGCTTTAGCTTCCACTATTCAGGGCAAATTTTGACCCTTTGTTCACGTGGCCAGCAGAGACATGGTTTCACAGTGTTAATAACCCTTTTTACCAGCTCGGCTCCTCTAAAATGAAATAAAATTGTGGCTTAATTGCTGTTGGAACACTTAGGGGTAAGCCATGGCTAATAGTGAGTATGTAGGTGTGGAAAGTATACTTGAATTATTTAAGTCTATATCTATGTATTCTGGAACCATGTGTTGTAAGAGATGCCTTTATCAGAGCATTTTCTAGTTGACTCACAGCCTCTCTAGTCTACCAGCTCTCTAGCTTGAAATAAATGGATTCCAGCATGTGATTCAAGAGTGTGAGAGCGTGTCTCACTGACCTGGATCACCCCAGTCCGGGTCAATTTTAAGCATCCCACAGCTATTGTTTAAAAACCAGAGTTACCTTTGTTTGTCCCATGGTAGCACTGCCTCTTGGGACAGATGTAGGGAAATAGTTATGTCAGTGTTACTGAAAGGACCCTAGTGCTCCTATTGTATATTCACACTCAATAAAAGGCACATTTATCGCAAAGAAGCCTGTCTAGAATTCCTCGGAATTCTGTCAGTTGTTACTGATTATAACTCTTATAAAGGATTATGCATTTTAAAATTCATTTAATGTAAACTCAATTAGGACTTTATTAAAATTCAGATAAGGTATAAGAATATTTTAAAGAAAGCATTTGCTGAAAAATTCATGGGGTAAATATGACTATAAAAAGAATATTAAAAGTCTCGAAGAGAAATGCCTTTTTTGAGAACCCCAACTCTTACTAAAATAGATAGGCTAATTCCAATACTTTTCTCTACTGATTTGAACAGCATTCTTGAGGAATTCCATTAAGCTACACTTTGTTGGCTGAAATTGAGTCATGTAAATAATAAAAATGCATTGCTTTTTAAAAAATACCCTATAGTTAAAATGGTCACTAATTCAAACTGATCTTTCTTAAAACTGGTCTGAATTAGTGAGGCTTTTATAGTATCAATTTAATACAAAATGATGTAGAATTACTTTATAGAGTCCTTTAGTGATACCATAGCTGAGACTGTCAGACCAATAGGAAAAAAAATTTGCTTAGGGGACTCATATTTTTCTCCTCTGGTATATGATGGGAAGTCTGCTTTTCCTTTTTTTTTTTTTTTTTTTTTTTAATCGATGGCTTGTCACCTTGCCTTTATTTTTTTCCCATTGAGGAAAATGAAATATAGACAAACATATAACTCAAACACAGCTCTGAAACCGAATAAGGTAGCAACCTATTATTAAATGTAGAACAGACTAAACACTTTTTAAAAGAAGAATCGGGTTTCTGCTTTAGCTGTGTGCTTGTCATTTAGGCTTTGGAATAATCATACTTGCTGGGACTGAAGCACTTGATGGTAGACAGACTATGGACTGATTGGAAAACTTAGTGAGATGCTTTTTTTTCCTAGTAGTCCTGACCGTATACTTGTGGTCCTTCCCAGATGTAATGTGATACAGGATTTCCTATCATAGAAGTGATGGGTGAATTCCTAACTCATAATGCCAAGTTTGTGGCACTCTTCCGGGCAGATAATGCAAGTAGAGCCTCTGCATGGCAAATGTCCTCTACCTAGCTATTTACAGAGGCAGTGATTTTATGAAAAGATGCTCCTGTTTTCAAGAAACAGGCTCATCATTCCAGGAAGGGAACCAGATGTTGAAATATGACCAACTTTTCAATCTTTCATGTCCGATTGGTAAAGAAATCCCCAACGACGCTTGAGAGGAGTACAGGAGGGTAAGATTTCTCACTTGCACTGGCCCTGGGTGTCTAGATCTCCTGAGAACCTGGTGTGCTCTTTGTAGACTGTGAGAAGGTAGCATGCAGGCATTTCTGCAGCACCAGTGCAGATTTACAAAGGTAACAACAAAATACTTTCAACTCGGGTAAAGTTCAAACTCAAAAGCTATTAACTTTTTGTTTAGTTTGAGATTTGGGGTTATCTTCTCTCATTCAGATGGACCTCACTGGAGTGGAAGCACTAAAAGAAAGGGGAGCATAAGTCCTTAAACAGTCATCTCAGCTCTGAGTTCCCACTGGAACCAGTTCCTGTAAGACCTTGGAGTGTGGCCTGTCACTGCGGAACACACCTTAGATATTATCCCCTAGTAGAGCATCGGTCACTGTTATTCAGGACATAGAAATTGCTGCTGCTGTAGCTAACTGGTGCATGCTCTTGGTTCTAAATAAGGTGTAGATTACAAGAATTTTAACTTATGACCATGGATATTACCCACTTACTTCTGGTCTAATTTCAGCTGGAGTAGTTATTTGACAAGGCATTCATGTGGCTGAGAAACTCTGCCTCTTTTATTTAAGCAGCTGATAGATTTAGCTGTCCCCCTTTTGAAGATTTGCACATTGCCTGGCTTACTTGGAACTGGTACCATGTGGGATCAAAGATGACTAGAAACCCTGTATTAATTCTAATAAATGTTAAAACAAAAGTTAAGCTCCATTTTCTGGTTCCTGTTGTAACTGGAAAGAATAGCTCATTCACAAGAAGAAAATGAATTAAATATTAGGAACAGTGTGCCTTATCTATTCCAAATGTGCATACAGATTACAGTTTTGCTTTTCCCTCACTCTTATCATATGGCAAAGAAAGTCACGTTTGGTAACAACTCTGGGGCCTTCCTCTGAGTCTTTGTCTCTGGGGATAGGAGGGAACCAGCTGTCTTTACTGCCCATAGCTCCCCTTGTTCCATAGCTTTGTTTCCCTATTGCTGCAGAGAGGCTCAGCATGATGGATGGTGCCATTACTGTCCTGTGCCATGCTCCTTCGGCCTCCCTTTGCTGATGTATGTAGGTGCATGCCGGTATCTGGGAATAATTTTGCATTAGAGGAGACAGAAAACATCTCTCAACTTTGCTTGGGGCTTGGGCCCCCAACTGCCAACCTGAATTCAATTTCATGGAGCATCTCATGAACATGTTTCAGAGTTCAGGAGTCTGTTGGAGCCTCTAGGATTGCTATTCTCTCTACCTGGAATCGTGGTCCTCAACTTGTAAATCTCCAACAAAGGAGCATAGAGGAATAAAGGAAAATTAAAACCTGGCAAACTAAATTCCCATTGATGACAAGTGGTCTACTATTTCAGTTCTGTCATGTGATACTTTCTCAGGTTTTTTAGTCACAAAAATGTTCCTCTCAGATAGTGAAGAGTCTGTAGGCTTGTAATGCAGTTCTATTGTGTGAGGGATATAAATGATTCCAAGATATTTCAGAAGAACCAAGGATTGCTAGGAATGTCAATTACTTATACAATTAAGCGACTCCATTACTAAATGGGGCCAAAGGCGACTTTCAGTTTCCTCATAAGTAAAATGGAGGAAATAATTTTTACCTAATGTGGTTGATGTGAAAATTAATGAGATGATGCATACAAAGCACTTAGCACTATGCCTGGCATGGACTAAGCATCCAGTAAACGTATACACACGCGCACACACACACACATACCACCCTTAACACACACATACACCACACCACCCTTAACACACACACACACACACCCCCCCCTTAACACACACACACACATACACCCTTAACACACACCCACACCCACACACACCACCCTTAACACACACACACACCCTTACACACACACACCACCCTTAACACACACACACACCACCCTTAACACACACACACACACCACCCTTAACACACACACACACACACGCCACCCTTAACACACACACACCCTTAACACACACACACACACACCACACCCTTAACACACACACATACACACACACACCACACCACACCCTTATATTTCCACTCTCACGTTTCGTCTATTTACACCTTCTGTTCATAAATCTCCTTTATCTATATATCTAGCCCTTGCCTCTGGCCTAATTTCCAGTGTCTGACCAGTTGTTACTGATGTTCCTGTTCAACTGTCCTTTATGTGGTCATATTTTCTTTGATCTACTAACAGTGACTTTTGCGGTATGCGGGCCTCTCACTGTTGTGGCCTCTCCCGTTGCGGAGCACAGGCTCCGGACGCACTGGCCCAGTGGCCATGGCTCACGGGCCCAGCCGCTCTGCAGCATGTGGGATCTTCCCGGACCAGGGCATGAACCCGTGTCCCCTGCATCGGCAGGCGGACTCTCAACCACTGCGCCACCAGGGAAGCCCCCTAAAAGTGACTTCTGAAGCGAACCTAGTTGTGGTGGTGATTTTAGGATTCACAGAATCATGTAACTTTAGAACTTTATTTGAAAGATGATGAACTTGAAGTCCAGAGAATGTAAGTAATTTCCCCAAAACCACATGATTTTCTAATCTGGATTTCTGGGTTGTCAGTGTTGTCTTTCACACATGCACCAAAGACCTTTGGACCTGGCAGGAGAGTCTAGGCAAAGCATGGGATTTAGATTGAGAAGGGATTATGTCCGAAAGTAAGAGAGGACTTAATAGTGATAAGGTGGTTACAAATTGTGTGACCCTGTGCAAGGTACTTAACTTATTTCTCCTGTCCTAAAATAATATGCACCCTGCTTACCACATAGGCTCTTGTGAGATCTATTAATAGATTCTAGACGATGTGGGTAAAAATGTAAACTGCAAAATGCTACATAAATACTAATTTTATATTTTATAAGCCACAACACATAACTGCTATAGGTATATATTGGATACTTAGGCATATATGTGTATCTTAATAAATTAATTAATTTTCTAATAAAACTATTTTCAGTGAAACCCAATCCTTTGCATGTCTTTTATCTATAATGTCCAATTTATGATCGTCTGTTGTAGGCTCTCTGTGTACTGCAAAGAGAGCTCAGAAGCTTGGAGATTGGGCTAAGAATGGGAAGGAATGCAGATGGGTATTTTGTTGATTGGAATCCAGATCAGCCATTCGGTTACTTCTCAGGCAGTAAAGCTCTGTGCCCATAGGGTATCGGGAGACATTGCCTTGGAAGGGCTGATTAAGTGGAGATATCAAGCCATTTCAGCTTCATGGGTGTTAAGATATTCTTTGAATCTCAGTAGATAATTTACTGGGATTAATTACTCTAATAAATAAATAGGATTCTAATTTCTTGCCATATAGGAATTTCTAAAGAGAGTGCAGAAATTGCAAATTCGTATCAACTTGAGGGCATTCTTCATTTGACTGGTGGTGATGGCTTAGAGGACTGTGCAGGAAGAGATTTGAGACTGAGTGTAGGTCAAGCTGGACAAGGGCCATAATCAATCTAGCAGTGTCTGCCACAGGCTCAGGTGGGAATAATGCATGTATATATATAATGGAAATAGCACCAAGCCCTTGGTTATAATCCTAGTGTTGCCACATCTACCTGGGAGACCTTGGACAAGACCCTTAATCACTCAGGCCTTCCATTTTCTTCGCTTGTAAAATAATTGGTGTGGCCAGACTTCCCCACTGGGAAGTGGTCCTCTCTGGTTCTTTTATCTTCTGTTTCTGTGAAAAAGGCAGTTCACACAGTTTTATTCATGTCCACTCGAGTGCACCTTTACAAGGAAGATGACTGTCCTTAATAATTACAAAGGTGAGATTCTACTCTGCTTACCTTATAGGATCTTGTGAGATCTAGATTCTAGAGAATGTGTGCGAAAATATTTTATAAACTGCAAATGCTGCATAAATATTAAGCCACAAATAGTGGTTTCAGATCCTCCAGTTTTTAAGTAGTACGCTCTCCAGACCATCAAGAATATGAAAGAAATTCTATTCCTTTTAGAGAGTCTTCTCAAAACATTCTTTTGGCTACAGCAAAAGGAAAATAAAATTAATAATTATATTTTTAAGGGATGGAAGCTGAATGTGTTTGACTTGGAACCTTTCATCATCCTTCTGTGACTCCGAAAATGAGAGAAAGAATTGCTAAATTTTTATTCTCCATTAAGAAAAAGGAATTGAATGCTTGTTTCTCTCTTTTTGTTTGATATAAACATTTATAATTTTTTTTGTCCTCCCAGCCCCCTAAAATCAGGCTTAACATGGACTCTGTAGATATTTTTGGCCTTATTTTAGCTAAATCATGTTTTCCAGTTAAAAGAGAGTTATTCCACACCTTGCAATGTGTATTCGAACGATATGAACTCCAGAAAGTCAACTGTGGGATCTCCTCGCCTGAAGTTGTCCAGAGGGAGGCTTGGGAAGCCCTCCCATGTCACAGACTTCTACACATCATGTTGCTCCTCTGGGCTTTATGGTTTTATTTTCTTCCATATTCTCATTTTATTTAAAGGGCTGGAAGATTATGGGTGGCCACTCGGCATCGTCATTAAGGCGAGGGGAGGGGATTAGTGAATTTATTAGTTCATACTTGCCACTGACTTTTGAGGAAAAGGTCCCATTTATGATCCCTCGGTCTCTGTTTTCAGATCAGACTCCAACCCCAACGAGATTCCTGAAGAACTGCGAGGAGGTGGGGCTCTTCAATGAGCTGGACTGCTCCCTCGAGCATGAGTTCAGGAAGGCTCAAGAGGAAGAGAGCAGCAAGCGGGTAGGTTTGCTTGGACGGACACCTGGACAGGTGTCTCCTCTAGCACCTGCTAGAAACATCTGCATGGGAACTAGGTGGCACCGCAGACTGTGCTGATAATGCTCTAAAACAGCATTTATCCGTTTGCAAGTGTTTGATGGTTTTTGTTTTTGAAAATGGATGAATCCCTGGTTGTAGAATCCAAGGCTAGAAAAATCATGGGAAAAGCAGATTATCTGAAATATGAAATTGAAGCCAAAATAAAGTTACCTGATTCTTGACCTGAGTCAGAAAAACTCACAGAATTGTTCTATTCAAAAGTTGTTGTTTTACTGTGCTAAATAAGAGCAAGCTTTACCTGCGTGGTGAGTGCAAAAGACAAGGGTCAAGGGGTAAGATGACAAGCGAAGGATTGTAGCAGTAGAAGAGAGGATTTCACCTGATTTTGGCCCAGGTTGTAACTGTCTGATTTGCATAATCTTCCTGGTATCTCTCCACCACGTTCATAATTCCTTCCTGGTCATATTATTGAACATCTGTTGTTGTGGGAACAAATAGGTTCACTATAAGTGTGGATTATTTGTCCTTACAAATGTAGAAAAGTCACTTTACGAATCCCTCCAGAATATAGTCAGTTTTTATTGTAATGTCGTGTAAAGTGATTTAAAAATCACTTTACCAGATTAAGGAAAAGAAATAGAGTCACAGCTAAATATGATAATGAAGCTTTTTGGTGTTTTTAAACTTTTTTGATAGACCATTATTGAATGCCCACAATGTACTAAACAACAAATTAGATACATCCCATGAACAGAGACTTAGACTGTGAAAGCTGGTTGAAAGGAAGCGCCGGCTACATCGTAATGGATTCTGAACTTCCAGCTGTTCCATCCGGAGAAGAAATTTTAAAAGGTTCTGATATTTCTCTAAGTGTTTCAAAACCTTTGAATCCTCCTCTATGTGAAATTATAATAATCCCCCTCCACCAGATTTTTCATGTCACATTCTCACATCAAAATAGCCATTCAGTCTGTACTGCTTTCGGAAAAATCCTGAAAATAGGTTACAAGAGGGGTTTAAAATCTCAGTCAACTCATTTGATTTATAATTAGTCATTCATACTTGACAACGCCCCTACACCCGCCCAGTGAAGCGCCTTTTTTCTTTTTCAAAGCAAACACTTATTTAGCACTTATTTGCCAGACACTGTTCTGAGCACTTGATATTTTTAACTAAATAAAAAAGGAGGCATGCATTCTATATTTCATTGCAATAGAAATAGATTTTTAAAAAAACATAAAAACAGCAAGGGACCGAGGAACCAAAAAGTCTAGTAAATTTCCTCTGGTTGAGTAATAAATTTAGCTTTGCTGATGGACATGGCATATGTAGATGACTGAGGGATTAAGTTCATTCATTCCTTGAGATAGTCAAGGTTGGCTTCTTCCAAACTATAAGAAAGGTGTGTACTTGGTCTGTATCGTCTTCATTTCTGATAGAAGGGTTTTAATCGAAGTGTATACCCTTAATTTTCCCAAAGACATTTTCCAAGATTTAACAGCTTTAGGAAGCCCATGGTCGGGGGGCGGATTTAGATCTTCTCCTTTGCATAGTACTCATGATCTCCTATATGAAGCCCCATGGGAGGAAATTCTTGCAGATCTGAATTCCAGGAAATAGTTTGCTTCCCCTGAGGAACTGAAATATTTTCTCCTCGTGGACATGAGAATCCTGTAACCAGTTCTGTTTCTCTTTTTGCTTTGACTGCTTGTTAACGTGAAGCCGAGTTGACTGCTTAACTTTGAGAACTTTTTAGAACACTGTAATGAGCATTTTACTCCCCCCACGGACTAGATTTTCAGTTCCAGTTTATATTTCCTCTGGTCCCGATTTTTAATTTAAGAAAACATTTTCATGCTATACATTTTTTGTGTGTGTGAGTTGCTTTTGATCCTTTTTGGGTTGAGTACAAATAATTAAATGCTAAAAATTAAAATAATTAGGCAAGCAAAGTTGAGGAGGACTATTGTCACTGTAGAAATAGTCTTTTTCTCTTTCACATGTTGCTCTTAGCAACACTAGTCATGTGATGACTTTGAGATGGGTATGTGGGTGGGGGACCCTGCAGCGAGTTCCCCCCATGGTTTTGGGGTGGGCCCCTCAGGAGACCAGTGTCCCACACCCCAACTTCACTTTCACACACTAGAAGTTGGACAGCGTTCAGACTGTTGAGGTATCCTCTTCCATTGCCTCGTTCAAACTAGAGGGCCATATCCAGCCTCGGTGACCGTGACTACACATTCTTGAGGCCTAATTCAGGATGACTCATCCAGTGGCCAGATGGGCTGTGTTGGTGGCTTCTGCCCTAGCATTTCCTTGGAAGCCACAGGATGGGGAAATGAGGAGTAGGAGATGCTCTCCAATCTGCCAACATACTTTTTTTTTTTTGCGGTACACGGGCCTCTCACTGTTGTGGCCTCTCCCATCGCGGAGCACAGGCTCCGGATGCGCAGGCTCAGCGGCCATGGCTCACGGGCCCAGCCGCTCCGCGGCATGTGGGATCTTCCCGGATCGGGGCGCAAACCCGTGTCCCCTGCATCGGCAGGTGGACTCTCAACCACTGCACGACCAGGGAAGCCCCCACCAACATACTTTTACACATCCCTTTGACCACATTACTCCAGCTCCGAACATCCCTGGCACACTGCTACCCCCAGCTCCTACTTCATTTGTTTGTTCCCTGCTTGAAATGTAGGAATACAAGTTCTTTTTTCAACGCATACCTTGTCATCATTAACATTTGTCTTCTTCCTCCCTCTCACTCCACATTCAGATAACTATTCCTTTTTAATTTGAAGCTCCAACTCTCTTCTAATTTATTTTTCTCTGAGACTTTTAACAGAAGACTTGCATTAGTTCCCTCAGCAAGTTTTAGTAAAGTGGGAGATGGATTCATTTATCGGGAGAATTTGCTTAAAAAAGGTTTTTGCTTGAACTTTCTAAGTACTTTAACACAGAAATGTTAGAAAGACTGGACTGGTCCTTCCCTCCACCTTTAAAATTCTAGCTGAAGTTTGGTCTAGAAAATTCTCTCAAAGAGCAAATAGAGAATTGATCCTTGTTTAGCCCGTGTGGCTGTTGGGGAAAATTCTGTTCTACAGACTGTATTTAATCCTGACACCCTTTTTCCAAAGCATCCCAATGTGTGTATAGAATGAGGACAGGCAAGAGGCAGGTAATGACCAATAGAAAAAGCCCCAATGTCTGTATCCATAGCGTATATTATATAACAGATGACACATTCCATAATTGCCTCAGTCTTCCACCGTAGTATAAACCCATAGCTTCAAAACTCTCTAATGAGAGATATTTTTTTTCCCTTGGAAAAGCATCCTTCACTAGCAGTATCACAAATCTCAACTTGCCTACGGCTTAGAAGTCAGGCTGGTCCTGAAACAGATGAGAAACTTTTGTTCATCATTTATTCACGCAATAAATATTTTTGAGGGCCCACATTGTGCCAGGAACTGTCCAAGGCATTGGTGAATATACCATGGACTAAAGCTGATTTTGAAACAAAAAAACAAAAAAAAAATCCCACCCTTCAGGTAGCTTACTTCTCATGGGCAAGACAAACAGTAAGCAAGTAAAAACAATAAAATGTATAATATGTCCATAGGTGATAAGTACTATAGAGAAAAATATGTAGCAGGGAAGAGGCACAGGGAGTGCTGGGGGTGGTCTGGGTGGGCATCACTGGTAAGCGGACATGCAGCCAAGACCTGAAGGAGGAGAAGGCTGAACCAGGTGCGTACTGGGGAGGAGAGTGGGGAGAGCAGCGGGTGCAAAGCCCTGAGGCTGGAGGGCGCTCTGTGGGCTGGAGGAACTGCAAAGAGCAAGGTACGTAGTGATGCAAAGAGTGGGCTGAGGGGGCCCGTCCAGGAAGGCTGTGTAGGCTTCAGCTTTTATTCTGAGTGAGATGGAGAACTGTAGGACAGTTGTAAGCAGAGGTGTGATAGGATCTGACTTATATAGTAGAAAGTTTACTTGGCTGCCTAGTTGGAAGTAAACTGTTGGAGGGGAGTGGCAAAGTGAGACCAGGTAGGATGGTATTCAAAGAATCTAGATTAAAAATGATGGCAGATTACTCCAAGGTACAGATGGAGGGGGTGGTTAGACTCTGGATCTAATTTGAAGATAGAGCCAACAGGAATTGCTGATGGATTACATCTGGGGAGTAAGAGGTGAACTTCAGGATGAACCCAGGTTTTTGACCTCAGCAACTGAAAGGATGGAGCTGTCTGTGGGAGGAACAGGTTTGAGGGGAAAATTGAGGAGATTTTTGCAGACTTGTTAAGTGGAAACATCTAATGGGCAAATGAATGTATAGGTATGTAATACAGGACCTGTCTGAAGATGTAAACTGGGGGTCGTCGGCATGTAGGTGGTGTTTAAATACATGAGACTCAATGAAATGACCTGGGCCAGGAGTGAATGGAAATGAGGTAGAGAAGAGGTCTGAGCAGGGAACGTGACAGAGTCCTCCATCCTCCAAGACAGAGCCTTCAAGTCTCCTCGGTGGGCAGAGATGACACAGAAGACCATGAGGCATGAAGAGTCAAGTCAAATATGGGAACCCTAGCAGTAATACTGAATGGACTCCAGTAACTGGCAATCGACATGCCGATTTTGTGTTCCACGTTAGAGGAAGAAACAAAAACAAAAGATATTTTTTAAGAAGGGTGAATTGACCTTTCACATTTGATTTCTTTTTTAAAAGAGAGATCCAACAGTACATATCTAGGAGGTGGCAGATAGCTTCATCATATGATAGCAGTTGTGTGGGAGTGTCTGTGTCTGTATGTATAAGAAAGGAAGGGGAGTTGAAAGGACTACAAATGAACTCCTTTGTCTTGCTGAGAGAAATATAACATTACAGCCTAACGTGGTGAAGGACCCTGAAGATGAAAAGCGCGGTGTATAAGTGTTAAGTGTTGTTATTCTCCCCTAGGACCTAAATCTGACTCATTATGCTGATGCAGCAATAGCAAATTAGGGCATTTCCATGCTCTAGAATTCCTACCCAAATGATGAAAAGTGCAGTCTATTCCCAGAGGGTGTTGACTGTTTAACACATGGGAACAGGGGACAAGCTACAATCTTAAGATCTTGGATCCCAGCTCAACAGGAGTCATGGAACAGGGCATGGCCAGGTCAGCCTCAGCTCAGAAAAATCGGCTGCTCAATCTGATTAAATTCTGTACCTGGAAATCATGTCACCGGACACTACCAGTTACTTGAGGAGAGAGGGCGCAGAAAGGGAGGCGCTTTGCCTTCGTTACAGTCTTGCTCTATCAGCTACTATCAGGCATGGCTGCTCTCTGGGGAAGATGTGAGTGGCATTGTGTGAGTGGCTGCTGGGTGGAAAATAAAAGATACCAAGTTGAGCGAACTTGCAACAGCTGATGTTTCCGGTTATGTTAACATGTTGCTTCTATGATATTTGTGTAATACGATCCCCCACCCCAGAAGTCTGGAGAAAAAGAAACATTCTGAAACCTAAACTTGGTTTTATTGAGGTTTTGCAAATGTCACCATGTTTGCTAAATCCTAGTAGATGAGATTGTTTTTTATCTTTTTGGCTTTTTTTTTTTTCAATCAGCATGACTGAAAGGAAACACCCATTGGCAACGTCATTGAGAGATGACAACCTATTTCTTCCCCTACCCCAATAACTGGAAAATCTAACCCTTATATCATAAGAATTCTCTTGTCCTCCCCCTCCATTTCAGCACACTACAAATGTAAAGCGCTTTCAGCTCTCTCCTTATAGGTTTAAATTGTGCTCTCAGCCTAGATGGAATTTGATGCTGGAAGAGAAGCTGGCTTGGTCTTTGCATCCCACTCAGTGGAATGACTAAACCAGTGGATAAACTGGAAGCTATTTCATGAGTTTTAGTTCCCTGGGATTTAGGATTAACGAGTACAATCTTAACAGAGATTATTAAGAGTTGGTATCCACTTCCACATATGTCAGTGAATCATGATGTGATCTCAGGCTCAATTTTAAAATGGAATGGGAGAGAAAAAACAACTCATAGAGTTGGTTTCTTTTATTTGTTTTTTGGTGGAAAGTCAGGGTATCCTCAAAGTTGCAAAATGCATCGTCTGTTGCCCTGCAAAGAGTGAGCACATAAAATCAAGTATCTTTGACGTGGATGATGAGGGAGGGAAGGCCCACGGCTCTGAGGAAAACTGACCCAGATGGGTACTGGGTGTTTGCTCATATCCTCCCTTGGACAGTTTGTATATTTGGCTAATTTGGACCTTAATGGATGAGTCTTCACAATCTAACTTTCACATTAAAGAGAAAATGTCTCTTGAGGCTGAGGGTTTACTTTCTAATGCTAAATCATCTGGCAGTTCATGACCCTGCCCTCAGCCAGTGTTAGGAGCCAAATTAAAAGGGGGTGGTCACTGGTAATGGCAGATGAATGGCAGATGAATGGCCTGTGAGTGGCAGGTTTTATTGTTGTTCAGTGTTTTTTTTGGTGTAGGTTTTATTTATATTTGCTGTCACATGACATTTGTTCTGACAAGACTGAGGTCTCTGCCTGAGGTCTTTTTGAGAACCGATTATAAGGTTTTCAGAGGCTGAAGTTTGAATTAGAAAGTTTTGCATTCATCCCATGCAGTGATGGGTGTTCTCCTGTGAGATACTGATGTTTCCATTTGAAGCTGTGGAGTAGAAGAGATTTGGAGGACCGGATCCTAAGATACAACATGAAGATTGCTAGAGGAAGCTTGGCATTGATTTTGGGAACGTCTATTTGTGTTGGAAATACTGCAGAATAAAATAGTATTTTCTTGCACCAGTATTTCCTATTCAGTTGTGACTGGGTATGGTAATAATCAAAGTATTTCTATAGTCAGGAAGCATATCTGACATGTGGGACATTTTGAACATGTTATTAATGATAATTTGATTTTGGTCCCACTAGTTAACAGGGAATAATTATAGGTGGTTATGGCAGTACTACATTCCCATTTTAAATACAGAACAATAACCTATCGAGAGAGACAAAAAGAGTTGATAGGCGTCCACTAAGGGGGACCAGTGACAGGGGGTGCATATCCTGGCTTTTATCCTACGTCTCTGACTGTGCTCCCTCTGCCTCCTTGTCTTTTGCTGTATCCACTTTCGGTTGGTTTCTGTTTACACCTTCTCTTCAGAAAACTTGTACATTCTCATAACCTAGCAATCAACTCCACCCAACAATTCCTTTACCTGTCCTCACCGTGAATATTCATCTCTACTCTCCAGCTGTTACCAGCATTCCCACTTGAAGATGCCGCTGCTGTTTGTAACGTACTGTGCCCAGAACTGTGCTCAAGGCTTTCCTGCAGAAACTCATTGCCATGTCTAAACCCCCCCACCTGCCTCTGAGTCTGTCAGAGACATAGTTCATCCACCTCAGGAGGCAGCTTTGCCTTCCCTCCCTCCTTTGCACCCCATCAGCTTCCTTAGGCCAGAATCCTCATCTCTTCTCTTTATTTTCCATTTCTATCACCTCAAGTCTAGCCCATCATCACTTCCTGCTGAGTTACCTACCGCTGCACATTCCAAGAAAATGTTTTGACCTCTAACCCAACTTTAAAGAAATACCTAGAATTACGTATTATCGCAAAATTGAATGTATTTTTTAATAAGTGAAAACAAACCGAAATATTTAGATGTAAAAAAAAAATTGTTCTTGAAAGTGTTTGCCTCTCACTTGTGGTTAAGTTGAAAGTTCCTCCAAGTACTGTCATTGTTAAAAGGTAGAGGGGTTGGTGTGGGATGTCATCAGTATAAAAGGGAGTGCTTTGGGAGCTGTTAAACTGCAATCTTGATTCTAGGAGATTCTATGCATGGAATGCATCTAAAAGGACCAAAGCAGGGATGGGGGTGGGATGGGGAGGGGCACTTAAAAACTGAGTCACGGGTTTCCCTGGTGGCGCAGTGGTTGAGAGTCTGCCTGCCTATGCAGGGGACATGGGTTCGTGCCCCGGTCTGGGAGGATCCCACATGCCGCGGAGCGGCTGGGCCCGTGAGCCATGGCCGCTGGGCCTGCGTGTCCGGAGCCGGTGCTCCGCAACGCGAGAGGCCACAACAGTGAGAGGCCTGCGTACCGCAAAACAAACAAACAAATAAAAACAACAACAAAAAAAAAACTGAGTCACTCTGCTATACAGCAGAGATTGGCACAGCATTGTAAATCAACTAGATTTCAATAAAAAAAAAAATTAAAAAGACTAAGAAAAGGAACTAAAAATGGCCCAAAACACAATGGAGCCCTGAAGCTCTTCAGGCACCATCATCAACCCAGACTCGGGTTGTGAAGATCGCTTGTTTGGCCTGCCTTCCCATCAGGCGGGCTTACTGTAGCTGATAATTAGTCCAATTGGATTATTTGGCTGGGAGGCTCCTCACTAAAATAATTACGAAGCTCAGCTTTAAGAGCCGAAAAAAGGGCAGCTTTTCCCAGCTGGAGACTTTCTCATCAGGGTGCTTTCTCTGTTTGGGGGTTGGGTTGGGATCTCAGCTGGTTAAAATCACTCCTTACCTGTCCTGAGGCAGGCAAGCCAGGCTGGGATTTCAAGGTATTAACCCAAATGGAATCACAATGGCGAATGGACGCTCTCCTCTGAAGGAATCCATTTCCAGCTGTAATTCAGGACTTGCAACCCACCAGACTCCCGCAGCAGTGGGTGTGTACCTGGGGCCAGGAGGCTTTTGCATCTGCCTAGGGAGCATGTCCTGTCCTCCGCGAGGCCCTGCATTCATGCTCCCGAAAGCAAGCAGGAAAACAGATCGGTTTTCTGGGCTGGATTAAAACAAAATGACTAAAAGATGAAGCTTCCGTTCTGGGCAAAAAAAACAACGCTCACATTTAGAAAATTGGACCACATGTTAGCCGCACTGAGCATCTGCAGCTAAGAATCACTTACCTGGGCCCCTCACAGAGATGTGAGGAAAAAAATGACACCAGGAAAGGAGGAAAGGAAAAGAATATAATAATTACAAGAGTCTCTGCTTCCATCATCTCATAAATCCAGGTGAACATTAAGTATGGTTAAGAGCAGGTATGGGAGTGATTTACTCTGGGAACCCTGCTTTAGCATTCGTGTGCTGTTAAGTTATTTCCATATTGATAAGGCTGAGGCCAGGAACTGGGATTCCACACATTCCTCCTGTCCGTGTTGCCAGCGTGTTGGCTGTCGACTCAAACCTGGGGTGCGGTGTCTGATTTTAGTACCAGAACCCTGGAGGAACAGTTTCCTTGTCCTTAACCCAACTTCCACCAAAACCCAAAAGCCTAGGAAAGCTGATAAAACGGTGGATTTCCCCCCCTGTACCACATTCCTACACTTTGGGGAACTGGCCCTTCTGCTGACCCACAGAGGCTGGTTGGATTGGAGAGGAGGTCAGGCCTTCCCTGGGGTGGCCAGGCACAATCACCTGCTGGCTCCTCCCTCTTGGGCTGGGATGCTTCTCATATGCTAGGAATATTGGCTGCAGACTTCTCCAGAACGTAGCTGGGCTTCCCTTTGTTTCTTGCTTTCTGGGATATGAAAGGCTATTTTTAGCCTCTTCGAACCTGTGGCTCTTCCGTGTGATGGGGCCGGTTTCTCCTTTGGCTCTAGAGGGAAATGGAATGCCAGAAGGGCTTTACGCTCAGCATCTCCTCTAAGCGCATATTTTCTAATAAAACTCACTAGCGTTGGCAGAATCAGACTGTTGTGTATGGAGATGATATTTGGACTTTTTGACCTGAAGGCGAATGTGAGCTGTTTTACTGGACAGCTTTGGAGCTAGAAGGACGGATTGCCCCACCTGCAAGCTCTCCCTTCATTGTCCTGCATGCTGGGGGCTTCCCCAGTCTTCTCCGTGAAGT
Source organism: Stenella coeruleoalba (assembly GCF_951394435.1). Taxonomy (NCBI): domain Eukaryota; kingdom Metazoa; phylum Chordata; class Mammalia; order Artiodactyla; family Delphinidae; genus Stenella; species Stenella coeruleoalba. Next base: position 57,933,937 of record NC_137155.1, read on the forward strand.
GGGGCAAACCCCGCATTTTGGGTTCAGCGTGGCTGCAGCCCAGGCATCCCTGGGATCTGAGTTACAGGCAGAGCACACCATCTGTTATATGAAAACTTTGAAAGTTGATCACAGTGCTGACCGATCCTGCCTGAGTCGGGTGCCGGGCGCCGCCTTTCTCTGTGGCTTTATGTTTGGGTGGGGGCTTGTTTGGGCTCTGCAAACAGTCATGTCCCCAAAGAAGAAAAGCAGTCGTGTTTTGTGTGCCTGTCGGGTTGATTGACTACAGATGGTGCAGTGCCAAGCATTCCGAATCACAGCCGCTCTCACAGAAGTCGTCCCCTTTCTGGCTTCTCCCGGTATGGTTTGTTATGCACAGAGCTTAGGAACTTTCCCAGAGGATTTACAAACGTGAGGCTATTGCTGGATTCGCTGGCACAGTTGGTCCAGGCATTCCTGTTGGTCCAGGCATTTCCACGGCAATGTAGAGCACATGTGAGCGCCACCCTTCCAGCCCCATTTGGTTGGTCCCCAAGTGACCAGAAGGGAACAAGATGGTCCAGAATCCTGGCAGCCCCTTTTGTGGTGTGGTGTGCCAAAGTGCGACATACACTGTCATACCTCTGTGCTGCTCGTCCACTTGAAAACTGCCTCCCGACACCTCCTGCGCTAATCGCAACAGCTCCGGTGTGGATTGTGAAGTAAGGCGGAGTGTTGTCTGAATTCAGGACGAGAGCAAGAAAACCAGACTCCATCCCTCATTCTCTAAAAGTCATGCATGACTTCATTTTCTCACCGGTAAACCGGGCCTTTTAACTACCTTGGAGTTAAAAACATACATAGTTCAAATATATTGAGATCTGGAGCATAGAAAATAAAGCCGATTCCTAGGTACATGGTGTTAGATTCACATATTACTGCAACATCTCACCTCGTACATTCTTTCAGGTGACTGAAAGAAGTGTCCTAAAAGGGGTCCTGGGAACAGAATTCCAAGTCCACTTTCACAGAGACAGTAAGGCAGTGGTGACATCGCTGCCTGAAAGAACGTCTCTCCCCTTCATAGCAGGAGGAGGGGAAGAGCTCCTTATTCCAGATTTCTGCTAGATGTCTTTCTTTATTTGTATCATAATAATGCACATATACACAAGTACATGTCTTGGGCAAAGTGGGCCATCAGGCTTTGTGAATAATTCCTTGCTTTTCTGACCATTACCTAGTAGTGCCTACCATGTGCAATTCAACACCAGTTTTAATGACATTTGATGTCCAAGTACAGCTGCCTGCTGCCCTCTGTGAAGGTGGCACGCCTGATTTGCCCATCAGCTGGGTGTGAACTTAGGAGTGATTTCCCGTTAGTGGTGATGGATTTGCACGGATCCAAACACACACACCCGCCCATGGACCCCCTTTTGTGACCAGAAGCACATATTGCCAGACAGCTGGCCAGGGCCAGCGGTGCAGTCTGTGATCACAGGAGGGAGGAGCTGCTCTGACCTCATTAGTGCCGTTCTTCTAATTGAGGGTCTAACACTCACAGACTACAGCTACCCATGCCGCACTCCTAATACAATGGACTGGTATATTTTACAGAAAACAATGTTAACAATACTGATGGAGTAGTCCAAGCACTATTTTCTCTTCTGAGATTTTAAAATTTGCCCTTCCTAACGTCTTCTGCCTTTTAACAAAATCTCACCATACCTCAGCAAACTTGCCTAAATCGTGAAACAGTGGTTTGTTGCTGTGAAAGAACTCTGAGATTGCACATTTCTGTTTCAGTCAAACTGAAAGTGTAGAGGAAAGCTTGAGAAGCTCCTGTAGAATGGGGGACATCCTATATGTCTCTGATCTTAGCGTTCGGGTGGGTGTTAGGAGGTAGAATGTGAATGAGGCTTTGTGTGTATGTTAGGAATGGCTTGAAAGTAAGTTCGCCACTAAAATACTTTCCTTGGATGCTTTGTGGGATTTATTCAGCTCATCCTCCTGGACTCACTGGCTTTTAATCAAAGAGTAAATAATCACTCCAACAGAGCCATGCCCTGTACACATGAAATGTTTGACTCGGTACAGTTTTCAAACATCCGTTTACGGCTTACTGTGCTCATAACTCTTTCACCCAGTTCCTCCTCCTTCATTTGGAAGTCCTAGCCCCGACTTCCTCATCCCCTGCCCGGGGTGTTTGTGAAGCCCCTTTAATCTGTGCCGCTGAGACCATCTGACATATTAGCCAGCCGGAGAATGAGGTCCCGACCAAGATGACTAATATTTGCATTCGTCTTTCCGTTCTGTAGAAAAGAAGAAAGAGACCAATTCTGATTCTTAAAGTGGTCCTCATTTTCCACACCCCCTGGCAGAGGTAACCTGTCCTTGTGCCAAATGCCTTTCCCAACAGCTGTTTGGTGATTCTGTGTCACCGGGCTCACTGTAAAATCAGGCATATCCTTTTAATTACCTGTTCATATTTCAGCCATGCCGAACTCCATGGCACAGAGAGAGGGGAGAAACCTTCATTGTAATGGATTTTTAGTAAGACTATCTCGGAGATAAGAGTCCTAAATCTTGGCAGGCTCTTTAGAGCACACACTTTGTGATTGCACACAAATTCTTGGCTCCCTAGAGCTGTGTTGTAAGTGAAGTGCACTGCACGGGGCTGGGTAATAAGATACTGCAGATACATTTGAGAGCAAGGTACACTTTTGCTTTATTTATGAAGATAGACATGCTGGTTGAGGGCTTAATCACAGCTGATAAATCATTTTAAGAAAGCCTATTAGAACCATATGCTGATTTTTTTGCATTAATATAGTGTGTCTGTTTCCAGTCTAATAAGACAGGGTTTTCTCTCATGCTCTCTGTGTTTCTCCAGTGTGGACTATTTATCTGTTTAAGTGGTATCACTCGTGTGGGAGCATTTATCTCTTTAAGAGGTACCATTAATAAAATAAGGTGAAAGGAAAGGGGGAAGGAAACATGAGTGAAAGGGCCCATTGCACAATGCCTGTGTGTGTGTGTGTGTTTGTGCGTGTGCGTGTGCATGTGTGTTTATAGTATTACAAAGGAAAGAGTCAAAAAGCTGAGAACAGGAAACATCTCAATTAGAGTTTCGGAAAACCGTGGATTGGTCTTCACTCGGCATAAGGTAGTCATTTCAGCCCAGGTGGTTATAATACTATAGTAAAAGATTATCTGAATATGGGTGGGGGGGTGGAGTGTGCACTGACATTTTGGTTACCTCACTTCTCCCCAAGCTAGCAGAGGTCTGCCCCAGGAACAGGTCCCAAGGCTCTTTAATGAGAGCCATATTGGGGCTCCAACTCGGAGCCAAGTTCTGTTTTTCGCTAATTGCAGGGGTGCCTTGCAGATCTTTTCTATTATTTCCTGATTATACCCCTGCTCTTTTTATTATCTTGCCAAAATTCAAACAGTAATAATTGCATGATTTATTGTTTATTTATAACCCCTTCTACTGTGTCAATCACTGTATTAAATAGATTTTTAAAACAGCAGTGGCTTTTACCAAATGACTAGATTTCTTTTACCTTCCACAGAGAAGCCATGCATGGTGAATCTCACTTGGTATTCCTCAGAGTGCTTCCATGGCCCTCCCTCTCCAGAATCCTGTCTTTCTGACCGTATAAATAAGGGCTGGTTTTGGTGCACAGAGAGAGCTTGCGTGCCAGGAAGATGTTTTAGGAAAGGATATTAATTTATCCTTTAGGAGTATATCCAGGTTTGGGTTATATGACTCCTAAGTTTCTTTCCAACTCACAGTTTCCACGATTCTCTGAAAACTGCGTTTAGAGATAAGGATACGTGAAAAGCCCATTTTATACGAATTTAAACATAGTGGGGAAACCTGACACCAAGTTACTAGAAATTGAGATTATGAACTAGTAATCATAAAATTCACTACCATTCACTTAGGGGTCCCTACTATTTGTCAGGCATGGTGCTAGAAGTTTTGTTTACATTATTCCCTGATTGTTGCAACAATCTTATGAGATAATTGTTTTTACCTTCATTTAACGTAATAAGAAGTTAAAGCTTAGGAGTTTAAATAATTTGCTGAAAGCCACAAAGCTTGGAAGTTACAGATCCAGTATTTGTACATAGGACTGTCTGCTGGAAAATTCCTGTGCTTCCCACTACTTCAGCCTCTTCCTATCTTTATTTCCTTATGGTACCTGTATATTTTAATATACCTGCTAATTTACTTTAAAAAAAAGTTCGGTGGAAGCTTTGCAAAACATCAAGCTCTGCTTGATCTCCACAAACACATGAAAAAATCTTGATTGCACCCACTCTATCCTGGTCTTTAAAAATTCTTCTGTAGGCCCCCAGTTTCAGCCCCAAATTCTTCCGTGTTCTGTAGCTGCGGCTGCAGCAGCACAGCTGGCCCTGAAACCTCAGGAAAAAGGCAGCTTCTCTTCATAATGCATTTTTCAATGTCACTGAGGGCATGCAGTCCACCACCACCTCCCTACTCACCAAAATACATTAATTCCCGGTCCAAACCAGACCTGGGACCATCTCTAGTGTTGTGTAACATCCTCCTATGAGATATTTCCTTCCTTGCTTGCTCCTAGTGACCACTGCTTTCCTGGAGTAAGATGAACATTTGCCGAGTGGAGCTGTATTTGGAGCCTACATTAAATTCTAATAGAGTAATACCTGCTTGAATGCCCCCGAGGAGAGCACACTTAGGAGAATGCTGCTATGGTATCTTAGGACATTGCCTTGAACTGGGGGGGACGGTGGTTGCTACACCATTATTTCTGGGTGTCATAGGAATTTGGGCAGTAGGATAGAGTCATTTCTAATACGTAGGCTGTGGTCAGCGTTATATATTTAAACGTTTGATTTTAAAGGAAAGCTTTGTCGTGCACCTTCGCTCCACCCCCAACTTCCACCCCTGGAAATGTTTCTATTATGTCCTCCCAATTCAAGCCAACAAACTTTATTGACGGCTTAAGATGTCCCAGGTGCTGTGCTAGGGGGACCAGGTGCCAAGGCTGTGTTCTGTAGGGGAGCTGCTAGTCTGAGGGTACAGGGGGAAGCTTGGCTTTCTTGATGGGTCCTAAGCTCCTCTGGAATCACAGGTACAATAGAAATGGCAATGACTGTGGCTACTCAGTTTAGCTGCATATTCCTCATGACCTGACCCTGACTTAATTTACCAGTTTTCTCTTTTGTGTTATTTTCTCTCTTGTGTCTTTTCTGTTCCAGGAAAATGGAATAAGTCTCCCTTCCCTAAACCTATCTGTGTCTTCCCCACCTCACTGTGCTCTTGCCCACAACAGTTATCTCTACCTGGAAGGTGTTCCTCTCCCCTTATCTTTGACCAAATCTAACCCATTCATAAAAGCCTATGTCAGATGCCACCCCCATGAAGCCTTCTCTGATCCCCCCTCACCTGATGTAACCTGGGCCTCCCCGAATTCCCACATTACTTTTCAAGCACTTCTTGTGGCACTTCTACCTGCCTATGTCATGTTCTCCTATTCGCTGCATTCTCCTCTCTCCCCTCGACTGTAAGCCGTGTTGTTGCAAGGCACTGCCTAGCCCCTTCTGTCACTCCCAGCACCATTGCCTCACACATGGAAGAAGCTCCATGAAGAATTATTGGAATGGGTGAATGAATGAACATAAACGCATGAATGAATGTCCTTATACAGCAAGATTACTTTACCTGGTTTATCCGAGGCAAGGAGAACTGAAGGGCCTTGTACGGCACTTTGAGAGGTCTCTTAAAGCGTTTCAGTATCCATTTTCTTTTCAAGAAATTTGCTAATCCATGAAGGAGCTAGGATGACTGAGGATGAAAAATACCCAGCAACATAGTTATTGGTTAATAGTATACCGTGTAGAGAATCTTGAATTGAAAGCAAGAAGGCTTGGAATGAGGAATTCATCTTTTCATTCAGCAGTGTTTTATATGTGTCAGTCATTGGGATGCAATAAGATATCACTTAAAATGCCAGCACTTATAATAAAGTGTGACAAGTGTTTCGTACCATAATAGTAAAATAGGACTAAACTAAGGATTTCCTAATGCAGTAGTGTGTGTGTGTGTGTGTGTGTGTGTGTGTGTGTGTGTGTGAGATGTGGGGAGAGTGGTAAGTTAGGTTAAGTAACGTAACATTATGAGCCTTGGTCTTCTCATCTGTAAAATGGTGATAATAATTATTTATCTCATAAAGTGTTGCTGATGGCAAACAAAGTCCCCTATGTAAAGCACTGTAATGTATATGCAGTGGTGCTCAATAATTCTTGTTTTCTTCCCCTTCACTATATGTATGCCCAAGGCTGCTGAGACCTTAGTGCCAAATCTGCGGTGGGAAACTAAGCAAATACTCTATGCCCATAATTTTTCCTGGATTTTAGGTGGTAGTTGTGACTCAGAAGTCCCTTTCATCATTGCAATGGGCCAAGAGACTAAAACCTTCCAAAGCCTTTAGTCAAAACTCGGAGGTGGGTTTGGTGTCTATGATCCGTACCCAGCAGGAGACAGTCTTCTGTTGTTACAGGTGATTCTTATATAAATCCAGAGTCTTAGGGCTTCCCCAACATTTTCTTTCACAACCCAGGTAGTGAGTATACCCACTATTTATTTTTAGGAAGGTTTGGCAGATGTTGGCTAGGCTGATTTCCAGGTCAGAAAAAATGTTCAAGGATGCTTTCTTCCGAGCAATGTAGTAGAAGTTCCCATGGGGCAGATGGAAATGAAACCGTAACATCTTTAGAACACACTCACCTATTCCTCAGTTACTTATCCGCAAAATTGCTGATCCTGTGGATACCATCTCATTTTGTCTTTTTTGGCATTTGAATAGCTTCCTGGAACGATGTGCTTCTTCCAGCGTCTGGGTGTTGAGGACCACCAGAGCTTTGGTTACTACAGAACATTGTTGGTAAAGAAAAATAAAAATAAACCCTCTTTGGGGCAGGTTGAGTTCATGGTTTAGGCAAGTTTGGCCTGATTGGAGAAAACAGTCTGCATGGCCAAGTGGACTGGCCATGCTGGCCATTTCAGGGCCAGCTATACACAAAAGAGGTGCCGCTTGCCTGCCACTCCTGGTCCTTCTGGGGTGGGTAGGAGAGAACATGGGTATTGCCTGGGTCCACACCAGCTTGGAGCAAAGGCCCTGAATCATACAGTTCACTCCTTCTTGCTTTCTTTTTTGTCACAAATATTACAGATGCAGAGACCCTCAATTCTCTACTTGTGGTATCTGATTTATCCATACCTTATTACACCCCTTACCAAGAATGGGAAAACTGGGAAATAGTAAATCCATGATGGGGGCAGAATGTTGACTCTTCCACCTTGTATCAAAGGAGGGCAACCCATGAGGGAGTTAGAGCTGAGACATGACAAATACCCTGGCCATTTGCAGTGAGAAATGCCAATATGGGCTTTTCCAGTTTCCAAGAACTAGTTTGGGACCATCACAACCACAATTACTATTATCCCTTCCTAAGTAAGAGCTGAAAGACCAACTTTCTGCCCCAGTGAAAGCCTGTCCTCCTGTCTTTCCTTTTGCTACCAGAACCAAATAGCCAAAGGTCAGTGCCACACAAGTACTTCTATTTCAGGGTTTACCAAAATGTCTTCCCTGGAAAACTACTCCTGAGAAATATACTGCATCAGAATCCCAGCATCACCAGCATCACCTGGGAACTTGCTAAAAAGATAGATTCTAGGACCCCACTCCAGACCGATTTGGTAAGTCTGGGTGTGGCAAGTCCCAAAGTAATGCTGATGCTGCTGGTCTGGAGACTACTTTGAAAATCACTGTTCTAAGGAAATGCTGCTCTAAGGATTCCTTTGTCAAGAGGTTCACTGTTCGTTTAATCTTACTCTTCTCTTGGGGATTCACAATGTACGTTGGCATTTTAAAGGCTTGAAGAGGTCCTGCGTGAAAGAGATCTTGCTCAACCCACCATTTTTTTTTTAACATCTTTATTGGGGTATAATTGCTTTACAATGGTGTGTTAGTTTCTGCTTTATAACAAAGTGAATCAGTTATACATATACATATGTTCCCATATGTCTTCCCTCTTGCGTCTCCCTCCCTCCCACCCTCCCTATCCCACCCCTTCAGGCTGTCACAAAGCACCGAGCCAATATCCCTGTGCCATGCGGCTGCTTCCCACTAGCTATCTACCTTACTACGTTTGTTAGTGTGTATATGTCCATGACTCTCTCTCGCCCTGTCACAGCTCACCCTTCCCCCTCCCCATATCCTCAAGTCCGTTCTGCAGTAGGTCTACCTCTTTATTCCTGTCTTACCCCTAGGTTCTTCATGACATTTTTTTCCCTTAAATTCCATATATATGTGTTAGCATACAGTATTTGTCTTTTTCTTTTTGACTTACTTCACTCTGTGTGACAGACTCTAGGTCTATCCACCTCATTACAAATAGCTCAATTTCGTTTCTTTTTATGGCTGAGTAATATTCCGTTGTATATATGTGCCACATCTTCTTTATCCATTCATCCGATGATGGGCACTTAGGTTGTTTCCATCTCCGGGCTCTTGTAAATAGAGCTGCAATGAACATTTTGGTACATGACTCTTTTTGAATTTTGGTTTTCTCAGGGTATATGCCCAGGAGTGGGATTGCTGGGTCATATGGTAGCTCTATTTGTAGTTTTTTAAGGAACCTCCATACTGTTCTCCATAGTGGCTGAACCAATTCACATTCCCACCAGCAGTGCAAGAGTGTTCCCTTTTCTCCACACCCTCTCCAGCATTTATTGTTTCTAGATTTTTTGATGATGGCCATTCTGACTGGTGTGAGATGATATCTCATTGTAGTTTTGATTTGCATTTCTCTAATGATTAATGATGTTGAGCATTCTTTCATGTGTTTGTTGGCAGTCTGTATATCTTCTTTGGAGAAATGTCTATTTAGGTCTTCTGCCCATTTTTGGATTGGGTTGTTTGTTTTTTTGTTATTGAGCTGCATGAGCTGCTTGTAAATTTTGGAGATTAATCCTTTGTCAGTTGCTTCATTTGCAAATATTTTCTCCCATTCTGAGGGTTGTCTTTTGGTCTTGTTTATGGTTTCCTTTGCTGTGCAAAAGCTTTGAAGTTTCATTAGGTCCCATTTGTTTATTTTTGTTTTTATTTCCATCACTCTAGGAGGAACCCACCATTTTTGTAACTTATTATTTGACCACAGAACCCTTCTCTTTCTGTGGAATAGCCCTTGACATTCCATGGAGCCATAATCCTTTGCAACCAGCTTTGCATGACTGCAGTGGAAAGAGCTTGAGATATCTTGACTTATTGGTTTTGTGGCCTTACCAAGTCACCTAACATTTCTGAGCCTTCATTTCTGTCTGCCTTGTAAAGTTATGGTGGGGTTTAGGCATAATTATATGTAAAGGGCCTAGCAAGTTGCCTTGCTTGCATGTAGAATATACTTAATAAATGGAAAGTGTGTTTTGTCTAGTTTATGTCAGAGCTATGTTGACATTTGTTCCACCCCTACTCTCTTTGAATGTACTGTCACTTCAGGACATTTTGAACGTGTCCAAAGATTTCTTGAAACTTGGGCCCATAGTTTCTGTCTTCAAGTGAGTAGCTCTTCTTGATATGGACTCTAATTGAGTCATCACCAACTGTTCTGTAATTGTCAAGGAGAATATTTTCATGATGAAGAAAAATAGCCAGCAGGAGAGTTTTTGAGGATGCTTTGACATCAAGAGTACATAGCCTTTTTTTTTTTTTGTGGTATGCAGGCCTCTCACTGTTGTGGCCTGTCCTGTTGCAGAGCACAGGCTCCAGACGCGCAGGCTCAGTGGCCATGGCTCACGGGTGCAGCCGCTCCGCGGCATGTGGAATCTTCCCGGAGCGGGGCACGAACCCGTGTCCCCTGCATTGGCAGGCGGACTCTCAACCACTGCGCCACCAGGGAAGCCCAAGAGTACATAGCATTTTGATTCTAAATTATGTGAAAGTAGTGTATAAGCTTTAATGTGCTATAAAAATGAGTGATTGTGATTATAATTATTATTACTTTAGCAAACGTTTTAGGTTCAGGAAAAAAGACTTGCCATTGCAGAGTTGGTGTGTTTCTCTGAAAAGGAAGAATATGATATTTCTTCCCCTTCTTTGGCCATCCTCTGACCATCATCCCTCTCAGAATCTCTTTGGGCGGACCTCTACAACTGTATGGGTTATATATGGGCCTGTCACTTCAAGGCTGGAACTCAGAGAGGCAATGAGAGGGTAGAACATCGAGTGACTTTTCAATAAGTCCTCACAACCCAAGGACACGCCCCAGTACTTCTGACGCAACAAACTTGGAGACAGGGGAATATGATTTATGAGGAAAGGCAACAGATTTTTGGTTCTTCTATGGGAGCAACTGGAAAGCTCTGGTCTGGAGCATGCAACTGGTTTCCATAACTTAATTGTGTGACCAGCTGGCCCCCTGGAAGGAGATGGGCTCCAATGTTCCCAGAATACGGGGAAGAGGTTGATGGACTGTGAGGCTCAGCAAAGCCTGAGGCCCACGGAGTAGATGCTGAGGCCAGGAAGGGAGCCTTCTCAGCATGGCTCCCTGCAGGGAGGCCTGTTGGCAGGCAGAGGAGGGTGTATCAGGAAAGTAGGAAAGGAGTGAGGCAAGGGGAAAAAAAAAATCACGGATGTCCCAAGTTTCCACAATTTTATCAAAAAATTTTCCATGACTCATCTTGTGACTTTCCCCCAAATTTAATGTGATAAAACCACTGCCCCAAGTATAATTAAACTGCAATTACCCAAGACCAAGGGGGTGGTGCATTTTAATCAACCTCTTCCTTCCCTCCACCACCCAATCCAAGGTGGGAAAAATAAAGAACACAAATTGTCTCTCTTCCTTCTTCCATCCTGATTCCCTTGCTCTATGGCCTTCTCAAAGGGGGAGCAAAACAGAAGGCATTCCAGAATAATTTCCTCCCACTCAAAAGTAGTGAAATAAAGTGAAAGCCATATAGAGGGTGCTGGAGGACTATGGCTTTTGCTTGTTTGTTAACTCAGCCCAATTTCAGGATATCTTCGGCTCCAACGCACTTTGCATTACATTTCCATATGGTAATCTGCCTTGAAGGAGGGGGTGTTTGGGACACTTGATCATAGCACTAGCTGCTTTTTGCTTAGCACCTACTATCTGCCAGGTGTCTTACAAACATTGTCTCTTATCCCGATAAGAAGTCCATAAGGCAGGTTTTATCACTTAAAATTTTACGGATGAGAAAGGAAGCTCAGAAATTCAGTTACTTGTTCTTAGTCACCCAGTGGTAGAGCAGGGATTTAAAAAGTCCCAAGAGAGTCCAATTCCAAAAGTCCCGTCTGATCCTGGGAAGGAGCAGTGATGAACGGAACAGGAACAAAAGCAATTCAGAGCTGCTGTTCTTGCTTTTGAATGCCTCCAGACTGTTTGTCACAGGCTCCAATCCACCCGACCCTTGTTTTTCTCACTATGACCGGATAAGAAGGGTCATGCTTGACCTGGAAGGTGTTGAAAGGCCTGCCGCTGAGTGCAGCTCATCGAAGGGGACCATGTTCGCCATTGCTGTGATCTGGGAAGGTGCTGTGGTCCAGCTGGACCCCTCTCCAGCTGCTCTGAGGTGGCTTGGGCTGCTGTCCAGAGTGCACTAAGCCATAGCCAATGTCAAGGACTCCTAACGTCCAAGCAGGAAACTGTGACTGAAAAGCTGAAAAAACATATGATCCCATAAAAAGCTGCCTCTGGGGAAAGAAGCCATTAGTCAGCCTTATTTATTTATTTTTTCTTCTTGCTGCAAAGTTCAATACAGACGAAGGGACTGTGATTATCATATAAAAGGCTATGCAAAATTGCCCTCCCTGTACAATGCTGGAGAAAACCTCATCCTGGCCCTTCCTTTATCCTGGCCCTTTGCCACAGTTAGCTTTGTTTATGTTCTTCAGATTCCTAATGCTTTGACCACAATTGTGATGGCCCACGTCGGAGCACAAGTGTGTCTCAAAATAAACAAGCAGAGTTGGAACTCTCCAGAGCCCCCTCTCATCTCCACTTCAGGCTTTTATCCTGCCTGATGACGGAGGCTGGAGGAATGGGGTGTCGGGGGCCTTATTAAGACAAGATCTTGTGCAGGAAAAATGTGCTTAATGAGCTTAGGAAATACCTTGTGGTCATGAAAGAGTAATAAAATATCCGCTTTCTTGGGCGAGATCAGGAAACCTTGACTGTCCACTCTGAGGTTTTGCCAGTTTTACTTGGGAATGTGCTTTTGGAAGGGCAAATGTTTTTTTTTTTTTAATGGGTGGCAGGAAAAAGACACAATATAATCTTTTGAGGAAAGCCCCATGGTCCACCCATGGATGCAAGTGAACCTCACTTCTTGTCCTTTAGCAATCTTTTGGTACTAGAGATGTCAAGTTGTTTTTTTTTTTTTTTTCCTTACATCCGTATTAGTTTCCTAGGGCTTCTGTAACAAAGTACCATAAACTAGGTGGCTTAGAACAACAGAAATATATTGTCTCACAGTTCTGAAGACTGAAAGTCCAAGATCAAGATGTCAACAGGGTTGATTCCGTCTGAGAGCTGTGAAGGAGACTTGGTTCCATGCCCTTCTCCTAGGTTCTGGTGGTTTGTTCCAATCTTGGGGTGTTCCTTGGCCTGTAGATGCATCACCCTGATGTCCACCTTCATATTCATCTGGTGTACTCCATGTGGGAGTGTCTCTGGCCAAATTTCCCCTTTTTATAAGGACACTAATCATATTGGATCAGGGGCCCACCCTACTCTATCTTAACTAATTACATCTGCAACAACCCTATTTCTGAATAAAGTCACATACTGAAATACTAGGGCTTAGAACTTCAACAAATGAATTTGGGTACAATTCAGCACAATAACACCATCTGACAGACTTATCCAGGTTCTGTTTTACCTAGGAATTCTGAAAATCAGCCAATACAGAGGGGTATGGAGACCCCAACTAAAAACCAAGGTTGAAATTTTATCAATGGAAAATTATTCATTACGTTTGAGACTTTGTTTGCTCTTGAAGCAGGATTTTGTAGGGCTTGAGGGAAGCCAGTGCCATGTCATGAGGACACTCCAAAAACCCTATAGAGAGGTCCATGTGGCGAGGAAATAAGGCCTCCTGTCAAGACAGTGGTATAAGTGACCCATCTTGGAAACAGACCTTCCAGCCCCAGTCAAACCTTTAGATGAATGTAGCACCAGCTAATGTCTTGACTGTAGTCTCATGAGAAACTCTGAGCCAGAACTATTCAGCTAAACTGCTACTGAATTCCTGACCTAGAGAAACTGTGAGATTCTAAATGTTTATTGTTTTCAGAAACTGAGTTTGGGGTAATTTGTTATGTAGCAATAGAGATCTCATATGGCACTCCTGCTACCCCAACCTTGGAAAAGCAAATCCGTATCTATTATAGTTTATGAACAGTATTATCCTGACAACATCAAGGGGAAAGAGTCCCAGACCAACAGTGACACAGGCCTTAGGGGTAGGAAATTTTTCTGGTTTTATTTGTTTGCTTTTTTTTTTTTTTTAACATCTTTATTGGGGTATAATTGCTTTACAGTGGTGTGTTAGTTTCTGCTTTATAACAAAGTGAATCAGTTATACATATACATATGTTCCCATATCTCTTCCCTCTTCCGTCTCCCTGCTTTTGTTTTTTAAAGAAATGGAGGAAATGAACTTCCAAAGCAATTGAAAATAGATATATTTTATCAACTACGAGCAATTTTGGCCAAATTGGCAATTTTGTTCACTTGAGCAGCAGGATAGTATAATGGGAAGAGTACAGAGTTTTGAGCCAAGCTGTCTGTGCTCAGATACCAGCTTTTACCAGCTGGGTGATCCTGGGGAAATTGCTTTACCTCTCAGCCTTAGTTTTCTCGTCTGTAAAATGGAATAATAATAATAGTACCCACCTTATACAAAACAGTTAATAAAGGCAATAACTTAGGACTGTGTTTGGCACACAGTAAGATTAAGTTCCTACTTTTGAGAATACAGGGGTGGGAATATAACATGAAGTGTCCCATAGTTGAATTACGACACATGTTGAAAGATGCAGCCTCTCAGGAAATGGGAACTCAGAACTTGTATGACAAAGAGAAGACTGCGCTTTCATAACCTACCTTCCTGAACCTTTAGACATACATGAACATAATAAACTTCAGGAGGAAAGGTAACTGTTCCTAGCTACAGAAGGGACACTAAGAGCGGATGACTTGTTCAGGGCCATATGACTCATGGAAACTATGATTGCCACATCACTTCCAGCAGTGCTGCTGTCCTCTTTCCTTTCATTTACACCTGCATTTTACATGGAGAAGGTGACCTAAGTCATATTGTCAAGAAGTCATCTCAGAAAGTGCCACAAGGATTTCCTGAAGTACACGGTGTTTTCAACTCTATTTGATAAATACATAAAGGCTAAAAGGCTAAAGGACATGTTAACAGGATTTTGAGCTCTGCATTTGACGTGACATTTTCTAAGAAGCCTTCAATGGACTTAGTCCTGTATTAGGCAGAGATGGCCTCCTCTTCTGTTCTAAAGGAGCTTGAAATCCCTGTGCCTGTTTTTACTTCCTGGTACAATAACCAAACATGAGCATATTGTGGGGTGCCCATCCTGAGCCAAAGCCTTGAGAGGTTGGACCTTGATCTCCTCTTCCCCTTCCTCCCCTCCCTCTCCTCTTTCTCCCCCCTTGTTTCCCTATCCACCCTCTTTCTCCTAAATGATGCTACATAGGCTGAGTCAATATCTCTTTTTAAAATAAAAAACAAGTGTCAACATTGATGAATCACAGTGACAGGTCAAATTTGAGACTCCAACATTTGCTTTTGTCACAGGGTTTTTCAGTTACATTCTGGGGACCCAGATCCTGTCACTCGACCCTGGAAAAGCAAATCTGTATTATCCTGACAACTTCTGGTGAAAAGAATCCCAGACCAGCAGTGCCTCGGGCCTCGGGAATAGGAATTTCTAGAAGAAGAAAAAAAAAAAAAGAGGCATTTTTTTTTTCTAACATCTTTATTGGAGTATAATTGCTTTACAATGTTGTGTTAGTTTCTGCTGTATAACAAAGTGAATCAGCTTTGATCCAGTTGCCCTTCGTATTGTTGTCTCCCTGTCCAATTTGCTAGAAAATTTCCCACTGGCTCTTGGCTTACTCTCAAATTGGAGTGCAGTCTTTCAGAGATTACTCTGTATGCTAAGAGACAAGGAACTCTTTATTACACAGAATGGGGAGGCCCTGGCTTCTAGGAAGGGCAGATGGAGGCTCTGGACACTGTGCCTTAGGCCCGCCCCTCCCTCCAGGGCACTCTCGGGCTCCTCCCTCTCCCAGTGGAGGGGGAAGGACCATGGGGACCCCTTTACTTAGGCTGGAGGGAGAATGCGATTTAAACTCAGTAACAATTAAGGCAACCCCTCCCCTGACTGGGGGGCCCCCTCACACAGCTACCCCTGCAGCAAGATAACACTTCTAGACGGGAATTCCAGTGGGAGGTGGGGATCCTCCTTCTTTACCCACTTTTCTCAAAATATGAGAATTTTCAAACAAGGGAAGAAGTCTCAGATAATATTTTCTTCTCTTCATGTCCACTTCATCTTTCATTTATCTTGCTTCCCTTCACTTACACTCGCTGAAAAGACCTAGATTTGCAGACACCATCTTCAACGTTATCACAACAAACATTTATGTAGTGCTTCCATATTAATTCATTTAGACCTCACAATGACGCTATGAGGCAGGTACTACTGTGTTCCCCATTTTAGAGATCTGAAAACTGAGGCACAGAGAGATGAAGTGACTTTCCCAGGGTCACAAAGCCCAGAGTTGACCCCAACGGGTCAGACTGCAGAACCTGAATTCTCAAACCTCTGGTGACCCACATCACTTCCCTCTTGTGATTTATTTCTCTTTAGAAATTCATTCTTCCCTAAAATTTGTTTTTGACGGGTGGGCTTATGTGCTGCAGCTCCCATTTCAGTTTCCTCCTAGTCCTGGGTGAATTATGCAGTGAAATAAGGTGAAGCCCTTGCCAACAGCCTGATCCCCCCGATGTATACCTTCTCCTATTTAAGGCCCAACCCAGTCATGCAGGAGCAGTCCTGCTAAGAATGCTAGGTCAAGCCTGATTTGATCGCAGATTCACAATTTCTGCAGGAATACAGCCCTTCCTCAGTATCTGCGGGGGACTCGTTCCAGAACCCCCGAGGATACCCGAATCTAAGGATGCTCAAGTCCCTTGTATAGATTACATTTGCATATAACCTAAGCACATCCTCCATATTCTTTAAATCATCTTGAGATTACTTATAACAATATGATGTAAATGTGGTATAAATTATTGTAAGTACAGTGTAAATGATATGTAAATAGTTGGCAGTATGTGGCAAATCCAAGGTCCAAGGTTTTGCTTTTTGGAACTTTTTGGTATCTGCCCCCCCGTCTCAGTTTCTATCTACAGTTGATTGAATACACGGATGTGAACCTCAGATATGGAAGTGGAGGCTTTGTCTCCTGCTGGCTGCAAATAGCAAAGTCTTCCAGAGTTAAGCTATTTTCTTTAGGAAGAGTGGACGGAGGGAGGGAGGGAGGGAGGGAGAGAGGAAAGAAGGAAGAATAGAAGGAAAGAAGAGAAGAAGAGACAAGAGAGAGGAAGGGAAAAAGGAAAGAAGGGAGGGAGGGAGAGAGAGAGAAGAGAAAGAGGAAGGAAACAGGGAGGGAACTAATGGAAAGGAGGGAAGATAGCAGAAAAGAATATTCACTGGCATGGTGACCATGAATTTCTCAGGGAAGATGTTCTTTCAGGCCTCCTAAACCTGACCGTTTCTGCAGCAGGCTTCTTTTTCCCCTTGATTGGGTCATGCTAACTTTCGTCGTGCTGAGACTTTACGTTTGGAAGCCCGGTTATGTTCTTCAGGTTTCCTCTCTAAAAAGAAGGAATGGGAAAAAAATGTAGCAATTTAATTAAAACACATCAGATCAAATCAAGGTTCGGAGCCCAGAGCTGTAAAGGGGTCCCTCAGAGACCCTGAGACTTTCTTGGGGCTGCCAAAGTGTTTAGCGTCAGAAGTCACTCCTCACGGAGTGTCTGATTTCCCCATCGGGTAACACGCAGCCTGCCTGAGACACCAGCAGGACAGTGCTCGAAAAGCACCTGGACCTGGAGGGCACACGAGGGGGCCTCTTTCTAGCTTCCTCTATTGCAAAGACAGAATCATTTCGAGAGAACAGTGGGGAACACACGCCTTTCGAGTTTGCAGAGGTTCTACGCCATGGCGTCTGTCTTTCTCCATCCTCTCTTGGGGTCCGTTTCTCCTTTTTGCTTCTTCTCTTCTCCATCGCAAGGTGCATCTCCCTGGAATGTTGTCTTTGCTCCCTGCCTGCCAGGTAGTGAATTCCCTTCCAGCCCTGAAACTCAGTGATTCTCCCAGTGATGGGAACTTTTGTCTCTGCTGTTTCCAGGCTCTGATCCAGCTCAGATCTCGAGTCCCTTGCAGTACGATTTGACACCTTCAGGAGGTAGCAGGGGGCTGGCCTGACCAGACTAGGGTTTGTGGAATCGCTTACAGAATAAGGCTCAGTTCCAGCATTCCAGTCCGGAGACAGTCATCAGTCTTAAATTATTCACATTATTTATAGCTTCAGTACCATTTCAAATAATATGTACCACTGGTTACTGAATATTCATCAGATGCTGAGTACGTACTAATCGCTTGTGAGTGTTCCTTGTTGCCCATTCAGTAGTATTTATGCACACAATCTTATTTAGTTTCACTTAATCCTCATACAACCCTAAAAAGTAGCTATTTAATGCCCATTTTACAGATGAGGAGACGGTTAAGCCCAGGGCGGTTAAGTAACTTGCTTAAGATCACTCTACCAGTACGTGGAGGTATCTGAAGTCTAACTAACCCTGGCTTGTCTTCATCTGTAATCATACCTCCAACAGAACTAGCTACCAAGTATTACACACATCCTATAACTGTGCTGGAAGTTTAAGGTGTGTAGTTTGATTTAGTCCTCATAATCACCTTGCAAGATGGGAGGGTTGACTCCATTTTTCAGGTAAGGAAACTGAGGGTTAGAGAGGTTGAAAATGACCACTCTGGTATATCCGCTGAAGTCCAATAATTGTTTAGAACAGCTCTGAACTTCACCGCCAAAACACAAAAGAAGTTTCTATAACATGCATTTAAAGGCTTTTTGTTTTTCAACATAGCAGAGCAGCTGCATTTATTTTGAGCACATGGTTGTTTAAAATTACCCCCTGAGACAGCACACCTGATGTGGATGCCTGGGAATGGACTTGGAGAAGGTGCAGACCCGACTGCTGGGATTACTGGAGAGAGTGGAAACAGTCTATTTTGATGAATACAGGGGGAGCTAACCGAGGCATAAATGGGGGGCTACATTTTGACGTTCCTCTGAGTGAAAAAGAGGGGAAGATTCTCAAGAAGAACATGAACTCCCAACAAGACTTCAAGATTTGTTTTCAAATCTTGCAAATTTACAGCTGAGTGTTTGGAGGACCAAAATAAGGTCAGTAGTCTGTCATGAGAAAGGAGAGTTGAATCTCAGTTTCAAGCCCTCCGCATCATACTTGATATATGCACATCCTTCTTTTTCTCATTCAATCTTGGTTTTATATTAAGCAGTTTTGGGTGCAGTTTGGGTTTCGAACCACGCACCTATTGGTCATTCCCTACCTTGAAGTACCTTTCACTAATAAATCTCTGTAAATGGATATGACCAAGTTCAAGTGAAATATTTTAAAATGTCACTTACAAAAATACTGGGGGGAAAATCTGTATGTTGCCTCCATGGTTTCTTAACTCATTTCAACTAGGCACATGGACCCAGTCCTGCAATGAAGTCTCCTACATTGCCATTTCCTGAAAGTATTTGTAGTGGAGCTAACATGATTTGCTCAGCTGTAAATCCTCTATTCTGGGCACTATGTAAGTATTCAGAGGGACATTTTGGTTCAAATGCCAATGTTTTGCTTTAAAGAACAGTGAGCAAAAATAGACTTTGGTTTTTAAAATTTAAAGCCAAGGTAAAGTTAGACGTGATGATGGGCTGGAAGAAGAAAGGTATATCTTGTTTTATTGAGAACTTAACCATGTGCCAGTTATTGTTTTAAGTGCATTTGTGTTTCTTCTCATTAAAAAAAAAAAAAAAAGACCAAAAACAAACAGCAGAGAACACCTATAAGACAGGTACTATTGTCATTCCCATTTTACAGATAAGAAAACTGAGAAAGAGAAAGATTACGCAGCATGCTCAAATTCATATAACTGGCTAATGATAGAACTGGGATTTGAACCCAGGTGACCCTAACTCCAGACTAGACACTGTCTTTATGTTATACTGCTCTATGAAGGAAATAAGACCCCTGTATCATTCTGGGGCACCACTCACTGAAGAAAATTTTAGTTTGTAGAAATCCGTAGAAAAAGCCAGTCCTGAGGACCAGCTTCCTACAGCCCCAGCTGACAGATGGCTGTGCTTGCACCAACACTCTAAGAGACTTCGTGCCTCCTATGAATAGGCTGAAAACTCATAGAATAATCTGGCGGCGTTTTGGCTCCTCTAGAAATGTGTCAGAGAATTGGAAAGAGCACTGAGTCTGGAGTCTGAAAGTTTGTGTTCCAGTTCTAGCTCCATCCATCAGTGGCCACTGGAACCCCGGATAAATCACTTACACTGTTAAGTATCAGTAAAATAGGCAACAGTAACACTTCTGTCTACTTAAACAAACTTTAAAAACTCTTCTATGATCTACAGAGATTGAGAGAAAAGAGTAAAGTCCAACATCATCATAATTTTGAGACCTTATAAACTTTAGATTAAAGGGATCTAGATGCCATGTCTTTCCCGGACCACTGAGGAGTGAAATTAAAATGATTTTAGACTTACTGGAACTAAGGAGAAAACTTGGCTTTGGATTTTAATTTCCTTTTAAGTAAAATCCTAGTATTCAAAGCTAGGTGATTTTGCCATAGGCAGTGGCATTGGAAGTGTTCTTACCTGCCTGAAAATGCTTGCAGCTACTTCAAATATGATTCTATAATAATATTTTAACAGTGGTCAAGATATATTTACAGCCTTCCTTTGCAGAACAGCAGCTTAAAACACTGGGGGAAGAATATATCTTCTGTTTATGTCTATCAAGATGTTCTATTTCTTTTGGTGTCATTTTTATAAATTGAGCTTGTCTAGAAACTTGTCCTTTTAAGTAAAATTCCGAATTTATTGGCATCAAGTTTAGAAAATATCCTCTCTCTTTTTGTTTTCCACGGCATATATAGCAGTAGGCCTTTTTCATTCCTGATGTATGCCTCCTTTCTTTTTTTTTCTCGATTAGTCTTGGTGGGGGTCGATCAGTTTTATCAGTGTTTTCAAAGAATCAAGCTTTGACTTTGTCCGTCTTCTTGATTGTATGTGTGTTTCTTATTTCCTTGATTTCTACTTTTATTTTTCATAATTTTCTTCTACTTTCTTTGGGTACCCTTCTTTTTGTAACTTCTTGAGGTGGAAACTTAGATCAATTGAGATTGCAACCATTCTTCCTTTCTAACATACACAGTTAAAGCTATACATTTACTTCTTTTTTAAAAAAATGGATTTATTTATTTATTTTATTTTTGGCTGCGTTGGGTCTTCGTTGCTGCATGTGCGGGCTTTCTCTAGTTGTGGTGAGTGGGGGCTACTCTTTGTTGCAGCGCGCGGGCTTCTCATTGTGGTGACTTCTCTTGTTGCAGAGCACAGGCTCTAGGCACACGGGCTTCACTAGTTGTGGCTCGTGGGCTTAGTTGCTCCACTGCATGTGGGATCTTCCCAGACCAGGGCTCGAACCCACGTTCCCTGCTTTGGCAGGCAGATTCTTAACCACTGCGCCACCAGGGAAGTCCCTATACATTTACTTCCAAACACAGCTTTAACTATATTCCACAAGTTTTGGTATATTAAATTTTTATTATCATTCAATGAAAAATATTTTCTAATTTTCACTGTGATTTCACCTTTAACCCATGAGTTATTTGGAAGCATATTGTTTCAATTCCAAACATTTGGGAATTTTCTAGTCATCCTTCTGTTGCTGATTCTAGCTCAATTTCATTGTGCATAGAGAACATATTCAGTATGATGTGAATTCTTTGAAACTTGCTGAGACTTGATTGTGTGCAACACTGGCAAGTTGCTTAACCTCTCCGTGCCTCAATTTCCTTGTCTGTAAAATGGAGATAATAATAGTGTCTTCGTCAAAGAAGTCCTGTGAGCATTAAGTTTGGTAATGTATTAAAAAACAGTACCTGCCACATAGTCAGTACTCGGCACCATCAGTAAATGTTAGCTATTATTAATTATTAATTAATTTTGTTACTGGTTACTGTGTTGGATCTAATATAAGCATCCATTGCCTGTCGCTAGCCCACCTTGCCTGTCTGCTCTCATTTGCTGTTAAACTGTAAGACATGTGTCTTAAATATCACATAAGTCTCACGGCATTCCCAAGAAATAGGCACTATTAATATCTGTGTCCTACCAACATGGGGATTAAGGTACAAACTAGGTTAAGAAACTTGAATGGAAGACTCTGTTTCTCAAGATATTAGCAACAGCCTGTCCTCAGTTCACATTTATATTCCTAGCTCATATTTCGTTCCATACAGATAAAGTAAGTAATAATTTTGGAATCAAGTGGTTTTGTGGTTGACATTTTTGTTGGGTGCTCCCTGTGGATATCTACATCTTTCAGGCCAATCTGTTCCCCCATCGGTAGGTTAGCCTCACCTCAGCCACTCAGTTTCAGTCTGAAAAAAGGCAGAGTCCTGGAGAGCTGAAAATATGCCCAGGTTCCCAGCCCTTAACACCCTCCAAAGACAAAATCCATCGTCGTCACCTTGTGGGAACTCAACAAATAGTGGCTGATAGACCGTCATGGTATCAGTTCTGAAAATAAGCACAGACATTTTTGGTTACCAGCCCACCGTCACCCAAGTCGTAAAGAGAGTGAAATCAACATTCTTTTCCATTCATTGGGCATAAATTGTTATGGCTGTTTCCAAGGATGCATGGTACACGTGTAACGTGGGGGTCTTTCAGGAAAATTTGACATCAAGCCTAGAGTCTTGAGAGACCAGTTTGTATTTTCAAAGAACATTGAAGACTTTACCATATTTCATAAATGGCATTTCCAAAACCATATTGGCACTAGTTTCTCAACCTATTTTACAACATGCAACACCTGGTCTCTTGCTTAGTGTGATTTCAAAGGGGCTGGTATGATTCTTCTGAGTATCCTAAATCTCCCTGGATGTCCTGTAATTGCACAATTTTATTCCCTTATTCCTTTAACATGTCACCTCCTACTTTGTTTATTGGTTCTAGTATACAATCCCTTGGGAAAGATAACATTAAATTTCATGAATTGTTCATACTGTGGATGAGTGAGTTTATTAGATTGGCTCCGAAGAGCTTGTTTAGGTTCAGATTTAGGAGGGGGAAGGGAGAGAAAGGAGGATATAGGTAAAATGGGCATCTGGGTTTGGGAGTGCTAGGTGAAAGAGCCCTGTCTTCTGAGGCTCTGCGTGTGATAGCCAAGGAAGCTTCATGTTTTGCCTGAGGCTGCCTCTGCCCACATCCTCCAACCGCACGCACATCCACATGCCATTTAATTAGATAATTGTTGTAAACCTTTAGCAGTAACACTGTTACTGTTATGTCAAAATGTTCTATTTTTATATTAAAAATTGCTCTTTTTCTGGTCCTTGGGTGCACAATTTGTATTCATCCCTGGTCTTAGAGAGCTTTTGGGGTTGTATCTAGTCTTGATGACAAAGAAGAGTTGAGAACAGGGAAGTGAGGGGATTTGAAGAATGTCAGTTAGAACTGTCACTGTGGGAGACACCTAGGGCTCATTCAGCTCTATTTTTTTTTAAATAAATTTATTTTATTTATTTTGTGGGGCCGCTTTGGGTCTTTGTTGCTACACATGGGCTTTCTCTAGTTGCGGTGAGTGGGAGCTACTCTTTGTTGTGGCGTGCGTGCTTCTCATTGTGGTGGCTTCTCGTTGCAGAGCACGGGCTCTAGGCATGTGGACTTCAGTAGTTGTGGTGCGCGGACTCAGTGGTTGTGGCTCGTGGGCTCTAGAGTGCAGGCTCAGTAGTTGTGGCACACATGCTCCGTGGCATGTGGGATCTTCCCGGAGCAGGGCTCAAACCTGTGTCCCCTGCATTGGCAGGCGGATTCTTAACCACTGCGCCACCAGGGAAGTCCTCATTCAGCTCTATTGCCTCTTTCTGCCATGATACTCGGGAACAAGTGGCAGAACTTCTTTTCATGGACCTGCCCTGCACCCACCTGGCAGATGAACTGATGCTCTTCATTCTGCTGGTAAAACAAAGCTGCTGATGCCCTTGACACCTTGAATGCTCATAACTGCCAGTTCTTTAGTGGTTACCAGTTGGCAGTTGTATTTATTTCTACACTGTCAATGCTGGTTATACCTATTGTTGTAATTCCATAACTTAATTAAATAATGTGTACATGAATGAAATATGAGCATGAAAGGCAAGACCTAATTTGAATGCTGGCAAAGACTTACTAGGAGAATCTCTTAGAAATGCTATCAAAATAAGTATGGGCAAGAATTATCAAAGACTGGTAAGGTATTAATATTTGTGGAAATACAGACAAGTTCTGCCCTCAGATTGCTTTTTCTGTGATCTTTAAGTTCTTGCTCTGCTGTTAAAGATCTAAAACTAGAAGCCATTGACTATACATTTAGGGTGTGGTTTATGCCAGAAAGAACATGCAGAGCTCAGTCAGCAGACCCACACTCAGAAAAGGCATTGGTCCTCCATCAGAAGATCTGCAGTGCACTTACTTTTATTTTTATATATATATATATATATATATATATATTTTTTTTTTTTTTTTTTTATTTTTGCGGTACGCGGGCCTCTCACTGTTGTGGCCTCTCCCGTTGCGGAGCGCAGGCTCCGGATGCACAGGCTCCGTGGCCATGGCTCACGGACCCAGCCGCTCTGTGGCATGTGGGATCTTCCCGGACCGGGGCACGAACCCGTGTCTCCTGCATTGGTAGGCAGACTCTCAACCACTGCGCCACCAGGGAAGCCCTACTTTTATATATTTTAAGTTAACAAGGTGCTTAAAGTATATACCTATGATGTTTATGCTCCTCCCTTTATTCAGCTTTTTAGTTAATCAACTAACTACTTTGTCTCAATGGCTTCTACTGTAGTTAGAAAGGTGTCTGTTCTTCTTTATGTGGAACTCAAAGGGCTTACTTTGTATCTAGACTCTGTCTAATTAACCAGTATTATCTCACTCAATCCTCACAACAACCAAAGAAGTAGGCTTCATTACTATCTTCATTTTATAGGCAAATAGAGACAGAGAAAGGGAAAGTATGTTGACCAAAGTAACACAGTAGATAGTAGATCCAGATTCTAAAGATTGACCCAGTGCTCATAACCATTGTGCTATTTATTTTTAAATATCTTAAGTCGTTTTCTGGCTTATTATGTGTATGGCTTCTTTTGGGGGACAGCGATGCTGGGGAGCAAAATTGACTGCCTGCCAATATTCCTTTATTTCCAGAAGGTGATAAAACACTAGTCGTTTCAGACACCGTGCTGAGGACAATTCTGTTAAATCTTGTGAAAGAGACAGTGTGGAATATGCCGGACTTTGCACCTCAGACCAATAATCATTAATGTAGATAAACACAGACGTGAGTGTACGTGTGTGTGTGAGCACAGGCGCACATGTGTCCTCATTCCCTGTGGCTCACTGATGAGGAACTGGTATTTTAGTGCCCTTTTGTGCCACTGTGCTTTTAACTGCTGTTAAGATAAGGAGTAATGTCCCTCCAGCTGTACATAATAATGTTGTAATTCCATCAAGGGGCTTTGATAACTTCATAAACCCTGACAGAAAAGCTTGAGTGGATTTTCATGTCACCATAACACCAAGATGGAATTACAGCCTTAATTTACTGGGTGTACATTTTGGGGGGTACATTATTTAATGTTAAATCCTGTTAAAAACAGATCAGCTGATGCCGTCTGGCTCTATTTTGTAGTGGCATCCCAGCCTCCCCACAATTTTTGATCTTCGATTATTATTTTCTTCATTGTCCTAATTACCCTGCTCATCACCATGGTGAATATCTTGTATCCATCATACCTTCCTTTTTTTAGTTTACAGAGTGCTTTCTCTTCCCATTCATGATCCTGGTAGCCTCATAAGAACCTCAATACTTGCTTTTTTCTCTCCCCTGGAACATCTGAAATTTAGTTATTTGTGTTATATGGAACATATGTACGTTGGTCATTTTTTAAGAATAAAAGCAATGTGAGCCCTCTGAAAATTTTCAGACAGGGCAGGAAGGCGTAAGATGAAAAGTAAAGTTTCCTGTCCTTCTGCCTTCCCATAGTGCCTCTCCCCACAGGTGATCCCTGTTAATAGTTTCTTTATATCATTCCAAAAAAATTATTCATATACCATAATTTATAGCATCCCAGAAAAAATAGTATACATTTCTTTGCCTGTCTATTCATTTATCTGTCCATCTCTCCTTTTCTGTTTATCCAAATGAGAAATGATCTGCCCCATGTCATTTTAAAATACTTAATTATATATCCTAGGCATCTTTCCATGTCATTATAAGTAG
Source organism: Stenella coeruleoalba (assembly GCF_951394435.1). Classification (NCBI taxonomy): domain Eukaryota; kingdom Metazoa; phylum Chordata; class Mammalia; order Artiodactyla; family Delphinidae; genus Stenella; species Stenella coeruleoalba. Next base: position 57,959,660 of record NC_137155.1, read on the forward strand.
TTTTCCATCATTTTTGTAGCCACCACATAACAATGTCAGTCATTTAAAAGTCTGTTTTCCAGATATTATTTTAGGTTTTAAAATGCGTGAGTCAAGGGTACCTCAGGTTGAAGAGGTAGGCTTACAGTAGCCAGATCTTGTCAGGACATATCTCAATCCAATCCACCAGAGAAAAAAGGAAATTTCTTTCTTATTTTGTAAATGATTTCCTATATTCTGTGTTTAATATAAACATAGAGCCTCCTGAAAATGTCATGCAATGCCACATTTCTGCGTGACTGGGAGCAGTTGAGACAGGGAGGCGTTCTGGACCAGGTGCCTGGAGACCAGCCATGTAACCTTGAGCCTTTCTGGGCCTCTGTTTCGTTTTTTGGGGGTGTGGGAGGGTACATTTATCTAGACCTCAGTTTCTCCATCTGCAAAAGAGGGCAATTCAATAGATCTAATAGAGGCTGAATGAAGGTTAGAAGCATGGGCTCATTTTGAATTCCAGCTCCAGCGCTGATTCACCATGTTGGGCAAGTTACTTAACCCCTCTGAGCTCAGTTTTCTCACCTGTAAAATGGGATTAATCGTATCTGCCTCATATGAATGCTGTGGTCATTAAAAGAGATGCTTATTTTTGCCTTGATAAATGGCTTAATGAGTATTCTAAGGCTGCTTCACAGTTTATAGTTGATGAAGTAGCTTTCCTTAGACGAAGCTGAATTTTTCAGCTTTCAGGAAAGCTATTGTCTTTCCATAACTTAGCATTTATTATTGTCCCTTAGATCACAAACTTCTAATGTAATGAAATTGATTTTGAAATGTGACTTACAAGAGTTGGTCTCATTGCCTTATAGTTACATTATTGTTTGTTATTTTCTCTATCATAGCCAGGCACATGGTGGTTGCTTTGTAATCCTGGTTGATCCAGAGATTTGTGAACTTTGGATGTTGTACTGGGACGCTAGCTATAGAGGCTTTTCATGAATTCCTGACTTTGGGAGAAAAGTCTGCGCTCTCAGATGTGTGTTCCAGCCCACTTTCCGAAACTCTAATCCCTTCTCTTTTTAACAGAGAAGAACAACAGTCTAATTTGGATTTCCTAGTGTGCATGACTTTTTAATTTAACTTTTGCTCTGATAGACTTCCTGCGAGCTGATGTGTAATCCATAAAACACAGAATTAGCAGGCTGACACACTGGCCTAGTGCTTTGCGTTATGTTAAAAAAAAAAAGGCAGCAATATATTTTCTTAGGAAAACAAGTTTCTCTGGAGGACAGGTCTCCTAAGATAAACAGTGAGTTCTGGAGAGACATACAGGATAAGGCCTAGGCTCACCTCTGCACAGCGCTGACCCTGCAGAGCTGTCATTTGGAAAGTACACTGTTGTCTCCTAAAGATATTGCTGCGCATCCCAAGCTGGGAGCAGAGAAGGGAGTGTGGGGCAGGGCGGAGAGAGATCCATTAACCCGGTTGGTGTACAGAGGCAGCCAGAGACAATATAAATCTGGGAACTGCTCTGCGCGGTGAACGCCCCTGCAGAAGTTAGAGTAACAGACAAATTAGCATAATGTAATTGGCTGGTGGGGTCAGCCCCTGTCTGTGAGCACAAGCCGTTGGGAAGGTCGGGAGAGGCAGATAAAGGATTGTGGGGGGCAGCATTTTGTCTGTCACTGTGAAGGCGTTTTCATCTCACCACTGCATAGATCAGTATTATAGCCCTGGAGACAACCGTCTCCAAGTTAGTAAAGTTTCCATTTTTGAAAAATTCTTTCCTTGAAAACAAAATCTCAAAAATCCACTTCACTTCCCCTGGCCCCCAAACCCAAAGCAAACAAAATAAAACAATATAAGTAAAAAAGAATAGAAGAAGGTTTCCTTTTTTCTCTACTCAGCTACTTAACTCTCTCCACCGACTTTTGGAAGCTCCTTCTGGAACTTTGAAAACTGCGCGGTATCTTTTGACTAGTGAGTCTCTGGGTGATTAGTTTGTCTAAATGACTTCACTCATTGCCTACTTGTTGTGCAAGCGCTACCTAATCCTTTCTGTGGGCAAGCTGAGATATATGTCTTTTTTTCTGGCCTAAGAGCTACACTTGCCTGTACAGAAAAGGACGCAGAGACACTCCCCTGCTGGGACAGAGGTGTTTTCCCTGCGCCATTTTGTTGCTCACGTTATTTTCAGAAACTTAGGAGAAGACCATCTACTGCGGCTGCCGTATATTTTTTAAAGTTTCGTTTGCTTTCTTTACCTCCCTTAAATTTTCTTTCAAACTTCAGGAGCTGAGTTGAGCTAATCAACATTGTTAACTAACTTCTCTGGTCAAGTTGATTGTCATCATTGTCTGGGACAATCCCCACTCTCGCTGTATCTGTATTCTCCACTGTCTTCAGGTCCCATTCCCCTTTCCTTCCATAGTCACCCACTGCAGTGTACTCATTATATTCTTAAGTCTCCACGTATCCTTATAAAAATACACTTGTGTGTATCTGTGTGTGTGGAGTGGCAATGTGCTATCAATCATCTGCTGTTACTTTTTTCATGCAACACTCTTTTAAAGATTCACCCTTGTTGCATACTTCTTCATTGCTTCTAACTGCTATATAGCATTTTATGGTATGAATCCACCCATCCTATTTATCTATTACCACAAACAAGTTTAGAACATTTTCATCACCCCAGAAAGAAACCTCATACCTATTAGGCATCACTTCCCATCCTCCATCACTCCAGTCCTAGGCAACCATAATCTACTTTCTGTCACTATGGATTTGTCTATCCTGGACATTTCATATAAATGGAGTCATATAATACGTGGGCTTTTGTGACTGACTTCTTTTATTTACCATAATGTTTTCAAGGTTCATCTATTTTGTATCATGTATCAGTACTTTTTATGGCCAAATACTTGTCCATTGTATGGATAAACTTTTTTTTGTTTATCCATTCATCAGTTGATGGACATTTGTGTTGTTTCCACTTTTCAGCTATTATGAATAATGCTGGTATGAACATTTGGGCACACATTTTTTTGTGGACATAAGTTTTTTGTATGGCTTGGGAATATACCTAGCAGTGGAATTGCTGGGTCCTATGGTAGCTCTATGTTTAACGTTTTGCTGAACTGCCAGACTGTTTTCCAAAGTGGCTGTACCATTTTACAATCCTAACAGTTTGAGGATTCCAATTAGGGTTCTTTCTTGCAGGGACAGACTGCCCTGGCCTGACAGGTGGTCAAGACCTTATTGAGGCGAATGGGAGGATGTGCATGGAGCTTGTATGTTATATGTAGGCTGCAGTCTCTTTATCTCCAATAGGACATATTTATCTGTCTATCTCTAGAGAGAGAGAGGAGAGAAGAGAGAGAGAGAGAGATAGGACTAGGAAATCTGAAGCTTATAGAGCAGATCAGCAGCCTGGAAATTTGGGTAAGAGTCGATGAGTCCAAAATCTATAGGCTGGAAACTCAGGCAGAGTTTCTATACTGCAGTCTTGAGGCAGAATTGCTTCTTTTTTGGGAAACCTCAGTCTTTGTTCTTAAGGCCTTCAACTGATTGCATGAGGCCCACCCGCATTATGGAGGGTAATCTGCTTTACTCAAAGTCTATTGATATTAATGTTAATCACATTTTAAAAGTTCATTCACAGCAACATCTAGACTGGTGTTTGACCAAACAACTGATGACCAAAGCCTAGCATAGTTGACACATAAAGTTTACCATCACACCTCTGGACTCTTGAACCACTCACTTGGCCTGTACTCATATGTAGGCTAATGACCTCTGGCATTGTCTTCTTCTGACATTTAACTTCATAAGTATATAAGGTTTGTCTTGCCAACTTCTTGAAGACAGGCATCATATCTTATACTTCCAGTGCATTCCCCAAAATGCCTAGTGGGGTAATCCACATGTCATGCTTAATAAACTATTGTCCAAACGTGAGTGCACAAAAGAAGTGGCTTTTTAAAAATAACATCAGTGTAAATCTTTGGGGTGAAGAATTGATCTTTGGTATTTTGCATCCCATTCTCTTTACCCCCCAGTTACAAACCAAAAGACTTGAACAAATTCTCCAGACAATTTTTGATTTGAATTTTAGTAGCATCAGTTTTTTGGCCAGGCAAGCATTTCATTTCCCTTCTCTGGTATCAACTTGAGTTTAAACTCTGAAACTGACCTATAAATTTGATGCTCTTCTGGTCATTTTCACACCTGAAACACCTGGCTATCGGTGAGACATTCTGTGTCTTGAAAGTGCCTTTTGATTCTTGCAGCCCCATCTTTCCTAGCCCTTTTTAGCTTCCTATTCCATACCCTGGACAATTATAAGAATGATGCCCCAATATATTTTGGGGTGTTTGATCCCAACTTTGGTGAAATGCAGTGGACCGAGTGAACTCTGTGGTTTTCCCAGTCACTGGCGAAATGTTCCTATGATGTATTAAACTGTCTCAAGCTTACACAATAGAATGACTGTTGTCAGTGACAGATGACATTCATGGTACCACCCTAAAAGCAAAGAATAATTACAGTCAGATAATTGAGCACCAGGGCATTGGTGGGGTCAAATGGAGTTAAAGAGAGCTAAGCATACAGAAACGTCCAACTCTAGGTCTTACATGTGTTGGGAACGTTCCAAAATTCAGAGCATAGAAATCCCCACCCATGATGCTAGCTAGCTCAGTAAAGTTTCCAGAACATCTGAATCTTTATTGCCCTTTGAAAAACATAGCAGATTCTTCTTTTACTCACATGGCCAACTGTCCTGAGGGCTAATTAACCAAAATCATATTTTTTTCCTAATTACTTCTTTGTTAAATACTACCACACCTTATTTTCTTTATCAGTTTTCCCTAAGCCAGAGACATCCAAACTTTCTCAGGTCCAGGCACTCTTAGTGTTTCAATAATTTTTTCATGGCACGCCTTGGCCAAAAGAAATACCATATCAGTCTGCTTATTAAGTAGTTAGGTCCAGACATCTTCATAAGTATACAAACATCTCAGTAACTATTTGAAATAAATAATACATAGATATTGAAAGAAAAAAGAAAACTTTTATATCATTCTTAAATAATTATAATTACTTAATGGGGTATTTGTACCTGTTGGACTTCCCACAAGTTCTCAAACCTTAGAGTCAGATTGGACACCACCACCCTTGTTTTCTGTTCCACATTTATTTTTGCGTGATATTTGCTTTTTATCATGGTGATCAACCAAAATCCAGCTTTGCAAAGATGTGATATAATCAAAGGAATGTAGCATGATCTAATGTTGAAACACTGATGGCCTCAAGTTTGCACAGTGTCCAGCAGATTGCCATGTTTCCCTCAAACTCTACAAGATCCTGCTGCAACCCTGTGAGTTCAGTGTGGCACCCTGGGGCATCTCAGTGCACAGTTTGGGAAATGCAACTCTAGGCATTAAATGTGAATTATTAGATCAAACATTAAATCTGTGAAATCTAGGAGGAATGGGACTTTCTGACTTGTCCTTAAGACTAAAATTTCTCTTCAAGCAGTCATATTCTGAGATTTATACCTATACACCTAGCTGTTCTTCATTTTCATAGGAAACTATATGTTTATGTTCAGGGTAGCATTTCTCCCCCTCTTCCTTTTCATTCTCTATTTTTTGAAATACATACAACTTGCCATTTCCCACTCTTTTTTTTTTTTTTTTTTGCGGTACGCGGGCCTCTCACTGCTGTGGTCTCTCCCGCTGCGGAGCACAGGCTCCGGACATGCAGGCTCAGCGGCCATGGCTCACGGGCCTAGCCGCTCCCCAGCACGTGGGATCCTCCCGGACCGGGGCACGAACCCATGTCCCCTGCATCGGCAGGCGGACCCTCAACCACTGCGCCACCAGGGAAGCCCTGCTATTTCCCACTCTTATTCCTTGTCAACAATCGTATGAGCCAGAACAGCCTGGTGAGCAATGCTGTTTACTTTATTGGTTGCCTGTTATTTTTGCACTGTCAACTTTCCGTTTTATTTTGGTTAGTAATTATTATTAAGCATCCTAAGGATGAGAAACCTAGTACAGAAACTACATATGGGGAAAGAGAAAATGCTGTTTTCTCACAGAGGTTACACACTGTGATGCTTGTAATTTCTGATGCTTTGCTTCAAGCCCTTAGCTGTTTGTGAGCCAGCAGATGTCACATGAACTAAGACCCCAGAGAGCATCAGCCACTTGCTTGGTTTCACGAGCCTGTGCTCTAGTGTCTGCAGTGGATTTTAATGCCGTGGCCTTTGGCTGCTTTTCTGAAGAAGTCTCATGACATCACTAAGCTTCAGGCTCAATGCTATTTTAGCCTTACTTTATGTCTCTTTTTATTCTAATAAAGATTCTGCCCCTGCTGCTTCTGCTGTTGTTGCTGCTGCCCTTGTTTCTCCCCCTCCTCCCTCTTCCGCCTTTTCTACCACCACCTCCTCCTTCCCCTCATTTTTCTTACGAAGGTGTCCACCATTTCTCTTGCAATATCTGAGCCCCAGGGGGCTAAACACCAAGCCCATTGGATGAGTGGCTACAGCAGCTGGAGGTCCATGGTGTCTCCCAAGTCCCCAGATCCAGGACATCTTTCCAACGGACAGGGAGACTGGGAATAGGAACGCTGCCCAGTTGTGGAGGTGGCGTAAGTCAAAGTTGGAATGAAAATGGCCATCCTTGGTCATTTGTTTCACGGTACAACCAAATAAATGACTCCCTCAGTTGCTGACCCTGCTCTCCTCCGTCCCTTCTGCATTTTCTAACTCCTCTCCCCCAGCATCGTCCCCCCTTCCATCTCTCTCATCCATCCTTTACTGCCTCAACGTCTCCACTCAAATTTTGCATTCCACCTTTGACTCCAGCCTGTAAAATGTTCTCGCCGCTGTCCCCAGTCAGGTGGAGGCTGCCATAACTCCTGTGTGATATCAATAACCCACGCTGGCAAAGCCAATGAGGTAATTTTCCCTGAAGCTCTAAATATAATTTAACAAGTTAAACACTGTAGCATTGTGGTAGATGCGCTATTAAGGGACTGTAAATTGCTTACATAGCATCAATAAACACAGTGCCCTAAAGCGAGGGGCTGTTAAGACTCTATAATCTAAAGCAGCACTAGGAGTATCACCCCAAGGCTTTAACTTCACGTCAGATAAAAACAAAGTGGCTGAAGTCTTTAGTTGATGCCAAATGTACTCAAGAACACAACAAGCTTCAGGGGGTAATTACTTTCTGAGTGCCTGATGCGGATTCGCTGAGCAACACATCTGTTATCATATTTGCCAATGATTAATTTGATTCTTCCATTTCCACAGAAAATGGGGGAAGTTGATGGTTACAAGTGCCAAGCCAATTGGTATATGGCCCCCAGAGAATAATGTATCATTTTCTTGGGATAAGAACAAAAGTTTTAGTATAATCTACTCTCACACTTTGGATTATACCCCATAGAATTATGTGTATAGAAAAAGATTTGGGGTAATTAAATTATCTTTGGCGTTGTTGAAAGGGTGCAGAGTTGTAAAAGTTAATGTCCTCTTTTGGAAGTGAAATAATTCGTGTTTCAGGTTTTGTAATCCTTAAAGCTTCTCTCCCCTTCTTTTCCCTTCCCCTGATGTGCACCCAACCCTAGTCAAATCCTTGCACAAAACATACTCCTTCTGCTGTTCCTTCCCAGGTTCATAACCTCAGCCAACTGGTGACTAACCCTTTCTGTGTTTTAACTATTATCCAGAGTATTTGGTCTAAAGTATTCGCATTTGAGTTCTGGAAAGCTCTTAGCATTTTACAAATGTTACCTCATTAATCACCACAACCATCAGACTGACAGTGTTTGCCTTATATTAAAAGCTGCGGAAAAAAGAAAGCTCACAGTGGCCTGGGGACCTGACCAAGGTTGCTTGGTGAGTCAGGGTGGGGAGAGGGAGAGGACTTGCCATCTCAGGCACCATTCCATCCCCCAGACCTTGCACCTTCTCACCGAGGAACACCCCTAAAACCCTCTGGGGTAGGGCCTTCAGGTCTGCAGGATCTCCGGGTCACCTTTGTGATTTCTGAATATTTTGTTCTTTGTTTCTAACAAGCTAGCTGAGGTACAGTTAAGCCTGAACAAAAGCTCCTGAATAAGATTAAAAAGTTTCCTTTGTTTCGTTACAATCAGGACCATCTTAAGATGATGGGGACTTTTCACCTTGTTCCTCTAGGCTCTAGTATAAGATACCAATCCCTGGAGGACAAGCAATAACTGTGAAAGAAGGATGCATCCACTGGGGTTCAGAAGAACAGGCAAGATGCCCTCTGCTTATTTACCACCAGCAATAGCAACTCACCTTTCAACTGGGTGGTCCTGAGATTGCCCCTCTGCCTTTTCAGCCCCATCCTTTGGGCTGCATGTTGTGTTGCTTTGGGACTTTTCTCATCGGGGTGCATCCGAATTCCGGCTAACTGGGTTCACAACAGAAAGATGGTTGAAGGAGGGGGATGACAGCATTATTTGACCTGGACCTAGCAGTCCACTTGGAATGGCATTGGTTCTGGGGCTGCGTTGACATTCATTCTCTGTTGTGAAGGTAGGCAAGATCTGGGAGATATTGATACTTTTTACACATAGATGACTAAAACTGCTTCCAGCTGGTCCAGGCATCTCTGCTGGGAAATAGGCCACACTTCAGGAGATGTTTCAATTGATACCAGTATGCCAGGCTCACTACTACGCATCTATCACTAAGCATGGGGGCGGGGGGTGATTCAATTTTCTCTCCTGGCTTTCTTCATGCTAAGAAGATACACTCAAAGTACGCTACTTTTGATGATAAATTATAAAAATCCTAAGATCAAAAAATTTTCTAAACAAGAACAACTTCATCTGAATTCTGAGATGCTTTAGTTAATTTCCAAATTCTGTGGCACTGCAGGATTCCCCCTCTTCTCACCCATTCCTAATTCATTTCTTAAAACACAATCTAGATATATCATGGGAGATGCACCATTACTTTCCCTTCTTTCAAGTAATGCATTTTTGTGTAAACATGTTGTTTATGACAGAATCTTTTTTTTTAAATTAATTTATTTTATTTATTTATTTTTGGCTGTATTGGGTCTTCGTTGCTGCGCGCGAGCTTTCTATAGTTGCAGCGAGCGGGGGCTACTCTTCGTTGCAGTGCACGGACTTCTCCTTGCGGTGGCTTGCTGCAGAGCACGGGCTCTAGGCCCGCGGGCTTCAGTAGTTGTGGTGCTCAGGCTCAGTAGTTGTGGCTCACGGGCTCTAGAGCGCAGGCTCAGTAGTTGCGGTGCAGGGGCTTAAGTTGCTCCACTGCATGTGGGATCTTCCTGGACCAGGGATCGAACCCATGTCCCCTGCATTGGCAGGCAGATTCTCAACCACTGCGCCACCAGGGAAGCCCCTATGACAGAATCTTTTACGGATGCTTTGTGTTGCCTTTGCTCAAGAAAATACATTTTAAGAGAATTCTCCCCAGCGTGGCATGTAATGTTTCATTAGCCAACATAACCTTGTTTATTTGCTTTTTAAAATTTTATTTGGGAAAGGAAATCAATTTGCACCCCTGACACGCTGCCAGGTTCCTGTTTATAAGCACACAATAGGCAGCTTGGAGGGGGCAAAAATAGATAGTTTATGATTTCAGCATTAAGTATGACACAATCTGTATATGAAACCATAGAGGCAACAGTGTTTTCCTGTCCCCGCAGTCACGCTCTGCAGTTTAAGCTTTTTTGTCAGCGCATTATCCAAGTATGCACGAAATAAGTGGCCCTAATTGTGCCGGGCACTTTAAGTGTGAGGAAGAATTGTCAGAACAAAAAGAGCTCTTAGCTGGGGTTTTTGTTGTTGTTGTTGTTTTAGAAAACACTTTAAGCAACTGGCTGGGACTCAGCCCTGTAACTGTGCTGTGCTCTGGGGTAAGCGTCCCTGCAACATAATTCAGAGTGTCCTCAGGCCCTCTGCTGTCAGAGATTCCGATGGGCTGGGGGGAGATGGGCAGGACCTGAAGGCCAGTGTGCCCAGCATCGAAGAGAATCCCTTCCCCCTCACTCTAGACCCCTAAGGGTGATGTGAGGAGATGGTCATCCTCTGGACTTGACCCTCACTCCTGCCTTCTTTGAGTGTTCATCTGCCTTTCTCTTGCCCAAGATGAAATCATTACATTATTGGTCCAACATATTCAGGTCCAAAGGTGACCCTGAGATAAAGTTACTCTCTCCACTTCACAGAAGTTAAACTCTCTACAATCATCCATTATAGCAGAAAGAACACTGAATTAGGAAGCAACAGCTCTAGAGTCTAGTCCTATTTCTGCCTTCATTTAGATGTGGGCCACTGGTGCGGTTGCTTCTCCTTCTCTGGCCTCCATTTTCTTCTCTCTAAAATCAAGGAGTTGGATTACAGGGTCTCTGTGGTATCTTTCATCTCTCAAGGTCTGAGAGCAGCTACGTATCAGCATCATAGAAATCTTCTCCTGGAACTCGGAGTTTCTTCTTTCCTGTCTTCGCAGCCTGCATGCAAGCTGGATCTCCTGTGTTGGGTTTTTCCATCTGTGGTCCTGTTTCTATTCCTGATGAGGTGGAGATAACTTCATCCCTCCTTTTCACTGCCCCAGTTTCCACTGTTTCAGTAATTATTTTAACTTCCGTGAATCTGCTTTTTCTTTGTTCCTTTTCATGGTCCTAAATTGCCACTGAAACCTACGCTTAAATCCTGCATAGTTCCGCTGGCCAACAGAGTTAGTGTCTCCTGGCTTAGAGACCCTGTGCCTGGGGCAGGACAGGGTCCCTTTCCATCCCACCTTGCCATTTGCAGTCAGTCTGTAGCCGCAGCCTCTTATTGAATCCCTGAAGTTCTTTTCCAGTTTCTTAAAGTGATTATTTCGCTGAGCTTGTAACAAGCTCTAGGTATGCTCTGGATGTGAATTTAGAATGTTCACATGGATGAGTCAAGGAGGGAAGCCAACTTGGGGTGGGGGAAGCTTGACTACAAGGGGAATCTTTCATTATTCATCTCTGCTAGTGATTAGAGGGCACTATTGGATAGATATAATTGGATCATATCCCAGAAATCAAGATAAAAGACCATAAATAAGCATTTCACCCTCCTCCTTCCAACACTGGCTAAGCAACCCCCTACCCACATTCCACAGCCTCCGCTTGAATTTTGTTCAGTCTGTGCTAAGGCTCAGTGAACTAGAGTTATCTTAGAAAGAGTAAGCACCACTCTGTGTGTGTGGTGTGTGTGTGCACAGAAAGCTTCCCCAAAGCTTGCACGTGCTAGAAAGATAGGTTTTCTGAATTCCCTCTCGGCAAAGATAAAAACTCAGTGTCAATTAGGTCTTTTCCTTCAGCTGCCATTGGAACAGCACTAAAGACCTTTCAAAAGAGTTCTTGACGGTTCTAATCCCAGTAAATGAAAGGGAAGAGAGAAAAGGGAAAGCGGTACCATTTAACCTTGTCAACACTTCTTCAGATATTGGAGCCTAAACCTCTATCAAATGTGGAGATGTGAAAAGATGTTTGAATGAATGGAGCAACACCCAGGACGTGGCTTGGGGGAATGGTCGCTTCTTCTGCCAGCAGATGATTAGATTTGATGCCTAAACACTGTCATCGTTCCATTAAAAAGGGGATGGAGAATTAGTTAGCTACCCAGAGAAACCCAGTATTACGTATAAATGCAGAACTTACTTGCAGGCTAAGCTGCTTAACCAGGGTGAAGATAATACAAGCAGTTCAAATACTTTGTCCTTCATCTTTTGCCCTGAATGAATATGCCTTTTACTAATGATTATAAACCTTTAAAATGGCTTTTCATGGTGAGATTCTGTTTAAGTTTCTAAATTCATCTGTAGGGGTTTGAAACTATCTCATAAAGTGACTAGTAAACAATATAGGTATGAAAAGACATATGAAAAGTATTTTTTTAATACATAGGCCTACAATTGGTTTCTTTAAAAGTAACCAGACAACAGATACATATATGTGTATGTATACATACACACACACACACACACACACACACACACACACACACACACGTATCATCGGCTTAAGGACATGAGCATCAATGCAGAGGAAAAGATGTAGGCCTTTTGTCCAAGGACTCACTTACTAAAAGCTTCTACAATTTGAGTGTGTTTCTTTGCTTTTTCTTTCTTATTTTCTGCATGGCATGGGCTGAGAATCGAATCTGACTTCCCACATGGCAGGTAAGAATTCTGCCACTGAACCACCCATGTACCTGGGTGTGTTTCTTACGTGGGTCTCTAACTCCCCTGAGATCTCATCTTTGTTTTAGGTTTATAAATATTGTTTCTTAGCCTATCAACTAATCAGTAAATTTGTTCCACCTTAAAGTTGTCAGTGGAGAAGCATCGCAATGGGATGAAAATGAACTCAAGATGGCAAATTATAGAATGTTCAAGTTGCCGAACACCAGGACCCTATAGATTTGGTGTCTGACCACGAGAGTGAAAGGCTGCCGTGGGAGATCACCTAAATACAAATATCTCATTGGCCTTAGTGCTTACTTAGCAAGCCAACCCGTAAGTCCTGACTATCTAGGGTAGAAAATGCAGCTTCTAAATGGATGCACTTTCCTCCCGTCCAGTAGCTGACAGAAAGGAGAGCTGAGCTCAGCACAGTACTGGCGTTATGGTACCTAGACACCAGGTGCCAAATTCTTCCCTCTGTGATTCCCATGTGTGAAAGCGTGCTTATGCCGAGCCCAGTTGTTTCACCAGGAGGAAGGTAGACAAGTCGGAAGCTGTGGCCTAAAAGTAAGACCTTGTTTTCGGGGTGTGTAATTGGGTTCAGAGGAGCCTTACCTGTCCTGGCTCATCTTTGTGGGGTGGAGCTGGCACACGTGGGATGGGTGCATCTTAGCTCTGCCTTCTGTTGTTTTTATCAACCCAATCATGGTTTGTTAGGCACATGGGTAAATACAGAGCTAGTTCAGTTAGCGAAGTCCTGCCCTTAGATGGTTCAAATGAAAGGAAAGGAAATAAAGGTACAGATAACAAATTTTTTTTTTTAAGTTATAGTAGGTGGGGTGGAGTGAAAAATGTCACTGGGTCCCAAACTGGGGTTTCTTATCTTTTATCATAATGTATATATAAATATACATTATAAATAATATATATAGACTGTATATATACACACAGTATTCTGTGTGTGTGTGTGTGTGCTTTCAGAGGAACTATCTGAAGAGATATAGTAAAAGATTAATTTTTTCTGCATGTTAGGATGATAGGTAATTTTGTTCCTACTTATTTTTTTCTTGTATAAATTTTCTCCATGAACAAGTATATTACAGATACATAGCTTGTAAAGTAAAATAATGCAAGTTTAATTGGAACATAGTTGTACTGCATATTTTCTGATTGTCCATGCAGGCCCATTTCCCCCTTTTCCGCTCCGCTGTCTGCCCTGCAAGGCTGACCCGTTTACACCACATGAATGAGCACCTTTAACCTGTCTTTTCCCACTGGATCTGGGCCAATGACCACAGGGGCACCACAACAGGTTCCAGAGAGGGAAGAAGGGGAGCCTGAGGGTCTGTTCTTACAGCTCCTTCAGTTAGTCACCTGCTTTGACTAAGGGTCACAGTTCTCGCCAGGTGCCCTCTCCACACAGCTCTCTCCTCCCCTGGTCACGCTAACCTCTTCTCTCCCCTGAGTCCTGGTAACCTCTCCTTTCTCTCACTCCTGGAAGCCTAGGGATGCTAACAGCTCGCTGCTGAAACTGGGCCCAGGGTACTGCACTATGGCTTGTGCTTCCCTGCACTCTGCCCACAACTTTGCAGCTAGCTCCTCTGCTAATCACTCCTCAAATTACCCATTTTGAGCATGCAGTCTGTTTCCTACTGGGACCCAAAGTGATACAGTAGTCAGACACTCTGAAATTGTGCATTTACCTGTAGTAATTCGGCTAGATTAACTAAAGCATCAGTTTTCTTGTGTGACTAGAATTTTATCAACATTATGAAAGAGTAGGTCTGATGGTATGATGGAGTGAAATGAGATTTTAGAAATCAAGGAATGTGAAACCTTCAAAAGACAAATTGTATAGAAAAATGAATTCATGACTCTTAAGGAAGTGTTTTAAAAACATGAGATCCAAGGGAGGAAAGTCCTAAAAGAGATCCTTGGTCGTCAAAAAAAAAAAAAAAAAAAAAAAGCCATTGGATTTTTTTCTTTGTTTAACATCTTTATTGGAGTATAATTGCTTTATGATAGTGTGTTAGTTTCTGCTTTATAACAAAGTGAATCAGCTGTACATATACATATATCCCCATATCTCTTCCCTCTTGCATTTCCCTCCCTCCTACCCTTCCTATCCCACCCCTCTACGTGGTCACAAAGCAGCAAGCTGATCTCCCTGTGCTATGCAGCTGCTTCTCACTAGCTATCGGTTTTACATTTGGTAGTGTATATATGTCCATGCCACTCTCTCACTTTGTTCCAGCTTACCATTCTCCCTCCCCATGTCCTGAAGTCCATTCTCTACATCAACGTCTTTATTCCTGTCCTGCCCCTAGGTTCTTCAGAACCAATTCTTTTTTTTTTTTTTTTTTAAGTTTCCATATGTATGTGTTAGCATATGATATTTGTTTTCCTCTTTCTGACTTACTTCACTCTGTATGACAGACTCTGGGTCCATCCACTTCACTTCAAATTACTCAATTTCGTTTCTTTTTTATGGCTGAGTAATATTCCATTGTATATATGTGCCATATCTTCTTTATCCATTCATCTGTCAATGGAAACTTAGGTTGCGTCCATGTCCTGGCTGTTGTAAATAGAGCTGCAAGGAACATTGTGGTACATGACTCTTTTTGAATTATGGTTTTCTCAGGGTATATGCCCAGTAGTGGGATTGCTGGGTCGTATGGTAGTTCTGTTTTTAGTTTTTTAAGGAACCTCCATACTGTTTTCCATAGTGTATCAATTTACATTCTCACCAACAGTGCAAGAGGGTTCCCTTTTCTCCACACCCTCTCCAGCAATTATTGTTTCTAGATTTTTAGATGATGGCCATTCTGACTGGTGTGAGGTGATACCTCATTGTAGTTTTGATTTGCATTTCTCTAATGATTAGTGATGTTGAGCATCCTTTCATGTGTTTGTTGTCAATCTGTATATCTTCTTTGGAGAAATATCTCTTTAGGTCTTCTGCCCATTTTTGGATTGGGTTGTTTGTTTTTTTGGTATTGAGCTGCATGAGCTGCTTGTATATTTTGGAGATTAATCCTTTGTCAGTTGCTTCATTTGCAAATATTTTCTCCCATTCTGAGGGTTGTCTTTTCGTCTTGTTTATAGTTTCCTTTGCTGTGCAAAAGCTTTTAAGTTTCAATAGGTCCCATTTGTTTATTTTTGTTTTTAATTTCATTTCTCTACAAGGTGGGTCAAAAAGGATCCTGCTGTGATTTACATCATAGAGTGTTCTGCCTATGTTTTCCTCTAAGAGTTTTATAATGTCTGGCCTTACATTTAGGTCTTTAATCCATGTTGAGTTTATTTTTGTGTATGGTGTTAGGGAGTGTTCTAATTTCAGTCTTTCACATGTAGCTGTCCAGTTTTCCCAGCACCACTTATTGAAGAGGCTGTCTTTTCTCCATTGTATATATTCTTGCCTCCTTTACCAAAAATAAGGTGACCATATGTGCGTGGGTTTATCTCTGGGCTTTCTAACCTGTTCCATTGATCTATATTTCTGTTTTTGTGCCAGTACCATACTGTCTTGATTACTGTAGCTTTGTAGTATAGTCTGAAGTCCGGGAGCCTAATTCCTCCAACTCCGTTTTTCTTTCTCATGATTGCTTTGGCTATTTGGGGTCTTTTGTGCTTCCATACAAATTGTGAAATTTTTGTTCTAGTTCTGTGAAAAATGCCATTGGTAGTTTGATAGGGATTGCATTGAATCTGTAGATTGCTTTGGGTAGTATAGTCATTTTCACAATGTTGATTCTTCCAATCCAAGAACATGGTATATCTCTCCATCTATTTGTATCATCTTTAATTTCTTTCATCAGTGTCTTATAGTTTTCTGCATACAAGTCTTTTGTCGCCTTAGGTAGGTTTATTCCTAGGTATTTTATTCTTTTTGTTGCAATGGTAAATGGGAGTGTTTCCTTAATTTCACATTCAGATTTTTCATCGTTAGTGTATAGGAATGCAAGAGATTCTGTGCATTAATTTTGTATCCTGCTACTTTACCAGATTCATTGATTAGCTCTCGTAGTTTTCTGGTAGCATCTTTAGGATTCTCTACGTATAGTATCATGTCATCTGCAAACAGTGACAGCTTTACTTCTCCTTTTCTGATTTGGATTACTTTTATTTCTTTTTCTTCTCTGATTGCTGTGGCTAAAACTTCCAAAACAATGTTGAATAATAATGGTGAGAGTGGGCAACCTTGCCTTGTTCTTGATCTTAGTGGAAATGGTTTCAGTTTTTCACCATTGTGGATGATGTTGGCTGTGGGTTTGTCATATATGGCCTTTATTATGTTGAGGTAAGTTCCCTCTATGCCTACTTACTGGAGGGTTTTTATCATAAATGGGTGTTGAATTTTGTCAAAAGCTTGCTCTGCATCTATTGAGATGATCATATGGTTTTTATTCTTCAATTTGTTAACATGGTGTATCACATTGATTGATTTGCATATATTGAAGAATCCTTGCATTCCTGGGATAAACCCCACTTGATCATGGTGTATGATCCTTTTAACGTGCTGTTTGCTAGTATTTTGTTGAGGATTTTTGCATCTATGTTCATCAGTGATATTGGCCTGTAGATTTCTTTCTTTGTGACATCTTTGTCTAGTTTTGGCATCAGGGTGATGGTGGCCTCATAGAATGAGTTTGGGAGTGTTCTTCCTTCTGCCCTGTTTTGGAAGGGTTTGAGAAGGATAGGTGTTAGCTTTTCTCTAAATGTTTGATAGAATTTGCCCGTGAAGCCATCTGGTCCTGCCCTTTTGTTTGTTGGAAGATATTTAATCACAGTTTCAATTTCAGAGATTGTGATTGGTCTGTTTATATTTTCCATTTCTTCCCGGTTCAGTCTCGGAAGGTTGTGCTTTTCTACGAATTGGTCCATTTCTTCCAGGTTGTCCATTTTATTGGCAGATAGTTGCTTGCAGTAATCTCTCATGATCCTTTGTATTTCAGCAGTGTCAGTTGTTACTTCTCCTTTTTCATTTCTAATTCTGTTGGTTTGAGTCTTCTCCCTTTTTTTCTTGATGAGTCTGGCTAATGGTTTATCATTTTTTTTTTATCTTCTCAAAGAACCAGGTTTTAGTTTTATTGATCTTTGCTATTGTTTCCTTCCTTTTTCATTTATTTCTGACCTGATCTTTATGATTTCTTTCCTTCTGCTAACTTTGGGGTCTTTTTTGTTCTTCTTTCTCTAATTACTTTAGGTGTAAGGTTAGGTTGTTTATTTGAGATGTTTCTTGTTTCTTAAGGTAGGATTGTATTGCTGTAAGCTTCCCTCTTAGAACTGTTTTTGCTGCATCCGATAGATTTGGGTCGTCGTGTTTTCATTGTCATTTGTTTCTAAGTATTTTTTGATTTCCTTTTTGATTTCTTCAGTGATCTCTTTGTTATTAAGTAGTGTATTGTTTAGCCTCCATGTGTTTGTATTTTTTACAGAGTTTTCCTGTAATTGATATCTAGTCTTCTAGCACTGTGGTCAGAAAAGATACTTGATACTATTTCAATTTTCTTAAATTTACCAAGGCTTGATTTGTGACCCAAGATATGATCTATCCTGGAGAATGTTCCATGAGCACTTGAGAAGAAAGTATATTCTGTTGTTTTTGGATGGAATGTCCTATAAATATCAATTAAGTCCATCCTGTTTAATGCTCAGTTATTTAAAGCTTGTGTTTCCTTATTTATTTTCATTTTGGATGATCTGTCCATTGGTGAAACTGGGGTGTTACAGTCCCCTACTATGATTGTGTTACCATTGATTTCCCCTTTTATGGCTGTTAGCATTTGCCTTCTGTATTGAGGTGCCCCTTGTTGGGTGAATAAATATTTACCATTGTTATATCTTCTTCTTGGATTGATCCCTTGATCATTATGTAGTGTCCTTCTTTGTCTCTTGTAATAGTCTTTGTTTTAAAGTCTATTTTGTCTGATATGCGAATTGCTACTCCAGCTTTCTTCTGATTTCCATTTGCATGGAATATCTTTTTCCATCCCATCACTTTCAGTCTGTACGTGTCCCTATGTCTGAAGTGGGTCTCTTGTGGACAGCATATATACGGTCTTGTTTTTGTATCCATTCAGCCAGTCTTTGTCTTTTTGTTGGAGCATTTAATCCATTTACATTTAAGGTAATTATCGATATGTATGCTCCTATTACCATTTTCTTAATTTTTGGGGGTTTATTATTGTAGGTCTTTTCCTTCTCTTGTGTTTCCTGCCTAGAGAAGTTCCTTTAGCATTTGTTGTAAAGCTGGTTTGGTGGTGCTGAATTCTCGTAGCTTTTGCTTATCTGTAAAGGTTTTAATTTCTCTGTCGAATCTGAATGAGATTCTTGCTGGGTAGAGTAATCTTGGTTATAGGTTTTTCCCTTTCATCACTTTAAATATGTCCTGCCACTCCCTTCTGGATTGCAGAGTTTCTGCTGAAAGATCAGCTGTTAACCTTATGGGGGTTCCCTTGTATGTTATTTGTTGTTTTTCCCTTTCTGCTTTTAATATTTTTTCTTTGTATTTAATTTTTGATAGTTTGATTAATATGTGTCTTGGCGTGTTTCTCCTTGGATTTATCCTGTATGGGACTCTCTGCGCTTCCTGGACTTGATTAATTTTTCCTTTCCCACATTAGGGAAGTTTTCAACTATAATCTCTTCAAATATTTTCTCAGTCCCTTTCTTTTTCTCTTCTTCTTCTGGGACCCCTATTATTCGAATGTTGGTGCATTTAATGTTTCCCAGAGGTCCCTGAGACGGTCCTCAATTCTTTTCATTCTTTTTTCTGTATTCTTCTCTGCAGTAGTTATTTCCACTATTTTATCTTCCAGGTCACTTATCTGTTCTTCTGCCTCAGTTATTCTGCTATTGATTCCTTCTAGAGAATTTTTAGTTATTGTGTTGTTCATCATTGTTTGTTTGCTCTTTAGTTCTTCTAGGTCTCTGTTAAATTTTTCTTGTATTTTCTCCATTCTATTTCCAAGATTTTGGATCATCTTTAGTATCACTACTCTGAATTCTTTTTCAGGTAGACTGCTTATTTCCTCTTCATTTGTTTGGTCTGGTGGGTTTTTACCTTGCTCCTTCATCTGCTATGTGTTTCTCTGTCTTCTCATTTTGCTTAACTTACTGAGTTTGAGGTCTCTTTTCACAGGCTGCAGGTTCGTAGTTCCGGTTGGATTTGGTGTCTGCTCCCAGTGGCTAAGGTTGGTTCAGTGGGTTGTGTAGGCTTCCTGGTAGAGGGGACTAGTGCCTACGTTCTGGTGGATGAGGCTGGATCTTGTCTTTCTGGTGGGCAGGTCCTCATCTGGTGGTGTGATTTGGGGTGTCTGTGAACTTATTATGATTTTAGGCAGCCTCTCTTCTAATGCGTGGGGTTGTGTTCCTGTCTTGCTAGTTGTTTGGCATAGGGTTTCCAGCACTGTAGCTTTCTCGTCATTGAGTGGAGCTGGGTCTTGGCGTTGAGATGGAGATCTCTGGGAGATTTTTGCTGTTTGATATTACGTGGAGCTGGAAGGTGTCTGGTGGAGCAATGTCTTGAACTCGGCTCTCCCACCTCAGAGGCACAGGCCTGATGCCCGGCCGGAGCACCAAGACCCTGTCATCCACATGGCTCAGAATAAAAGGGAGGAAAAAAGAAAGAAAGAAAGAAAGAAAGAAGGAAAAATAAAATAATTAAAATAAAAAAATAATTATTAAAAAAATAATTTAAAAAGAAAGAAAGAAGAGAGCAACCAAACGAAAAAACAAATCCACCAATGATAACAAGCACTAAAAACTATACTAAAAAGAAAAAACCCCAAAACAAGTGGGCAGACAGAACCCTAGGACAAATGGTAAAAGCAAAGTTATACAGACAAAATCACACACAGAAGCATGCACATACACACTGACAAAAAGAGAAAAAGGGAAAAAAAAAATATCGTTGCTCCCAAAGTCCACCACCTCAATTTGGGATGATTTGTTGTCCATTCAGGTATTCCACAGATGCAGGGTATATCAAGTTGATTGTGGAGATTTAATCTGCTGCACCTGAGGCTGCTGGGAGAGATTTCCCTTTCTCTTCTTTGTTCGCACAGCTCCTGAGGTTCAGCTTTGGATTTGGCTCTACCTCTGTGTGTAGGTCACCTGAGGGTGTCTGTTCCTTGCTCAGACAGAACGGGGTTAAAGGAGCCGCTGATTTGGGGTCTGTGGCTCACTCAGGCCGGGGGGGGGGAGGGAGGGGCACGGAGTGCGGGGCGAGCCTGCGCGGCAGAGGCCGGCGTGACGTTGCACCAGCCTGAGGCGCACCGTGCGTTCTCCCGGGGAAGTTGTCCCTGGATCACGGGACCCTGGCAGTGGTGGGCTGCACAGGCTCTCAGGAGGGGAGGTGTGGAGAGTGTCCTGTCCTTGCACACAGGCTTCTTGGTGGCGGCAGCAGCAGCCTTAGCGTCTCATGTCCGTCTGTGGGGTCCGCGCTGATAGCCGCGGCTCGCGCCCGCCTGTGGAGCTCCTTTAAGCAGCGCGCGCTGATAGCCGCGGCTCGCGCCCGGCTCTGGAGCTCCTTTAAGCAGCGCTCTCAATCCCCTCTCCTCGCGCACCAGGAAACAAAGAGGCAAGAAAAAGTCTCTTGCCTCTTCGGCAGCTCCGGACTTTTTCCCGGACTCCCTCCCGGCTAGCCGTGGCGCACTAACCCCCTGCAGGCTGTGTTCACGCCGCCAACCCCAGTCCTCTCCCTGGGATCCGACCTCCAAAGCCCGAGCCTCAGCTCCCAGCCCCGCCTGCCCCGGCGGGTGAGCAGACAAGCCTCTCGGACTGGTGAGTGCTGGTCGGCCCTGATCCTCTGTGCGGGAATCTCTCTGCTTTGACCTCCGCACCCCTGTTGCTGTGCTCTCCTCCGTAGCCCCGAAGCTTTCCCCTCCGCCACCCGCCGTCTCCGCCCGCGAAGGGGCTTCCTAGTGTGTGGGAACCTTTCCTCCTTCACAGCTCCCTCCCACTGGTGCAGGTCCCGTCTCTATCCTTTTGTCTCTGTTTTTCCTTTTTTTCTTTTGCCCTACCCAGGTACGTGAGGAGTTTCTTGCCTTTTGGGAGGTCTGAGGTCTTCTGCCAGCGTTCAGTAGGTGTTCTGTCGCAGCTGTTCCACATGTAGATGTATTTCTGATGTATTTGTGGGGAGGAAGGTGATCTCCGCGTCTTACTCTTCCGCCATCGTGAAGCGCCTCCAGCCATTGGATTTTTTGTGTATTTTTCTTTTCTTGAATTCTTGTTTTAAGAGTAAGGATCAGAAGTGGTCTGGTGCTTTTGCAGTGAAATGAGTGAGGGAGGGATGGATGTTATGAATGGGAACGGATGGATGAAGTAGGGAAATGTGGACTCACGGAGGCAGAGTTGTGATGGCAAACAGAGTGGCCAGGCCTCAGACATAGGCCTCACTGGGAGGTAATGTTTGAGCAAACTTTTGGAAAAAGTGAGGGAGGTAGCCATGAGGAGAATGCGAAGAAGCCTTCCAGCCTGTGGGAGCAGTGGCACCAAAGCTCCCACGTGTTAGCGGAACCTCAGGGAGGTCAGTGCGAGTCTGGAGCAGAGTGAATAAGATGAGAGGGTGGTAGGAAATGAGGTCACAGTGATGGGTGATATCTCGTAGGTTGGGGGATGTACCTTGCAGGCACTGTAAACATGGAAACCATCTCATTGACCCCCATTGCACTTCTCTGGACACCTAAGGATCCAGAGAACCCAGGTTCCCAACATTTTTAAAAATGGGCTCTTAATATTCAGACAGGATTTCCAGAATCTTCTTTGGGGATTGTCATCTCCAGTTGTGGCCAGTTACCCTGCGCTACATAAGTGCTGTTTGGTTCGCTGTGGTCAAGAGAAAAATGTTATCTCTTTATATCAGGATTTCATCGAATCAGACAGACTGAATTGCTCACCCGTCACCTGTGTTGCATTATGCATTTGGGTTTTGCTCTAAGATTTAAACAGCAGTAGCTATGATTCAGTTTCCTTGGAAGCAATGGCAGTTCAAAGCTTATCCAACGGCCAGTTTCCAGGATAGAAATATGCTGCTTAATTAATATCGATCATTAGAACAACCTCATAGGAACTTAGGTTAGTGAAGTACTAAACAATTTACAAAGCAAGGCCACTCATGGAGAGCCACCTGACGGGTTCCACCAGCAGCACAATGAAGTGCAAGCCTCTTCATTCGCTATTGTTTCAGAGGAGGAAGACTATCTTGTTGCACATTTTCCTTCCCACTGAGGATCACATTTCTATTTTATGTTCAGAGAGCATAATGTTGCCAAATATTCAGGAATGCAGATGCCCAACCAGTGCTCCAGGCAGGGGAGTTTTGAAGCAAATTCATTTTAGTGGGCCAGCCCTACCTTCCAGCTCTTTTGGCCAGGAGAGAAGAGCTGAGGAATGGGGGCCTGGGAAAGGCAAGGGAGGGTCTCTCCTCAGACCTGTGCTGTATCATTAGCAGCTTTCAAGAGAGCGCTCCCTTTATACTTCTGGGCATTAAGCAAGTACTTCATTTTCTTTGAAATGGTGAAGAAATAGACCTCAGCATCCCTGTGGTAGTTTTACATGTGCTCTTATTTTTAGTACTTTTACATTTCCTGGTAAGGAAGGGAGAGAAATTTGTTTAGTGATTCTAGAATGGGCCACTTGCCTGCTGCACAGCCGTACCAGGTACTCAGTGTGACTTCTCAGCATTTCCCTGTGTGCTCAGTGCTGCTTTCATGATATTGAAGCCCCTTTTCTTCCTTATGACACACAGAAGCGCCAGCATGGCAATGCCATTGGTGCCATCTTCTTAACCTTTCCTGCACCTGCCTCAAGACCCCAACGTTTTGCTTGTTTCTAATCACTTCACTTTGGCTTTTTTGGGTCTGTTTTCTAGTTGCTAAGGAAGGCCCATCTTGCCTCGCTTCAACCAGGGCTTGAGTTGACCAGACACCTGGTGGTTTGAGGAGACTGCTGAGTTGTGTTCTGGCCTCTGTGTGTTGATAGGACGTATGAGGACTCAAACCCACAAATGTTCCCTCTTTATATCTTTGGCTTAAGATGACCGTGTGCCCAACTTAGACAAGAGGAAACTGTAGACTGATGGCTCTTATTTCCGTATCATTACCTCGGAAATCATAATTCATGTATCCATTCAATCATTGGTCATCTAGTTCTGTGCCAGGCATGGAGCTTAGGCGCTAGCGATAGAAGAGAAAACGAGGCAGGCACTGTCCCTGCCTTCCTGAAATTTATAATATGGTGAACTGGAAATAGTAAGTTACTGTGTGATCAGGATAAGAGGTGATAAAGCTCTGGAACTTGTGGGAAAGCAAAGAAAACAGCTATGGGAATCGTTATGGAGGTAGAATCAACAGACTGAAGAAGTTAAGAAGGATCATGTGCTTCATGGCGGATCAGATGCAAACCCAGACCTGTTGACTAGCCCTTTGCCCTCCAGACTGTGGTCT
The DNA here is from genome assembly GCF_951394435.1 of Stenella coeruleoalba. Lineage (NCBI taxonomy): Eukaryota > Metazoa > Chordata > Mammalia > Artiodactyla > Delphinidae > Stenella > Stenella coeruleoalba. The sequence continues at coordinate 57,983,312 of NC_137155.1, forward strand.
CATCAGCTCTAGATGATGCGTCTTTCCCTCTTTCTAGTGTGTGTGTGAGAAGGTATTTTTCTGACTCATTTGTTTTTCATCCCCTTCTTTCCCTGGATTTCCATATTCCCTCTAAACTGTAGGTCCTCTAAGAGAGTGCCCACTTTTCCTTTTTTGTCTTTCCACAGTATTAGTTACACTTACTATGTATTCACTCAGCAAACATCTATGTGACAGGTGACAGGCATTGTATTAGGCCCTGAGGACAATGATACGAAATCACACCCTGTCCCTGTAACCAAAGTGTTCACAGCTAGAAGGGGAAAACTGACCTGAAGTATATAAGTAAATGTACCCGTGTGTTACAGGAGCTTTGAAAGAAGTATGTATGGGATAAGATGGAGGACAGAGGAGTGGTTAATTATAATATGGTGACGTGGAAATAATGATGACAGTTACACATTGTGATGTGCTATAAAGGCAAGGATTGGGGTGCTGAGGTAGAAGATAACAGGGGGATGGATATCTCTAGCTAGGGAGGTAGTGTTAGCATTGGTAGTCATCATGATAATAATAATTATAATAATGGCTACTGACACTTATTGGACATTTAATGTGTCCAACATTGCACTCAGCTCTGTATTTACATTACTTAAATTAATCTTTATAAAAATCTTACAAGGTAGGGTTGTTCCTATGTGACAAATGAGAAAAATAAAGAGAGGCTATAAACTTGCCCAAGATCACACATCATTCATTTCTTCACCGAATAATTGAATTTATTGCACATCTACGAAGTGCATGACACTGGCTGTTGTGAGATGAACATGGACTATTCCTTCCTCCAAGTTTCCTGGAGGAAGCATTTGTGAAAATAAGTCAGGCTTTCTAATGGAGTTGTGGACAAAGCACTGTGGGAGAGCAGAGCAGGGAACCAACGGGGCCAGAAGGAGTGGGGGAAGACTTCATAGAGGAGGGAGCGTCAGAGCTGGATTTGATGAATGAATTGACTGCAGAGAGGAAGTGCTATGTGCCAAGGTGAAAAAGAGACATGAAATGGTGTGGGATAGTCAAGAAGCATTGAGGTCTGTGTGTGTGAGTGGTAGGGGAGGGGCTGGGGAGGATGGGTTGCCAGGAGGTGGTGTGGGAAAGATTGATGGGGACCAGTTTGTAAAAGGCTGAAGTCGATGGGAAGGTACACATAGGAGGTCATGGATGTCCAGCAGAAGTGTTTAAGTAGGCTGGTGCTGTGAAGGAATGCACAGCTTTCTGGAAGAAGATTCTTGAGAAATGAGGAACCTTACCAGTTAGCAGTACAATGTACAGTATCATTTTCAGTGGAGTTAAATGAATTTCTAATTTCCAGGATATCTGTATATATCTGTATATACAGCAGCCCCAGAAATTTGCTCCACTGTAATTCTAATAACCTGAATGAAATCCTAGTGCCGTTTCATTTGTTCTATCCCAGAAGATGATGTTTAGCAGAAGCAACCAAGACGGTAACGTGGGAGATAAGAGCAGAGACACGGACAGTCCAAGGCACTGAGAATCTGAACAGGAAGGAGCAGGATCTTTGAGAGACACCCCAAAACTCTTTCTCACAGTCAAGGGTGGCACCTGAGAAGACATTTATTGTCTTGAGCATTTTACTACAGTACTAAATGAATAGCTATAAAATGCTTACAGGGATGCTTCAGGGCTCTGCTGCCTCAAACCCAGTATTAGAAAGGATAACAGAGGTCTGGGATTGGAGGAGAGCATGGACCAGTCAGACGGATCTTGCTGTTCTGTATCCTGCAGACTGATGTCTAGAGCCCCAGTCAGGGAGACTGCCGGCTTCCTGGAAATGTGTGAGTGGGCCAAGGCCACTGAGGGTTACGTCAGTGTGCGAGCTGCCTTTCTACCCATTGCAAGAGAAGTTGCCTTAGAAGTTGAACTTGGTCCAGACGTCAGAGAAATGGTCTCTTTCTCAGGCTTTCCCTGAGCTCTTGGAACTCTTAAGGAAGGTGAACTAACATCAAAGAGTGAGCTAGTGATGGTTGCTTGTTTGTTTTGGTAATTTGATAAAAGTGTTGATCAACACTTTTTGAACTGCAGCCTTCCCTCCCTAATCCTAATCTGCACTATTCATTGTAAATCAGTTTAGAAATGCCTATGCAGCCAACATGACCTCGAGACAAGGGTCGCTAATCAGTCACTTTGAAATAGATTAATGGTGTATTCCCAGGCTTTGCTAGGTGTGAAGACAGTGGTGATGACATTGATCCAAATCAATGGTATGATAGATAGACTGTAGTTCTCAGGATCACATACCAGCATCAGTTAATAACTTCTTTTAATGTCCATAGAAAGGATATCAGGTATACTTCATTTTTTGCCGTGTCACTTTCCGCTAGAAAATATTTTTACAGAGAGACTGTAGAGGCAGTGTGGCTTAGTAGGTAACAGCCTGGGTTCTGAAGCCAAACTGCCTAGTTCCGAGCTTCTCCACTTACTGGTTGTGTGACTTTGAGGACACTTAACCTCTCTGTGCCTCAGTTTCTTCATCTGTAAAATGGGGATAATAATCATACCAAACTCCTAGGCTGATGATAAGGATTAAATGAGTTTTCTGACATGGTCATGCTGTGTTAGTGTTAGCCATTATTTATAATATTTCCATTAATATCAGTCATAGGGAGTAGCCACCCAGAATGAACCATTACTCTCTGAGCTTCCCATTCTAAACTTTACTAAAAGGAAAGAAGTACACATTTGCTGTCAGGCACTATGATGGAACATTTGTTACTCACGTGAAACTCTACAATCCGGCCCATTAGATGATTATCTCCATTTTAAAGATGAGGAAGGTATGGCTCAGAGAACTTAAATAACATGCCCCAGATGATATAGAGCTGAAGTGAACTTGAGCCCAATTGCAGTTCTCATGTTTTCCTTCTGTACTTTTGTTCCTTTTAGAATTCTCCAGGGATAAGTAGCAAACTCTGAAAAAGCAGAATTAAAAGTGCATGTCAACGCTGGCATTTTCACAGTACCCTGTGCTCTCTTCTCCCTTCCTCTCCTGCAGAGGTTGCCTGAGATGGTGTCTTATCTTATGTGGTCCATCTTGCACTGTGTGACTATGCCAAGGAGAGAGAGGCAGCCTGCGTGTCCCCTGGTCTCCCCCAGCCCCCTGCCTTGCCTCCTCTAATACCTCACTGGTTCCTCTGTCATGGAGCAGCCCACCCTCTCAGTAAGATTCAAAACACTCCTACTGTTCCAGCTCCCGAGAGCACCAGAAAGGAGTCAACACCCTCTAGAATCCCTCCTACACCTCCAGAGAGCCTAGTGCCTTCCAGAAGATTAGAACCTTTGTTATCCTGTGAAAGTCTCAGACATCTTTTGGATGCAGTTCCTCGATGTTTACATCTGGGAAGTTCTGAAAGTCTTCATAACTGCCCGGGCATCATTAAGATGCAGACAATTCTGAGATTGCACAACTCAGCTTGTAAACACATGTCGGGATGACCCTGGCTCTTTATACAGAAACTTATAAAGTTTCTACACCTTGGCACTTGGAAAGAATATAGATTTGAAGATAACATTTTGGTACTTCATGGGAATCAACATCATTTTGCCTCTATGCTCCAACCTTCACTTTCTCTGGTGGTCCACCTCCCTTCATCCTTCATTACCACACCCTAAAATTATAGTTGTTTGTAAGAGCATGGACGTACATTCATATACATCAGGTTGTTTTTTGCATATCGTATTCCAAGCCCATGCATGCAGGACAATTACCACTCTACCTCCAGCTCACTGACTATGCAGTCAAGACTCATTATTACCCTGGTTCTCATCCCATTCACGCCCTTTATGTCTCAGAACAACAGTGAATGGAGAGCAAGGTATATTGCAGGGCATGAAGGGAATAAGAAGGCCAAGGACATGGGGATAAATTTGAACTAAGGAGGGGAAAATTTAGGTGAAGATGGTTTGTCTGAGGAGCTTATCATCTTTGATGTTTGAGAAATTTTACTTTTTGTTAGCTGTTTCTTGAATCATGATCCTTGGGTCTGGTGGAAAACTGTAATTTTTGGAAGGCTTATTTCTGCAAAAGCTTATGGTTATGGAGAAAAATCCATGTTTGTAGGCCCGTGAATCAGAGTCTAAGGAGTCTGTTTGGATATTTAGTGTCTCATAAAATGTAACGTAGAAAAGACTTGTGGAGCATCAGAGCTGTAAAAGGTCATGGAGACCATGTGGTCCTCACCCCTCCTTCTAGTGATGAGGCTGTGAAGCCAAGGGAAGCTGAATGATTTATGCAGGTTACATGGCTACAAGGAGGGTTAGAGAGACTGAGGTAGAAGAGACCTCCTGACTCCTAAACCAGTATATTTTCAACATTATCACACGTTACTAATCATTTGGAAGCATTTGAACCAAGGTATGAACCGTGTGTTATGAGAGAATCTTAGCAAGAAGAGACCTTGGAGGTCATCTAGTGCCATCTCCCTCCTGATGCAAGAATCCTCTTGGTGACATTAACAGATGGCACTGCTCCCTACTGACGCTAGGAAGCTTAGTAGTTTATAAGGCAACTTGTTTTATCTTTGCCTATCCCTACATATTGGTAAATTTACCCCAACAAAAGGTCGAATTTCTATTTTTAAAGCCTCTGTCCAGGAGGAGTGAGTGTGGCCAAAGGGGAATGGAATGGTATTAGTGATTGTGTAGAGTTTTACTCCTAATGTAAGGATAACAATGCCTATCTTGTAGGGCCAGTGTGAGGATCAGAGGTGCAGTTTATAAAGTGTCTACCATAATAGCTGCTTCAATAGGTACTCAAATTTTAGTTATTGTTGGCTTTTGTCATCATGATCCCATTTTTTGAAATTATGCCCTCTGGAGCGACATAGACTATGTCTAATCCCGCAAATATTTGGAAGGCAGTTAGCATGACCTCTAAGCCTTCTTTTCTTCAGACTAAATATTCCCTGATTCTTCTACCATTCTTCCTCTAATGCATTTTGGATGCCTCCGTTGCTTTCATTCCCTCCTGTTTGTCAATTTTCCCCTTAAACTGTGGTGGCCAAATGCGGTCAGTCCGATGTGCTTGACAGTAGAATAATTACATCCCTTGATCTGGACATCGCACTTCTCCTACAACAACCTAGATTTATGTTAGCATTTTTGGAGGCCAGATCACACAGTTGGCTCAAGTAAAACCTTGTTCTACTATCCAGAATGTTAGCGACGTCTCCCAACATTGTGTCAACCACAGATTTGACAAGCATGATTTTTACATCTTCATCCAAGCGGTTGATAAAAATGTTGAACAAGAAAAGGCCAAAGGCTGAGCCTCCCGGACCACCTCTGATCCTTCCCTGCATATTGACATCCAACCGCTGTTTGGTGACGTTGTTGCACTGTGTGACTATGCCGTCACCAGCTCCAAGTCTACTCACCTATGCTAACAAAAATGACTCAGCAAGATATAGTCATTCTTTGTGTTTTTGAAATTGGATATTTATTTAAAGATAAAATACCATTCTTTTATCAAGGAAGACAGGTTTTGAACCCATAATTGGGAAAATGTGAACTCAGAAGTAATTTCATGTTTGAGTTACTATGTAATGCTGAAAGAAAAAAAAAAAAAAACAACTTCTCTTAATGTGAAATGATAATGCTCGCTTAAATTTGTTTATTTTTCCAAAATGTTTTGAAATTATTCTCTGGGTCTGGGGGAAGGAGGCTGGAGAATTTGCAGATTTCATGCGTTGGGGAGAAAGGAGATTTTTGAAATATTAGGATATAACTTTCAAGAGCTTTTTCCATCTCTGGTGGAGATCACAGAGACAAAAAGATCTCTTAAAAATGTTGGTGGGGGAGGGTGTGAAGTATATCCTAGATAGTCTTTTTTGATTCTTTTTAATGGTTCTCAGAGAAGATTCTTAAACTTTTTGAGGGGAGAGTTATTTCTTTCTCTCATTTAATGTGCTTTATGCTGAAGAAATCAAACCAGTGTCTTTGCACCAGGTTTCAAAATTTTTGAACAAGTTTTTCTTGGTCTCCATGGTGGAGGTTAAGAACAATTATGGACATACCATTTGAGCCAAAGTGCTCGTTTCTTGGTATCTTCCTTGAAGGGCTCGTTTAATGTTTTCTCAAAGGCTTTACTTTCTAATCTACGTTCCACGTTTGTGGCTTTCTTCTTAATTCTGATCCTGTTTATGTCTCTACCCCATAATCAAACAAGTATGTTAACATCTAACATATCTTAACATCTTTTATTGTGATCATGCTTTGAGATTTCAAGATAAATAGACAAAAGAATTAGCATTCTCAAAAATCGCCCAGGTAATAAAAGATAAGATTTCATTATACTGAATATTCTAGGAATGTCATTTTATAATTTACTCATTCTCTCACTATTTACTGCAAGCCTATTGTGCCAGGCACTGATCTGGGCCACGGAGACTCAATGGGAAGTAAAGTTGGACTTAGTCTCTTCTCTCATTGTGCTTATATTCTAGAGGGAGAAACAGATATTGATCAAATAATCGAAGACAATTGTAAACTTGTGAAAAGTGCTATGAGGGAGGGGGAGGTGGTGCCCTTCATTGGAGAGGTCAGGGAAGGCTTTCTCTCATGATGCTTAGTTTGTGATTTGAAGGTGGAGTCTGGGGAAGAGTACAGGTGGCAGAAAACAGCATATTCAGCTCTGTGCTGAAATGGAGCATCTTCAGTATGAGAGCAGGAAAATTCATGCAGGTGGAGTGAATCGCAGAGAGCCAGAGTGAAGGTGGTATGAGATGAGCAGGGGAGGTAGGAAGGGTGTCATACAGGCCTTGGAGGTCACACTGAGAGTGCTGTCGGGGTCTTCTGAACCATGAGAAGCCACCTAAGAAGCATGGAGAGGGTAGGCCATGTAGCTGGATTTGCGTGCGATGAGATCAGTTTTGCCTTTTGAAAGGGTGACTGTGGCTGTATTATGGGAAAGAGGAGGAAGGGAAATCAAGTGAATGACCAGGGACCAGTTAAGAGAGCACTTGTTTAATCCAGGAAAGAAGATGGTGGTTGGGTGGAAGTTGGTGGAAAAAGAGACGGAAAGAGAAGGATGCTTACATTGAATTTATGGTACTTGGGGACTACATGTGGGGGTGATAGAAAAGAGGTGCCAAAGGAGGGTTCAGACATTTTATATTATTGTTTGTGAACTTAAAGAGAATATTATTTTAAAAATTGTATAGCTCTATTGATAACGTTCACTAGCACAGCACAACAGGAATAATAAAAAGAGAGTCAGAAATCCTTCTGTGCCTCAGATGTATTATTGACAAAGGATGAAAAATTTCAAACATCTTTAAGGATCTAAACACTGGAAAAATAATACTTACAATGTTTACTTCATCACAACCTCACTAAGACCTAGAGAAAGAAGTTGGTGAAGGTTCACTTTCGAAAGAAATAACGATTATCTTTATTTTCGCTATTACTTTTAGTTTGATTCTCTACGCCTCTAGAGCCTATAAAAAGGACTCAAGCGTATCCCTGTCCTGCCACCCCAATACAAATCACCATTTCCTTTCATCTCACTTTAAGCAACCACAATATTTTCCCACATCAGAAAAACCTTCCAGTATATAAGGGGAGCCTTTGGATCATGTGTGTGTGTGTTTAAGCCTGTTCATGCCTTTGGGATCTCAAGACAACAGTCGGCTTACAGTCTAAGCCAGGTGCCCAGTTGCCATCTGGGCTCCTGACAAGCTGTGTGGTCAGGGTATAGAAATCAGAAACCTGGGAAAGGTGCAGTGTGATGAACACAAGCACCCCCGATACCATATATGTTATCACCGTCATTTAACACACAGTGCAGGAAATCCTGTTCTTTCCAGAAGAACTTCAAAGAACCACTATTAGTAGTGCTGGGTAACTTTTTTTTTTTTTTTCTTTGCCAAAGCGCAGACAGATAGATATTTTTCCTCTAGTAAATTGCTAGTGACACTCCCATTTCTTTCCTGTCATCCTCAACCCATTGTCCAACTGACCTCTCAGATTTCCCTACCCTTCAAGGCTGAAGGGCTGTACCTGGCTGTTTCCAGAGGCCCACTGAGTTATGTTGCTTTGCCCTGAACTTTCTTTTTCTCTTCTAGGTTCTGAGTTTCTCACATTTCAGCCCCACCATGTTGATCAGCCCTCTTCCGCCTCAGTGTGAATCCTCTCTTGTTGTCCCATTGACATTCTTTTCTAGGAAGAGCTGTCTTTTAAGCCAGCTTTATCATGCATATTTTACCTTAGTTTTGAATTTTAAACAAAGAAACCTTCGTTCAAGTCATCAGAAATAAATACATGATATTAGGTCCCTCAAGTGACTCAGTTGTGTCATTATTTTCTTCACTACTTTCATGCAGTGTTTGTTTACTAACTGCCTACTGTGCTCTGAGCACCATGGATAGAATAATGAACACAAACATTCTATATTCTTGAGGAAAAGACCATGAACAAGTAAACAGACGAGAAATCATTGTCAGTATTCCATTCTTCCACCAAATTGTTAGAGATTGATTTTATGGAAATACAGCAGAGTTGTAACTCTCACTCCTGTCATTGGATCCCAGACACCCTGTTGTCTTTTCCAGTCGTTCATCCTCAGTCCCCAGGTTGTTGAGCTTGGGTCACGAGTACCCAGATTATGATTTGGAAAAGTAGTTTCCTGGAAAAAAAGAAGAGGTGGTTAGTCTTATAGGACTGAAAAAGAAAAAATAACAAGTGTGCTTGTCATTCAAAGCAGGGTGCTGAATGGCTCTTCGCTAAATCATAGTGTTATGCACTTACCACAGAAATCATTTTCAAATGCAATATATATCACACCAAGTCAGAGCAGATATGCACTAAACATCCCTGATGTAAACCTCCCATTGGGATGGCGGCAGGGTGATTAGCGAACTTCCAGGTATTTTCTTATGTGCTTTCCTCTTAAGGTGGATAGTTATTTTTCATCTCATCGTAGCTGTAAGTTGTAACAAAGATAAATGGACCCGTGGCTTGCCAGAAGCCATAACTCTGTATTTAGTTGACATGACCAGATTCCCCATTTTGGCCTTTGAGAGCTTGAGAGTAGACTGAAGCATTCACCTCTTCTGACCCTTTTCCCTCTGTCTTCTGTCTTCTCTGGGCAGAATATCTCGATGCATAACACCGTTGGTGGGGCCATGGTGGGGCCTGGAGCTCACCAGCTTGGCAGCACCCGGATGCCCAACCATGACACCAGCGTTGTGATTCAGCAAGCCATGCCGTCACCCCAGTCCAGCTCTGTCATCACACAGGCACCTTCCACCAACCGCCAGATCGGGTAAGGAGACCTCTTCGCTGTCTCTGGGTCCTGGCTGGAGCTCAGGGAATGTTCTAGACTTTCTCCTAGTTTCTAGTCCTCAGGTTGGATAAGACAGAAGTTGGTTTTCCTGGCTGGTGTGATATTGCCTAGAGCTCAGAGTGATGTTTTTGATGGGAGAAGGGAAGAGGGATTCTCTGTTTGGTGGAAGCTCTTTGACCCTGACTTTGGGGAGAAAAGCAAGTCATTCTGTGTCATTGTTTCTTCAAACAAGATTCTTGAACTTCAAGATGACCATGGGGAAACCCCATGGATGTTGCGAGCAGAGCATGGTTCTCAGGACAAATGCTTGAGGATGGCGGAGGGAAGTGTCACCTGCCCAGCCTCCTCCCTAACAGAGTATGTCCCTCCATTCCTAAGGTCTAAGCCCATCACCTGTGTCTTTGGTGTATTTCCATGGTCCTCCTTCCCTCTGATCATTTCTTCTGTGCTTCTCTTCCTTTTAAATACCTTCTTATTAGCTCTCCTCTCTCTCTGCATTGGTCCATATTCATTCCTGGAGTAGACAAATCAAAGAAAGCAGGCCCTATCCCTCTCATTTATGTAAAAAAGAACAACACTGAGGCATTGAGAAAAATAGGTAGAATGCTCCCAGACACTGTGTATTATGGGATGGAAAGAGAGCTCACTTCTGAGTATCAGGTGATAGGTCTCGGCCCTTGTTACTCAGAGTGTGGTCTGAGGACCGGCAGCGTGTGTATTACCCAGGCGCTTCTTAGAAATGCAGGATCTCTAGCCCAGCTTCCTTCTCTCCAGAATGAGGATGGTGTCTCTTCTTTCCACCCTCACAAGAGTAAAGTGAAAAGGAAATAAAAGATTTAAGAGTGCTTGGGATCTTAGAAAGAAAAGGTAGTAACTTAAGCCAAAGAGCTATGATAAATTTATGTTGCTGGATGCTGAGAACTGCTTGCTCTCTGTTCCCAGAATTCTCTGTTTAAAATAGGAAAGGGAGCTTGCTGTGTTTGGTATACGCCATCAGAATTAGTTTGAATATTCCATTGAATAATAGATGCAGTGATTTTAAGAAAAATATTAGAAGCTGTCCCACTATTTGTCAGTCTGTCTTTTCCCTTTCTTGTTTTAAATGCTTGTAAGAATTCCACACCAACAGGGAGCACTAGGGACAATGGCTTATCCCTCCTTAGAATGCTCTAGAAAGGGTAGCTTGTCTCTCACATTTCTCAACTCATCAGGATGGGTTGTGACGTATGAAGATGAATCTTAACAAGTGGAAGTTGTGGGTGATGACTATGCTGTGAGTTTGCCATGGGTACCTTTGGTTTCCCATTCAAGAAACAGAAAGTTAATCTGGCCATTTGAATGCGTGGCTTTGTTGGAAGAAGCCAATGCTAAATTCACAAGTGTCTCTGTTAAAGATTTCTTTTCTTCTCAGATGACTGTGGGAGCCAATGTTGCACCACCTAAAGCAAAAACCTATAATATACTAAGAGGGTGGGGTCGTTAAAGACAGCATTTCAATCTCAAGGGACTCCTTCACTCCAGGGGCTTGGCTTTGGGCAAACAATTCACAGTTAGGCAAGCTAATTGTAATTATTTTATTTTCCTTTCAAGGGGAGAAAAACATAAAATGTGCTAGAGTTTACTAGCAGTTTTACAGCATTCCTTCTCCCCTGGAGTTCTGCTTCCTGCCCCACGGCTGCCCTCTTGCAGGACCTTAGTATCTGGCCATTGTTAGTACAATGCTGGTGTTTGTGAAACAATCATTTAAGGGTTAGCACTAAATTCTAAGATGGGTATTGACTCTGTCAGTAATGTACCCAGCTGGCCCAGGGCTGTACAGTTGGATGACATTCCTAGGCTGTGTCACTGCCCTGACAGGTGTGGGTGTTTCTCTGTTACACGTGACCTCCCGACCCACTCTGTCTTCTCGTTTATTCCCAATCCTGGGGTGTTATGTGTCTCTCCTGGTGTGTTCTAGGAGATAATGGTCACTTTTAGGACTCTGTCTTGTTGCCGAGCTTGAAGGAAGCTGTTTCTTTGCTTCACATCCTTCCCTGTTGTGCTTACCATGTTGATTCCAACCCCTACTTCCTGTCATTTCCATTTTCTCCACGTGACCCATCTAAAACCTTGCCCGGATGATCATGGGGGCTCAGCAAGTAACAACCCAACCCATCTCACCAGTGGATTCAGAATGAAACTCTAGGTGGTAACATTTGGGGATGGTTGACTCTTTTAGTTCTCTCAGCAAAGAGGAAATGAGTACTTATTTTAAAACATGAGTTCCCTCTGGAGACTGTGTCTTTAAATGAGCATTTGAAATTGCAGATAGTTTTCTTTTTTTTTCTCTGAGGCTGCACAGAACCATATTGTAGTAATATTCTGATTTTTATCACAACCTCAAATATTTAAGTGTCAAAATCTGGCCAAGCCACCTGCAAATGTTTGCCATGGCTACTGGCCAACAAAAACAGCAAACAGCAATGAAAGTCTTCATTCAGGCTCAGCACTTAAGCTGCATCCAGCCAGAGAGGCTGGGACCCACCTGTGCCCACGCACAGGGCTCTTTTGCTGCGGCCAGTGGGTGTGTTCACGACTAGAACTTTGCGGGAGAGGGAGGGGGCTGCCTGTCTCCTATTCCCCCCTTTTCTTCCCTTCGACTAGTGCTCGGCTTCTGTTGCCAATCCCACTTTTGTTCTCCTTTCTGCCACTACCCCGCTTCATGTTGTATTTAAACTTAGCGGTTTGAATGGATTGGGAGTGATATTGACATGAAGGACGGGGAAATGAGAGTAGTGCCTGTTCTCAGGGAAGATTTGGGGGACAAAGTTTATGCATCCTTGTGTGCGCATTTGATTTTCGGACTTTTGGAGCAGGCATTGAGCCAAAATAGAACAAAATGAGTGTGTATGCAAAAATCTGAAGAAATAAGGTTATAAAAGTAGGTAGACAAACCACATGGGCAACTTTCAGTGCATCCCATGTCCCCCCCAACACACACCATGCCGATGCCCAGTTCTGTCCAAGTAGCACTTTTATCCCAATAGAAACTGGAGGTAAGTATAAATATCCCAAATTGCACTCGTGTGGTTAGGCAGCCTAGAAAATCACACAGCGCTAGAGAGTGTAGGAGGCATCCCCAAACTAGTGACTACTTGTGCTTAGTCAAACGGGCAGACGCCCTGTCGGAAAGAGTGTCTTTGGCTGATTGATGGTAGCATTTTAGGAGATAAGTTTTCCAGGTGAAAAAAAAAAAAGAGTGAGCCATGGGCTGTGGGAGAGACAGAAAACAAGCATGTGTTAAATATAGATGAAATCGATTCAAGCTTGGACCAAATATGTGGCAGATTCCAAGCAGTATCTCTACTCCAGTCATTTTTATTAGATATCATGTAACAAGCTCATTAATTCAGGACCAAGTCTGCAAAACCCGGGAAAATGGTGGATGAGTAGGTAACAGTAATGCAAATGCTCTCTGTCTCTTCTTCTGTTTTTTTCTCTCTTTATCTCTCTCTCTCTCCTCATATGAGACATTTTTGTAGGAGCCAGTAATCAGTTACGTAGGTGGCTATAATCTTAATATACCCCAGCCTTCCTAAAGAAGCCGATTTCTCTTTATGGAGTCAATGTTATTAGATAATTCATGCTCAGTAATTCTTCAGGAGAACTGTGAAGATAATATAGAGTGTAGAGGTCTACAAAAATGGATGTCAGTACAGAGTTCTGACGGGTTATGGGAGGCACTGCCAAAATATTCCACAAAATTTCTTCCTGTTTTCAAAATGTTCCATAGATTTAGTTCTCTGTATGGAATTGGGCAAATACATAAGCTCTTTAGATTACTGGTGACAATTATTTGACAGTAATTGTTCACAATGGAGGTGTGATACATCTAACATCAGAATATACAAGTGTTCCTACCAAGGCTGATATTTGCACAAAAGGTATCTGGTCCATTGTGGAATATTCTATTTAAGATATCAGGAAACTAGAAAATATGTTCAACAGCGTGTGTATATGAAACCTCTCCCTGATTATATGCCGGTTTTAGTCCTGGCAAATATATGTTTGTGTGATGTGCAGCTCTATTAGCTGTTCGGTCATAAGCGCTATTTGCATGAAGCTGTCCTTAGGCAATGTAGACCTAAAACTTAGCCAGAAATTTGTATAAAATATCGTAGAAGCAAATCTTGTTTTATGTAAAAATAAAAAGGAACTGATACTCATCATAAATTGTATTTCTCACAGCTTTTACGTGATTCTTTAATAATAATACTAATGAAAAGAAGAGCTTATCCCATCTCAGAACTTGTTGGCATAAAAAGCAACACCACCTTGCCTATCGGGGAGAGTCATGTGGCTTTGTTGTATGAGTTGTCGTTGCTGCTTGAGGTGTCCATCGAGATGGGAATGTTAATTGATTCGAAGGTTTTTGTGTTATTGTTGCTCTGAAAAAAAAAAAAAAGGAGAGTGGTCAATAAATGATGCCATCACAGAAAGGCGCCAATTAAAGAAGCCTTAGATAACAAAGCAGGTTACAGTTTAAGAATGTGCTTGCTCTGTAAGTGCATAGGTGTATAAATCCATTATTAAGAGTTTTCTTAAACTCCACAAACCAACGGAACATGATTAAGAGTGTCACTGCCCACAACCGGGCAGTGCTAGCGGCGTCCAGGCCAGCCTCTTCTGCTAGAGGCAGCAGCCGGCAGGCCCCGGCTTATCACTGGCCGCCCCTGCCCCCTACCCTTCTCCAGGACAGCCTGAAGCCTCCTTTGAGTAATTCAGAACAGAAGCCATCATTTCCTGCTTTGTGTTTTGCTGAATATCACGGCCGTGAACATTGCTTTATTGTTAGAAAGTTGCTGGATCTTTCACAGCGCCGAGAACATTTACGAGGGCCCTTCAAGGGGATGCTTTCTGGGAGGGTTGACGGACTTAACCATATGGCTCCCGTTAAACCCCATACAGAGCCTTGAGAAATTACCTCTGACAAGGGGGCCAGCAGCCTTCCACTCACAGAGTTTTATGTGTGGAATGAAACATTAAGTACTGATACTTGAGGAAATATAAGGTTTCTTAACATTCAAAAGTTGTAATACCACATGGTATTGTGGCCAGATGAAGGGGGCAGAGCCAGAACACCAGAGCACATGGCTGCATATTCCAAGAAGCAGAAAAACACCCCTGCTCTCCTCTCTGAATCTGGTTCTTGCCTGTGATCCCTCAGGCCAGTCTTGTATGTCTTGGTGTCTCAGCTTCTCACCCAGAACACAGCAAGTCTGGTATCTTAGCTTGGACTGCTATAGAAAAATACCATAGACCCGGTGGCTTAAACAATAGGCATTTATTTCTCGCAGTTCTGGAGGCTGGAAAGTTCAAGGTCAAGGTGCTGGCAGATTTGGTTCTTGGTGAGGGCTCTCTTCCTGCCTCGCAGATGGCCGGCATCTCACTGTGTGATCACCTGACCTCTTCTTCGTGCATGGAGAGAGAGAGAGAGACAGACAGACAGACAGGCAGATTGACAGAGAGACAGAGAGAGAGGAGAAAGAGACGGAGAGATGGTGTCTCTTCCTCTTCTTAGGACACTAATCCCATTATGGGGGCTCATGACCCGTTTAAACCTAATTACCCGCAAAGGCCCCACCTCCTACTACCATCACACGGGGGTTAAGTCTTCAACATATGAATTTGGAGGAAGACACGTTCAGTCCATAACAGCTAGTCTTCTTGGGAAAGAAAATTGAAAGTCACTCTTCAGTGGCTTGAGCTATTTGTTAGAAAAGCCCGGGATTAGCAGGCTGATACTAAAGAGAAGAAAGGAAGCTAACGTTTATCCAACATCTACTATGTGCCAGGCACTGATCTAGCTTTGCATGTTGTTTTCTATCACATTCCAAGAGCCCAGAGGGGTAGACGTTAGTTGCTCTGGGTTTTTTTTTTTTTTTTTGCTCTAGGAAGAGAAGTAACTTGTCCAAAGTCATTCAGCCAGTGAGATGAGCAGATTTTTGAATGTGGCTCTATTGGACTTCAAAGCACATGTTTTTCCTGTGCTCTTGCCCATAGCAATCCCAGTGCTGTGGAAGACACATGAGCATGTCTCACCATTTGGGAGAGTCATCTAACCACAAGAGTTGGCTAATGCTTAGTCTCTGGTTACAGTGTAAAGAGCTTCTGTGCTTTCACACACCTGCAGGGCAGTCAAGGGCAGAGGTGGACACACTGAGTTGCCAGCAGCTGCTTCAGTCCTTCAGTAGAAATACACAGGAGTTCCCTGGCCCTCAAGGAAGGGGGATTGGGGGCTGTTTGAGCACATGGATACAAAAAGGCCCTGTACCTGGGAGATCTGGCCAAATACCCTTATTTGTAAGAAAACCAAAGTCAGCACTGAGAGTGCTGCCCTTTTTCCAGCCATTTGGTTGCTGTACAGTTGGCTTTGTGGTTTGCAGGAAGACCCTATCCCCTGCCCAGATGAAGTGTGACTTCCAGCCTATTCTGATTCCTGTGTGGATAGGTGACTTTGCCTGTGACATCCTCTTGGGGGGGGATTTCATTTCTGAATCTTACAAACAGAAGCCCTGCTCACAAAGTTCCAGAACCTTCCATATAAGTGTCTCTGTGTGTTTTGACCTTCTCTTCCCCCCCCCCCCCCCGCCATTTCTAGACTAGATAGGCACAGGTTAGGGTCTGCTTCTAGAGCAAGTAGCCTAGGATCATTCAGTCTGTGTCTGTTGTAAATTTGGACACTTGTTCTTTTGTGCAGCATGTTGAAAAGATATGCCTGGAAAAGACGAGCTTGCTCAGAGCCAAACCATGTCAGGTCAGAGGGGAGTCTTGGAAAAGCATTGGCCTTGGGTTCAGAAGTCATGGGTTTAGGCTCTGCCACTCAGAAAGGTTTATAACCTTGGCCAAGTGCACAACAGCCCTCGGCCTCAGTTCCTTCATCTATATGTGAAAAGTTTAACCAGCTGATTACAAGTCACTCTCAGCAACACAATCCTCATTCAGTGCTTCTTTTCTGTCTCAAATATATTTTCTCCTTCGGTTTGTTTTCCTCCAGGAGCTGAGTTTGGTAGGGGGTCTAGATGATCTGAGTTCCAGGATGAGTTCATGTGCCCACATGGGTAAGAACAGGATAGGACTTGGGAATGCTTGGGAAGAGGAGACCAGTACAGTCAAGAGAAGGGTCCTAACATATGAAGCCAGAGAGACCTGACTTCCAGGCTCAAATCCTAGGTGAATCACAACAAATTTATAATTCTATCACATGGGAATGAACACACCCGTTTTACAGCTGAGTAAAGTGAGGTTCAGAGATTACATGACTTGCCCTAGGTCATACTGATGATGGCAAGAGGCAGAACTGGAAGCCAGGCCACCTACACCTCACTGTCCCAAGGGTCCAGATGAACTTGACTTCTCCAAGTTTTGATTTCCTCACATGTAAAATGAGGAAGCATCACTAGAAAATTCTCAAAGTCTCATCCAGCACTAAAAAGCTGATGATTTTCATAACATTTAATTTTGAAAACTACTTGGAAGGTCAGTTGTTTGGGGGCTCAGTGCTATACGCAAGACTATGTTGTTTCCTCCCTTGCACTAATCTTATCAACAAACTGTTCTTTTATTCTCATTTTGCTAAAAGTGGCTTATTGCTGAAGATCTGACTAGAAAAACACCTAAACAACAGAACAGTCTTTTAGTGAAAGACATAAAACAAGTGTAATGCAAGAAATTGGGACAATTATCTTGCCAGACACAGCTCTATGGGAAAATGCAGTCCACTGTCTTCTTTTTTAGACTTAACTGTTTTTGGGGTTACTTTATAGATGGCCTGAAACATAAGGCTTTAGCTTATATCAATATTTAGTGTTTTCCTAGGGGTAAGCCTTGGATAAGATGCCAAATAACTAAACACTGGGAGTTGAGGATATATATTTCCCATAATATAAAATGCAATGATTAACTGCACCTTTCTGTACTTGTCAGAGTTCCTACATGGGGATTGGCTCAGTATTTTCTGTTTTCAGGGCCAGAATCACGAAAGCCTAGCTGGTTCACCACTGTAGGTTTACATGAGTCCCAGTGTTGTGTTTAAAAGAGTCCCGGAGCTAAGTGTAATTATTCCTTGAAGAACACCAAAAGGTTTAGTAACATGGGAAAATGACTGGTGTGTGCAACGCTCTCCAAGGTGAGCATGTTAGGAGAAATGAACCTGATAAAGCAGAGCTGGTCCTTTGCAACTGGGAGGACACTTTGCTTTTTTGAAGACTGAGCATGTGCTTGTAACATGGCAGTGTCCCAGGGAGCATTTCTGATTATTTGTAACTTTCACATTCTTACAGACTATATGTCTCATAAAGTATAAATAACTCTTGTCTGAAACTGATTGACAAGTAGTTTCTGAGTTAAAAGAGAAGGACTGCAGATAACCTGTGGTGCCCATTGCAATACTATGTATTCACATAATTGGACATTTTAGGATTTAAAAGATAAAGGATTCAATAAGTTCTCTCATATGTATTTTTCAGTAATATTAGTCCAAATGGATTTTCTTTACCATTATTTTTTATATCCTTTCTATGGAGGATTTAGTTAAAGATGATACAAACTATGTGGACCTTTGACCTTTGGTTGGATGAGAATATCACATAAATATCCAGTTTGGTCTTGGATTTTGGATACAAAGGGAATCCTTCTGTTAAGTTTCAGTTACATGCAAATGGAATCCTATTTCAGTGAGGCAGTGCAATGCCATTGCTAGAGATTTGAGAGCCTGGCTGGTGGTTCTGACTCCACCACTCACAACCCCTTGACCTCTCTGGGCCCTACTTTTCCATCTTATAAAATGAAAGAATGAAACTAGATTGTCTAACAAGTGCCCTTTTCTAGCTCTTAGGAACATGTTTGTTTCCTTATCATGACTACCACGCGACCACAGCACTGTTTGGCTGGTAGGGATTATGGAAGAAAACATTTCATAAAACAGATACGCCACATTTAGCAGACAAGCTAGTGATCTATTTACCGAGTATGTTGTGCTTTTGGTAAATATCAACTATAAAATTTCTATAGAGTAATAAACATTCTTAATGGTACCAGACACATTTAAAAGAACTTGGAGTTTTATAGTTTCCCCTGCTTTGGCAAAGTGCATTTTGGCTGGTGAATAGACCGGTAAAGTCTGTAAAATGATAGGACCCTGGTGAGTGTGGGGTACAGACATGCTGGAATGTGCTTGGGTTGCTTTTTACAGAGTTGCAGGTCTTTGCAGAGAACAGATGGCCCCAGACATCTTTGAAATGCTAGAAATGACTTCCTGAGTATACTCGTCATATATTGGTTCCGATCTGGTAATTCATAAGCCAAATACACAGCACTTTACAGCTGACCTCCGATCTATTATTTTCAGTCCATAAAACCAATAAACATCGGTACACAAACAATCATAATGACGACTGCCACAACAAACACCCATCCCCGGGTCACCAAGCCACTGAACACTTGTCAAATGTACGGTGGCATTCTCAGCATCTGTAGGGGCTGGAGGCCAAGCGTTTGGCAGGTTCTTAGGGATCACTGCTTAGTGTGACATTTCTTCTCACTCTTCCCAGAGTTTTGCTCAAATTGAATACTTGAAGAGATAAGCAGTAAAGTGCTAGATTGAAGAGAACTGAAGACTGCTTCCACTTCAGTATTATTTGGGTAGTATGAGTGACGCCATTTGATGAGCCTGCAAACTCAGTGAAACCAAAGTCTACCCCTGAAGCTTTCTATAACTCTATATTGAGTCAGGGTGTATTTTTAATAACAAAATTAGACAAAAATGCAACTTTATAGTTACATGTTTCAAATCACAGCCTCTCTAAAACATAGAAAGAATGAATTTAAAAATAATCTGAACTAAATTGTATATTGTTAGAGGAGACTGGGGAATTTTTTTTTTTTTTTTTTTTTTTTGCGGTACGCGGGCCCCTCACTGTTGTGGCCTCTCCCGTTGCGGAGCACAGGCTCTGGACGCGCAGGCTCAGCGGCCATGGCTCACGGGCCTAGCCACTCCGTGGCATGTGGGATCCTCCAGGACCGGGGCACGAACCCATGTCCCCTGCATCAGCAGGCGGACTTGCAACCACTTGCGCCACCAGGGAAGCCCGAGACTGGGGAATTTTAATCTCCAGTTGCATCCAAATGAAAATTGTGTGTGTGTGCCTGGTGTGTATGTGTACACACATTTCCTAATACTTTTCTTTACTGGAACATCATTTAGGCCATTTGACATGTATATAACCTTATTCAAAACTCTTGAAGAAATTTTCCAGGGGTATTCCACAAAGCATGATTTTTCATAATGCCCTGAATGTCCTTTATAACCCCCCTCTTACATGACAATAAACTACGCCAGCACCTTGGAGCCACTTTTAAAGAATAGTCACAGAGACTAACAAGCATAATAAGATTAAAAAGGAAAAAAACTCATGTAGCTTCACGTTAGGCCCTTAACCTAGTTTTCAGAAAACTGAAACAATTCCTCATTATCTAGAAAATGACCATTTGGTTGATGAATTACGTTTTCAGGAGTAGCCACTTTTTATTTCTCTGACACCTTGACATCACTGGCGTGTGGGGTGAGATACTTAAGTGCTAATGCGGAGGTCCCTGGAGGGTGGTGACAGCTAGATCCTAGAGTCGGGGAGAGAGAACGCCACCTCAGGGGGTGGCTCCCTCCCTGTGAGGAACAGGGTGAATATCTCATAGAAAAGTGGCTGTGGCACTAACCATGGGCTTGGGGCTTCACCAAAGAAGGATTTGATCTACTGGGAGATTCTGATTCATAACTGAAGTGAAATGGGGGTGGCAGGGCACTCCTCTAGAACCCTGACTTTCTCTTCCTCCTCTCTCCCTCTTTCCTCTCTCTTTTCTTCCCGTCTCCCCTAGAAAGAAAGGAGGAATCCCTCAAATTATTCATATCTGCCATTTGGCCATGGCTCTGGCTAAAAGTCTGGAATTGGAGAAAGCTTAAAACTTTTAACTAAAAGGAAAATAAGAGATTTTCCTTTTAGATTTTGTGTGTGCGTGTGTGTGTGTGCGTGTGTGTGTGTGTGTGTGTGTGTGGTGTCAATTACTCGAAACGTCCCAATCCCCCCTCATTGTGTGGATAGCTGCTATTTATTTAATTTAGCTCTGTAGTCAAGCACTTAGCAGGAAACCAGAGGAGTGACTTTGTCCAGATCTCTTTTGGCAAATGCGTATGTGTGTTTGTGTGTGTGTGTGTGTGTGTGTGTGTGTGTGTGTGTGTGTGAGTGTGTGAGAGAGAGAGAGAGAGAGAGGGAGAGAGAGAGAGAGAGAGAGGGAGAGAGGTTGATTTTTATAAAAAGAGTGTGTGAAACTTTGGCTGCCCCAGCAAAGCCACAGACAACCAACCTTATCTTGGGTCCACTGCGTTCCATAATTATTATTGCCATTAGGAATAATTATTATTTGCCTCATTGAGTTGGCAGTTTGGAACCTGCCTGAGACTGACGGCTTCTCACAGGAGCCGAAGCACACAAAGGCTGAGTATTCACCCACAAGTGCTTCAACATGTTTGGACGACATCCTTTGCTTGGTTCACTTCATTGTATTTCAGACACATCGAGCTTCAAATTGAATGAAAAGTTTATCAGATACAAAACCAGCGTGAATGAGCGCCTGCGCTCAGACAGCTTTTTTGATTGGGTGCCAGAATTCTTGGCTTTTCTCAAGTCTGGAGATGAGCAGTCTTTTCATGCCACTCTCTTCCTTTAATTAAAAATAGAAAAATAAGTAATAAGATGGGTCTTCACTTAGAGGCTGGGCTTCAAATGGTACAAGAGGGAAAAGCAGAAGAATGACAGGAACACCCAATGGCAAGGCAGCACGTTCATTTAGGAGGCGGAATAGTTACAACCTTAACTTGATTTTTTCCTGATTTGTTTTGCCTCCTTGCCCGCGGACTCTCCGGATTCCAGATTCTGTACTGTTTCCTCGTCCTTTTGCCTTATCATTTTGAAATAGCTGTGCCATGGGTATCCCCTCCGCCCTCCTTAGGGACCTCAGATAGAATGTGATCAGGTATTTTGAACCATGGAGCCCTCACAACAGAAGCTGTTCTCGGCGGAAAGTTTCACTGAGTCATTAAAGAAAAAAGAGCATGACAAGATGTTCTTCCAGACGTTGTTTTTCCTATAAGACTTTGTGGGTTTCTTGCCAAAGTCTATACCAGTCACAGGCTGGCGAGCATTTAAAGAGAGGAGCCCACACCCTTCTGCGTGGGGGTCTGTCCCCTCCCCTTAACCTATTCCTTCCAGAGTGGAAGTTTGTAGCAATAGCTGCTGAATCAGACCCCTCAAGAGCCTCCTCAAAACCGCTGAATCAGAAGAAGGAAAAAAAACCCAACAGTTTCCATTCGATGTGTCAGACCCAACACAATTGAGTGAATGTTGACTTTGTCTCCAGACACCCAAACGGTCTGTCCTCCATCCCCAAACCAACTGCGATTCCTAGACAGGGTCAGGGAAGACCAGGGCAGCCTTGCTGGGCACTAGGCCAGGCACCATGTCTTCAAAATAAATATTCCTCAATCGGTCGGGAATGGAGGCAGCTGGGTACCCACCTTCTCCCAGATGTGGTGCCTGTATGGGGTGAGTGACAAGAACCTCTCCCCTGTCCTAGGCATTGAAAAGAGATTTCTTTTGTTATTACACTCCATTAAGTGGGTTCCTTGGGTGAATACTTCTGTACAAATGAGAAACAAGTGAAAGTTTCACTGTAGTGATTTCCAGGGATTTGTGGTCCTCGATAATATATGTATGAAAACTGTTTAGTGGGGAAAATATTACAGAGGAGCATTCCTGTCTGAGTTTTCATAAAAGATGACAAAATCGTGCTGTAGAGAAAAAGAAATCCAGCACTTTCTCAGTAGCAGTAAAGCTCGTCTTCAGGTTAGATTTCCTGCGAGTGTAGAATTGCCGCTTTTTCATTTGTTCTAGGAATTTAGGGGTAGAGAAAGGCCAGGGAAATTGGCCTCCACCTGCATGGAGTTTAATAAAGATGGACCCTTAACTTTTTCATTTTCAATGGTAACCTTCACAAGGAACCGCTTTTTTACAAAGCCCTGTGGAGTATATTATTTATAGCAGTCCTAATATACCTCATTGTTACTTTTTTATTCAAAGATCCTGTTGTACCACGTCCTTTTTAGTGTTACGATAGAAAGTGCTTGTTTTCAGGGTATTTCTTTCTATAGAAAGCATTTGATCCTTCATGTTTTCATAATGAATTTCTCTGGAGTTTTACAAAATCTAATTGTTGTTACATTGGTTTCTATACTGATGGGTCTGATGTTTCTTCTACTAAATGTTGTCTCTCCGTTAATTGACTTAGCTTTGAGTCCTTTTCTACAGTCAAGCAATGAAAAGAGCTTGCAGATTTTGTTAATTGTTCCGAATGAGGTGTGTGGTGAGTTTTGGGGAGCTTCCAAACAGAACTGTGTACTGTCAGAGACAAAAGTCACATTAGATGGCAGACCCCAAGGGAGAAGAGGTGACATCACAGTCTGCCATATGACAACACCAGGGAAATAGTTGTTTTCTCAGCTGCACAGAGATTTCTCCCCTTTTTCTTTTTTTTTTAAAGGGAATTCCTTTATTTTTATTTTTTATTTGTTTATTTATTAATTTACGGCTGTGTTGCGTCTTCGTTTCTGTGCGAGGGCTTTCTCTAGTTGCGGTGAGCAGGGGCCACTCTTCATCGCGGTGCGTGGGCCTCTCACTATCGTGCGGAGCACAGGATCCAGACGCGCAGGTTCAGTAGTTGTGGCTCACGGGCCTAGCTGCTCCGCGGCATGTGGGATCTTCCCAGACCAGGGCTCGAACCCGTGTCCCCTGCATTGGCAGGCAGATTCTCAACCACTGTGCCACCAGGGAAGCCCCCCCCCCCCTTTTTTTAAATGACTGCCTGGTATAAAAGATGAGCAGGTAGATCCCAGCACATTATCATGTGATGTCTACGTGCCATGTTATAAAGATGAATTATTAGAATACTAGAATCCACTCAACCATTCAGGAGCTGCCAAAGGCGAGGGTTGTGGCGATTGGCCAGGTGGGCAGGGCACCCCATCTCCCAGGTACCCCCTCACCCAGAGCAGTTCCACATTTATTCACTTAGTTGAGTTTCTACATAAACATTTCTCTTGATAAAGAGTTCTATAGCAAGAAAACAGTTTGAAAACTACAGGCTTAGGAGATTCTTCTCTGTATATGTACTAGGAGAGAAAAGGTGAATTCTTGGATGTGCTGATGCAGGCATCATCTTGAAGACCACTTCCCCAGAGAAGTAGTGATACCTTCGCCATTGTGGAGGTAAATGAGATTGGAGAAACAAGCTGTGGTTTCTGAAGTGAGGCCGTGGTGAGGGGAATAAACCATGAAAGAACTTTTAGCAACTGAATGGGAGGAAGAAAATTGTCAAAAGGAAAACATAAAGACTTCATGGAAATCTATCCATTTAAATCTCTCAGCAAAAGGTAGAACGACCACAGAGGAAATTGTACTGTTTCAGTTCACTCTTTTAGGCAGATGCAGTAACACTTGGGATCACAGGGTCTGAGGCGCTGAGACCCAGGAGGGCCAAAGAGGCAGCACCAATGGACCGAGGACCCCAGATGCCCTTGCGTCGCCCGTCCACCTTCAGTCTGCAGATCTCCTCTCTTTGCCTAATTCAGTTTAGCTCTCTAGGACTTTACTAGTATTTTTTCTCTCTGCAATTTCACCCGTCCCACAGTCCAGCCTGAACTCTGCCCCTCAGCATACCTAGAACAGTATAAAGGCAACTTCCTTGGAAGCCTCCGCCCCAGTGCTCAGCCCCTAGGATAATCCCTTACTTCTTCCTCCTTTGCAGGCCCAGCATGGCCTGTCTCATAGGCAAGCCTCAGTTATTTTCACCTTTAACTATGGTACATGTGTTGTTGTGAGTCGAATTGCATCCCCCCAAAAGATCTGTTGAAGTCCTAACACCAGCTGCATCAGAATGTGACCTTATTTGCAAATAGGATCTTTGCAGATACAATCAAGTTAAGATGAGGTCATACTGGCTTCTGGGGGGCCCTAAACCTGATGATTGGTGTCCTTATGAGAAGGCCACATGGAGACACCAGGAGGATGCCATGGGATGGCACAGGCAGAGACTGCAGTGATGCAGCCATAAGCCAAGGAAAGCTAAGATATGTCAGCAACTGCAGCAGCCGGGAGAGAGCCGGGAACAGATCCTCCCTCAGCGCCTCCAGAAGGAGCCAACCCTGTGATACCTCGACTTCCGACGTCTAACCTCCAGAGCTGCAAGAGAATCAATTTCTGTTGTTTTTAAGCCACCCAGTCTGTGGTAATTTGTTATGACAGCCCTAGGAAACTAATACATGTGTCTTCATGTAATTATGGACCTGTTTGTTTTGCCAACAGAATTGTGGTTAAAAAAAAAAAAAAATCTCTTACTCCATTCTCCTTTTATTCAACTGTAACAGATGTATGGATAAAAACATTAAGTGAAAAAAACTAACTAGGAATAAAAATAAAACTACTCTCTGGAGTAGTGGTATCTTGGAGTCGGGACCTGTTCGCTGGGACACCCCCAAATCTCCATTTGTACAGAAAGGGAATAAAGATGACTGCTCTCCATCAAACAGATCCCCCATTAATATATTCTAATGAAAGATATTATTAAAGATGCATTTTACCTGGGCTTCAAACCTGTACTGCCATAAAATCCACTTTGAGGGGAACAGGGGAGAGTTTTCTTTAGACATGCATTCTCTGCTCAGTGGTATCTGCCAAATTCTGAAGTATACACTTTTTGTTAATTAAGCTGTCCACTCTGTAGCTTGCAACGGAGGGAAGATCAACAATGCACGTAGCTATAGGGGCTTTTACACTCAGCCTTCCAGAAGTTTTTAGCAGCTAATGACATTCCCTGGACATTGAAGGCAAGGTCACCCATGACTGGTCTGAGGAAGGACAGTCCAGGGTGATGGGTTTTTTGGTTTTGTTTTCCTGTGTGTGTGTGGTGTGTGTGTGTGTGTGTGTGTGTGTGTGTGTGTGTGTGTGTGTGTGTGTGTGTGTGTGTGTGTGTGTGTGTGTGTGTGTGTGTGTGTGTGTGTGTGTGTGTGTGTGTGTGTGTGTGTGTGTGTGTGTGTGTGTGTGTGTGTGTGTGTGTGTGTGTGTGTGTTTCTTTAGACAGTGAGCTTAATCACCAAGAGATTTCTTTTAGGTGGTACCTAATTCCTTTCAGCCCTTCAGCCCGCGGGCTGGTGCTCATTTTCATGACTGATCAGGGTTTTACCTGCTGTTCTCCTAATACACGTTTTTGAAAAAGGAAGTAGCTTATGTGGCGGCACTGTTCTTTTGATCTGTTAACTTTTCTTAATTCTTTTTGAAGCATCCTTCTGCCTCCATCTCTGGCTCTGAGTGATTTAAAGGAAAAATCCTGAAGTTTATATGCTCCAAGAAACCTAATGCTCTGAGAAATCCAATAAAGCCCACCGCCAGAATTGTGTCGGGAGGCGAGCGGGTACGAGATGACCACCCAGAGCGAGCGCCCGGATGGGAGGGCGTTAAAACCAAGTAGACAGATATCTGTCTGTGAGTCCACCACTGAGCAGGGTTTGCCAGCTATAGATCCCTGTGAAGGTGGGACTAGACTAACACTGACTCAGCATTAGCAAATTTCTTATTTGCAATCAGGGAAGTTTATTCACTCCTCAGTGTAAAGAAACAAGGGCTCTTCTTGCCCTTCGCATTCCCCCCCCCACCCTTACTTAGCAGCTTTGTTTGAATTTTCACACCTTAGGAACTTTGCGTTTTTTTAGATCTAGAGTGATTCTGGGTTTTCTTTCTCTTAATGGGCTCATCAAATCACTGTGTCACCTCGATTCCTTCATATTTTTAATAAACCTGAAAACGGAAGCAATTCCGCTGGCCAAGCCACTGAGGTGCTGTGTTGTGACACATCCTCAAGCTCATGCTGTTTGTGATCTTCATCCTTATTGGTCAGAACTCTGGTTGGGTGTTTTCCAAACGTGGGTTCCTCTCCCGGTCCTGGTGAAAGCCCCGTAGATGAGCGTGGTGGCCATTATGGCAAGAGGAGAGGGGAGGAAGCAGAGAGTTCCCCGGAGCTGCTCAGAACTCTGGGAGGGATCCAAGATGTTCTGATAATTTTCGTCAAATAATAACTGTGAAGAAACTTCCCGCAGTTCAGACCAGTAAAAGCAATGGGATAATTGTTCCTGTCAGCTCTCTGACAACTCCTGCGTCTCCCCAGCTGAGACATAACAATGGAACTCTTCGTGTGGCTTATTCTATCCTTTTGTGCTTTATAACTTCCATCAGAAGTAGAGAATGATTAGGGGCAAGAGCAGGGTCAGGATAATTTGATCACTTTCACCAGCAAGCATTTTTCTCTGGCATGATAAAGACAAGCAGGAAGGCATCATGAATCTCAGACTTTGAAATGATTAAAAAAGTCCAACCTAAATACAAAATAAGTTTTCATTTACTAAGTCTTCTAAAAACTGATTTGTAAGCAAACCAGTAATAATCACATTCTGGCTGGTGGCAACAAGTGGGAAAGAATGGGACAGCCCAGCATGGCCTCAGGGCATGTTTTGTCCATCCCACAAAACTACCTTCTGGTCTGGCATCACTCTTCTCGCCTGGCAACTGCCTGGCTCAGAAGGGCTGCAGTCTGGAGTGTCCTGGCAACACCCCACAGGGCATTTCTGATGGCAGAAAACCAGACCCAAGGTGGAGAGAGTGGTCCAGCCCTGGCTTCTGGCAGTGAGCCTCTTGCTATGTGACCAATCATACATAAGATCAGCTCAAATGTTACTGTAAAAGGTGGGTTATTAAATCCATAGGATTCTAAATAGTTCAGTTATTTATCTACACTTGACTTTATTCCAAAAAAAGGACTTACAGAGACTTACAGAAAGCACAGTACAACAGTATTAAAAACAAACACAAAATCTGTGGAAGAAAGGAAAGCAGTGTGAGAAAATTCTAAATGAGATGGAAAGACACTGAAATAGTTTGCTGCTAATGACTCTTGTCATGATTGCTATCATCTTTTAGGTAAAATCAGTGTCTGAGTCTGCCAGCACGGAGCACTTCTGTAGGAGAGCACTTCTATAGGAGTCATCAACTTTTAGGAGAGGAATGAAGCTTGTTTTTGGCTCTGCAGTGGATTTTTTTAGGTATACGTTCAACTTCATCTAATCATTGGTACTGTGTATCATCAGCATACTGTTTTGGAACATGTGTTTATGAGCACTGAAAGAGTAGGCCAAAGGTAGCAGGATTCTTTGGGAATTAAAAAAAAATAAGTTTTGTAAAACTAAGCAGGCCATTGTGGAGGTGGACTGAGGGGGGGGGTGGGAGGGAGGGCAGACTCATTAGCATCCTGATATAAAGTTCTAAGCAGCGAATAAGAGGCTTAAATACATAAAGAGCGAGGCTAAATTTGGGCCAATTTCCTGTGAAATCTCTTGTGTAATATTTTCAATTTGTGCTTGTTTAATGTGGTTTATTTTCCTAAGGTTCACGGTATAGGTTTTAAATTCAGCCTTGACTACACACATGTGTCGAGAGGTTATAAAACGAGAACCAGCTCCGACCAGTCTCCAACTGGATGCCCTTAGGTGGAAAACATTACCTCCTTTTCAATACCTAAAATTTCTTCATGGGCACTGACTTAATCTTCTTCCTATCCAGTTCCTGACTACTTTTCCATCACCTGGTTTCACCAGCACCTGTCCAGTGACATTGGTTAGTGCACCTAAGGATGCTACAAGGCCTCTTCACTCCAGATCAGGACTCCAAGGCTATTTTGGGCAGGCCTGACCCCTCTGTGAAATCTCAAATTCTTGACACAGAGGGATAATTCCACCCTTTCCAAT
This sequence comes from Stenella coeruleoalba, assembly GCF_951394435.1. Lineage (NCBI taxonomy): Eukaryota > Metazoa > Chordata > Mammalia > Artiodactyla > Delphinidae > Stenella > Stenella coeruleoalba. Next base: position 58,011,586 of record NC_137155.1, read on the forward strand.
TAAAAATAGAGAAAACACCTCAGGCCCTCCAGAGGGCTCTGATTTGCAGTACCAAGTTCTAATTTTGGCCTCTGATGTCCTGGATCACATCTACTCTAGGATGGGGCCATTTCCTATAGATAGCAGTAGTGTTTCGGTGACTTGAATATAGTATGCAGGACCTATATTGTAAGTCAGACCTTAATTAAACTAGATAGGACCTCTCTGTTGTTTGTGGCACTTACTATATCAGACCTTGTCTTATAGTTACCTGGTGTTTGTCTCTCCGTCTAGGCTTTAAGTCCTTAAAACAAAGATTGTGGTGTATCTCCTGCAACACCCAACATGCTACATAATATAGAAGACTATATACTACTGAAAGTGTGCTTATACATGTGGGTATAAAGTTGTCGAAAAGAGACGACATGTATATGCCAAGTTTCTTAATTTAAACAGTAAGAGATCTATAGGAGGGATAATAAGTTGCCCGAGTGTTTTTATCTCCTTCATTACGTTACCATTCAACAAAATATTCATCATTCATTCATTCAGCTAACTTTTACCAGGGACCTTTTTTTTTTTTTCCTGAAGGTACACAGGCTTCTAAGTCTAGGTTGTAAAACCAAATAATACTGTTTACAGTTCTAGTTTCATTTCCAGCTGTACCTGTGGTACAGGGTGCAGTGATGTTGAAATCGGGCATCTTCTCTTTGCCTCCACTGTATTTTCTTACCTATTCTTTTGACTTCTGTTTTCTCTTGGCATGAGTCTTTCTCAAGACTGTGGATCTGGGCTACGAATGGTCGAGTTATTCTCCAAGCCACTGTTTTCCCTGGAAGGGACAACCTAATTCTTAGCTGCTGCTGGCTTTCTTACTGAGGATGTAGTCTCTCTCTTCTCACCTGCCCACCCAGCTTTCTAAATAACTCAAGTGTGGTGTCAGGAAACTAGCAGCCTAGAAATGTGAGCCTCACTTTATGGTCACTTTCCCCCTGACATTCTATTACGAGAATTTTCAAATATAAGAAGCTTCGAGAATTATTTATTTACCACCTAGATTCTACAATAACCATTGCACTATACTTGCTTTATCATATATTTGTAGATTTATCTGTCTCTCTATCCATCCATAAATCCTTCTTCTTTTTTTGATGCCTTTCAAAGTAAGTTGCAGACTCAGTCATTTTACCCCTAACCACTTCAGCATCCGTATCACTAAATAGAATTCCTTATTTAGTTATGGTTCTTTTTCTGTCGTTGAAGTTTATAAAGAGTAAACTGCACGGATCCTAAGTATGTTAACGGCCACATTTAATGTAGGATATCATTTTCTTTTCAGTTTTTCTCATTATCAGTAACTAATCACGAAGATAAAAAAAAAAGATTCTGTAATATCCAAGGTTAGCATATTTAGGTGGTGAGTATTCCCGTAAGTTTTTCTTACCTGACAATATCTGTTCTAGTGTGAAAGGGGCAGGAAGAGAAAAGGAGTGTGTGAGGCTTACATGTTAAAGGCCTCGCTTTGTAGACAGACGAACAGCTCCTTCTACCACCTCTGTATTCACTAACTTTTTCTTCGGTCCCTTGTTGCTGCAACAGTAGGAGAGGTTGTATATGTGGTGGTAAGGGACACAAGTTTTGGCATCATAGAGCCTAAATTCAAACTCAAGTCACATTGACCTTGGACAAGTTATATTTAATCATTGCTCAGTGCATCTGTTCCCTCTTCTGTTAAAATGAGGATAATATTACCATCTGAGGTTGTGATAATTCAATAAGATAATGGATGAAAGTTATCTGGTACATAGTAGATGCTCAATGATATTAATTCGTATCATTATTACCACCTAAATACCAGCTCACTGTGTGGTTAGAGGTAAGTGCATAGGTGTGTAGTTAATTCAGAAAGACTTTAATTTGGTAATCTTCAGTTTTCAGATTACCAAAGTGAATCTTTTGTGTGCTCAAGGAATTTTTGAGGAAATACTGAAAATGTATTTTCCTCACTGTTTTAACGGAAATGAACACTATTTAGTGTCGACTGAGATGTCTACTTTTGTGTCAGACAGCATAACCATTGGCTTTTCCTCACAGTGTCTCCATCTTGTGTCCCCGGGGTAACACCTTACCTAGGAAGGGAAGAGCAAGAGACAAAGGATATCATGTTTCCTCCACACAGTTCCCAGGGCTTTCTTTGCAGCCTGAAGTCACAAGGTGGTTTCTTTTGTGCTCAACCACAATACCATTCCTTCAAGCAGCCAGGCTTAAAACCCAGTAGCTCCCTTGGCTTCTCCGCTCCACTGCCCCCCATCTTAGATCAGCTGCACATTCATCTGAATTTGCTCCGTACTTCCCTGCCAAGCCTCACGTGTTGTGGTGGCTTGTATGGTAACACTCAGAAAATATCTGTTGATTCGCTTAGGTCATGTGGCTATTTCTGAGAAACCTACATGGGGAAAGTTCAGCTCTTCCTAGGAACCAAACCGCAGTTGCTTGCTGCTTCTGCCTGCCTTCAGAGGTGATAAGGGGAGACCAGTTTAGGAAGAGTTAGAAGCTGTGAAAGCTGTTCTAGAAGGTAGACACCGTCCAAGGAAGACTGGCCACAAAGTGGCATCAAAAGACCCACAATGGGACAATCTGAGGCTAAAGCCTTCTTACTGAGTCAGAAAAGGACAGCTGTTGGGCATCACTGACCGTGGGGAGTGGAGGAAAGTGGCAATTCTGACATGTGGCTGATACAACGTTAGCAATTTCCCAGCTCTTCGTGTGTGGAACCTGTGTGCTCTGGGTGTGCCAGACACTTGCTAGCACAAGTGAAGATGCCCTGAGGGAGTATGCAGGGATTTCCAACCTTGCTGAGTTTAGAGAGTCATAAATAGGATGGAGCTGTAGTGTGGTCAGTGTGGGTTCTGAAACTAGAGTTGAGGCAATTCGGATCCTTCAGCCCCTTTAAGTTAGTCTTATCGGATCAGGCCATCACGGAGCAGATAGACAGGTAAGTCTCGGAGACCTCTGAACCCAATTAAAGTTATACCACAAAGAAATCAAACTCATGTGGTTTGCATTTCAGAAAGCTACATTTGGTGGGCTGTTCCTGTTTTAATTCGGTAACCTAATGCAGACCATGTGAACATTTGAAACGCTTTTAACAGTTAAACCAGCTCAAATAACACAAAACCAGAGCAGCAATAAAGAATGAATTAAAGCTGATTGCAACTGTGGCCAACATAATTTTTTTTTTTCCCTTGCAAAGAACCTGGGGGGAATAGAATGCAGGACCAGTGGGGGAAGAGACTGGTATCTCCATTTTCAACTTTGAGTAAAGCAGCAGGCACTTTGACTTCTTTTATTTCTGAAGCAAATGTTTGAAACAGATCAACTTAGAAGGTATATTTAAATCTTGAAGGGGTTTGCGATGAGGGAGCAAAGGGGATTGACATCCTTTAGAACTGATAGCTTGGTAGTTGGTAGCCCCGCATTCCCTCTGCTAAGTCGGGCAGTGGGCAAGGGCATGGTGCTAAGCCTACAGAGGTCAAGAGTTCAATCCTGCATGGGTCACTTAGCCTCATACTGGAGGAGGTGGGGAGGCGAAACTTGTTTGAGTGCCGTAGCCGGTACTTCCAAGTGTCTACAAAGGGTCGCCCAGGAAAGAGAAGCTGAGATAACGATAGTGATCAGTCAGTGTGTTCCATGTACCGGGCACTATTCTAGGTGCATTCAAGGCCACCTACCTAACCTGGCTACTAAATTCATCTGTGCCTCAGTTTTCTTATCTGTAAAATGGAGATACAATTATTATTCTTATTTTACAGATGAGGAGAGAGGCACAGAGAAGTTCAATTACTTTCCTAAGGTTGCATAGATAATAAATGGCAGGAGTAGGATTCAAACACTGGTAGTCTGGTATGCATAGCTTCAGCACCACCACAATATACCACTCTAGCAAGTTAAGGAACTCGAAGACAAATCCAGTTGCGAATAATGTGAACAAATGACATAAGCCTCATCCTAAGTTATTAGCCTCTCGCCCAAAGAGGATTGACTGCACCGATAACCACATCCAGACATCACAGTGTGCTGTGCGCGCTTCACAGTAATTTCTCCGTTCATGTTGGTTGAACTGAATTTTATACACACCTGGAGGACACCTCCCAAAAAATGGTTGGCGTGCTCCATCCATGAATGGAGAAATTTCTATGAATCAAATCTAAAAGAGATGGTGAGTGTCCACTGAATTTATTTCCATGTAATTCCAGGCACTTGATGGGAGAGCCATGGGGTGTGAGGATGGCAGCTTGGGCCCAGCCCTGCGACCTGTGCTGTAGGTGATAACTAACTAACCGCCTGCCCCATTCCCCAGAGTGTGCTGACTTTGTCAGAGATCCAAGGGAGTAAGGACCCATTAATGTCAGATCCATTAGCGACAGAAAGCCTGCCAAGTGGGAAAGAGTGAAACTACAGGAAGAAATTTTATTTGCAAACTCCTGAGAGGTTATCACCAGCAGCAGGGAGCCAAAGAATCACTGGTGGGCAAAGGGGCTCCACTGAACCCCTGAATTTGAGTTCCTTCCGGAGCAGTGGGAAGCCAGCCATCAATCTCTTACGCAGGCAATGCTCAGTTCATCTGCCTGACTTTCACAAGCACTCCTCCCCAGAGGATGAGGAATCTACCTCCTTTCTCCTTATAAAATGAAAACTGGTGTCTACATTGCCGGTTAGACCCCCTGAACAAAACAGAATTATGAAGTATAAATAAAAAGGTAAAGCTTACCACTGGTTTCTTTTTCTTAACCTCGTAGATAAAGTCAAATGGTTAATTATAGTATCTTAGACTAGGTAACTGTTTTCACCGCCCCTGCTCTATTATTAGTGGGGAGAAGTGGATTCAGATACTTGATGAATATGATGTCTGTTTGACTTGAAGGTAAAGGAAATCTAGTTTACCTCCTTCTACAACTCTGGTTTCAAGGATTACAGCCCACTTAACTCTCATTAAGGCCTGGATAAACATAGGCTGCCTATCTCCTAAACATTCCTCAGGTTATTGGTCTAGTTACAATTAGCTTTCTGGAGAAGTTTTCAACTCCTCCCGATTTCCCCAGGCCGACCCTGCCGTCTTCCTGTGGCGCACCTATGTGACTTTTAGCATGACACTTACCCAGCTGGACTGGGCATGTCATGTGCCTGGAGCTCTGTAGATGATGATTAAATAATCAGTGAAGAGTACATGGTGATTGGTGTAGGCAGAATAGGATCTTGATTAACATTAGGGATAAAAATCTGTTTTCTCTCTAAGGAAGATTTTTCATATCAAACTCTATTTCAGCACCTGCTTCCAGAGAACCCAACCTGTGACAGGCTCCTTCATACCTATGTGGCCCAGATAACCAAATCCCTTGACTTCCAAACAGTTTTAAATTAATTCTTCCTCCTCATTCAGTCTTCTCTGCTAGAATTTAAAATTTCTGGTCAGCAGCCCCTGCAAGCCACTCTAGCTATAGGAGGACACAACATTCTCTGAAACTTCATATGGTTCAGGAACACGAGTTGTCAAAAGATCTTCTTACATCCCACTTGGGTCCTTGAACATCCTTAAGTTATTCTAACTCTAGTCTTTCAGTAAATACTTCTTGAGCATCCCCACCTTCCAACCCCCACTATCCAATGTCTGTGTTCTCCTCTATGAAAAAATATAGTTTACATATTATGCATATATATTTTTCATATATATTTTATATATACAGATGACCCTTGAACAGTGCAGGGGGTAGGGATGCCAACCCCCCTTCCCCCCGCACAGTAAAAAATCTGTGTATAACTTTTTTTTTTTTTTTGCGCGACGCGGGCCTCTCACTGCTGTGGCCTCTCCCGTTGTGGAGCACAGGCTCTGGACGCGCAGACTCAGCGGCCATGGCTCACGGGCACAGCCGCTCCGCGGCATGTGGGACCTTCCCGGACCGGGGCACGAACCCGTGTCCCCTGCATCGGCAGGCGAACTCTCAACCACTGCCCCACCAGGGAAGCCCTGCAAGTTTTTTTGAATGGTGGCAAATCTCAAGAAAATTTTCCAGTATACTTATTGAAAAATATCTGCATATAAGTGGACCTGTGCAGTTCAAACCTGTGTTGTCCAAGGGTCAATTGTATAAATAAATAATAAAATAAATAATATGTACTTTATATATTTTAATATATATTTTTTATATTTGTATCATATTATGTGCCAGATACTGTGCTGGGCTCTGTGAAAATAATGGAGAGAAAAATAAACAGACATGATCATGGAACACATGGTCTATTGAGGGTGATGGACATTAATTAAAGCTTTATACAAATACCTATAAATTGTAACCCTTTAAAGTACAAATGCATGTTGGTATGAAAATATCTAGTAGAAGAGCTTGACTTTGTTAGGAAGGTCAGGGAAGATTTTTCTGAGAAATTTTGAAAGACTTTCAATTCTTAAAGTCTCAAACTTTAAGAATAGTGATGGCGATATATATATATATATATATACGACATATATATATATATATGTTGTATATATACACACATATATACGTGTGTGTGTGTGTGTGTGTGTATATATATATATATATATACACATACAGCCAATCAATTATCTGATTTGAAATAGTTTTAATAGTTCAACATTTCTTTCTGCTTCTACCTCAAGTCCCACGGTATGCCCACTTTCTTTGGTGGGTTCTATGTATGTCTTCCATTTTATACAGCAAGCACCCAGCTGTGCAAAAAAGGATAAATCACTTTTAACTTTAGCCAAAGGCTGGACAAAAAGAGGCCTCCTCTTTCTACTTCTCAACCCTTCCCACCAACATGGTCTTAGTTTCAAAGCTGATGACGAAGATTGAACGTGCAAAAGGGTCTGGCTTATGGCTCTTTCTTTTGGCAGCAGCAACCTTGGGAATAATTGAGAGATCACATTTCAGACCCATTTTGCACACCATCAAAGCAAAGGGGATAGGACTGATGCTTTTGAAATTGGAGGGGCCAGGCCAGTTTTCATGTTACTCCAGTTGAAGTTCTCTGGCGTCACAAGTTCAGCAGATGGATATCATACACCTACCTCTGGTGTGGTGTTCTGGGTTCCTTGGGAAATCCGATCCTTGGCCTCACTTTCATCATGCCTACCACAGCGCTTTAGGCCAAGGCCTCCTAAATCACGTCATTCAACCCCCCTCCACCCAGTGGGCCTAAATGTTGAGGATTTCCCTGACCTCTCCCAAAGGGACCACCTTTCTGACTGGAGGATTCTTCTCAGAGACGATATGGTGCAATTTTTATGAGACTGTGGGGTATGTGGCAGCTACATAGCTATGATGAGTGAATATTCCCCCAAATCAAACATGATGAGTGAGAACTCCCCAGAATTGCTTTTACTAAATATCTGGGCAGCCAGGCCAGTGGGGGACCAAGATAAAGGTGGTCACTTCAAGGTTAGAGATGCTTTAAATAAAACAAACTGAAATTTTACTCTTCCCAAGGGGCAAAAAGGAGCCAAGTACGCTGAATATCTCAGAACTGAATTTCTTGCATTGCATATATTAGAAGAAAAGTATGATCTAGACTACAACTTATTTCCATAGCAGCTCTCTCGGATCCAAAAGAAGTGAGCCACAGATGCTTAGAAGCATCTCAGTTGCCCACTTTGAACAGTTCATATTAAACTATTGAAAGGAGGATGCACTAGAATTTTCTTTTCCTATTTTTCTATCCAAATAAAACACGTTTTCTTTTTTTTTTTTTTTTTTTTTTTTTACCATATGTGAAGCCTTTTGAATGGGTTAAGAGCATAAGCTTGTAGCTAGATAGACCTGGGTTCAAGTCCTGGTCCGACCAGTTAGCAGCTCTGTGACCTTGGACACGCTTATCTTCTCCCCACCTTGGTTACATCATCCATAAAGTGTGGATATTAGCAATCAACTCACATAGCTGTCATCAGAAATAAATGTATGCATCAGATAATGCATACATAGAGTATTTAGCATTGTGTTCATTTTAAGGACACAAAAGTATTCGCTGTTATTATTGTTGCGATTGTTATTAGCATGTGATAGTGATTTTCAATAGTGAGAAGGATCCCAGTTTGCTTAATGACTTGTGAGCCTTGGAGCTAGGACAGTGCCATATGATGCTGTTCCCAGCATACCCGGTGCTTAAATTTGCACTGGGACCAAGCCCATAATTTAGTATGAAACATAAAATGTGTGATGTTCCAGCCTGCGCTCAAGAATGTGGTTAATGGATAGTTAAACTTTCCTGAGGCAAACTCAGAAATTACTGGATCCATTATCTCCTTGGCAGGATAAGCAGTGCAGCTCTTTTCCTTTCCCAGCTACAAAATGCCTGTTGACAGACAGCCTGGAACCCAAGGGTTGGATAAGTATGGGTTGCATGAGGCCTTCCGTTTTGATCCTCTGTTATTGCTTTCTGATGAAGTGTAGACATTTGGCCACCAGGAGCAGAGAGCAATACAGAAGAGCATATACCTCTTTGTAAGTGGAAAGCTCATCTCTTGGTCCTGCTTACTGTACCACAAGCGTTTTCAGGTGTCCACTGGGGATGCTGAATGATACGTCCTTTCCAGTGTACTCTCCACCAATAAAATGTGATAACAGTACCCTTGGGAATGTTTAGAGAGACGTGATTCCAGATCAGGAAAGTTCAACAGTGGACCTGGAGAGTCTGGCCTAGATGCAAGTCAGATTTCATGCAAATAATTCTTGGCTGGATCCAACTTAGGTTTGGATGTTTCTTTTAATTTGCTGTTGGACCAGATTAAAGGGAGTAAATAACCTGTCCTCATTCCCAACCTAGGACCACATCAACCCCTACCTCAACTCTAGACCCTCCTCGTTCTCCTGACTTTGGGACCCTGACGAGCCACAGCTTAGCTGAGTCTTGCTGGTTCTACTTGGCAAGGATTCCCAGCCTATGTGGGAGGAAGGATGGTCTCCAAGGCATGGGAGAGCAAAATGGGGAGTAAAGAACAGGATGCCTCATTGGACTGCCTTCCATCAGGGGGAAAAGAGATAATACTTGTTCACTACATTTGAGTTCTAAGAAGGTGGGAAGATGGACCTAGAATTATACTTCTTTGGCAAACTGATGTTGATTTCTCTCTGAAGGAAAAGGCAGGAAAGGGAGCTAAAACTAAGATTTATTTATTCATGAACTTGGCATTTCAATGAGTTATCTCACGTAAGAGAAGGTGTGTGAAAATGGTGGGTAACCATTCGGAGGGCTAGAAGGATTTTTTGTGTGTGGTGGAATGTTTTAAAGCTACCCTCGAGCATCATCAGACACTTGGTCTGTGAATTATTTCTCTGATCATTAGACTCAAGAACTGTAACAACTTCTCGTGATGCATTTGGCCATTCCTTGTGTCCCAGGTTAATTAGTACTGGCAAGTCCATTAAGCCAGTGTAATATCACTCACCCCTCACCCAGAACTAGTGATTGAGCATCTTGAGGGCCACACGCCTTCTTTACCTCACTCCATCCATCATTACTTTATCTGAATCTTGCTCCCTCTGTGAAATTGGCCTTTTGCTCAGTTTACATTCCGTGCAGTGACCTGATAGTGTGAAAAAGCTCAGCGTAGGTACAACCAGGGAGTTTTCCCTACAGAGTTTAAAGGGGATCTTGACTTAAAGTAGGGTGGGATTATTTTTATGCTCTATGGTATATTTTAGTGGAAAGAAATTTCATTTGTTTTTGATAAGTGAGGGGAAACTCACTTTTTTTGAGTATCTGAAGTGACTTAGAAAAGGCAAAATAAGACTCATAGCTTTTGACGGTGTGTTCTCATACACAGCCCCAACCTTTCTCCTGTTTTGCTGACAGATTTCGAAGAGAATTTTCTGTAAGATAAAGATGGTTGTTTTCTGTACATTAAATTACAAGAGATTAGAAACATTCCCTTTTCTTCAAATTGTGTTGGCAGTTTGATCTGTAGGAGGTGATCGAAGCTTCAGCTTTCAACTAATTACTATAGCTTAAGTTTCTGTCTGAAAGTTTCATTTTAGTTCATTTGAAGTATATACAGGAAAGAAGAGAGAGAGAGGGAAGGATTGTAACAAATATGGTGTATTAGCTCAGATTGTATCTGGAATTTTCTTCCTCAAATAATATTAATTATAAAAGATGTGAAAATAAGCCCGTAACTATGTTTTCTTGGGGTTTTTTTCTTTCCTGCTTATTAAAACTGAATCCATGAGAATGTCTGGAAATATAAAAATAATTTTAGAAGATGATATTTGCAAGCATTTTGGTCTGTTATTAACATGAGACTGTACTTGGGGGGGGGGTGTGTGAGAAGGTCTTTCACAGATACTTCATCTAGCCAAAGTTGATACCCCATTTCACAGCACAGCCTCTGTCAGTGATGAGTCCCTAAGTGTATAATGACAGATGTCCCCAGCTCTGTACTATTGCCAATTAGTAAAATTATAAAATCGATTTCTATCTTACAAATAGGGAACTTTGGTTCTTAAAGTTCCAGGGCAAGCCCGTTTTTGTCGATTGTTTTAGCTAAGACTTCATTCTTTGATCATCGTATTGTCCTTGTAAGCTGTCTAACAGGTCAGGAATATTTAGTCAATGCCTGGTTGTGAGAATTGTTCCGTGATGATCTTTAAGATACCTATTGTCCATCCTTTTGTGATGTGCCTGCCTCGATAGAAATGCCGTCTGTGATTTGATTTCTGCTTGTCGTGAAGTTCAAGGGGGATGAATGGAATTATTAAAAGGAGCCATCCATGTTGAGAGGGTGGGGAGCGAGGTGTGTCTGGTAGGAGTTGGTGTGTGGGGGTGGAGGCTTAGGGAGGGCTGTAGGTACGTAGCACACTGTAGTGACTCCTGCCTCTTCCCAATCCTCTCTCCCCACTTCCAGTTCCATACCCCGGCCTTTATATCCCTGGATCCCTAGACCTGCCTTGTATCCTCCCTTCCTTAACACCCACCTCTCCCTGAGTTCCCTAATGTGCCTTGGTGGTTTGGAAAGAAAATGCTGTTTGCATCCAGGAGTTGCTGAACAGGGGTAGAGGAGCAGTGCAGACACTCTCTGTCCATTTCCTCGGCGTGCCCAGCCAAGCACTAGGCACAAGGCTTAACATTAATCAGAGCAGCTGCGTGAAGGTCAGACAGCGGGCCTTATGAGTAATTTCATATACGTCCAGTTTTTTAGCGTGGTTTTCCCGAGAATCCCTTTTGTGATAAAACTCACTGTAGCAGGCAAATGCCTGTGGTGGTTTAATTTAATGACATGAGAAGCAAGGATGGTAGGAGGGAGATAGAGAAGCGAAGGAGTTAGCTAGTACACAATTTATGTGAGAGAAACAGTTTGCAGGCTAGACAGTCGTCCGAAGATTTTGTTTGCTTTAAGATTTGGTGTGAGGCAAAGGCAAATTTTTCAGATTATTCCTATTCTACTACAAATACTGGGTAAAATGTGAAAGAATTGTGCCACTGACACCGTCCCTGTTGTAGAAGAGCCAGAGGTGTGAGGGACAGGAACGGGAGTTATCCAAAAAATACTTGCAGTACATATTCCAGGGTGTTTAAGTATGTGTTCTCCTCTAGAGGAGTTGTGGGACTCAGAAACCACACAGGTAAATAAACAGCTCAACCCAAGTTAACACATTTCAGCTAAGAGTTATAACAGCCTCTTTGCCTCCCCTATCCCACCCCACCCTGCTAGAGCTTCGGTAAAGGGTCATTTCAACCAACATGAGTTTCACGTTCTTTCCTTTTTCTGCGTCTGCCTTCTGGTTGGGTATATACAACCAAAATGAGAGAATCAAACGAGCAAAGGAAAGGAACATGTAACATTCCCAAGAATGGATTATCTCCCTTCAAATAATCGCCATGTTGGTCTTCATCTTGGGGGATCCTTAGACCTTCTTTTATCCCTATTGTTGGGAGGGAGGGGAGGTGATGCCTGGTTCTACGTAATAAACTTTAGTAGACACTGTCTATTTTAGTGTATGGAGGGTGGGGTAAAATAGGAATTGTTCTAGAGACATAGAGGATAACGACAATAGAAAAACACAAAAGTAGGAACTATGTGAAACAAATATAGGAGGAGTGGGGAAATGAAAAGGGTATTAGGCAAACTGGACAAGCAGGGATGCAGTCTTTGAAGGTGGGAAAGTAGTGGGGATCATTAAAGACACAGGTGCTAGCACTAGACCCCTGGGTTTGAAACCTGAGAACTCCATTTGCTAAATGTGTGACTGGGAGAAATGTACCTCAATCCCTCTGAGCCTCAGTTTTCTCATCTGTGAAATGGAAATAATAATAGAGACCATTTGAAAGGGTATTTGTAATGTATAGAGGAGGCAGCCCACGAGCACTGGGCCCATGGAAAGTGCTCATCATGTGTTTGCTTCAATTATGGATGGGGTCTTAATAGCTTTAAGTGACAGAATAGGAAAGAGAGCTCTACACTTGGAACTTCTAGTTGCATTGGGAATATTTCTGTACATGAAATGGCTGAAAAGTTAAGCAAGACAGATCAAAGCCACTCAGAAATCTTGGAGATTTTTAATTCAATTCTTCGGTCTGGAAAAAATAGATATCTCTTAAAATTCTGTTTGCTGTAGAGGCCATTGAAGCATTACTGTAAAAATATAGGACAAAAAAGGTATGTTTGGGCAGAAAGTTTTTGCTAGAGGCTTTTTTAAGCACCATAAAATTGGGACACATTATTGAGAACTTCTTATGGTCACCAAAAGGTAAAAGCCATAAAGTGAATGTATAATATTCATGTGTAATCGATTTGTGAATAGATTATTCTATAGCATATTTTTATCCAGTCAGGACAGATCTTTTCTCTTTATACAACTAATCTGATCTGTTTCAGAATTCACAAATTTGGACAATTTTAAAATAAGAACGTGTTTCCAAATGTCCTTCAGTGGAGGAATGGTTAACCAAACACTGGTACATCCATACCATGGAATATTACTCAGCAATAAAAAGTAACAAACTATTGACACATGCAATAACTTAGGTGGATCTCAGGGGAATTACAGTTAATGGAAAAAGCTAACCTCAAAAAATTACATACTATATGTTTCCATTAATGTAACATTCTTGATATGACAGAATTATAGAGATGGAGAGCCGACTAGTAGTTGCTAAGAGTTAGGGTTGGTGGAGGGGCTGGAAGTAGCTATAAAGAGGTGTTGTGAGTAATCCTTCTGGTGATGGAATAGTCTGTATCTTGATTGTGGTGGTGACCACACAAATCTACATATATGTTAAATTTTAGAGAACTAAACACATACACACAATGAGTGCCTATAAAACTGGTGAAATAAACTCTGTGGATTGTATCAGTGTCAGTTTCTTGATTTGACGTTGCATTATAACTATGAAAGATGTTACCTTTGGAGGAAACTGAGTGAAGAGTACGAAGGACCTCCCTGTGCAATTTTATGCAACCTTTTGTGAATCTATAATTATTCCTCCCCCTCAAGATTGAAAAATCAAAGATACGTTTAATTTCTAATTTGATTTTAAGTTAGTTGATTTCCACAATCCTACCCTGACAAGACAAGGTTCTCCCCTTTCAGGCACCCATGATAATCACTGAAAAGATCGACCGACTGACTGCTTTTTGAATGTGAGCATCTTAGGGTCAACAACTGCATACTACCCCGAAATTCATAAATTCACTGGATTCCATGGCTACCAGATGAAGATTCAATGACAGAAACCTTTATGTGCGATTAGGTGAACTCTAAAAAGCATGAAGAACGACTTGTCCACAGCCTTTAAGAACTTAGCCAGTACGACCCCAAATGTTTTGTTTTGATCACAGCCTATCTGTTGAGGTCTTCTGATCACATTGAAAGAGGAATTGGGCAGTCACTGATCTGAATCCTTGTTCCATGTAGTACCGGCTCCCTTATCACTATCCCTGTAACCTTTCTATCTCAACCAGATGGCAAAACAGGGAGGAGAGGCTGAGTAGACTGTTCAGAACTGGGGCTCCCCAACCAGGGGGAAGTTGTCTCAAAGAAGGTCTTTGTTGCCTGTGGCCACCACTGAACAGTGACTACAATCTGAATGTGTGTGACATCCTGCTGTGGGAGTTTGTATTTAGCTTGTAGATCTTCCAAGGAGTGTGATTTTTTGAGGAATAATAACTGATTTGTCTGGGCCCTTTTCTGCCCATATTTTGAATTTAGATTTTTTTTTTTCCATTCCAGGTTTAAACCTGGTAAGCTTACTGAACATGCTGCTTTCTGCCCCTATGTTTTAGTTAGTTGGTTAGTCAGTGAGTTAGCTGGTAAGTTACAGCCAGTTGTGCTTTCAGTTTAGAAAACAGAGTGTGGAAGATCTTGCTGTAGATTTAGGGGGTCTTTAGGTAATTTGTAAATGTGCATTGTTGATGTAAGAAGGAATGTGTCCTCAGGAGATCTGTGGCCAGAGCTGGATTGTTTCACAAATTTAAGGGTAGTGCTGACATAGGAATATGTAGAGCATACAGTATTTAGAGAGATGGTATGCATAAAAGAGTGGTAATCCTCTGCATTTGTGTGACGCTTAAAAAGTTTTCAAACCAGATCACATGCATCTTTTTGTAATCTCACTCCAGGTAGAGCAGGAATGTGGGACAATTTCCAACTACATTTTTTTTTTAAACAAATAAAGAACCAAAGGAGACTAGAAGGGCCATGACTTATTCAAGGTCCCTACTACAGGAAGCAGGGAATCAAAGACGAGTTATAAATTTTTTTTTTTGTGGTACGCGGGCCTCTCACTGTTGTGGCCTCTCCCGTTGCGGAGCACAGGCTCCGGACGCGCAGGCCCAGCGGCCATGGCTCACGGGCCTAGCTGCTGCGCGGCATGTGGGATCTTCCCAGACCTGGGCACAAACCTGTGTCCCCTGTATCGGCAGGCGGACTCTTAACCACTGCGCCACCAGGGAAGCCCGAGTTATAAAATTTTTATTTTGGTGCTCTTTTCCCTGGAACCCACTGCCTCTACACACACCCTTGATACCAAAGAAGTATGACAAATTCTATTTCTCCTTTACATTGGCTTTGGATATTGGAAAGAATCTATGTTTATGGTGAGATCTGGGTTTATTTTCTGCCATCAGAGGCTCACATGGGTGAGAGATTGACCTTGAGAAATGTCAGTGAAAGGATCATTTTAATGGCCATTGATCTTTTGAATATATGGTTAACAGAGCTTATAAACCCTTTTTTCCCTTATAGAACTAGATAATGTAAGACAAGACTGCCTACTAAGTAGTGCCTGATGTTGACTTACTATTCAGAAGAATTAAAACTTTTTTCGTTTGAATATTCGTTCTATTTTAGTGGTTTGATTAACCTTCTCTTTAGTGGTTTGATTAACTGTCTTATTGGTCAGATAATCTGTCTGATGAAGGAAGTATTGCTCTTTCTAGGGCAAGAATCCAACATAATTTCTCACTAAATGATAAAATAATAAATATTAAATAAGTAATAAAATAATAAAATAGTCATGAGCACAGCCCTCTCTGTAATTCTTCTCAGTATACATCATCTTAGTTGTCTCCTGTTTTTGCCTTAGTTTTTTTCATGTGTTACAATACCATAGATTAAAATAATCTTATCATTGGGATCAAAATTGTTTCAGTTGAAGTAGAAAGGTTCTTAATGACAAACACTACTCTTAAATAATTTTAACTAATTTATCCTTTTGCTTTATTTCAAAAAAAATTATGTAAGTTGATTTATTGCTTGCATTATACCCCAGAGCCCTGGAAGAATTAATATTTTCTCTTCCAATCATTATGTGACAGCAGCTTGAGGACAAATAGAACCCAGGAGCTGATGTTTACGTAAAGACTTAGGACACAGAACAATTTATGCCTTTTCTTATTTGAAAAAGTTGAGTCACACAGGAAGGTCTTAGAGGACGTCAGGAAACAGAATAGCCTAATAATTTTGATAATTAGGATTCTTCTGACACTGGGATGGCTTATATAGAGCGTATCAGGTCCATAGACAACTGTATGTCTCACACAACCAAAAATATCCTTGCTTGGTCCTAACAAGAAGAAAGTATTCGTGTTTGGTGTTAAGTGGTGGTAAGTGAAAACTTCTAATTTATAAACCCAGGAAAATTCTACTTTAGGTGAGAAGAATATCAGTAGGTTCAGAAATAAGTAATCCACAATTGCTTTGTACTTTAGTATTTTCCCAAATTCTTCTAGATATTGCGAGAAAACCCATCTCTTTCTTCTCTCTCTGATGTCATCATCAAGCACTTATCTTGCATCTGTTTGGTCAAAGACCTAACACTTTAAGGCGTGTGTGGGAAAGAGTATGGGAAGGGTCTTCTTTTCTATGTTTAGCCTTCATGCTTGGAATCCCCTTCTTCCAAAAATATCTTCTTGGGGAAACCCAAACAATGTGCTAAAATTAATACCCCAAAAGGAAATGAACTGGAGTTGACCTTTGCAACTTCCCACTCCTTGTTTCCTGCTATTCTAGTGACTTTCTCAAAAATGGCACTTGTCCATCCCTGGTCTGGTTATCAGAGTTGAAGCTGATTTCCTGACCATGAGATGCAGGAGTGAGGGGCACAGGACTTTGAGCAAAATGGTAGGTTTGGCAAGTCAAGATTAGAGATGACAGACACAGAAGAATGCATTTGTTATGATTCTGTTTCCACGAAATGCTAGAATAGGCAAAATGCCCTGTAGGAACAGAGAGCATGTTAGTGGTGGCCCAAGAGGGGACCGGCAGCAAAAGGACATGAGAGAAATTTTGGGGTGACAAAACTGTCTTATGTCTTGATTATGTTGGTGGTGACACAGGTGTAGACACTTGCCAATACTCAATGACTTTCCACATGAAATGGATAAATTTTATCATACATAATTTATATCTCAATAAAGTTGATTAAAAAAATTGTGATTAGAATACAATTTGAAAATCATTACTGCCATCTCCTTGCTTGTCCTTTAATCTTGTCTTCAGGACAGAGGAAATGACAATATTTGGGGACAATATTTTGATAGCAAGCACCACTGTTTATGTTTTATAAGATTAAAATGTCCATGTAATACCACTGAAAGATAATTTATCTCATGAAGCAGGATTGTTCTGCTTAATTTGAGACATTGACATTCTGTTCTTCAAATTATCCTATGCCTGCGGGTAGAAATACTCGTATGACTTAAAAATATTTACATATTAATTTCATTGCTTCCCTGCTAAGAGTGTGAATAATCACCCAACGAGTTACTCCCATGTCTTCTTGATTCAAATCACACACATTTTTTACCAAAAAAAATTATTTATTTATTTATTTTTGGCTGTGTTGGGTCTTCATTTCTGTGCAAGGGCTTTCTCTAGTTGCGGCGAGCGGGGGCCACTCTTCATTGCGGTGCGCAGGCCTCTCACTGTCGCGGCCTCTCCCGTTGCGGAGCACAGGCTCCAGATGCGCAGGCTCAGTAGTTGTGGCTCACAGGCCTAGTTGCTCCGCGGCATGTGGGACCTTCCCGGGCCAGGGATCGAACCCATGTCCCCTGCATTGGCAGGTGGATTCTCAACCACCGCGCCACCAGGGAAGCCCTGAAATCTCACACCTTTGTATGGCTTTCCTGGCAGATACCTTTGGTGTCCCTGCCCAGCTTTGGTATGAGAACAGCCACTCACCCCGGAAAAGAATCCTCAGCAAGCAGAAATGGCTCATATTCACTTGCCCTCTGCTTCCTGATTACAAAATGTTCCTAATCAGAACTGGCTCCTGTTAAGCCTTTGCAATCTTTGTTAGATGCAGCATGGCATTTCCTTCTCTGTATATGCTCTTTTCTTTTTAATTGTCTCAGGAATACCATCTTACGTTATACATATAAGGTCGTCAGAAATAAATAAGAGATTTATCTGCTGACATATATAATGATCCCTTTGAGAAACTAGATTGTGGTTACTATAGTTAGGCTTTGGAGGCAAATATAAAAGTTGTGATTTTCCGATTATTTTGCAGGACTCATTTCAAAGAGATTCTAGGTGAATGGCAACCCTTTAACTAGTATTTAAAATGTGAACTTTGAAAAGATATACGTACCCCCATATTCATTGCAACACTATTTACAAGAGCCAAGACATGGAGCCAACCTAATTGTCCATCAACAGATGAATGGGTAAAGAAGATGTGGCGTGTGTATATATATATATATACATATACATACACAGTTGAGTTCTGAACAACATGGGTTTGAACTGCATGGGTCCACTCATACACAGGTTGTTTTTGATAGTAAATACTACTGTACTACATGATCCACACTTGGTTGAATCCACGGATGCAGAACCTTGGGTATGAAGGAACCATGGATACGGAGGGCCAACTAAAAGTTGTAGCAGATTTCCGACTGCATAGAGGGTCAATGCCCCCAACTCCCACGTTGTTTCAGAGTCGACTGTACCATGGAGTATTATTCAGCCATAACAAAGAAGGAAATCCTGCCTTTTGTAACAACATGGGTAGACTTAAAACACTAACCCATAGATACAGAGAATGGACTGGTGGTGGCCAGAGGTGAGGGGAGGGGTTGGGGAGGGGAGGGGAGCACATGAGTGAAGGTGGTCAAAAAATACCCCAAATGTATATGTATTGGAGGTGGAGGATAAAACTACTCCAGAAATGTGTAAAAAGTGGGACCACATGACTGAATGTAAGAGGAAATAAGGAGAAGAAAGAGAAGAAGAGAAGAAAGAAGAAAGAGAAGAGAAGAAAAAAGAAAGAAAGACATACATAATATGTCCTCTGAGTGGGAGCAAAACAGTGTGTACATACATGTGCTGGGGGCATGTGAGGCCTTCCAGGGACTGGAAAGTGTAAATTCATCTGGCACATTCGTTGCCAGGAGGACCCAATCCATAATAACAGACTGCCTGCCATATGAGAAAATTGTACCATATTTCAGCTGCTGCCTAATGGATCTGTAAAACCTTAAACCAGGTGGCTCTCTGAGTTTTAATGAAGTACACAACTCTGTGTTAGTTATGGGACCAAACTCTGGAAGTATGATGCATTGGAAGGGAAGTGGTTTTATGCTTTCTTCTTTGTTAAAACGAAATGATAAAGACCACTGACTTACCCAAAGGAAGACCAGTGCCCATAGATTTTTTTTTTTTTTTATCATGTGCATACTTGAAAAGATTTTCTCCTAACAAAATAAAAGAGGCAGACTTGGGATTTGGCTTGCTTTTAGAGCTCACAGCAGTACAGTTAAACTGAATTTCTCTTCCTCCCTCTGGCTTCCTTTGTTTTTCTCCAGACTTAGCGCTTTGAAACAAACACTGAACAGTACGGGACATGGTATTTCCTGGGTAATGTCATTGACTGTGAGCTTTGTTTATTAAGCATGACATTAGGGCACTGAGAGATCTTATATGGCTTCCTCTTGTACCATACAGATTACACACACACACACACACACACACACACACACACACACACACACACACACACACACACACACAGGCTCCTTTTGCCCTTCATTTTGGTTGTCTTTCCTCGCTCTTTAGGAGAAAGCAGGGCAAGGAGTGTTTTCCCCCTTATGTGTGTTCACAGGTTTCATACTTTTCCATTTTCTTTTCTCTTTTCTTTCAGTTGTGATTTTTTTTAGTGGCGGAGGGGTGGGGGAGGTCGAGGAGTGTAGGTGGAAGGATAGGACTTTAGCAGTAAAATGCCAGAAAGACCCTTTTGGCAGTAACATAAGAAATTATGTTTTATTATGTTTTAAAACATGAATGGGGGGAGGGAAATGTTAAAGGGGAAATACTATGTAATTGAAGCTGCTAACTAGTCTATGGTCAGAGCCAGGCAGAATTTGGTTGGCAAGGGCGCTGCTCTAAGATGTCATTTGATATCAATCCCAGTCTCCCTGCCTCCCTGGCCCCTGTCTTTCCTCCTTCCCCACAGTACATGAGCAGGTTAAAATCCAGGATGTAAGGACTCGTATCATTGACCCTAAAACTGTTTTAGAAAATCAGATTCCATTGTTCACTCCTTCAGAAGTCATTACTGCTTTTCTTAAAACAGGTCTCTGAAATTCCTGAGGGCATGGGGCAACTTGATGGTTGACATGTGTTGATACATGAGTAATCTTTAGGTCAATAAAGGTTAATGATAGGGACTGGTTGGTTATATGTAAGTTTAAGTATTGCCTGGCTCAATTATGAGAAGAATAGGGTCTCTACATTTCTTCTTAAATTATCTTAATTTAAAAGAGAAGATTTTTTAATTATTTGCATAAAAATTGATCAGTTGTAATTATTCATCTGTGTTCATTCATAATCTGTGACCTACTTGTATATCATGCTATCTCTGTGGTTATAATAGGAAAGTCAAATAACTCCTCCTGGAGCTTACCATTTAAAGCAAGATGTCAGAGGCGTAACTTTATTTTTAGATATTTATTTTGTTAACATCTTTATTGGAGTATAATTGCTTCACAATGGTATGTTAGTTTCTGCTGTATAACAAAGTGAATCAGCTATACATATACATATATCCCCATATCTCCTCCCTCTTGCGTCTCCCTCCCACAGAGGTATAAATTTAAATAGCCATGCAGATACATCCTTCTACAAAGTTAGACCTGAGGTAGTTACGCAACCATGATCAGCAGGAAGCAGTGATAATTTGAATTAGTACAGTAGTTCTTGAGTAGGAGGTTGTGTGTTTACCTTTTGAGAAATGTGTGCTTTTCTGACTCGTACATTTTAGACATAGCTTTCTTTTAGGTCCTAGGTCTATGGGACAGTTTGTCCTTTGCTTTGAAGCCATTTGTGCTGGACTGCCTATAGTTTCCATCTTGATGAATTTCTAGGCCCTGAGCTCACCTGCTCCTAGGCTCCTTAGCTCTGGGAGCACATTTTTTGCAGAATTTGCTCTAGGATGGTGGTTGAGTCCAAAGTGCTTTTTCTATCCTTTACACGGCATATGGCATGGGCTTATGCACCCAAAGAGCCTGGGTACCATCGTTACATTTGAGTGCCCATTTAGAATATTTGTTGAATGAGTGCAGTGCCTGGGAAGGATAGGAAATATTGAGCTATCCCTTTGCCTAATGAAAAAGGTAGTTTTTATTTTTATTTATTTGTTTTAAAAGGTAGTTTTTAAGTAGAATAATCCTCTTATGTGGATTTTGATTTTGATTTGATTTTGTCTTTAGGCTAGAGAGAGTTGTATGGAAGGATTTTTTCTTTCCTCCTGCCATGACTCTGTGCAATGAGCTGGTTTTCTCCTTTTGTTTCAGATCTGTCAGGGACCAAGGCCACCTGGTTGAGTTGGAAACACTAGGGTGTGTGGTCTTCACTGGGTCTCCTGCAGTCGGCAGTAGCGGTGGCTGAGTGGGAAGGTTTCATGCTCGTTGTGGTCAGAGCCCACAGCTTTTGAACCCAGCCTGGTGACTGGGCTCTGCCACCAGTGCCGGGGAGGGAGGTGGCAGAGAGATGAGCGTGTGGGGTCAGAGCGGGCAGGAGGAAAAATCGGCTAATGGACCATCAATCACCCAAGGTTACCGTTGTGAGGGGGACCTTGGGGGGGCCCGGAATCTGTGCCCTAGTGTCAGATAATGTTGATTCAAGGGGCCAAAGCTTAATGTTGTTCTCAACCAAGAGTTGGAAGCTCTCCAAGGGCGTCTTCGAGGGCCTTTGTCGTTTTCCTTTTCTTGAGCAGCTTCTCCCTCACTGGCCTCCCAAGCGTTGCAACTCAGGCCGTCAGGTCTTCAGTTCTGTCCTTTCAGGCGCTGGAGTCCATCTTTTCTGGTACATGTTTAAAGGCTGTAGCAGTGTCTGCCGTTTATTCATCTTGGGCTTCTTTCTGTGTCCCACTCTGCCAGCTGGGTGAACGGGGGAGCTGGCAGCAAGGGAAGGGACCAGAGGGAAGGTGGTGAAAGGCGTGCTCAGAGGTATCTGGCTTTGGTTTTTCCAGAGTTTGATAACATTCGGCTTAGTGACCACAATTCAATTATAAGCACCACACAGCCACCCTGAGTGACTATATTCTTGCCAAAAACTGCTGTGTAAAGGCGGCTGCATTTTTGTTATCCTTGCCTGATGGATTTTTAAGTATATTAACCACATACATGCACACAAAGGGGAAAATTTACTACCTAAACAGGGGGACCTAAATCCCCCAGGCTAAATAAACCCAAATGAAAACACAAGAACTGCATTTACGGGCCTCCCAAAGATAAGAATTCAACCTTTATAAAGGTTCCTTCAAATGAAAAATGGATGGTAGAGCTGCTAATGGCCCAGTAACCTAGGAATGTAAAACTCTTCCCTAATGTGCAAGGCCCTCGGATCTGTTCCAGCTTCTCGGGATAGAGGATTTTCACCCCAGGCTTCCGCACAGGTCTGGGCCTAGAAGGTCCCGTTGTGGCCTTCAAGATTTTACGACCACCTTGGAGGACAGACCATCTTGGCAGTTTTTGTGTTGCCTCTGTTTCGTGTGTGTGTGTGTGTGTGTGTGTGTGTGTGTGTGTATGTGTAAAAGAGAGAGAGAGCTTCCTGTGTGTGTCAGTCTATGGGGAGAGAGGCAAGGGCCAAGGTAGGGGAGAGTGTGTTTATCTCCAGCTTTTTCCAGTTAGAATTTGGTTGAGGTGGGAGACTGAAGGGAACTTAGTCTTCTGAAACAGTGGGAGATGCAAGTCTTCTTCTTAAGCTTGGAGGAAGAGTTAGGAAGCTAAGAATTTACCTGGTAGAATCACTCCTGCATGTGTTTCTCTGCAGAAATAGGTTATCCATTAGGGCAAATGTGAGGCAATAGATCTCGCCCAGCACGTTCTCAGACTTCTGGTGGTACGGAGCGTCTCTGAATCTCGCTGCCAGTAAGTCCTGCCACTATATTAAGGACAAGTCACAACATGCAGGTGACTTCATGTCTCTGTTGTAAATCATTTGAATATTATTTTAAAATAAATATGGTGGGTGGGGAAAGGGGTTAATTACAAAGGGGGTGAGGGAATTTTTTGAGGCGATGGAACTCTTCTATATCTTGGTTGTGGTAGTAGTTACATGACCCTATGCATTTGTCAAATTTCATAGAACTGCAATATTAAAAAGGGTGAATTTTACCATCTGTAAATTGTAACTCAACAAACCTGACCTCCCTAAAATTACAGATGAATAAATAAATAATGAATGAATGAATATTTCTTTCACTTGTCTCGTTGCTGCTTTGCCAGCCAACCAGCCCTTTAGACGATGCCTCCTTTTCAAAGGAAGGACACCACGTGGTCAGCTCCAGCCTATGAGCTCATGATGCCAGTAAGGCTGTTCCAGAAAAACCAAAGATGGTGTGCATTTCCTTCTGGGGCAGATGACCTAATCCTCCAGGTAGCAATGCCCTTGTATGGTTAGCACAGGTAGGGAAATACTTAGCTTCATGCTGACTCACCAGGTAAAGAATCGTCTCTCTGAATGAGTCAGAATCACAGATGTGTTCTGTACAGTCTCATGTGTCCTGCATTGTGAAAGACTCAAAGCACCAATGAGGGCAGACGCTTGCAGGTCTCACTGGCCCTATATGGATAACATCCGCAATCTGCAGCTCCCCCATTTCCTGGCATGGTCCTGTTGAATTCAAGCCCTCTAGCTCAGTCAATCACATACCCAGTTAGGTACAGGAGAAACTAATTTAAATTTATGCTCTACTAATGTTGTTTATTCAGTTCTAGGTAAGCCTAATAATTGTAGAATAAAATGTTTCAGCGTTAAGTATATTTCTGGACATATTTCTGGAAAGGAGGTGTGTGCGTGTGTGTGTGCGTGTGTGTGTGTGCGTCCAGAATTAAAACAGGTTCGGGTAATGTAAAATACCACAGAAAGTAGGGGTTTCCAAGGAAAACATGGGGAAACGCTGTAGGAGAATCTAATGTATGCTATAGCTTTTAAAAGGAAACATTAATAGTGAAACATGCCCTCAAAGGGCAAGTCAGTAATAAATTTCGTGTCAGAAATTACCTGTCAGTAGGATTATGTTAAATAATGTTGAATTGTTATTAGTTGGAAGGGAAAGAGGAGAGTAACTTTCTCAAAAGTGTTCAAAGAGTGTCATGTTTCACACACAAATCCCATTATTGTTTAACAGGACTTTTGTGCTTAACCCTTCTCCAAGATGTATTGAAAATTTTGACCATTTTAGTTCATTCTCCAAATACAGTCATTAAAGAAAAGAAGCCAAAGTTTCTATGCAGGAATTTGGAATTACCCAGAGGACTAGCGTATCTGATTAGACATCCATTGTAGAGTGTCCTGATTGATAAATGTATGCCTGCTTCCTGGAACCACAAAGAAAAATATCTTCACTTCTTTGCCTCAGCAAAGCAGTAATGAAATAGTGGCGGCCTCACCATTTCAACATTTTGAGCATTTTGCTTGTTTTGGCCAAATAACTAAAAATGTATTTTCCCCTTGAAGAAAGTCTCATTGCAAATGTGTGAATTTTTAAGGTTCACTGCAATATATTTGGTCTGAAACTGAGTCCGCTCATTGAGCCGGGGCCCAGAACCCCACCCTAGATTCAAAGAAGTTGGAGACTACTGGGAACAGAGTGGGAAACACAGCTGAGGCTTAAATGTGAGCTAACACATTGTCACTGGGCTTTTTACAAGGGCTGCTTATGACTCATAGGTGTCAAATCATCAAGCCATTACTCCTAGAATAAAAGATCACTTCAACTTGATGTGAACGGAATGAAGGGTGATTGCTCCATTGGATTTGGGGTTTTGAAGGACAAAGTTAGAGGTAAGCTTTGGGATCCCTCCATGTACTTTGATTTGACCCCTTGATTACTGATCATTACCTTCCTTGGGTCCCTTTTGGAAACTGTCATACTTGATGACATATTTGACTTCATGACATTCACACAAGATCTTGCCAGTGAGTGACTGCCTGACTGCATTAGGCATTTGTGGAAATCTTTATTTCTTCAGGTCAGCAAATCTCAATATTTGTAAATTACCCCAGCAGTAATTTACAAATGGCCTTGGAGTGGCTTAGAGTCATAGATAAACTTTCCAATGTGCAAGCCACTGCATCCTTTGGGGGCAACTTAGAATCCGGGGAGGCTTCTTGCGAGCCTGGAGCGTTCTGATCTGCTTCAGGAGTGCTGTCTTGAGGGTGAATACCCTGGCCATTTCAAAGCTTGTTCAGATGGCAGTCATTTGTGCTAGCCATTTGGGATTTAATCTTGCAGTTATGGAAAGATCTTTTAATTACATTGCAAAATATATAATTTCATAATGTCCTGTTATGATTAGTTACAACATACAGAGGCTAGGCTGCTGCTGTCACTCATAATATACTTGGTGAGACCAAGACCAAGTCAGTGAGACCATGCCTTTTTCGTGAGATACCACGCTCACCACCAGCAGGTTTGCTGTCCTGGTCTAGTCTTGCTTCAATTGAAAAGGGTTGGATACTCTTGTTGTCACTTCGGAGAGATTCCTCATGCTCCAGTCATAATGAGGGACACCTGCATTTCCAAAAGCTTCTTACCTTCATGTGAAATCCCTTCCTGGCTTTCAGCATTTTTTTTAAACAATTAAGCGAAACTATCTTATGTTATAATTGTGAACAAAACTTCTTAAATATTTTAATTATAGAAATTTCAAATATTATGTAAGTACAAAGATCAGGATAATGACCCAGCATGAACCTACCACCCAACTTAAACAATTATCAGCTCACAACTGGTCATGTTTCATCCATGTCTCTACCCACTTTCAGCCTCTCCCAAGGTTATTTGAAGCATGTCCCAGATATCTAGCATTTTATCCATAAGTATATCAGCATGTAAGTATGCAAGATAAGTATTCTTTAAAGAAAAGTAACCATGATACCATATTTTCACCTAAGAAGTTACCCATAGTTTCTTAATATTTTAAAATATCCTTCAAATTTCCTTGTTTGTTTCATAGGATTTTGGCCCTTTATTTTTTTAAATTAATTAATTCACTTTATATTTCTTATATAAAACTGCTACAGTGGTGGCCATAGATGGAGCCTGGGCTCTCTACAGGGAGACTCTGGTGTGAGTCTGTAGGAGATGTCTCTGGATTCCTGATAGGGAGACTTGGTGAACACGGTCTCTTTTCAGAGGTCAGGGTGAGAGAGCTGTAAGGCTTGGAGATGGCATCATAGTTGCCCAGGTTGGCAGTGCAGCCCCTGGCCGAAGTGTGACAGTCATCCATACTGGCCATCAGCAGCAACTTCTTGAGTGCAGAGGCCAAGATGATGCCAGTGCCTCTGGGGGTGGGAAGAGGCACTCAGCATGGAGGCTGGTGCCTTGCAGGGACAGTGTGGGACCTGCCTGTCTTCTTCTCCCAGTAGCATTGCCGCACGGGGACAATGGAGAGCTTGATGATGGCCCCTAGGATGGCCCCGGCAACCTCCTTGGAGCACTTAATACTCAGACCGACATGGCCGTAGTAGTCCCAGATGGCAACAGAACCTGGTCCACTGGCTAGTGTAGGTCTGCTTTTGCATGGACATAATCTTCAAAACCTTATCCTTGAGGCACATCCCCAGGAGAAAGTCAGTGATTTCAGATTCCTTGATGGGAAAGGAGAAGAGAGGAATTTCCTCCAGGGATTTGGTCTCCCTGTCCTTGATCAGGTGGCCCAGCTCCGCCTTGCTTCCTTGAACTCTGTGATGTGGGCTGGGCTGTTGCTGCAGCCAGGAGTACCCCAGGAGTACGGGTATACCTCTGCCATTTGGTGCTTTCCCAGATTAAGTGCCCTTTATTTTAATCGGGACTGAAATAAGGTCTGTACGTTAAAATTGGTTGACATGTCTTCTTACACGCTTTTAAATCACAGATCTGTTCCCCCCCCTTTTTTTTGTTTTGCCTTGAAATTTATTTGTTGAAGAGTTTGTAGAGTTTTGTACAAAGTGAATATTGTTGATTCCATTTTCATGGTGTCAGTTTAACTAGTTCCTTTGTTTCTTGTATTTCTCATAAGTTGGTAATTCGGGCTTTCTAGACTTCATTTAACATCGAGTTCAATTTTTTGGCACGAGTACTTCATAGGCAATGAGGGATACTTCTGTCAGGAGGCACCAAAATCTGCTCGTCTCTCTTTGGGGTGCTGGCAGTCATTGACAATCCTCACCTAGATCCATTACATCTTCGGGGATTGCAAAATGGTGAAGTCTATTTCTATCATTCCTTCTTCACTTATTAGCTGGAATACTTCTGTAAGGAGGACCTACCTTCAACTATGTGACTACCTGGAAGTCCAGTTCAAAACTTCCTGCAGTCTATGGCTCATTTATTTTAATGTCAGAGAGATGTCCTTTTACCCAGTAAGTACCCAGAAACAACCCTTCACCAGTAAAAGGCTGTAGCATGCAGCAGGAAAAACCAAGCCAGGACCTCAGGAGTCGTGGCTGTACCTCTGAGATCTGTATGATGTTGAACAAGCTATGTAATTTCTTAGAGCTGGCAGGTTCCAGGCCCCTACCTACACTTCAACCAGAGAAGCAGTTTTTTCTTAATTTCATTTGAACAAATCAAGCCTTGACTTTTTTAAAAAACTTTATTTTATTGAAGTATAGTTGATTTACAATGTCATGTTAATTTCTACTGTACAGCAAAGTGATTCAGATATATATATATATTATTTTTCATATTCTTTTCCATTATGGTTTATCACAGAATATTGAATGTAGTTTCCTGTGCTATACAGTAGGACATTGTTGTTTATCCATTCTACATATAATAGTTTGCATCTACTAACCCCAAATTCCCAGTCCATCCCTCCTCTAACCCCCCTTCCCTTTGGCAGCCACAAATTTGTTCTCTATGTCTATGAGTCTGTTTCTGTTTCATAGATAAGTTCATTAGTGAGGCCATGACTTTTAAAAATAGTATGTAGTCTATCACTAAGGTCTCTTTCAGCTAAGACATTTTATGATTTTCATTTAGGGTAAAAAATATATAAGTCCCCATCAGGATATTTAGGATCCAGTGACCATGAAGAGCTAAGTGTTATTTCTAAGAATGTGTTATTTCATTTATTCATCCATCAGTTCAGTAGTTCATTTATATTTTTATTCTTTAAACCAAGGTTTATGCTATCTAAGTCGCTATAAAGTCTAAAGCTTGGGAGTGGGCATTGTGGGCAATAACCTTTAGGGGATCTCCTGGGGGTACCATTCTTGAAGCCTCAGCCTGAAGTTCAGAGAGTTGAGGAAAGAATGCTGGAATCCTTGGAAGTCTTTATTGACATCATCCATAAGAATGATTCCATGTACTTGAGAACTGTACTTGGAATTTTACCCGTGGAAAGCCTCCACAGGGGAACCAGTGTAGGGGATGCTTAACGATATCCCTGAGAGGGAAAAGCAATTCAGAAGAACATCTGAAGAACTCCCGTTAATCGTTTACATGACAAAGTTAATCTCAAATTGTAGAGGAAAAATACAATAAAACGATCCTACTTCGAAACTCCCTGTCCACCTGTCCCTCAGTTCTCTGTGCAGAGAACTCTCATCCGTACAACTAATGAGTGAGTACAGGTTAGGAGCACAAAATCCAGTTTTAGCACAGTCCCAGGTTCCAAATAGGAAATGTGGACTCTGCTTTCTCATTAGTGCGCCTGAAATTCCTCTCTGGGTATGTGTATTCAGAGTGGCTCAGGTCGAGGGGGTGAGTAGAAGGAGGAAAGCAGAAAACACAATTCCAAAATCCACCATTGGAATCACACTGGCTGTGACAGAAGGAGCACAAAAATAAAGTCGACAGTTGTCACCTCTGAAATTAGGAGCAAATGGGGGCTTCGCTTCATCACAGTTTCACTCAGTACTTAGTCACAGAAGGTGCTGCCGCTCCCCTGGCACTTAATTTAATAATGGGAGCAGTTCCTGGCAGGAGATGTTATGAAACAACCTTAAGCATAAGAGGGGGAAAAAAGAGCAGTGCTTCATTTAACAAATTCGGAGCCTTTCTTGGAGGCCATGAAGTTCTCAGTTCAAGTTAATTATTGTCAACAAATATTTATTTATTCACTTGATGAATATTTATTGAGTGACTCTTTTGAGCAGCGTGCAGTGTAGGTGTCACCCTGACACAGAGATGACAAGAGGCAGTCCCTTATAAGCAAAAGGCAGAGACAGTTTGCACAACTCATTATGAAACTAGGCAAACTTTGATAGCTCTGCATGAAAGGGGTCCAAATGAAAGTTTTATGAGGACACGGTAGGAAGCAGTTAGTTCTAGGTGAAGACTGAGAGGCAGCCTAGTAAAGGAGATGGTATTGAAACTGTACTTGGAAAACTGGGTAGAACTGCACTGGGGGACGCCAGCAGGCATTCAGGATGGAGCATCCACAGTGAACCAGGAAAGGGCGTGGGGAACAGCTGTCCCCACTTGGCATCCGTGTCTTCCTAAAGACATTAGAGCTTGGAGTCTGTGTGTATGCCGCTGGGTGAGAGCATGATGCTGTAGGAAAAGGAGGAGATATTTTTTTATGTTTCCTTCATTTGTATCAACTGCATTCCTACCGATCTTGTCAGAAATCACATGTCATCTCAAACTCTGAAAAAATTCATTTCATTCTGTTTTTTGACCCTGCATCAACACATCTTCTTCTCTGTCAGATGCAACTCTGATTTCAGGACTGGTGAAAGGACTCTAGGCTCCCCTGAGTAGCCACCCACAGTTAGCAGTTGTCCCACTTTTCAGGGCTCCAGGCGGCCTGTGACTTTGCCCTGGTAATCCTGCAGGACCGGTAGGACTCTCGGATTCTAGATCTATACACAGACACAGCCACACGCAGCTGGGCCAGGCCTCCCATCCCAGTGAGCAAAATCTCCATGAGCCTCCCCTGAGACATGGAGACTCACCAGGCCTTGGGTAAACACGCCGCCTTGCTAGACACTAACTTCAACCATTTGATTCCTGCCTAACAAGCTACCAATGGGGTTAGGCTAGGGATCATAATATAAATCACTTTCTTTCTCAGTTTGAGGAGAAAGGGTAAATTCCTTGCAATAGGAAGGCAGGTATAATTCAGACATCGCAGCTTTCTCTTCAGCACAACAGCAGTTATTCTCTAGATGCACAGAGCATTTTATGATTTATAAGGAACTTTCAAAGGCTTAATATAATTTGATTCTTGTTACAGGTTTGTCATTATTCCCACTTGCTAGGTAAAGAAATCGAGAGGCTCATTCATTAAGATAATAAAAATAATGGCTCTCATCAGGCACATTGCCAAGTCTTGTCCTAAGTACTTTTTACATTTAACTCATGGAAGCCCCTAAATTGTCCTGCAAGGTAGATGGTGGTTGTCCTCATTTTGCTGCCAAAGGAAACAGGCACAGAGGGGTTATATAACTTGCTCGAAGGACCACAGCTAGCAAGTGGGAGAGGTGGGATCTGATCTCAGCCAGCATGGCTCCAAGGTTGCACTAGGTGGCCCATAGCCTGGTTCTGGAAGAGAATGGTTATCCAAATCTACCACTCACCTAGCCAAGAGGATTCCTGGATATCCCAGGGAATGCTCCCCAACGGCAAATGTTTCTTCTGGACAAATGCCTTCTCTCTCTTTGGCCTACTCTAACTTGGGTAGATTTTTTTTTTTGCTGTACGCGGGCCTCTCACTGTTGTGGCCTCTCCCGTTGCGGAGCACGGGCTCCGGACGCGCAGGCTCAGCGGCCATGGCTCACGGGCCCAGCTGCTCCGCGGCATGTGGGATCCTCCCGGACCGGGGCACGAACCCGCGTCCCCTGCATTGGCAGGCGGACTCTCAACCACTGTGCCACCAGGGAAGCCCACTTGGGTAGATTTTGAGAGAGCTATTAAGGAGAAAATTGTTTGGTGCCTGCTTATTTTTCCCTGTCGTTCGACATTGAGATAGACACGATCCTTTTCAGTAAGGAAACCACACATCTAAACCTGCCTCTGTTTCTCCAGAATGACAATGTAGAAAACCTTGGGAAGGAGAAGGTGTTTCCATGTTTTGTGGGGAACAGAGGCTCATAGGGAAACAGCACTGGACACAGCACTAGAAAACCTGGATTGTGGTCATGGGCTAAAGGTGTGACCTTGGGCCAGTGGTTGTACCTCTCTGAGCCTCAGCTGTATAGTAACTCTTCCTGCCTGTCTCATGTTAAAAAAAGATCACAAGAATTACTGTGAAACTGTAGCATACCATACAAACGTAGTGTGTTACTATTGTCCTTTACAGTTTCTAGCCAGTAGTTTTCTCCTCAAAGCATATCCTTGTACTTCAGTGCAAGACTTTTTAAAAAATGAGATTTGAAAACAGTTTGTAAGCTTCTGCATAATTTAGGCATTATTATAATAAAATGGACTTGATTTAGTGAAGATTTTCAAAACAATAACTTTTAAGATGGTACAGTAATTCATCCCATATGGTTTGAACCAGGGATATATTTAATCTATACAGATAAGAGAAACAACTTTTGCAATCTTCTCATAGATTCTTCTAGAAAATTCAGAATAAGTCAAACTTTTAAGATTTGAAAATATTTTAGATTTGAAAAGATTTGCTTTCAAGGAAATTAAATCTTGACAAATGGGGCTTCCCTGGTGGCGCAGTGGTTGAGAGTCCGCCTGCCGATGCAGGGGACACGGGTTCGTGCCCTGGTCCGGGAAGATCCCACATGCCGTGGAGCAGCTGGGCCGGTGAGCCATGGCCGCTGAGCCTGCGCGTCTGGAGCCTGTGCTCTGCAACGGGAGAGGCCACAGCAGTGAGAGGCCCGTGTACAGCAAAAAAAAAAAAAAAAATCTTGACAAATGGAAACAATATCGTGAGGTAGTGAAGAGTGTGTGGGCCTCAGAGAAAAGCAGAACTTATCTGTAATCAGAAGAGTTGGGCTTGAGTGCTGGTTCCACCACTTCCTGTCCTGAGACCTTAGGCAGATTATTGAGCTGCTCTTGGCCGCAATTCCTCACCTGAAAAATGGGTACATAATTATAATTAACGATATAGGTGTTTATGAGGATTAAATGAAATAATGCAAGTGAGCATTTAGCATAGTAAATGCTCAAAAATTGTTAGCTTTTTCTGAAAAAAATTGCATATTATAGAATTCCCTTTTTTAAGCATGGTTACACCATATTTTCTTTATCCATTTATCTGTCGATGGACATTTAGGTTGTTTCCACATCATGGCTATTGCTAACAATGCTGCAGTGAACATGGAGTGCTAAAATCTCTTTGAAATTTTGATTTCCATTCTTTTGAATAAATACTCAGCTGTGGAATTCCAGGATCATATGGTAGTTCTTTTTTTTTTTTTTTTTTTTGAACTTCTGTACTGTTTTCTTTTTAACATCTTTATTAGAGTATAATTGCTTTACAATGATCTGTTAGTTGCTGCTTTATAACAAAGTGAATCAGCTATACATATACATATATCCCCATATTTCCTCCCTCTTGCGTCTCCCTCTCATCCTCCCTATCCCACCCATCTAGGAGGTCACAAAGCACTGAGCTCATCTCCCTGTGCTATGCAGCTGCTTCCCACTAGCTATCTGTTTTACATTTGGTAGTGTATACATGTCCATGCCACTCTCTCACTCCGTCCAAGCTTACCCTTCTCCCTCCCCGTGTCCTCAAGTCCATTCTCTACGTCAACATCTTTATTCCTGTCCTGCCCCTAGGTTCTTCAGAACCAATTCCTCTTTTTTTTTTTTTTTTTAGATTCCATATATATGTGTTAGCATACGATATTTGTTTTTCTCTTTCTGACTTACCTCACTCTGTATAACAGACTCTAGGTCCATCCACCTCACTACAAATAACTCAATTTCATTTCTTTTTATGGCTGAGTAATATTCCATTGTATATGTGTGCCACATCTTCTTTATCCATTCATCTGTCGATGGACACTTAGGTTGCGTCCATGTCCTGGCTATTGTAAATAGAGCTGCAATGAACATTGTGGTACATGACTCTTTTTGAATTATGGTTTTCTCAGGGTATATGCCCAGTAGTGGGATTGCTGGGTCGTATAGGAGTTCCATTTTTAGTTTTTTAAGGAACCTCCATACTGTTCTCCATAGTGGCTGTATCCATTACATTCCCACCAACAGTGCAAGAGGATTTCCTTTTCTCCACACCCTCTCCAGCATTTATTGTTTGTAGATTTTTTGATGATGGACATTCTGACTGGTGTGAGGTGATACCTCATTGTAGTTTTGATTTGCATTTCTCTAATGATTAGCGATGTTGAGCATCCTTTCATGTGTTTGTTGGCAATCTGTATATCTTCTTTGGAGAAATGTCTATTTAGGTCTTCTGCCCATTTTTGGATTGGGTTTTTTGTCTTTTTGATATTGAGCTGCATGAGCTGCTTGTAAATTTTGAAGATTAATCCTTTGTCAGTTGCTTCATTTGCAAATATTTTCTCCCATTCTGAGGGCTGTCTTTTCATCTTGTTTATGGTTTCCTTTGCTGTGCAAAAGCTTTGAAGTTTCATTAGGTCCTATTTGTTTATTTTTGTTTTTAATTCCATTTCTTTAGGATGTGGGTCAAAAAGGATCTTGCTGTGATTTATGTCATAGAGTGTTCTGCCTATGTTTTCCTCTAAGAGTTTTATAGTGTCTGGCCTTACATTTAGGTCTTTAATCCATTTTGAGTTTATTTTTGTGTATAGTGTTAGGGAGTGTTCTAATTTCATTCTTTTACATGTAGCTGTCTGGTTTTCCCAGCACCACTTATTGAAGAGGCTGTCTTTTCTCCATTGTATATATTCTTGCCTCCTTTATCAAAAATAAGTTGACCATATGTGTGTGCGTTTATCTCTGGGCTTTCTAACCTGTTCCATTGATCTATGTTTCTGTTTTTGTGCCAGTACCATGCTGTCTTGATTACTGTAGCTTTGTAGTATAGTCTGAAGTCAGGGAGCCTGATTCCTCCAGCTCTGTTTTTCTTTCTCAAGATTGCTTTGGCTATTTGGGGTCTTTTGTGTTTCCACACAAATTGTGAAATTTTTTGTTCCAGTTCTGTGAAAACTGCCGTTGGTAGTTTGATAGGGATTGCATTGAATCTGTAGATTGCTTTGGGTAGTATAGTTATTTTCACAATGTTGATTCTTCCAATCCAAGAACATGTTATATCTCTCCATCTATTTGTATCATCTTTAATTTCTTTCATCAATTTCTTAGAGGTTTCTGCATACAGGTCTTTTATCTCCTTAGGTAGCTTTATTCCTAGGTATTTTATTTATTAACTTTTTGTTACAATGGTAAATGGAAGTGTTTCCTTAATTTCTCTTACAGATTTTTCATCATTAGTGTATAGGAATGCAAAAGATTTCTGTGCATCAATTTTGTATCCTGCTACTTTACCAGATTCATTGGTTAGCACTAGTAGTTTTCTGGTAGCATCTCTAGGATTCTCTATGTATAGTATCATGTCATCTGCAAACAGTAACAGCTTTACTTCTTCTTTTCTGATTTGGATTACTTTTATTTCTTTTTCTTCTCTGATTGCTGTGGCTAAAACTTCCAAAACTCTGTTGAATAATAGTGGTGAGAGTGGACAACCTTGTCTTGTTCCTGATCTTAGTGGAAATGCTTTCAGTTTTTCACCACTGAGAACGATGTTGGCTGTAGGTTTGTCATATATGGCCTTTATTATGTTGAGGTAAGTGGAACTTCTGTACTGTTTTCTATCAAGCTGCACCATTCTATATTCCCACCAACAATGTGCAGGGTTTCCAACTTCTCCACAGCCGTGCCAACACTTGTCTTTGGTTTTTTTGATAATAGCTGCCATGACAGGTGTGAGGTGTTAATCTCATTGTGGTTCTGATTTGCATTTCCCTGATGATTAGTGAGTGACATTGAGCATTTTTTCACATACATGTTGGCCAAGAAGTTATTATGTTAAGTGAAATGAGCCAGTCACAGAAAGACAAATACAGCAGGATTCTGTTTATATGAGGTATCAAAAATAGTTGAATTTGTAGAATCAGAGAGTGGAATGGTGGTTGCCAGGGGCTCAGAGAAAGGAGAAGTAGGGGAGTTCCTAATCAACCAGCATGAAGTGTCAGTCAAGCCAGATGAGTAAGCTCTAGAGACCTGCTGTACAACATTGTACTAATAGTCAACAACAATGTATAATACAGTGTAATAATAATAGTACATAATAATGTGTAATAAAATGTAATAATATACTTAAAAATTTGTTAAGCGGTTATATCTTATGTTAAGTGTTCTTACAACAATAAAGTAAAATTTTAAAGTAAAAATGGCCCTGAAAATTGAGAAGGTCTGACCCTGATTCTAAATATAGGAAAAAATATGAATATGGCTATTTAGATCATCCTCACAGAACTGGTCATTTCTTAAAATTGTTATGGTATAAGCCTAATAATATGTTTTTGAATTAGATATAGCACTGGCTAGTGACCTTTCAATAATGCTTAAATAAGAGATTCATCAATATGGAATAATTGGATAGGAGGAAGAAAGGGTATTAACATGGTAAATTATTTTGCACAGATCTATTAATAACAGGACCCTGGTGCCTTACTAGGTAAGCACCCAAACAGTCTTCTGACATCATTTCTAGAATAGGATGGTCTCACTAAACCCCAGATTTGGATCTCCAGGAAGCTTCCATCTTAAATTAAATCCTACTCAATAGTAAATAGATTTTGATTTAATATCCTTGAACTGATGAGTTTGCTTAGATTACTGTATGATTTAAACAGTAAATAAAAGTTGTCTCTATCAAACATATAGTTGGAACTGAATCAGTGAAAGACTTAGAATTAATGGATCAGTGGAGCAGTCAATGCCAAGTCTCTGATTTAGTCTCTGTTATTGAGGTAGCAGAAATAGAAGGAAGTACTCTGGAAATGCCCAAAATCACTATTCCTGAACCCTTTATGCTAAGATTGTTGAGGTTTTTGTTTTGGAGCCATCTGATGAGAAAAGCTACCTTGGAGGGAATTCCTTTAATTTCTTCAATAACTAAATCCACTTGGAAGAGGTGGTTCCATTTATACCAAGTGTCTTAGTGAACAGTGCTACTAAAGAATTCTACTATTAAAGGGAACATTCTAGAGCCCACTTTTCCTATGAAATCACACCCACCAAGGTCATGTCTTGGTATCACCAGATCTTCACGCAGGCCTGGTACCTAATAAAGATCATTATCGTCTCCAGAAGGAATCTTCTTTAAGTGATGAAGGTGTTCATAGGGTAACAGTTTCTAACTACCATTTATATTTGGCATTATGGAGATACTAGGAACCATATATCCAGGAAATGCCTATACCATTCACTTTCCCGTACCTGGCCCCAGGCTCCCCCCTTATTGTCATCCAGAGCCATCATGGTGAAGAGGAAAGAGGCCACAGATTAACCTGCATTTAATAATATGCTTATCCAGCCAGCCACTTTAGAGTCAAGAGATGTCTGTGAAGATTGCTGTGTCCTCTGCTATAGAAATGCCATTAACCAAAGAGACAATCAAATGCAAAAGAGAGAATTAAATGAAAATCTATGATCCAGTTACTATTGAAGATGAAGGAATGCTTGCTGGCATTAACATTCTACAAAACCAGTGAGGAGTCCCTGAATTAATCTCACCTAAAGTCTAGTCCCAAATTTGGAATTGAAGGCTAATCGAAAAAGTTGTATTAAATCTCTGTTTCCAAAAGAATTTCAGAATGGTGTGGACATTTCCACATGCCTAATATGGCAACATCTCCTGAGGGCCCTCAGAACTGAGTGGCCTTGGAATTGTGCAGTGAGACTAGGGCAGCCCCTAGAGATGTCCTGACTAGGATTAGTCAGAAAGTCCAATCTAGTCTTGGCTGGCCCTGGAGATTCAGAGGGGTCACAGGGAATCCTGCGTCTCTGGTAGAATAATGTTTGCCTTGTCAGGCAGTGTGTAAAAAACTATTGGCACGCAGGGTTACTGAAAAATGCCGAGAGCCAGAAAGTTTGGGTTATGATAGTTATGAACAAAGGAAAGTATTTACAATATCCCCTTGCTCCAAAATAGATTTTAAACACTATACAAACACAATGGAATGTGTCCATTCATTTCTAAATGGGTCGTCTCCTACCCCCATGTTTAGGTCATAGCTATTTCTAGGCTTTCATGTGACAAGACCTTCACAGACCAAATTCAGTAGTGTCACTTCTGAACCAAGTGGCTGCATGCGCTGTGGTTTTCCCTTGTTTATTTTGTCTTGTTTTATTTTACACAGCTTGTATCACTAGCCTCCCAATCAAGGTCAGTAGATTGAATTCAACCCCATTCGTTTAAAAGACCGATAAATTCATGCCAGCACCATGATCTCACCCCCCTGAGTAGCAGAATGTGGCCGTGCTGTGCTGTGAAGTCAGCCTTCCAGATGCAAGTGTTCAGTGTGACCCTGAAACCACACCTGAAAGACAGGATGGTGTCGTCATACCAGCACGTGTTCTGACTTCAGCTTCATTTATTAAGGGCAACATGTATCCGGAGGTGAAAGA
Source organism: Stenella coeruleoalba (assembly GCF_951394435.1). Taxonomy (NCBI): domain Eukaryota; kingdom Metazoa; phylum Chordata; class Mammalia; order Artiodactyla; family Delphinidae; genus Stenella; species Stenella coeruleoalba. The sequence goes on from NC_137155.1 coordinate 58,049,092, forward strand.
AAAACCTGAAATGGTTGATGTATTGTTATAATTGAGGAAGCGCCTGTAATCTAAATAAACGATGTCAATGGAGAAGACTCATCCAAATACCAGCATGGAATTTCCTAATACTTGCTGCCAATTTGCTATCGAGGAGATGGTTAGGAAGTCTCAGGTGGATGCTAACTGCACAAGGGCCAAAAAGGATCTTATTACCAGGGTGGAGGTCAGTGATGAACATTATGATATGAAGTCATATTCCTTGCAGTGCAGCTCTTTGCAGTGTGCGAGGTTGGAGATCTGTGTGCAGGCAATGTCGAATGTTTCCTGTGTGTGAAACTCAGGTGAGGAGAGTGGCAAGTTTCTCTTGTCACCAGGTGAATTCTTGTACACATACACACATTCGTTCTCTCTCTCTCTCTGTTTCTCTCTCTCTCTCTCTCTCTCTCTCTCACACACACACACACACACGCACACAACACCCTTCCTCCCTCCGATCATATATCCTCCTAAAGATCTTCATTACATCAGCCATGCAGGAAGGGAAAGAAAACTCTTACCAACTTGTAGTCATCACACTTTCCCCTAAGGCAGCTATTACAACACTATGAAGATGTACTCTAGCAATGAAGGGGCACCCAAAGAGGAGGGAGACTGCACCAGCCTATATAACAGCTGGGGCTGAAGAGAGCAGAATTACAGCTGGCATTTCTTAAACTTGTATTATGTGTACTGAGTGTTTTATATACATTTTCTTAGTTAATCTTCACATCAACGTCTTGAGGTAGGGACTGTACTTATTTCCATTTTATAGATGAAGAAATTGAGGCTCAGAGATGTTAAATGACTTATTTATGGTCACACAAATCCACTCCAAACCACTGTACAATGCAAGCCAAAATACTCCCATCTGCTTCTTTATATGAGAATGTGTAGAATGACAACTTGTTGTTCTGCACCAAATACAGTCTCTACTTAGATATGTATGAATACGGATGGCTAATAATATGTTTGGGCCTGAGTGTGTCCAAGATTTCATACATGGACAGTTGCATACTCTTATATTGGTAACATTTCGTCCTGTTAACAAATGTTTTGACCTTGTGGTAGCCTCTGGTCATATTCTAATATTTTTAGCCAAAGTTATAATAAAAGAATCTTTCTGTTTCAAAATAGCCTTGCAGATCAAGCTCTGTACAATCCAAAATGCCACTTCTCTGTTTGGCGAGGGTTAAATGGTTGTCTCAGGCTAGTGTTTAGTTCACATTCTATAAATGGCTCTTACTCCTTGATCTGACTCACTGTATGTATTACAGCAAAGTCACTTACAGATCAATTTATTTTTAGAATCTTAAAGAAACAGATTCAACCGGGAGTGTTTGTCAGACCACAGGCTAATGTGAAGGAAAACATACCTTGGTGAGGAACTTTCTGTTTGACTCCTCTGCCCACAGCTCTCTGTTAGTGATAGGCCTTTGCATGTTGTCTTAAATGTTTTGAATTATTTAAATAGCAGAGTGGCAGAATTTTATGCCAACATCTTACATAAGAGAGGAGTTTTTGTGGTGTGCAAGTGGGAGAGCCTTCTGCATTTTAAGTAAAATAATGTCAGGAAATAATCAGCACAATCTTCATAAAGAAGAGAAAGATTATATACCCGTCGCCTACCTTGTGGCTTTGTAATGGAAATTTTCTTTAAGATCAAAACCCAGGAATATGATAGGAACAGTGATGATAATGGTGATGATGATGGTGACGATGATGAGAGCGGTGATGATGATGGTGATGGTGATGACGATGATAACCACCGCCACCATTAGGAAAGTTTCTGTATCTGTCCATTAAATAAATATGGCATGCTGCCCTCTACAGGTATTCAATCTAAACCGGATAGTATCAAATTCATACAAATAGATGAAGCATTCTCAAACACACAGACCAATGTATAAATGCAAATTGAATATTGAAGCCAGTTAAATAAGTAAAACCTTTATACTCTACAGGTCTCATTTGTGTGAATTCTGAAGCCAAAGAAGGAGCAAGCATTTAGTAACATTTAGTTTAAGTTTCTCTTCTGAATTTTTGAGTATGTATATTTGAGGCCAATGTCAGAAGCTGGGAAGACCAGCTGGGAGTTTGTGGACTAGTTTTCTGTTGACACTAGAAAAAGCTAATTGTTCTTTGGTTTGCCTAAGGCCTGTTGTTTATGGATAACAACAGGTGTTTAATGGACAATTAATAAATAACAACGGGTCTGGAAATCTCAAATTTGTTTGCTTTTCAAAAAGGTTGGATTTTATACCACATTCAACTAACATTTTTAGAAATGAAACTAACAGGCTTTGAAAAAAAAAGAGGGTCCACCTGGCTCCTTCTTCACCCTTCTACTTCTGCCTTACCCCAGTCAATCATTGTTATTTTAGTATCTGGGTTGAACATTTTTCTCAATTTACTCTGTGCTCTTCCTTGCTGGGGATATGAACCAACAGAGGAAACACTGCTGGGGAAAGAGTCTTTAGAATTGATTTCTTGTACCCGCCTTCTACCCTTGAGTTTAGTTTACGTTAGTTCAGCTTGATCACTGAACTGTTCTTAATGTTATTCCTTCACTCTAAAAGGAAGGGCTGGTCAGTGGAGCTGAGAATCCCCTAGTCCTAACTTGCTGGGATTTTGCCATATGGGCCGATGAGAGCATAAAGCAGTAGTGATGAGCACCAGCTTTAGAGAAATCCTGGGCTTGTGTCCAGCTCCCTCCACTTACCTGCTGGGTGACAGTGGGCAAGTTATAGAATGCCTCTGAGCCTCAGTTTCCCATCAGCAAAATGAGTACAATAGTATCTACCTCATAGAAGTTTTGGGAGGATTTTAAAACACACTACAAGATAAAGCATTTTATAAGTACCATCTTGTTTCATTCCCGTGACTACCTTGTAAGGAAGAGACTACTATCTCCCCAACTTACAGAATGAAGAAATGAAGCTTAAGGAGGTTAAGCAAATGAATCCAAAGTTACAGGGCTGGTAGGTATGGAGCTGGATTCAAGCCCAGGCTGAGGCCATGCTTTTGACCTCTGTATCATTCTGTCAGATATCTGTATCCATTTCCCCCCCCACATGTCACTAGGATGCTAAAGAGAATGTTTCACTTCACTCTTGAAGTCCTCCCTCTCCCCCATCCTTCCGATTTCTGGCCAGACTCTGGTTCCTCCAACTGCAAGAGGTACAGGTGACAAGAGAGTCAGGCTCTGCCACCTACGCTCTCAGTGCTTGGTAGACATGGAAGAAGCTACCAAAAAAATTCACTCTACCCCGTGGCTCTCAGAGTTGACTTATATAGTCAAAAAGGAGGGGATCCTTGTTAGTGGCTAGTGTTAAAATCCCAAAGTACAGTCAGCCAAAACCTCATCCAGATGCAAGTGTGTGGTCACTGGTCATGCATTTCTGTTTGCTGAATTCCATACAGCCAAGGCAACTGCCTTGCCTCGCTGAAGATCCACAGGGGAAAAAAGTTATGTGCGCTAGTTCGAAAAAACATGCAAGCAGAGTTCTCCCTTGTCATCAGGAATGTTTGAGACAGCCATGTTTATTCTGTGGCCGCCGTCCCTGGTAAATGTGCCATCATTTCTCATGTGGGGAAAACTGACCCAGAGCTTCCTTATTGGCTGCTCATTTTGTTAAACTGACATAACATCGTAGAGGATAATCTATTGCAATCAAAACAATTTTGTGGAATTATAAAAGTATATGCATTTTAGTGAAATAACTACTGCTAGAGTCTTTTTGGATGTTGTCAGACTGAAAACGTGTATAAGTTGTCCTTAAGTACCATATGCTCCTTTTCTTCACCTAATTTCTTACATCCTCTGGGGAAGGTTTACGATAGTGATATTCTAACAGATCATTGTCTTTCCTCATTAGGTACACTCATTTTATTAGTTCATTCTTTGCGAGTGTGTTTTTATATATCTAAAATATGTAGTAGCCATTTTATGATAGTACAGATTCATTATTTTCTGTATATTCTTACCATAGATTGCTAGAATAAGTGACCTTTGCTGTGTATGAAGAATGACACTCAGTTCTACCTTTAAATATCACTTTTTGTCAAAGGCTCCACTGGCTTTACCATATCTGAATTGGATGATTTTTAATATAAAGTACTTGGAATTGTTGAAGTATGGAAGAATTCAAATCTAAAATTAAAATTTCCTGGTGATCTTTTTGATACAAGCACTAGCTAATATTCATTGACTGCTTACTATACCCCAGGCTTTGTTCCAAGCTTTATCTGTGTTAACCCCTCAATTCTCATAACCATCCTACAAGGTGCCCATTTTACAGACAGGAAAATCGAGGTGTGAGAGGTTAAGTAACCTGACCTTGGGGACACAGCTACTAAGTGCTGTTTCTGGAACTCAAACCCAAGGGGGTTGGGCCCAGCATCTGCTTTCTTAACCCCTCCCCTTTAGTGCAACTTCCACAGCAGGGTGATAGAATCCATTTTATTGCTTCTAAAGGACATTTACATACTCTTTTTAAATGAATACAAATAGACTGTTACCTTTAGCCACAGAGAGAAGGAAGAGCCTATTTAAGAAGGGATCTAAACAATAAGCCAGGAGGCCTATTATGTCTTACTCCCCCTGGTGTTCAGAACGGGTGCCTATGGGGGCCCTTAATCAGATGTAGGGAAAGGAGCTCTGGGAAGGCTTCATTTCCTTTCTGTTCCTGAGTTTGAGAAACAAAAAGCAGGTAGAATGTGATACAAGAGTTCCTTTTCTCATCTGTTTTTCCTCTCAAGGCTTGCAATAAATTCAGCATCCCATTGCAACCCTTGACGGCCAAAGTTATTAAAATTTCTAATTTCCTAAAACTTCTCCTGTCCTCCACCCCTATCCGTTCTGCCACGCCCCTGGCCTTCCTCCAGGGCGTCTGGTTTTCCATAATTAGCATGGTGGTTCTGATAATCTTTCCCTGTCTTCAGCCCTGGCTGCTGGGCATTTTTTCCCCCAAATCTCCATCACAGTTTTCCTTGTTATTGTTTGCTTGGAGTTTCTGATAGCCAGTATTCCATGGAGAAAAATGTAAGATCACCTTGAACTTTCAAGTCAACTTGAGCTTCAATTGTTTGTATTAGATAAAACGGCACTGGGACCCTTAATTTAAAGAGTGGCTCAGCCCTGGCTACCTGTGGCTCTCACTTAGGGAGCGTTAAAAAATACCAGTGCTTGGGCTCCACCCCCAGAAAGTTTGAATCATTTCTTCTGGGGTGGAGCCCAGGCATCAGCGTTTTTATTCTTTTTTTTTTTTTTAATATGAGGTCATGGTTGAGAAACACTGTACTAAATTAATCTTTTGGCTTAAGTTTGAATACCAAAACCCTGAAAGGCCTTGGTTCAGAAATATATTAAATTCATTTAAATGGACAGTTGTAGTTCCTGTCTGTTTTAACCTGTTTGTTAAAATGTGAAAAGGGATTTTTGCTATACAGCATGGTCATCCCCAAGTTAAAGGGAAAGGATGAAGTTCGTGGCACTTTTGAAGTGCCCTCCGCCCTAGGAATCTCTGGCCACATCCTTTGCAAGAGGACAAAGTGTTCTGTAGCTGAGATGTTTCAGCTTATCTTCAGCCCTGAGGCAAATCAGGACGATCACCAGAAATCATTTTCATGTCAGTGCCTAGTGCATACTGGGTGTTCAAGAAATCAAAATTTGTATGTGGCTTAGTGCAAAATGCAGGGGCTACTGTTACTGTGTGATTTTGGAGATGAGTCTGGTTCCTCATCTGTACAATAGATTTAATAGTGCTTGCCTTACAGGATTGTATACAAATTGAATTACGTAATTTATGCAAAAGCTGCTAATCTACCCGCTACCACGCAGCAGTCACTCCTCCCCAAAGATCTGGAAACTCTTCCCAGCTCAGAGGAGGGAATTTCTCTCATACTGTCATTACTATGATATTGGCTGACATCATCAATTGTATCTTTCAAGGAGTCCTATCGTATCTCCCATCTGTAAGACCCTAAAGACAGACAGCGACCAGGGGCTTTTGTGGTTTGTGCTTACAGCACATACAATAAGACCACGTAGGTTTCCTGGACTTCCCTCTGTTGATTTACTGAAACCTGTTACTGCCAGGGCTGCCCCAGCATCCCCCCATGCCTGCCTTTTGTCCATATCCTGTCTGGTCACCTCCCCTGGTTCTGAGTCCTTCCAGCAGGCTTACCATCTGTCAATCTACTTTGCCCTCAAATCCTTCTTGAAGAGGTTTCAGCACCCAAGGGAAGTTAACAGGCTCCTCCAGAACCCAGAGGACTTGGCCAGGAAATTTGCATTTCAAGGGGTAAGAGAAGAAGGAGATGACTAGGGAAAACCAGCAACTTCTATGTGAGCATCCAGAGGGGGCAGAACTGGAGAGAGAACAGTGTGAACTCAGAGAATATCACGTCCTGTAGGAGGACGGACGTGGTAGTCAAGGAATAGACTTAGGAAGTCAGACAGTAGCCCCCGAGACATTAGAGAGGCTCTGCTGCCTGTTAGTGCTCTTTGTGTAATATTTCTCTGACTTTTCTAGGAAAATCCTTCTTAGACATGTCCTCTGCTGTGTTCATTCACTCAGCAAACTGTGATGAAGTGCCTAGCACTGGCTAAGCAGAAGGGACAGCCCTGACTCAGGGAGTACAGCCTGGTGTGTGCGTGGTGGGGGAGGATATGAAACAGGCACTGAACACTGATCGTTTTAACTAGGTTAAAAACAGCCAAATTGAAAACAAAAAACGTAAGCCAAACTTCCAATGCCTTTCCTCCCTCAGGTTCCCGTTTTCCCACTTAACTAGTGGATAGTGGTTAAGAGCCCAGACTTCTAAGTGAGGTTATCTGTTTAAATGGTAGATTCACCACTACCTGTGTGATTTTGGGCTAAATGATACCTCACTTTACGTCTCTGAAAACTGACATCATAAAAATGCTTACAGATTGTTATGGAGATTAAATGAGATAATACACGCAAAATCCTTAGAAAAGTGTTAAGCACGTAGTAATCACTGAACAAAGGTGAGGTTACTAGTATTAATCCACCAGACTATGTTAAGACAGAGAGTCTGAGGATGGACACACAGAGGCAGGCCCTGTAGGGAAATCCAAATGACTAATTTATTGTCCCATTCTCCTTTCACCCTTCCCTCAGAGAGTTGTTCTGGAATCACGCACCCGGTGTACAGGTCAGCCAAACTTTTCGGCTACTGCTGGTTCCTGAACTCTTCTTTCTGGCCTCAATTGACAGAGCTGAGAGGCTCTGGGCAGCCAACAAACAACTCTGTATTTGCAGTCGAGCAGGGAGCTGCCAAGTGGGGAGTTTCTTTGCTCCAAAAGAGAAGCAGGACAGTCAGGGGCTGAATGGTCTCTGCTGCGTTCAGAAAACTCATTGGCCTTCCAGAGTTAGTCAGGACCCTGGACACATAGGGCTACAACATTCTCCTCCTGAGGTAGCCTTTACTTCTTAGGAGTCTCAAGTCTTCCCAGAGCTCTGACCCTCCCTGATTCAGATATTCTGAACAGCTGTCTCAGCTTTGTATAAGGGATGGTAACTAATAAATTTCAAAAGTTAATCTTTGTTTATCAGAGACGTCATTAACATATAAAGGCTCTCTGCCAAGTTGAGTTTCCACCATCAGAGAAGCATAGGCATTGATTACATTTCTATAAACATCGAACTTTTGACCAGTGATGGACAAAGGGCATAGATTTGGAAGGACGGACTTCTACATCGCATTCAGAAAACATGGACTTCCAAGGTTGACAGGATCCTCAGAGGTCTCCCAGTCCAAGCTGTCCATCCAATGGATAACTTCCAAACAGCCCTAAGAGGTTGTTGCCCAGCTCCTGCCCAACCACAGGTGATGCCCTGTGCTCACCTGCTCCTACAGCACCCTGCTCCTGTGATGCCTACTTGGACAGCTTAAAATTGTTAGAAAGTACCACTTCTATGGAGTCAATTATGTTTTCCTGGATTTCTACCCATAAGACTTAGCACTACTCATTTGACTTAACACTAAATCCATGTATCCCTTCTCCAAAATGTTGCTCACTTCTCATACCAGCTGATTAATTACCTATTCCTAATAGCAACTTCGGGAACAATTAGAGATCTACATTTCAGTATAGTCTGTTTGAAATTCTTATTCTCAAATCTGTGTTTTTTGGAAACCCAAGAATACTTGAAACCAAGTGCGGAAAAAACATGTGTTTTTCATTTTCACCTGACATATTGCATCTTAAGGCATCATTCTGGGTGTGCAGCAGCTGAAAAAGTTTGAAAAAATGTAACTGCTCAAAACTAGAGGGATAGGGGGACACATGGTGAAGCAAAATGGTCAATGCATAAAGCAGTTTGGTGTATGGCTTGGGGGTGGGAATCATTCCGATTGCATAGATTACCATATAAGAGGACAATAGCATGGTTAAAAGTCTCAAAAGTTTCCAAATACATTTTTAACCATTTTTCACCTTGATTACTACCCTGCTAGTCAAGAGAGTGACTTTTTGTACACAGAAGACGTATGTCGATAGGTTCCTTCAGTATTAATTCAACATTTATTTATTAAGTACCTTCCTTGTATTCCAGGCAGAGAATCAACACTAGGAGGTATGTGTGACTATCTTCCCCACGTTACAGAAGAGAAAACTAGGTACAAACCTTAGTAACTTACCCAGAGTTATGTAACTAGTAAGTGGCTGCACTGGGGTTAGAACCAGAGATCTGGCCACAGAATGCATGGTCTCAACTGCCACCCAGCACCAACAGTGGGACACACAGACGTGTGGAAACCTTTCAGCCCTGAGCTGCTGAGTGTACCTTGAGCAGGACCGTTTGTTCTTTTTCTCCGTGGGAAGGATTTCAGGATGCTCACTCCAAAACATCATCGGCTTTAATCTGTCTCTAAAAATTCTTCACCCCAGTTCCAGTGTGTGGGGTTTCCCCCCAAGTCATTCAAAGCAATTCTCTAACACCAGCTGCGTGTCCTACCATTCAACTCAATTCTGACACCCTCTCTCCAGAGATAGCATCAGATCACACATGTTAATGGTTCAGTCCCACAAAACTGCCCTCCAGCCCACTTCAGACCCTGTTGCCAGTCTAGGTTGTCACCTGTGCTTCTGACCAGGACCAGCTATAGATCAGAGATCTCCATGATCCCCTCCTTGGGTTCAGTTAATTAGCTGGAGCAACTTACAGAACTCAGAGCAACATTCTACTTACTAGATTACTGGTTTATTATAAAAGGATCTAACTCTGGAACAGCCAGATGGAAGAGATGCATAGGGCAAGGCATGTGGGAAGGGGCACGGAGCCTCCATGCTCTCTCCTGGTGCCACTCTTTCCAAATCTCCAACCCAAAAGGTCTCTGAAACCTGTCCTTTTGGGTTTTTCTGGAAGGTTCGTTACGTAGGCATGGTTGATTAAGTCATTGGCCGTTGGCGATTGATTCAACCTTCAGCTCCTCTCTCCTCTTGGAGGTCTGGGGGTGGGACTGAAAGTTCCAACCCTCTAATCACGTGGTTGGTTGTCCTGGCAACCAGTCCTATCCCTAGGTTGGGGGAGGGTGTCCCAAAGTCACTCCATTAACATAACAAAAGACACCTTAGGAAATTCCAAGGGTTTTAAAAGCTCTGTGCCAGAATCTGGGATGAAGACTAAATAAATAATTCTTTTGTAAGTCACAGTATCACAGCCTCCCAGTGGGGTACCCTAACCCCACGTCTCCCTTTGGTGCCCTGACAGTCATTTTGGAGTTGCTTTCTGTGTGGTGTGTAGTAGAAAGAACCCTAAGACTGAACACTGGAACTCCTGAGTTAGAGTCCCAGCTCCATCGGATAAGAGCTGTGTGACCCTGGGCAAGGCACTCCATCCCTTGAGATTCAGTTTCTTCCTTTGTAAAAATACCCATCTCCCAGGTTCGTGGTAAGGATTCTTTGCTTTCTAACAAATGTTGACCACCTCGGACGTGCCAAGCACTTGGTGAAGTTATGGGTATGCACTGGTAGATAAAATAGACGTGGGTGCTGCCTTTTTATAGAGCCTGCAATCACGTGGGGAAGGTAGACAAGAAGTAAGCAAACACGTGGATGATTGCAAATGGAAATGAGGGTTCCGAAAGAAATGAAAGAGCTCAGCATTAGGAAATTGAGTGGGTGGGAGTACCTGCTTAGGTAAGGCGTCCAGGGATGGTCTCCCTGGGAAAATGTGTCCAAAAGATGAGGAGATACCTGCCAAGTGAAGAGCAGGGAGAATTTCAGGCCTAGGAATGGCATCTTTACAGGCTCTGAGCTGGGAAATATGATTAAAGAACTGTAAGGCCAGCTGGCCCGAGGCCAGTGAACCTCGCCCGGGAGCGCTCCCTAATAAAGCTCACTTGAAGCTTTCCTCTGTTTCGCGGTGCCGTTTGTTAAGATCCGACCTTACAAGAACATTTATCATATATGTGTATGAGGGCCCTTTGTAAACCAAAATAGGATAAACCCATGTAAAAAACTTCAATTGCAAACAGAAAAACAGCATGGGCCCCGTGCAAAATCCACCTCGGACCATGTTCTTCCCATAAGAGTCAAGACTAACATTCTAACCCAGGGAAGTGTGTTCCCTTTCCACAAGATAACAGCCTTTATCCCTCACACCAACATTCGAGGTGCGTGGACTGAACAAACACAAGCAGTAATGTTTTCCTTGATTTCCATCATCTACCAAGGAGCAGAACTTCCTCCCTCTCTCACTTTTCCATTTCCTCTACCTCCTGTCCTTGCAGATTGGGCAACAATTTCTAAAAATTTCCTGCAGTTGACTAATGACAGGACATGGGTGTCTGGAGTCCGAACTGCCTGACTAGAGCTAGGACAAGATGTTGAAAAAGAAGCAAGGAGGGTCCCTGTCTGATTCTCTGCTGACGCCTGGATTTGGGGGTGACTGTCAGTAGGGCTGAGCTCCTACTTTTCTCTTCAAATGTTTTGGTGTTTAAATGTTTTGTTCAGCATCCTTAAATATGTCTAGAGTACGTAAGGAACACTGGTAACGCTAAGGCAGGAAGGACTTATTGTAAGGGGATCCTTGGAGAACGTAGAACGCTGCCGCTTACTTCTCCTTAGTGTTCCTTACACAGAAGATGTAACTGAAGTATCAGCAACAGTGTCACCAAGAGAAGATTTTTCAGCCCATCCTCTTGAAGGTTAGCCAGCCCCTGACCCTAGTCATCCTCTATGACATCACCCATTGTCACTTTCCTCACAGCATTTATCATTCTCTGAAATATCATATATTTATTTTTTTGTTTGTTATCCACCTTCCCCACTACAACGTAAGCACCCTAAGTTCAAGGAACTCACCATCCTGTTCACCCTGTGTACCCAGTTTTCAAAATAGTGTCTATAGTTTAATGGTTACTCAGTGGCTGAATGATGAATGTATCCATAGATCAAACTATAGTAATGACAGTGATCACTTCCATAGCTCTCATCAAGTTCTAGGCACTCCTCCAAGCGCTTTAAACATCTCATTCACTTAATCCTTTGGATAAACACATGAGGTAGGCATTAGTATTGTTCCTATTTGTAGATGAGTAAACTAGGGCACAGAGAAATGGAGTATTTTCCCAAGCTCACACAATACGTGCCAGAACTAGGATTCAGACTCAGACCGTCTGGCTCTAGAATCTACACTTTCATCCACTACACTGATATTCCATAGAACATGTTGTTGTTCCAAAAGAAATATCCGTGATACCAAAACAAAACAAACAAAACTCTTTGACCACAAAATTATTTTCCTCAAATGAGACCCTTAATCAGTTTAACTAAAGGAAGATTCAAGTGTGTTTGTGTGTGTTTGTGTGTGTGTGTGTAAAGAAAAGAGAGGTAGAAAATTTGGTGCTGTGAGTGTTCTTTTAGCCTGAATTCTTGGATTATCAGGAATTACTTTTGCTTCTGCCTACATCTCACACCTAGAAAAATACTTTTGAGAACACCTGAAGAGAAAGTAAAGAAAGTGTCCCTTCTATAACAATGACCATTTCTACCCTGTGCAGGGTACTCACACAGTAGTCAGGCCAGTCTGAGAATGGTGAGTCAGGAACCTTCCCTGGCATCCTTTTGATTTGTTGGCCACTTGGTGTATGGATCTAACAGCAATGGCGGCGATGGTGGGGACTCAGGGTAGAGGGGGTCGGGACGGAGGATTATAAATGTATGGGCGTCATAAGCTTGTCCAAAGAAATAAATACAGAGGCAGGGGCACTGCATCTCTCTTTGAGTCTCCTTGGTCTTGCATCTTCAAATCTAAAAGATAATAATCTAGCCTGTCTCCAGTTATTGGACAGCATAAATTCCATGCTGCCTATAAAATGAGACCAAATCTCTAAATCACTGTTATCTGAAGCCAGGAGTCTGGCTCTTAAACAAAAGAGTGAAAAGAAAATCGATGAGTCTGAAACCTTAGCCTGTCTTCTTGGCTATCTGATCAGTTAAGATTCCCAGAATAAAATGTAAAATGAAGGTAATTGATAACAATTTTGAGCCTCATCTTTTTCTCAAAGGTTGGCAGTGTTTTGTTAAGTGTGATCTGGGTTTTTCCCATATAGCCTTATAAAATGGTGTACAAATTTCCACTTGAGTTTCGTTTGAACTTTAATCTGTGCATCCAACCTGTCTCTGAACAGCCACTGGAATCTTTTGGCTCTGAAGGAGTTTGTTTTTAAAAAAACTATTTTCACCCAAAGCTTTAATCATGCCATTTCCCTTTCAGACCAGTTGAACAAATAAATGCATACTCATGAATTAAAACTGGTATTTTATAATAGGACGGGCAAAAAAAATCCGAATCTCCTCATTATATGCTTTACTCTCTCCTTAAGGGAAAATATTTAATATTCCACATCGTTTGATGATTATAATTTTAAAATTATTATGAGCTATGCATCACAGAACTTTTTCATTGTACCATTCACTGCTTAAAAAATGTAGATGGCCTGATGTCTAAGGACCTTGCAAGCCCTTCTGTGTGTATCTTGCCTTATTTCCTCAGTTGTCACACTGGTTCTCCTCAGTGACTCATGCATAGAGCTTCAATTATGTAGTTCTTGTCTCTTTTTTTCTATAAGCCAAAGTCCTACTACCTATCCTTCAAGTTCTGCCTTCTCCCCTCACTTTCTAGATCTGGTCCACCTTACTTTCTGAACTCTTAGAGGAATTTAATCTGTATCTCCAGTATCCTCCTTTAATTTTATATTTTCATCTTTAAAAAATGTTTTCTACTATTACAATTGCCTTTTCAAGGAGATATAAGCAGCTTAAGGGTAGAGCACTATATCAGTTAGGAACACATTTACCTGCAAGTAAGAAAAAAAAAATACAAAAAGACGCTTATTGTTCTCATGGAACAAGAAACACTTAACCCCCAAATAGCCAAAGCGATCTTGAGAAAAAAGAACAAAGCTGGAAGTATCATGCTCCCTGATTTCCGACTATACTACAAAGCTACAGTAATCAACACAGCATGATACTGGCACAAAAACGGACACATAGTTCAACGGAACAGAATAGAAAGCCCAGAAATAAACCCAGGCACCAAGATCAATTAATCTGTGACAAAGGAGGCAAGAAAGTACAAGGAGAAAAGACAGTCTCTTTAATAAGTGGTGCTGGGGAAACTGGACAGCTACATGTAAAAGAATGAAATTAGAACATTCTCTCATACCATATACAAAAATGAACTCAACATGGATTAAAGACCTAAATGTAGACCAAAACCCATAAAACTCCTAGAAGAAAACATAGGCAGACACTTTTTTTAAAAAATTTATTTATTTTTAGCTGTGTTGGGTCTTCATTGCTGCGTGTGGGCTTTCTCTAGCTGCGGTGAGCGGGGGCTACTCTTCATTGTGGTCCGTGGGCTTCTTCTTGCAATGGCTTCTCTTGTTGCAGAGCACGGGCTCTAGGGACGCAGGCTTCAGTAGTTGTGGCACACGGGCTCTAGAGTGCAGGTTCAGTAGTTGTGGTGCGTGGGCTTGTAGGATCTTCCTGGACCAGGGATTGAACCCATGTCCCCTGCATTGGCAGGTGGATTCTTAACCACTGTGCCACCAGGGAAGTCCTAAGCAGAACACTCTTTGTCATAAATCATAGTGATATTTTTTGGGATCTGTCTTCCAAGGCAAAGGAAATAAGAGCAAAAATAAACAAATTGGACTTAATTACACTTAAAAGCTTTTGCACAGCAAAGGAAACCATTGACAAAACAAACAAAAAAAACCTACTGAATGGGAGAAAATATTTGCAAATGATATGACAGATAAAGGATTAATATCCAAAATATACAAACAGGTCATACAGCTCAATATCAAATAAACAACTCAATTAAAAATGGGCAGAAGACCTGAATAGGCATTTCTCCAAAGAAGATATACAGACGGTCAACAGGCACATGAAAAGATGCTCAACATCGCTAATCATCAGAGAAATGCCATGCAAAACCACAATGAGATATTACCTCACACCTGTCAGCATGGTTATCATCGAAAAGTCCACAAATAAAAAACGTTGGCAAGGACATGGAGAAAAGGGAACCCTGTACACTGTTGGTAGGGATGTAAATTGTTCTGGCCCGTGTGGAAGACAGTATGGAGACTTCCCAAAAAAACTAAAAACAGAACTACCATATGATCCAGTAATTCTACTCTTCGGTATATATCCAATGAAAACAAAAACACTAATTCAAAAGGGTACATGCACCCCGATGTTCATAGCAGCATTAATTACAATGGCTGAAATATGGGAGCAACCTAAGTGTCCATCAACAGGTGAATGGACAGAGAAGATGGGTGTATATATATACACACATACATACATACAGATGAATACTACTCAGCCATAAAAAGGATGAAATTCTGCAACAACATGGATGGACCTAGAGAGTATTATGCTTAGTGAAATAAGTCAGACAAAGAAAGGCAAATACTGTATGTTATTATTTATATGTAGAACTAAAAAATAAAACAAATGAATATGACAAAACAGAAACAGACTCACAGATATAGAGGACAAATTAGTGGTTACTGGTGGTGAGAGGGAAGGGGGAAGGGCAAAATAGGGGTAGTGGATTAAGAGGCACAAACGACTATGTATAAAATAAATAAGCTATAAGGATATATTGCACAGCATGGGGAATATAGCCAATATTTTATAATAATTTTAAATGGAGTATAATCTATAAAATTATTGAATCACTGTGTTGTATACCTGAAACTAATAAAATATTTAAATCAGCTATACTTCAATTAAAATTTTTTTCAATTAAATAACAACAAAAAAGAAACACCTAATGTACTTAAATCAGTAGACCAATCTTGACAGATCTTTCAGTCTTTTTTATCATTTTGAAAGGGTTATTAGAATGACTCAGCTGACAAGTTGCCGATGCAAGAGATATTAGCTGTTTTAAAACCATAAACTCCCCAATTTAGTCAACAGTTTTCTAACTTTATACTTCTTCTGTGCTCTATGTATTTGTCCCCTCTCCTAGACTGTAAACTCCATGATGACTGGTATTATGCCTGCCTGTTATATCCCTAATTATTTGTGGAATGAATAAATCACCATGGTCACCCAAAACTCTTCTACATTACCTACAACTTGGTAGTTTGTGTTCTGTATATTATTTAGTGACTCTGAAAGTCTCTATCATCTATGTATATTTATTTTGGTTTAGGGTTGCTAATTTTTGGACCAACCAATTTCAGTTGTCTGCTTTACAGTGTCTCTGTTGATTCTTTTATTCACTCATTCATATTGTTTTCTGGGTCCAGTCACATTCCAGAAAGGCACGTGCAGTTAACATGGTGCATCCCAAACTCTTGGCAGCCCACCTGAAAATTCTCAGTTGCTCCCAAGTCGTGCCATTGTTGCATGCAGCTCAGATCTGTGCGCCAAGATTGCTGAAGAGATGAACAAAAGCATGTCCAGTCAACTGAGCATGCCAAAGGAATCAAATAAAATCAACAAATAGTTATTGAGCAACAAAAACATAGGATTGCAGACTTGGATGAAACCTGAGAGATCATTTGTTCCAATTTCCTCCTTTCTAAAAAAAAGTTTAATGTGCTGGTCTTTTTTCATATTTTAATCTTCTTTTTAAAATAAGCAAATAAATTCACACAATACCCCTCATTTAACAGAAGAGGAAAATGAAGTGCAAGATCACACAGATAGTGAGTGGCCAGAAGCCATATTTGTGCTTCTGGTTTCTGCCCTATACTTCTTTTTTTTTTTTTTTAAACATCTTTATTGGGGTATAATTGCTTTACAATGGTGTGTTAGTTTCTGCTTTATAACAAAATTAATCAGTTATCCATATACATATGTTCCCATATCTCTTCCCTCTTGCGTCTCCCTCCCTCCCACCCTCCCTATCCCACCCCTCCAGGCAGTCACAAAGCACCGAACTGATATCCCTGTGCCATGCGGCTGCTTCCCACTAGCTATCTACCTTACGTTTGTTAGTGTGTATATGTCCATGCCTCTCTCTCGCCCTGTCACAGCTCACCCTTCCCCCTCCCCATATCCTCAAGTCCGTTCTCCAGTAGGTCTGTGTCTTTATTCCTGTCTTACCCCTAGGTTCTTCATGACATTTTTTTTTCTTAAATTCCATATATATGTGTTAGCATACGGTATTTGTCTTTTTCTTTCTGACTTACTTCACTCTGTATGACAGACTCTAGGTCCATCCACCTCATTACAAATAGCTCAATTTCGTTTCTTTTTATGGCTGAGTAATATTCCATTGTATATATGTGCCACATCTTCTTTATCCATTCATCCGATGATGTCTGCCCTATACTTCTTAGAGGGACCATGTCTGGGGTTCTCTGCTGGGGAGATGAAGGACACAGAGGAGTAATAGTAACAGCCTTCATCTATGGAATGTGTTTAGAGCTTTTGCACATGGGACCATCACATTTGAAAGGACTGGCAAGGATTACTAATACCACATTACTGATGAATTTATCATCTTCCTCCTCTGGATTTGCTCTTCCTTCTGCATTTCCTGACTCAGGGCCACACCATACACCTGGTCACCTTCTTTCTGTGTAGCTTTTCAGGTATGATAAAATAATTTGTTTATATATAATGATTTGTTTTAAGCCTCCTCTCCTAGGTTATAAAGTCCATAGTAACAGGTATCATGCCTGCCTGTTAAATCGCCAATTATTTGTGGAATGAATAAATCACCGTAGTCATCTAAAACTCTCCTACATAACCTACAACCTGGTAGTTTTTGTTCTATGTAGTATTTACTGATTTTGAAAGTCTCACATTTGTTCTTTTGTCTTCATTGCTACCATAACTGCCTTAGTTCCGCCCCTCATCACCCTTTCTCTAGTCTCCTAAGTGGTCTCTCTTATCCAGCCTCCACACTCTTCAGCTGGAGTTACTTTTCTCAAACACAAACTTGATCACATGATGCTTCTGAGCTTAGAAAATCTCCAGCTTCAATGGGGCCCTATAATTTTCATTCATTCATTCATTCATTCACTCACCCCAGAAATGGTTTTTGAGAGGCTATGAGAGGCTTTCTATGTAGAGGTTAATATAATAGTTTGCTCTCAAGGAGCTTGTAGACTGATGATAAACAAGTATAAAGTAGTTAAATATCTAATTACCATTTGTGATGACACTCAGTACAAAGGAAACAACTAGGGTGATAAAAAGGAGACTAATGGAAGAGGGCAAAGGACAAGGGAGAGAGAGATTTAGATGGGTTATGCAGGAAACGCTTATCTGAAAAGTGACGTTTCACATGAGACCTCAAGGATCAGAAAGAGCTGTCCATGTGAAGATGCAGAGGGAAAAGGATTTTCACAGAAGGAACAAGGGATGAAGGCCCTTTGGTGGGGAAGAAGTTGCATCCTTCCATCTGTGAATTGAGGATGTTGCTGAATCCTGCTAGTTCTACAAGTCAATTAAGAACTTATATTTAAATGTAAAGTATTTGGTGATTTACAGTTTTTAATTTTATTTTTTACTGTATCACTGTGTTTTTCCAAAAACACTTGGTAAATAGTTTGACCAAGGAAGATTAGTAGATCCTAGGTCTGGAAATTAAGAATTCAGATAGCTCAGTGCTTCAGACTACATGGTCTTATCAATTTATAGCTTGACACATCTTCTTTGGAAAATTAGTATGCGTCTTTCGGAATCTTTGTTATTATAGTCATTAGCCACAGGACTTCCTTCCCTTGGTATAAACATTGACTTAAGATATTTATTAATGGTTTTTGCTATATTTTTCCAATGTTTATCAAATTTCTGGGCTTCTGTGTGCTGATGCCAGGGTTCTTGTGAGGTATATCAGCAAAGATACGGACTAAGCACCTATAATATGTAACAATTCCTATAGTGTTGGTTAAGAAAATCTTGGCCCAGTCTTCATTCAACTTCTTTCAATCTTAAAGAAAGAGATCAGGGCTTCCCTGGTGGCGCAGTGGTTGAGAGTCCTCCTGCCGATGCAGGGGACACGGGTTTGTGCCCCGGTCCGGGAGGATCCCACGTGCTGTGGAGCGGCTGGGCCCGTGAGCCATGGCCGCTGAGCCTGCGCGTCTGGAGCATGCGCTCCGCAACGGGAGAGGCCACAACAGTGAGAGGCCCGCGTACCGCAAAAAAAAAAAAAAAAAGAAAGAGATCAGACATATATGTATCATATACAACATATATATAACACATAAATGCAGAACTGGTTGCCAGGACGATATACATGTTCTTTCTCTCTAAATCTTAAAGAGAGTATGTCAATGCAATTGCTACTATTACAACTTATATCAATAAAAATGTACTCCACATAGCCTTCAGAAATTAGTCCGTTTTGTAGATGAATAACTGAGACTGATCATCTACCAATGATTTTTTTCAAGTCACAGCAAATTAGAGAACCAAATCTGGACATTTTGTCTTCTTTGAGCAGGAGGTTAGATCATAAGTGGGGAATACTTTGTGCACTCCTTCCCAAATTTCAGAGAAATAAAATGTTTACATTCATCTTTTTTATCCTGATTATGTATTGCATGAAAGGAAAATTAGCACCTCTACTTATTTGAAATATTCTGGCTTCACTTTTTGAAAAAAATTTTAATGGAATATATTGGACTGAGAATGTGTAATGCCCACACCTAGCCAAGTAGCCTCCCTTCTGTACTTCATGAATGCTTCATAGCATTTGTTTCTCCGGACCGACTAAATAGTAATGACTCAGCATAATGATTTCAATTTCTCCTGATACTCAACTAGGGTCTGATAAGTTTCTTGGCCTAGTCTTATCTTTGTTTGGCCTTGAGCATTATCTAGAATAAGTCCAACATTCTGATGCAAGCATAGGTCTCTTCTTAAGTCAGAATACAACAGAACAAAATTCCTTAAAACAAATGTGCCACGCTAAAATGTTAGCAGACATTTACTCTAGAAAAGGGAGTAAGCATTTCAGTAGGTTTAATTTTTATGTCCCAAGAGATATGAACTAAGAAACAGAAATATGGACTTCTGTGGTATTTATTACATTCTTCCTGAACTGTATACCTTTTATTTCTGAAAAGTGAGCAATGAACATACATCTATATTTAATAAAAGGAATCTATATTTCAATTTTTTAGTATGTGAGAAAATTCAAAACAAAGTATCCATCATTCCTTGCTGTTGGCTTCTCATTGGAACTTGAATAATGCAGCTGGGCATTAAACATGGACTCAAAGACCACACAAAGCCTTATCTGAAGCTCACCAAGAGCAGATGGCAAGGAATCCTGATGTCCTGTCTTACCTACTATGTAAGAGAACCCAGTTCTCCACCAAGTTTAAACTACGACAGGCAAGAGCTAGTTATAAAGGAGGTTTACTTGACACTTAAAAGAATTTCAGGGCTTTCCTGGTGGTACAGTGGTTAAGAATCCGCCTGCCAATGCAGGGAACACGGGTTTGAGCCCTAGTCCCAGAAGATCTCACATGCCGCAGAGCAACTAAGCCCGTGCGCCACAACTACTGAGCCTGCGCTCTAGAGCTCTCAGGCCACAACTACTGAAGCACGCAAGCCACAACTACTGAAGCCTGCACGCCTAGAGCCCGTGCTCTGCAACAAGAGAAGCCACCATGATGAGAGACCCGCGCACAGCAAAGAAGAGTAGCCCCTGCTCGCCGCAACTAGAGAAAGCCCGCGTGCAGCAACGAAGACCCGATGCAGCCAAAAATAAATAAAATAAAATAAATTAATTAAAATAACAAAAAAAGAATTTCAACCCTGAGGCCAGCAGTGGTGCTGTGGAGTCAAAACAGATGTCTCTCAATCCTTCAGGAGACCACAGGAACTCACAACTGGTCGTGTTTGTAGTCTTCCATGCACCCACAGCTGCAAAAACTTGAGAGCTCTCTGTCTGTCTCACACACACACACACACACACACACACACACACACAAGCAGATGGACGTAAAAGAGGAATATAATCCCTCTGTATCCACTGCATACAGGATAAAACCTGGCCTCACAATCTCAGATCTGGGAAGAATTTGGTTGAAAATGCTAACCTCAGTGATTACCTGCACTAGAGCATCAGAGGCAAAAGAGCAGGGTGCCCTGTTCTGTCAGTGCCGAACTGTGAAGTTCTAGGTAGTGAATCAAGAGCCTGAGCCACAGAGTCTAGTTCTCCACCAGGCTGCTCACACCAAAAAAAAAAATGTGATGAGCAACCTTCACCTTGCTGATACTACTTATACTTAGACGTTTCCATTTTTACCACATGAACTCAATGACAACACCTCTGGGGTATGTTGACTGTGATCACACATGAACTAAAAGAATGCCAAAACACTGTGATGTTGGTAAAAAGTTGATCAAACATCTTTCAAAGCAACAACAACCATGCAAAAATAACAATTTCAACAACTACTACCCCAAACTATAGATACTTGGCAGTTCATATCACCATTTGAAGAAAAATGCTTCTTTTATATTATTCCTATCAAACGATTTCTTGTGAAAATTGGATTAAGGAAATTAGATTGAAAGCATTTTTTAAAAAAATTTACAGTGATCTTAGGAAGAACTATGGAAGTGACTTTCATACGGTGAGCTCCATAATTAAAAGGGATTACAAAATCTGAGCTGGCCACATGCCGAAAGAAAATGAGCCTTGACATTGAGAATGTGACAGGACAGCATTTTAAAATTACATACCTCCTGTAAAGGCATGAAACTCCTGTCTCCCCTTCTTCAAGCTGATAATTCCTACCTAGCTCCCCAGATCAAGACCCCCTTCCCCAGTGTACTGAGAGAAAATTTTTTCCTCACCTTCACTTCACTGGTCATTGTAGCAGCATGGCCCTGAGAAGGAGTTTTAATATCTAGTTCCATTTTTCCTCAGAGCTTCATTGACAGTACTTAAAAATCCATTCTCAAACACGTTTTGCTGCTTGTTCCAATTCTAAATCTTTGGCACAGCTGGGTTTTTCCTTTCGGAATGTTGGTTTTCTCCAAATGGTTGATGAGTGTTGTACTGAAAGACATCACCCAAAACTACTCCTCACCTTCACCTCAAGTCAGGGACCAGAATTTCATTATTAGAGGAGGTTCATTCTGGCCTCTAAGAATCCCTAATGGAAACACAGTGTTCCTGGGAGCTAAGAACCTTGGGTCAGTGCTAGTTAATACCCTGGAGGAGATTATTTGTCCCAGGCTACTCCCATGCAACTCAGGACCTGATGGTTAATAAGTTCTGAGGGAACAAGCCAGAAGCTGGATTTGAAGGGCCATGACAAATGAGCCCCCATCAGGTGATGGCTGGAGGGACCATTTTTGACTTATGGAAGATGGGGCTAAATTTTCAAAGAGGAAAGCATGGAATCAGGAACTGTTGGACCCAGACAAGTCCCTTGGAAAGGTCATTGTTCAGGTAAAGAAACTGAGACTCAAAGAGTTTGGTGATTTGCCAGAATCAACGTAGCAACTTTGTGCTGGGCCAGAACCAGCACGTGGATCTCTTGACTTCCAATCCGTACTCTTTCCACTCTGCCAGAAGGGACTTATCCTCAGGCGTGGCAAGGGTAGAGGAGTATAGACATTTATTTCCGGAAAAATTGGTGCTTTGGGTCTCCTGCATTCCTAGCAACATAATTTTCTCTAGGGGAAAGGAAATGATGAGTTAGACTAAAATAAGAAAAGATTTTATAAAACCACCTTAGTGAGGAGTTTGTCACCTTCTTGTTCTTGTCCCAGACAAAATATCCCAAGTCCTTCAGGATTTCTCTTTTGTTCTTTACCTTCTGCTTCTCTGGCCTCCAGTCCCTATCCCATTAGTTTTTTTTTTTTTTTTTTAATTAATTAATTAATTTTTTACATCTTTATTGGGGATCCCATTAGTTTTTAGGGATGGATCATGGAGACCGGAAATACACACACAGCAAATACATCTGTCCATTGGGTAAAAAGAAAAGCATGTGTGCACATGAGTAAGTCTGTGTTCATGTGTGTGCAGGCCATGATGTGTAGAAAGTTCAAGAGGTGCACCAAAATTAATGAGTCCTCCACAAATAGCTGGGTGCAAGATGGCCTGTATTCAGCCCAGCGATTGTGCTGGAACCCCAAATCAGAGCCTACATTGTTCTTTGTTGCCTTTGTTTCAAGCTCAACACCAACCTTTTTTTTTTTTTGCTATAAAAAAATAAATCTGAAAACAATAAGTCTTGTTCATTGACATAAACCGGCTGTCCGTTCCTTGTGGGACCCATGCTGATAAAAACCAGGGGGAAACTATTTTATTTGCAATGTAAAGAATTTTAGCCTGTGGAGGTTTTTTTTAGTTCAACAGCAGTAAAGGTAGGGACAGCAACCAAATAAGCTGTTAAAATCTGTATCCCCGCCTTCACCCTTCTCCCAGTCCCAAGAGACATAATTAAAACTCCAGAAAGTGAGAAGCTGTTACTAATACTAACATAACTATTTAGTGCAACAGAATCATGCATTTGCCAACTTCTTTTTTTAAAAATAGTTCAAGCTGAACTTTATTTTGCTATTTCACATACAAAGGCCTTTTCTCCATGTAAGTGCTTTCATATGATTTGCCAATCAGCCTATTAATAGTTGTCAAGGAGTAGACCTGTTGGCCAGCCGTGGGGTCATACTTCTTAGGGCCACTATGTACTCTTCAGATGTGCACTTCACTCCTGCTGAAAATGGTCTAATTGATGGCTCATATATTAGCCTCATTCCAGTTCTGTTTAGAAAGAGACTTGCAGTTCTAGCTGACTAAACTGTCCTCTGTACGTTTTTGTATGCAATCAGAATAGACATTGGAGCAGATGGAAATGTGCGTATATAATAAGTAGTGTTTTTGTTAAGGTGGCTGAAGGCATGCATGCCTAAACCTCGGCCCAGAGTTTATATACACACCTTGTTCAAAATTTGCAGAAAGAGACCGGAAGCGGAATAGATTTTAACTCTGTGGAGTAGATTTTAACCCTGTTTTTCATGTTGGGGCACTACTGTTGAGGGGTTGACTTCCTCCTTCACACACACACCCACACACACACCCACACACACACACACACACCCAGGTCTGGCTGGCTTCCAAAGTTCCAGACACCTTATGAGGAAGCTTTTCTCAAGATTAAATTCTCAATTGTCAGATTCTGAAGGTATTCAACAGCAACTGCGTTATACTTGTAGATTTTATGAACTTCTCCTCTCGGTCAATTGATGTAATAATGTGAGTTTATCTAAGAATCCAGCAGAGTCCTAGATCTGCCCCTGGAACCAGCTGTCCTGGGAATTTCTAAAAACACTTGCAAATTCCCGAAGGGAATCTTCTAGCTAATTTTAGGGCGTATTCATCCAAGGTCACTGAAAGGGCTGGAGTGTATGGGTCGAATTTCTAGGTGGTTTTGTGTATTTGGCACTTCTGTTTTTTTTTTTTTAGCATCCTTATTGGAGTATAATTGCTTTACATTGTTGTGTTAGTTTCTGCTGCATAAAAAAGTGAATCAGCTATACCTATACTTGTATCCCCATATCCCCTCCCTCTTGCGTCTCCCTCCCTATTCCATTCCACACTGGCTAGAGCGGAACTTTTCATTCTCCATTCACTTGTGGTGCACACCCTGTTCCCATGGAGACCTTTGGCCACTCCCTCCCCAATATACACGCAGAATCTCAGACGCACATCCCCTCTAAATTGAATGGAACTGTAATGACCTTAGGAAGGTTAAGTCCTCTCTGTGTCTGTTTATCTATAATGGGAGATAATATAAGTATCTGCTTCAACAGGTATTGTGAGACTAAATGAGATAATACATGTAATGAGTCTGGAAAGTGCCTAGCACATAGGAAGAGTCAACGCGTCAGGTTTTACCATCATTAACATCACAACTTTGAGCTTGAGACACCAAAACGCCTTCCTTCAATCTAGGACAGTGATTAACAAACTAGGGCTCCTGGGCCAAATTCAGCCTGCCACCTGCTTTTATATGGCTCATGAACTTAGAATTGTTTTTACGTTTTTAAATGATTAGAAAAATCAAAATAATGATATAACCTGATATGTAAAACTTACATGAAAGTCAAACTTCAGGTCTACAAATAAAGTTTTATTGGAACACATCCAGGCCCATTCATCGGCATACTGTCTACTGCTGCAGGATAGAAGGGTTGCAGTAGAGAACATATGGCCATGTGGCTGGCAAAGATGGTACTTTACAGAAAAATTTTGCCAAGCCCTGGCCTTGGAGATGGCATAAAGTATAGGTCATCCTCCAGACCACCAGAGAGTATTCGACCCACTTGGAAGGTATTTGACTCAGGATCAGAAAAGATAGTTTTGCCTTTTCATTTCAGACTTTTTTTCCACAATCCTCCCACTAAACTAATAGTAATGTTTTTTAGGAATAGATCATGTCTTATTATATCTTATGTCCTTTGTAGTGCCTTACAAATAGAAGGTAATCAATTGTTATTTGATGAATGAATAATTAAATGAGTGAAGGAATGAATGAATACATAGAGATAAATAGATGATAGATACATACATACATACAAACATACATGCATAGTGTTTTGGAACAAATTACTTACCTTTTTATTATTGCCACATATGAAATATCAGAATTATTATAGTCCTGAAGTAACGCTCTAATAAGCCATCTAATTACTAGAAAACACTTAGGTTAATATCAAGAACAGTAAACTGTAACAGAAGAAGCTCTCTGAATTGAAAGTCATCTAACCGTTCACTTTGAAAATGTGCTGACTGATGGCCATGTCCCACAAAATGTGCAAAATCAGTAGGTAACTCTGTGGGCCCCATTTACACCTGTTTCCGTCATTTAAGTTGTGTACATACCGATAATCCACAATATCTGCTTTTGGCGGTTGTACTTGATACTGAAAATGCGTAATCAATTAAATACTTGAAACATTCTGTGACCAGATTAAAGTGGGGAAAAGTAATGTTTAAATACCTTCTCTGAGCCAGATGCTGAGTTGGGCATTTCACATAAACCTGGAAATGCAGATTCTCTGGAGCAAGGTTTTCTGTCCACATTCTTTGTAAATTGTATCTACTTATAGCCATTGAATGGGACCATAGCCCAGCAGATGTGCTCATTTTTTGCTCTCTTCATAAGCAGTATTGATTGCCCTGGCCAAGTCAATTGTGTGGCCATTTCCATTTACACATCATTTAGCTGCCTGAATTGATTGCTTCTGCCAGGCCACAGTTATGCTGTTTCAATCATGTAGATCCAGGTAGTCTCAAACCTTTCACGTGGAACACTAAAACATCAAAACACCAGACTCTGAAGAATCAGCCTAGCATTTTTAATTCCGTAGGAAATTAATGTTAAGATTAATAGGAATTTTATCAGAAATTCATCAGAATTTTATGTTGTTCAATAGTACAAAATCAGAAATTTCTGGAATACATATTTCTTAATAACAAAGAAAAAGAATATCACCAATTGTTTTCCAAACAAAGTATGCATTCACCAAGACAGGTAAATACCTTTGGTAGCAGATGGCTCTTTAGATCTCAAATTCAATGATCTTTTTTTAAAAAAGAGGAAACAAATGGTGATTTTAATCATCTTTGATCATTGGATGTTGGCATATTGAATTGAAGTTTTCTGATGTGTTTACTTGGTTCACATAAAGATAGCAAGGGTCGGTGACCTGGGAAAGCAAAGTACCGTGCTGAATGGGAACAAAACCCCCTTTACAGGCTACCTGCAGTGGTGGCAGCAATCCAGCGCTGGCACTGGTGGTAAAAGAAGGAATGGGAATATAAAGACAGCTCATTGCTCGAGGGCATGATTTTGCTTCCATTGGTGGTTTTTTTTTTTTTTTTTTTTTTTCAATTAGTAGGAAAAGCAAGTTTGCACCTCCTGGCAAAATAACCTGTAAAACAAAATATATGCTTTAACAAATAGACTTTAGCATGGGCCAGGTAAATTCTATTGAAAATCACAGTAGTGACTAAAGGTATATTTACTGTTGCCGTCTTTTTAGACTGTCGTGGAGACTATGCTAAAAATAACACAAAAGGCTGTAACTGCATTCTTGGGGAGAAAGTGTGTTTCTCAGTGAATACATTCAAAAAGTGGCCTCACCAGATGCCTTATTAATGTTGTGGCAGTGTACGTGTAGCAACATATTGAACAAGCCCTAAATGAACTTGAATCACAGGTTTAGAACAACTTTGGGGCCTTTCTATTTCTGTTTCAACTTTTTTTGGTCCATTTTTATCCACCAAGCACTGGGTACCAACCTGTGCCAGACCTAACATTTTGCTTAACTTTCTTTCCTCCCATCACAACTTACCTGTTCAATGTGCTACTTGCATTATGAACAGCACAGGTTGCATTTTGAGCTGGAATTGTTTTTCTTTCATAGGCAGTGCTGCACCTGTCTCTTGAGCTTTCACACTTTGAAACTTTTATAAGTTCACTATTCTGTGTGCTATGGTGGAGTAAACACTGGATGGGAATCTTAAGAGCCTAATTTCAGTCTGCTCTGCTACTTTATACCTCTGAGCCTTAATTCCTCATTTGTAAAACAAGATAAATGACATTTGACCTACTTGTTTTTTGTGGTTAAAAGTGAAAGACATTGGGCTTCCCTGGTGGCACAGTGGTTAAGAATCTGCCTGCCAATGCAGGAGAACCGGGTTCGAGCCCTGGTCCGGGAAGATCCTACATGTGGCGGAGCAACTAAGCCCGTGCACCACAACTACTGAGCCTGCGCTCTAGAGCTGCAAGCCACAGCTACTGAGCCTGTGCGCCACAGCTACTGAAGCCCACGTGCCTAGAGCCCGTGCTCCGCAACAAGAGAAGCCACCGCAATGAGAACACAGCGCACCGCAACAAAGAGTAGCCTCTGCTCGCCGCAACCAGAGAAAAGCCCGCGTGCAGCAACGAAGACCCAACGCAGCCAAAAATAAAATAAATAAAATAAAAATAGGTAATAAAAAAAAGTGAAAGATATTGATGTTGTTATTGTGCAAATTTGTAAACATAACCGAATAGTGTACTTTGGCTATGGAGTAATTTCTTGCTCCCAAAACAATTGATAAACAACTTTATTTTAAAGGTAAACTTATAGCAAGCCCTACTTTAAATTTTATATTAATTTCTCATATCTTATATTTTAAATAATGACTTTTCTACTCTAAATAGTGTTATTACAGTTAGAATAATCAGATGACATTTCATAATTCGCAACTGCACACCTAAGGCGAAAGCTCCCATTTAAAAATTGCTTTACAGCTATAGTGGAAATGTTTTCACATTATAGTTTCAAAGTTTATTCTAGTAACCTAAACTCTTAACGGTTCTAATTTTATTAATGTCAAAACATGGCTATTTATAAAAAGCAGGTATAGAAGGGAGAGGACTATTCTGTGATCTAGTTAAGATAGCATTATATTGAGAAAGGTGGTATAAAGGAAAAAGGCTAGCTAGAGCAGGTGTGAATTCTGTCTCCTATACTTTCTGTGTGGTCTCTCTACTTTCTTAGAGCCATAGTTTCCCCATCTATAAAATGGGAATAATAATATCTTGGAGCAGTGTTGTAAAGGTTAGAGAGAATGCATGCAAGATGCTTTGTACACAGATAGATGCTCGATAAACTATTATTACATAACTATCCCCACACACATCCAGCTGGGAATGAACTCTCTTATGTGCCCCTTGCTAATGGGATGATCACGATGGGTTCCTATGACACTACTCAAACATGTAGTTTCATTGCAGGCTGTCATGTAAGTTCAGGGAAAATCTGAGTCAATAAAAGATGATTGGTGTTCAGCTGCCTTTGCACACATGCCCCAAAAGTGAAAAATGTGGTGACAGATATTCCAAATTCAATCTTGTTTCTTCTATCTATGACAGTCTTTTTCAATGAGACTTGGTATGACATTGAGCCCTTTACCCCCCGACATGAGTGAAACAAAAA
The DNA here is from genome assembly GCF_951394435.1 of Stenella coeruleoalba. Classification (NCBI taxonomy): domain Eukaryota; kingdom Metazoa; phylum Chordata; class Mammalia; order Artiodactyla; family Delphinidae; genus Stenella; species Stenella coeruleoalba. The sequence continues at coordinate 58,077,590 of NC_137155.1, forward strand.
TTAGGAAAAAACTGAAATTAAGAAAATAAGTAACCCAGTGTGTTTGATTTGGCAGAGAGTTGGCGTAATTACCCTGGACAATTTCCACGTAAAATGTTAATATCTAATAGAAAATATTTCTTTTATCAAAAGATGTGAAGGTACCACTTTGACAGTGACTTTTATCCTGGAAGAGCCATCCATAAATCATTAGCGTTACCATTTGAAAAGTAGAACTGGGCATTTTCGCTAAACATCTATGAACCTTTTCCCTTTGAGGCACTTTGGGTTGATAGGATATTGAGGCGCCAGTGACTTTCTTGGGAACAGAAGTAATTCTGTACCCTGTCAGTGTGTTGACAGGGCATGCCCTTTCCAATTTCCAGCATGAAGGCAAGTAGTGTTTTATTGAGCCCGACTGAACGTGGGTGAAAACATTCATTATACATTTATTTTATTTCTTTAGAAGTAGCTATTTCCATGATCGCCATTTCCTGATTTAAACTTTGGGAAAATATGAGTTTTCCACTCATCCAGGAGAACACGGGAGACGTCACCTCACATTATTTACCAGTCAGGTACAAAGAGGTTTTCCCATAACAACTATCTGTGAATGAATCCATAGACTGTTCAAAAGACTCATTTCAGAATCCAGTAAAAATTAGGTTCAAGTGCAAATTCCACCTCCCAAAAGACGTGTAGCGGCAGTGGTGTGCTGGTAAACCAGCTTCCTGCAGGGGATGGTCCTGATTTGTAGGGTTTACCGATTTTTGTGCTCCTAGTGGTATGACCATTTCAACATAACAACAGTTTAAGAAGCGCTTACAGGATTCCTGAATATTTAACAATTGGCTCCCCCAAAGCTGGTGCAACTGGCTTTACCTTTAGAGTGAACTTTAAAATCTGAAGCCCTGACCATTGAAATTTTTTTGGCTCCAAAGGCATTTTAAAGAAGCTGGCAGGTGCCCGTTACTTGAGGCTGCATATAAGAACACATGGATTTTCCTCATGTACTTGCCTTTCCTGCATGGGTTAAAGCAGTCTTTCTTTTCCAGTAGCCAATATATGTTACACTTCTGAAGTTTCTGACACAACAGACCTCTAATGAAAACACTGCTTTTTGCAAATAAGATTCTCTCTCCAAGCAATTAAAAATTTAAGATACACTAGTGCGTATTTCCTCAGCAATTAGCCAAGATTTGCTGCTTACAGGAGGCAGTGCAACTCACTCCTCTCCTGGTTCTCAGCTTGCCTTGGAGTTTTGCTGACACCCCTCTGCTAGTCGGGTGCTGCCTGCCTGTCGGTGGCTGGCAAAGTGATTTGATTCCTTTATGTATGTAATACAGTAAAGCGCTTTGAAGCTTGCAAATGACACTGTTTAAATCAATACATAATGATTTATCACATATCGTGGAGCGCTTATAAATATATTATGAAGCACTAGAGCACAACAGCATCACAGGCTAGTGGGAGGCATGGGTGGGAGGCCTGCATGCTGTTTTCTTCTTCACTCTGCTACTGAGATGTCGTGTGACCCTGGATAATTCATTTACCTTTGCTGTACTTCGTTTTGTATGTTTGGAGAATAGGGTCACCAGTGTTGAGATTACAAATGGTTTGGAGACATGGGGTGGCATATGGGCAATATTCTTGGAAATTAAAAAATTACTATATTTTAATATCTCCCATAGAACCAAGCATCACAGTGGATACCAACTAGGTATCCTGGCTGAAAAGTGAGAGGTTCAAAATACGCACATTTGTAGTAAAAGTATAAAGGTAGACATAGGATGCTAATAGCCAAATTCACGACCCCATGACCACTATAGTTCGGGGAGGGGAGTGACTAGGGCCCGGGAGGGGGTTATGGGTGAAAATCCAATCCTATTTGTAACATTTTATTTCTCATTTTCAGTGGTGGGTACTGAGGTTTTTCTTGTATACTTTTTAAACTTTTGCTGTCTGAAAATTTATACCAAAAAGTCCTTAAATAAAATAAAAAAAGTTTCTGTTAGTCATGATATGGGTGAGCTTAGCTTTTATAATGGTGTCATATTTACCAATGAACGAATAGGAGTTTTTGCTTGTGTCTTTGTTTTACACAGCCATGCAGTTGGGTGAGCTCTAAATGTCCTCAGTCAACTGAGCATTGTGCAAAGACCATAAAAGGAATAACAGCCAGGGTTTAATTAATCCCCATCAAAGCCAACAGTTCATTAACGTATTTCATTAAAATGTTCATTAAAACATTTTTGAAATGTAGGAAATTGAGCCTATTGAATAACATTTCTATTGATTAAGGAGAGAAAAGAAATAGAGGTCTATTTGGGAACTTGTCTAAAATGCAGCCCAGCTACGCCCCTCTGTGCACTGGTCACATAACAATATCATTACAATTACTCATAACAATAACCAGTAAGGCACTTTTGACAAAAACTGGACTCTAATTGGACATAAGTTAAGTTAGCTCAGCTGAAAATGGAAACAATAGAGAAAATATTTTATGAAGAGGAGGATAGGGAGAGAGTTTTATTGAGATACTCTTTATTTTTTTTAATTTTTTAAAAAATTAAATGTACCCACGTTGGCATAGCCTTCCTCATTCCCAGAAATCAATATGATAATGTGGTTTAGGCTCTTGGATGAAATCACTGAGTGCAACATTCTTATGAACTAAAAAGAAGTCACTCTCGTTTATTTGCCCCTAATAATTTCTTCGTTTGCTATAAGAAAAGCAATATTCTGAGTTAAAATCTGATGATTTTGACAGCAGCATGATGTATAAATGATCTGAACTCTGGATTCAGAGTCTAAAATGGGGAATACCAATGTCCCAACCAGGCCCGTTGGGATTTGCACTACACAAAAGGTTGTCAGTACAAGCTCCTCCTCTTCTCTCCTGGACAAGGGGCCCAGGGAGTGAACGAACAGGAGAGGCCTAAGAAAGTACATCTCTGCTCTGTCAGCACTTTCACTTGTCCTGGGGTTTAAAGAGGGACCTTATTGCCATTTTATTCCAGAGCACTTTATTTGTAATGCATTCCTCCTTGATTATACCAAACCAGTTTTCATACATTGTACATTTGCATATAAGAAGATTTTAACTCCTCTTTTAGTATCCTTTTTTGAAAAATATTGCAAGATAGCCAACTCATGGGACAACCCATGAGACTATGTAGAGGAAAGAAAAGTAGAGGAAAAGGCACTTTTCTAGAGTATTTCAAATCATGGGATGCATGGGCTATGCTTCCAGGCATAATGATCCCAAACACACGTAATCCCTTCTGAAAAGACGCCTGTCCCATCTGTGAGGCACCGACCTTATCACCCGCATCTGCCATACTGACACAGGGTCTTAAGGGTATAGTGGATGTGGCTGTATAAAAGAATTTTCACGCCATGTATTGAAGTAGGTGACCGATTCAAAGTTCCAAGGAGAGGTCTCTGGACAGTTGGTGTCCAAATATAACCTTTCAGATCAGGAGGAATTCAGGACTAAGCCTGAGTCTGCTTTGACAGCTCTGTCTCGTGGCATGAGAGCTGAGTTGGTCCTCAGTCCCTTTGGTCTCTGCAATTCTTCTCCTCATCATCGCCCCCACCCCCAGCCCCACCCCTTGGCTACACTTAAAAAAATGGCTCCAAAGCTCTCTATTCCAGTCATTGTGTCTCCTTTGTGAAGTAGTGGAACCAATCGGCTATCCTAAGCCAGCTGCTTCGATATATGCTGACATGACTCATTAGAGTGCAGTCATAAACTCATTCATAGAAATATTCTGAAGGATGTTTTTATTGCTTTGTTGTGTGTGTAAATCTCTTTGTTTACACACAGAGAACACTGATTGTACAAATGATGAAGTGCTGGTTCCATTTCTTGTCTGCTCACTGAGCAGGCACATTATGGTCTATCTTAGGTTACTCTTGCGTAAACAATGTTAGTGACCATGAGCATCGTTCACTCCACACCTTTGTCCTCCTTAATACAGAGCATGCAATATGGATAAAAGCACTGATAAGGGTGGAGCATGGCTTGCACACCAGGAATAATTATGGCTACAGACAAATGATAAGATGAGTTTTTAATTGCTTTTTGGAGCCATTTCTCCTGTGCATGCCCCAAACTTTTATTTTCCAATGAATAGGGTAGAATGTCCAAAGTCAAGGAGTAAAAATTCATTTCATGACCAACTCTATGGTTGCCTGAACCCAGAAAGAAACAGAATTTGGGTCAAAACCATCCCTCCTCTATACCTCTGCCCATGAACGGATTGGAGTTGTTTGTTTTGTTTTAAAGGCTTCTTTTGTTAGATTGCCTCTCATTTGGGGTGTCACACAAGCTAGAGATGCTTCACATGGGTGGTGGAGGCAAGAGTCTCTGTTCTGTGCAAACAGCAATTATGGTCACTGCAAGAGAAGTCAGTCATTGCAGCTGCACTCAGAGCTCAGGCATCCTTGAATAAAGCACATCTGCACTCACGCATAGAGAAACGTGAGAGACGCTATCGTATAGACAGCTCGCTGAGGTCTGGCCAAGTGGCCCACCAGCAGTTCCTGGCGTTCCCCGGAGGATGCAGCCTGGCTTTCTCAGACTCTGAGCTGATTAAAGCAAGGGGTGATAGGAAGGCCATGCTGAGTCTCTAGTTTGGGGAGGGGGCTAAGAAAAGGGCTGACAGCTGCTGCACAACTGGAGACAAACATGGGTAGAGATAGCAGCCTCCTGTCATGAGAGACAAACAGCACAAAGATATGCTCTAGGCTATTTGCCATGAATGAGTGCTTCCTCAGTAGTCCTTCGATTGGCCAGATCTCTCTCACCTTTAAGTCTCACTGTGTACTAAATACGCATAAATAGGCACTAAGTATGATATATACGTCATAATTTATAATATAAGTCTTCAGATGGAGAGATCTCCAAGATGAGACTGAGCGTTTTATTTGGTCCTCTGCCTCAGGACGCTGCCTTCTTGGCTCATCCCGTCCACAAATGTGCAAGAGAGTCTGTTTTAAACAGCCTACTCAGTAAGTGTGCCAGGCGGATGGGATTTTTCCTGTTTATTAGGCGCCCATGAGGAAAGCCTTTGCAGGCGATTACTTAATATCTGGAAAGTCCCTCGGCAGCTGGAATCGGTTCCTGTGGCGCTCTAGAAGATGGAAATGGTGTTCAGAGTTAAATGCCTGATAGGATGTCAGATATTTTAAGCAAAGGAGGGCAAACCCAGGCTCCAAAAGAGGCAACAAGGCACTTTTTTTTCACTAGAGAGGAAGTTTAAGGTATCAGCTGCACACTCTTCCTAAACCCATTTCAGCAGCTTTTTATTCTTCTTTCAGTAGGCCGTGACACTCTCCTGTAGCCAGATATGCCTTGCGTACAAAGAGCCCAAAGCCTTTGACCAACATTTTATTATTAATCCTCATGGTATCCTTTGGCAGAAGGAACTGGAAACAAAGCTATAGAAATACACATCATTTTGTGACAACACATTTTACAATTATTTTTAGTTGTTAAGCTGCTTCCTAATTTACACACGCAAGAAAATCTGTTTCAGTATGGATTGGATTAAATCTCACTAAATTTCAGTATGATTTGGTATGAGTTTAAAAAACAAAAGTGGAATACAAATACAGTGGTTCAAGATGGCAAACCAAGTGCATATACCTACCTCTCCTTGAAACAAGAAAAAAAAATATATATATATATGAACTATAATCATACTGCAAAAAGACAGAGGGTACCATTATTGGATCAGAAAATTTGAGGATTTTCTAGAAGATATGATCAGAACAGAGGGAAAAAAGTCACATTGTCTTCTTCAGTGCTATATTCTCTGTCTGAATGCCTTTCAACACCCATTCACCTAGTACCAACTGAGCTTTTGCTATAGGCTGAATTTAGTTGGAAGGGTGGGGTTGAGGTGTAGAGGATGGAAACATGGCCCCTTCTTCAAGGATCTTATTGACTCCTGCTTCTGGTATTGTTCTCCCTGGCTTCCAAACCCCAGTTCAGATGTTGTTGCCTCCCCAGTAGAGCCTTCTTTAAATGCTTCGTTTCCTCAACCCCCATTCCCAGTGGTCTTTCTGCTGACACGTCGTACTGTGCTCCCATAGCATTTATTGCATCATACTTGTTTATGACTTAAATATATCACTTTTGCTAGATGCTTAATGTTTCTTAAATTAATATACTGAATGGGAATAAAGATTTTCCCCTAAATATTCTCTCTTTTCCCCACCCCTCTCCCCCTAACTTCCATGGAACCCAGTCTTCATGTCATTAGAAACTGCTTCTCCCCCATCTGCATGAAAGAAAAGTTTTCTCAACTCCTTATCTGGCTGTTTGCATATCTGTCAGCATAAATTACTTGCTAGGTTTAGAGAGACTAAATTTCATAAAGAAAACTCCCTGTCTTTATCGAAACAGTCAAAGAATTCATTAAAGCTCTGATACTTTCTGAACTTTATTTCTCTGTTGAGTAAGCCACAGTTGATTGCTTTCTTTCAAGTTCATTCTGATTCTTCTGGCTTTAAGGCACACTCATTCACCTGTCCTTATCGGGGACAAGGGGGATCCTGCTTGGGTCACTACCCTTCTCTTGCATTTACAGAAAGTTTGAGAACCAATTACATTATTTTTAAGGGGAGGATAATGAGGATTTAATATAAAGTTGCAGAGACATGTGAAATTTATAAATGACCACTGCTTTTCCTGTCATAACAGGCAAACATGCCACCCGTGAAGGAAACTGACCTGCTGTACTTGGGCAGAAACATCATGTCACAGGGAGAACACAGTTCTTTGTTTGGATCCATTTCCTATGAGTGCATTTCACATTAGGTCTGTGCATGCCAACCCCCGGGACAACATGGTTGCCCCTTAGTGAACAGCAGGAAAATCAGCTGCTCTTTCGGCTGGCTGCACAGTCCTGATCACCTAGAGAACATAGTTACATCACGATGAGGAAACTAAAGGAAGCAAGCAGAAGAAAGGTCTGGTTGTTCCTCTGAGGGTCTAGGGAGTTAAAAAGGCTGCCTTATGGCTCTGATCGGCCCCTAACCTTGATTAAAAAGGTGAGAAGAAAACCCAAGATGATATTCCAGGGGCTTGGACTATTATGAAGCAGAGACCCCCTGAGTACCTGCAAAGCTCCAATGGTGGGTGACTCCACCATTGTGGCTTCATCGCAGCTCAGGGTTTTACAGCACCACCGAGAGGCGTTCCAAACACGATGTGGGTAAGCGCGCTCTCGTGCTGTCCTCGGCAGGAAATGGTGGTTAAACTTGGCCCGCTAAAACCTGCACAGCGCAGGGTTGTTGATTTTTGCTCCCCACAGCAAGTCTTTGGGGGCCAAACCATAAAGCTGACTTGTCATCTCTCTCTGAAGTTTGATATAAGCACTTGCCCCCTCCACACACACACACACACGCACACGCACACGCACACACACCCTAACCCTGATGAGCTGACCCATGAATATGCTGTGAGATGTGTGAGGAAGCTTCTCTGGAGCCTTCGGCCCTGGACAAGCTCTGTCTCTGTTTCTCTCAAGGAGGATAATGAAGGGATGAGAGAGTCTTTGGTTTATGAGTTAACAATTGTCTGCCCATTTGGTTTCAGTATCAGGTTTACTAGTTAATACTCATTGCTATGGAGGAAGATATATATGTGAGGGCATCAGTATAGTTGAAAGATCACAGTTTCCTCTGTTAGTAAAATCCACTTCTTATGTGTGTCAATATGTGGATAGGATATCACCTGGAGGAATATCTCCCCCCCCTGCTGTGTGAAGCCTCAAGGAGTCCCTAAGGCAAGATGGGACCATAAATCTCTGGTTTAAGATTCCATATTTATATTTTCCAGTTGGAACAATCTCTGGTTTCTAGACCAACGTATCAGAGACTGAAAGCCTGTTCTCATATGGTGATTTGATTTCTCTCCCCATATATTTCTGGTATTTATTTTTCTTCTAGGAATTTAATGATTCTCATCTTCCCTTTTTATGTATGTGTGTGTGCTCATTTTTTCTACCCTCTTCTCTCCTTTGCTCATAAGAAATGTGTTCTTTTTTTCCCCTTTTTTAAATTGAATTATAGTTGATTTACAGTGTTGTGCTAATTTCTGCTGTACAGCAAAGTGACTCAATTATACACATTCTTTTTTTATATTCTTTTCCTCTGTAGTTTATCCCAGGAGATTGGATATAATTCCCTGTGCTATACATTAGGACCTTGTTTTTATCCATTCTAAATGTAATAGTTTGCGTCTACTAACCACAAACTCCCAGGCCATCCCTCTCCCTCCCCTCCTCCCCCTTGGAGAAATGTGTTCTTCTACACCTTGTTATGTATTCTTTCTTGTGCTTTAGTACTCCTACTATTTTATCAAACGAGGGATTGATCATTACTATTCCTTCCCAAATGCAGGCTAAAATCTTTGGGGTGGGGGAGGGTGTTTACAGTGCCTCTCAGCCCACAGAAAAATTACCTGGAAGGCAATTACTCAGATTCCTAGGCCTCATCCTGAGAGATTCTGATTTGTGGGTCTGGACTGGGGCCCAGAAGTTGCCTTTCTAACAAGTTCCCGGGTGATGCTGATGCTGCTGGTCTCAGGACCTCAATTAAGAGCTGTACGGCCCTAGAAACCCATCATACAGGACTTTTCTGCTTACTTACTTTCTAATATCTTTCCATTGGAGAGCTATCAGCCTTGTCATGAAAAACAAGCTGGACCAGTCATCTTGTTGATGGAGGTGGAATTAACATTCTTGTCTTCCAGCTATGTGTAAAATCGAGGAGCAATGAGCTAATTCAGCCCTTCAAGTACAATTTGATATTTCAGATTCCAAATCTTTTCCAGTTTCAATTCCTTATAGAAGTTTAAAAATAGTTTTGTCTATGGAAAGAGAAAAATATTATAAGTCGCTTTTTTCTTTCCTCCCCACCTCCTTTTTTCCTCCCTCCCTCCCTCCCTTCCTTCCTTCCTTCCTTCCTCTGAAGGTAAGGGTTTAAATAAATGATATTTCCTGTTTCATTCTTCTGATTACTCTTGTGCCTGCCATTTTTCCGTCGTTCTCCTTCCTGTGTTCCTGGGCAAAGAGTAGCAACTGAGTTGGAAAACATGAAGCCTGTATATTTAACATTTTCTCAAATGTGATAATTGGTGATTTTCCTGAGGCTTGCCACAGAGGCTATTTCAGCATGCAGTTTGTTTTTATATCCCAAAGATTCACCAAAAGGCATAAAAGATTAGAAACAGAACTCTTTTCGTCTACATTAATGTTTTTCCATAGCAAAATGGGCAGCTTTTCTCGGGTAGGGAGATGGAGGTGATTAATAGTGGAAGAGCAAGAAGGAAAGGAGAAGAGAGTTTTAGAAATAGTATATTCTCCCCAGAAGTCACAGAACATGTACAAATAATGAGAGTTCTGAAAGAAAGACAGACCTGGCTAAGTATGGTGTCGGGAACGTCTGTGATCTCAAGCTATTAAATATTACCCAGCTCTTTCTGGCTGTCATAATTCAAAACCACAGTGACACTGCGGTAGCTGTAAGTGTAATCTTGCTGTTGCCCAAAAGACTATGAAGAAGACAAAAGCTAGGAAAGATCAGAGAGCATATTGGGTTGAGATAAGGAGGTTACCTCATTTTTCTATGGAAGCTTCATGAAATACCCAGTTTGACCTCTGCTCTGGGATAATTAATTTCAGTGATGCGAAATAGGGGAGGAGTGAAAGGTATGGGTTGGGGGTTGGGGGGTGGAAGAGAACGGGAGCCAATGCTCAACATTTCCGGGATCTCCTGTAGCCCATCTAAAAGGACCGGGCAGGGTTGCATTAAACCTGATGGGAAAACTCTGCTTAATACATTAAAGAAACAGCTTGCAGAAACATCTACCTTCCTTCCTTCCTTCCTCCCCCAAACAGTAATGAGTCCAAATTGCTAATAAAACATAAAAACTCAAAGATGTTGTGCATGGGCCATTTTTCTGAGCTGGTTATTTTTTAATGTTAGTTTTCCCACAGCTGTGAGCATGCTGTAACTATCAACTTACCAAATGCCCCAGTTTAAATGAAACTTGAAAGAACGTATTTAGGAACTTTATAAAGAAGGTAGAGGGAAAAAACAGACAAGCAAGCGCTATCAATTTTTTTTTCTTTTGATAAGAAAGAGGAATTTGGGAAGGATATGGTGGGGGGATGGCTTGAACCGATAAAGTCTTAGCAAATAGTGGTTGAAAGAAAAGATAGATTTATTCCTCGCCTTGCAAAGCCAGTATTCAAAGATTGCATTCAACCTGAATGGAGAGCAAGACAGAAGTATGTGATAGAATTTCATGCACGTTACTGTGGACATGATCTAACTTCTGAGGTTAACTTACCCAAGTAGAATTAAGAGGCAGGTCTAAAGCACAAGGAAGAACAAAGAATGTTTCTTACAGCTTAAACATATACAAAATCCCAAGTAAAGGACATTCCACCCAGGATGGATCAAATGGTCTGAACTGTCTAAGGAAATGTACTTTGTGCTCTCTTTTTTCATTTCCACCTCTCAAAAAATAGTAAACATTCTTATTTGGAAATGTGTGAACACTGTTACAAGGGGCAGTTTGCCAAAAGTTTAGGTCATAATCAAGAAACGAGTGTGATGAAGATTAGGCGTGCACTTTAGACCCAGAATTAGAAGTTGAGCAGCATCATTCCAGCTGCAAAACACCTTAGGGATATTTAATGTTCTGTGCCCACCCTTTCTAAACGTATATGACTCAATATCCCCAATGAGTAATGTGTCTGGCAGCCATACCACCTTCAGCTAAGCTCTCGTAAGCTGAACAGGGCTGGGCTAGGTCGGTGTTCTTACGGGAGACCTCCAAAGAAACCCTGTCAGCGATGATTCAGTGGGTAGTTCCCTGCCTTGAGTCAGTCCCAAATCACTTTCCTTTCCTGGCATTAACAGGTCCTTTATATATGCAGGTGCAGCTTTTTCGAGAATCGGTCCAAAGCCTCTTTTTTTGCTTTAAAACATTTGTTTTGTAATTTAAAGTAAAAGGCAGTGTAGGAGTGGCCCAGAGAAAGGGAGGAGGAAAAGGAAGGGAGCGGCAGAAGGTGGAGAGAAGTGATCCATTGCAGGCCAGATCCCATTACAAGAAACTCACAAAGATGCCCCTAATTATTTGACTGTATACTGGGGCCTGGTTGCCATCAATTTTGCTTAGATCGAGTGGGTCACCAGCAACAAGATTTGGAGATCTCCTTTGATGTGGAGAGTGAAACAAGGATTGATGCTCTTGGGATCTTGTAGAAAGTTCTGACTTGCCCCCAGAAGATCCATTCTAGACAAACCCAGATGATTTGCACAGCCACATCTAAAAGTTCTCAGATGTACGCTGTCACTGGGTGGACCTGATCAGTCCCAGGGTGACCACTGAATTGCCAGCCAGAGCCGTCAAGGATACTAGTCCTTAGTGTGGGTTCTTGTAAGCACTTTCCCTGCCCTTCTAGTTGCTTGAAACTACCATCGAGCTTCGTTGTTGGCAGTGAAAATACTACTGTGTTCCTGTCTAGAAGCTGCTGTTTTGAGGATGTTTAAATTCTTAAACATATAGAATGTTTTGACCTTTTTGGAGTATAAAGCACTTGTTAATATGTAAGAGGAACTGTGGCAATATTTCCTTTCTTCAATGAAATATGCTTAGGCTGCTTCTATCCACATTAAACCAAGGATATGAATAAATCTGCCTAAATATTTTCTTTGGGATAGGAATCATTTTCTAAGTAAATCCCATTGGATGATATAAAAAATAATAAAGAAAGAAAAGAAAAAAGATGAAACAGTTAAAAAAAAAAACCTTCTCAGTGCTACATAAGAGAAGAATTTGTTCTGTTTATTTGTAAACTTGCAAAATATTTCTAAGTTTGCAAATAAAATAAACATTTTTCTATACAGTTGTTTTTGAAGTCACATCCAGCCTGTCTCCCTAAGATGACAAAGCCCAGGAAACAAAAACAAATATCTGTTCAATGGAGTTGAAATTAGTCCATGTTTATACTTTTATTTGAAGGATGTGTTAGACTTTTAAAAAACTACAAGTGGTAAATATTCAATTATTATTAATAGATTTTTCTAAACTTTTGCTTTGCCTTTAAAAAGAAGAAGTTACAGTGAATAAGATAATTAAAGGTTCAAAAACTGCATGTCTGCCTTTTAGTCACATTTAAGTTAATTATATGTCTTCTTGCATAATTTCCCCAGCCTTGAATATTGCATAGTCATATAAAAAAATCAGACTTTTTCATAAAATGCTCTACAGTCAGGTTATACCATATTTTAATCTTTATTAAACTATTTGTTTCAGAATTCATTGTGAGGGTATGTAAAGAAAACTCATGAAGTTTCCCTTCCTAGGTCTAATGCGTGATCTCACTTTACACTGTTCAGTTTTTATTAAATTTCTTTGCTAACTGAATGCTAAAAGATATATAAGAAAACTAATAAAAAGCATATCACATCTTTTCATTTGCGAAAAAAGATCAACATTCTGCCTTACAATATGAGGGGTCACGTCATACATTCCTTTCCATTTTCTGGGTTTTGAAAACATCTCTGGATATGTCAAACTTTATTTATTTTTTAGTAATCATGTTTATTATATATTGTTACTATACAAAATTCTATTGTAATTATGCAAATCTGAATGTAGAATTATGGAGGTTTGAAACAATTGCTATAGTCAGTAATACTTATATGTTTTCCCCTAAAGCATGGCTACAAAAGAAAAAAATTACTTATTACAATCTTTAATATCATAAGAAAAGGACTAAATGCAAAAATTGGAACAAAAATGTTTACGAAGAGTTAGGTTTTCCTCTAAACAGAGTTTGGGTGAAAACAGGCTTTATTCCAGTTAGAGTAATGGAATGTAGGAAATAACTTACTCTTTCTATATTATTTTTATGATATGATTTCAGTCTATATTGGAACCACATTCTATTGGTATGCCTCAAGCATTCGAAGGCATTGGGTTTTACTAGTGGCTGAGCGTGTGAAGTTTTTTCCCCAAATTCACAGCAATACTTACATCCAGGGACTCCTGTTACCTCCCTCTTCCAGGGGTCAGGGTCTCCTTTCTTACTGACCTCAGCTGCCCAGGCCTTGCCCTTCCACCCTGCCCTGCTCTGATGTCCCATTTGGTGGGACCCTTCCCAGTGTGTAGCACAAGAAATGCACCAATTCCACCCACCAGAGATCCTTAGGCCAGAAAGAACACGTCTGACATGAGGCACCAGGAATGCTTTCTTGAAGTAGAAAGCACGTGATTTGAGCCTTAAAGAAGGGATAGAACCATGAGTCCTGAAAAATGTTTCAAGTAGAAGGAACAGTGTGAGCAAAGTCGTAGATGTAGGAAAGATCAGGAGAGACAGTGTTGAGAGAAAGCAAACATGTCCAGTTTGGCTCCAAACAAACCTTATAGAATATATGCTGGTGAATAGTGGCAGATGATTCTAAAAATATAGGATGCAACCAAATAAGAACAGTTTACTTCAGTGAACAAGTGAAAGCTTGTTTTTGAGCAAGGAAATAAAATTATGAAAACCCCATTCTGATGGCATCCTGGAAAAGAAGAAAAATTAGTGAAAAAAGTGATGAAGTCTGTAGTTAACAGTATCAAACCGGTGTTAGTTTCTTAGTTTTGATAAATGTGCCAGGGTTAAATAAGATGTGAATATTAGGGAAAGCTCCATGAAGAATGTACGGAACGGCTCTGTATTATCTTTGTGACTCTCCTGAAAATTGGAAATTATTTCAAAATAAAAAGAAACAACAATAAAACACTATGGGACTTTATCTCCAACACAGGACCCTCACATCTGGGCCATCAGGGGATGGTTTTGTTGTGGCTCCTAGAACAGAAGTAAAGCATTTGTTGTTTTGCTGTAAGCTCTGGAAGTCTGTTTCCTGTGTCAAGAATCTTTGTTTCTGTAATTTCACCTGCTCCTGGGGTCTGCTTCTTCCTGTGCCCGCCATAAGGATGTACCTCTCAGCTGGAAGCCAAGGGCGGCTCTGGGGACTCAGGCATCAGATCACGAAGGACTCCCAGCTCCTGGGGGCTTCTTTTCTTGCTTTCTGTACCAGTTGTCCCGCCATCCCCTTCCCTTGATGTCACTCTGAATATTCTTGCTGCATGTGATAGAAAGTAAAACGTTTTTAAGACCAGTTAGCACAGAATTTGAAAAAGGCTTATTTGAGTTCACTGCCTTTTAATAGGTGATTTTAAGTGTACCTCTCCATTAAGACCATGTACCTGAGTTTGGGATTCTAGGGGCTACCGTGTTTCTGTCACTGGAAATATTTTTATAGTCATTAATGCAAATTAAGAGAAGCTGATAGTTTATCCAAACATAATATAAACATATTTCATCCATGAATACTTGTACCCAGAGTAGCTTATATGAGGTAATTGTCCAAAGTTAGTTTTTAATTCTGCCTATTTGCCATGTGCCATCTCAAAAGCATGAGAGGACATATCTATACAAGTCAAGACAACAGGAGTTTGCTAATACAGAAATATACAGGTGTGTGCATATTTATATGGTGTGCATGTATGTTTTCCATCAGTCTATAACAGCCTGCTTTGTTGATGAAGTTATAATTACATTTCCTACAACAAACTCTTATCCCAAAATGTGTACTAGTTTGCTTGAGTTATTTAGTGACATTTATTGCAAAATGAATACACACACTTCCTATTTAGAAATATGTTTCCTGCTTTCCGTGATCTCTTCTCAAAAAACGGAGGCTCTCTTACAACTAGCTTTAGCATAAGCATAGTTTGGGTACCTTAGATGTCGCTAGCTTCAACTAGAAGAGAGCAATCCTAATTTTGCAGATTGTCAAGAGACAAGCAAGAGACTTTCGGTCTTCTTCCCTGTCTCCAATACTTCTTCTTAAATTCTGGTAACACTTGGGTTACTCAGCTGCCAGTCTACATGTGAGGGTTCAAACCAGATAATGAAGCCAAGAAAGAAGAATCGAGCCTTTCAGTTCTTGTTTTGTTTAACAGCTACCCCAAAGGAAAAGCAACAAGGTGTAGTGGATTAGAGTGGGAATACATCAATCAAGTGCCTGGGTTTGGGACTTGTCTCTGCCACGTGCCAGCTGTGGGATCTTGGGCAAGTTACTTTACCTCTCTGAACTTTATTCATCTGTAAAAGAGGGATGAGAATTGAAGCAAGCGTTTATTTAGTGAGAAATTGCAGATTCGCTTTTAGCACATTGCTTGGCATGTAGTAAGGATTTACTGATTAGTTTTTATGTTTATAATAATTATTATTACACTTCCCTATTCTTTTCTACCTCCAAAGTTCAACCATGTACCTCATGCCACTGAAGTGTACATTTAAAAAAGGTTAAAATGGTAAATTTTATGTTATGTCTGTTTTACCACAATTAAAAAAAAACCCAACATAATGAATGGGAAAAAACAAGAGTTCCGACCACCCCAGCTAACCAAATACAAAAATCACTTTTCAAAATTAAAAAACATACATCCAGGAGGCCAGACAAGTTATATTATGGAATTATATTATGAAAAATTAATAGTTTTCCAGAAAAATTATATTATGGAAAAAACACCACACTTAGAGGTCCTGGGATCTAGTTAGTAACTGTGCTCTTGGTCTAGTCCTTATACCTTTCTGACCTCAGCTTTCTCCTTGGGAAAAGTTCTAGGATGATTAAATGAGGTAACAATTACTTTGTAACATATAAATTGGCATGATTGTGGCCAGAGTCCCTGTTGCTTTTCATCCACTTCTAAGAACAGAGCCAGGATGTTGTACAGAACTGCAGGAAAAGTGTCCTGTTCATAATGCATTTATTGGTTACAAAAACATCAGGGCATTTAATAATGCGCTGTGAAATAGGCCCTGACAAATTCTGATTGACAGAGACTGTCCGTCTTGACTCAGTTAAGGGGAAATGCCCTGGGCCCCAGCTGTTGAATCAGTGGGCCATTTCCAATGCCCCTCAGCTGACATCTTGTTCAGAGCACAGCCTCCCCTCGCAAGAGCCCAAAGCCAAGAACGAATTAAGGAAGATCACACAATGAGACTGTCTCTCCACAACTCAGAGATACCAGGCCTCTCGCCCAGGGTGTAGTAGAAAGAGCTCTGAAATAGGCACAGGGGCCTGGGGTGATTTTGAGCTTATGACCCTTTTCTGTACTTCACTTTTCTCACCTGCAAAATGAGGAAAGTTGGTCTTTAGAATCTTCATGGTCTAACACCTTATGAGGTTGTGTTAACAATACTTTGACAATTTTAGGATATTTCCCTGCTTTTCTCCCACATTTAAACATTGTAGCCCTTAGACTCACAGACACCTTGGCTTCCTGCACCCCAAGACCCCCCCACCCCCAATCCTTCCCCTCCATTGCCCTTTCTAAGTCAATATAGGCCATCTGCAGAGGAGGGACAGATTTATTTAAACCCAATGCCACTACTGTTTAGGAAAATTTGGATTTACCTGGAACAACATAAGGATTTTCATAAAAACATCCACAATTTAACTTTCCAATTTTAAGATGTATTATTTGGCTTTTGAAATTTGGGGTGGTAAATTTCTCAAGTGTCTCTATTTTTTAAAACAATCCAGGGCCTCCAGGTCTAATAGAATGAATAGTATCACACATTGCAAAGGACCTCCCCATTTTAAAACGTGTCCCAGGATTATTTGTTTTCTTTAGAAAACATCTGCTGGAAAGCAGCCTCTTACAACCTGTTGGGCAGCCCGCATTCCCAAACTGACCTGGGACCATCTCCAAGTGAGAAATGTCTTAGAGGTTTTAAAATCACATACAGTAAAGTTTGTTGTTTCAAAACATGTTTTAGGATTTTCTTTTTAATCTCGTTCCCTAGCTTTTGAGGCAAAAGACGTTCTCCATCTAAAGCTCATGGATAATTTCAATTTTATCATTTCTGCTAAATCTCAAAAATGGTAATGGGTAAAGCAGAAGCCTCTGTTGACAGGAAGTTTATCTCTTGCTAATAAAAACTACACATATTTATCTGAGTGTTAGAGCCATGTTTTAACTCATTCAAGAACAGTGAATTGTAAAGGGGAAAGTACCCAGGCAGAGGGTATCTAAAAGCTTTGGCCCCATGTAGAATTGTTTTAAAGCTCCTTATCTTTTGTTGCTGGCAAATAAAATCTTCAAATTCTCTGCATTAGAGTAATTTCTTTCTTGATATTTACAAGCCTGGGGAGAAGGGGTAGAGTGCTTGCAGGAAGGTGATAGGGCAGAGGAAGCTGATTCCCTCAGGCAGCTGACTCTGTTGCCTTTTCATCTTTTCCTAGGCAGAGCACAGCCACAGGAGGGACTGGATAGATGATTCTCAGTAAATTTGTACTCCTTAGTCATCTGAAGTGACTATTGTACTTATACCGACTTCAGGGCTCTCCCCTGCCTCCTTCCTGGATTTTACTCCTACCTCACTGACTGATCCTCCTCTTTCTGTAAGAGTGGCCTGCATGACTCAGTTCTGAGACTTACACAGTCTGTGGCTTTCGAGATAATGCATTGGAATTGATGCCCGATGGATGTCTTCAGCCCTAACTGCCCTGCTGAGCTCAGATGTTCCTACCCCTCTGCCTTCCTGATTTTTCCATCTGTATGTCACTAGACATCTCAGATTTAACTTGTCCAGAGCAAAAGTCTCCCCCCTCTGCAAGTCATCTACAATACCAGTCTTCTTCATCAAGGTCATCAAGGTCAATAGCAACAGCATTTACCCACTTGATCGGGTCAAAAATGTGGAGTCCTCCTTGCCTCCTCTTCCTTGCTCCTGTGGCCACAGAGGTGCTGCTGGCTTCACCTCGGTCTCTCCTGGCTCTGTGGTCTTTTCACCCACGTGTTCTGCTGCCAGCCTAGCGCAAGTCCCCATCGCCACTCCTACAGACTATTGCGAAATCTCTCAACCGTCCCCCAAACTTGAATTCTTACCTTCTGACGGTCCATTTTCCATACAGCAATTAATGCAACTTCTTAAAAATACAAATTGGATTATGGCAGTCCCTTCTGTAGACTTACCAATGGCTTCTCTCTGCCTTAAAATAAAATAGAAACTTTTTGCTATGGTCTGTAAGACCCCTACCTACCTCTCCCAGGTTCTCTCTTTCCACTGTCCTTCTCTTTCCCTGATGGCCTTCTTTCTTTCCCTGCAGGGAACACATACAGTCCTTTCCCGTCTTAGCACATCAATCCAGTTTGTTCTCTCTGCACACTTTCTCTCCCATATCTATACCTACACCTCTGTATGTCCTTATTTGATTCTCAGGTAAAATGTCATCTTTTTGGAGCAGACTTCCCCGAACACTTTATCTGAAAGACTTCACCACACCCAGTATCCCATCTCATCACCAGGTTTTATTTACTTTGTAGGAGTTCAAACTATCTGTAATTATTTATTTGTTTGTTTACTAGTTTATCATCTCTTTCCATCCATTAGAATGCTGTCTCCCTGAAGTCTGAGACCTTGTTGGTTTTGCTTTCTGCTGTGTCTCTGAAACCTAGAACCTAAGACTCAGCAGCATCCTTCTCCCGATACACTTCCCTCCCATTTTCTGTACTGGTGTCTCCAGTACCATCCTAAGACCTTATGGCTTTGCATTTCCTTGAGTTCTCAGTATATACCATGCTACAAATTTGCCTTTATCAGCTAAAATCTTCTGTGAGATGACTTGAAACCAGTTAAGAACAAAAGGGCATCAAGAAATGTAGACAGAGATATTGAAAGAGGAGACGAGAGAGAAACAAAAGGATCTCAATTTTGCTGAGGTTTGGCCAGGCCAAGAGATATCCGGTAACACCAAATAGCCTTTGTTAAAATAACAGAAACTTTTGACAAATTAAAGTGAAGCTGCCCCAGACTGATTTATGGGGCCTTCCAGGCTCAAAACCATCTAACCTTGCAAAATTGTGCTACCCTATGCAACCTTGCATCGAGGATACTGTTTCAGTTTGAAATAAGGTGCACATGCGCTCTCACACACAAAAGCATCTCAGATTGAGACAGGGAAGACCCTGGGTTGGACTATGAGAAATCAACAAGAAGGATTTTTTTTCACCAGATGGAAAGCGCAGTTTGCTGGCAATCATAGAGTATTCATTTCTGAAAGTATCCAGAACTTTAAAGAAGATGGCTACTCCCAAACTATTTCATTCAAAGATGAGAGTCATTAATAACGATCAGTATCTCTTCATTCCCCAACTCTTGGAAGCCTTCCTCTTTTGTCAACAGGAAGCTCCTCTCAGTAAATGGATGTAAAAAGCTTCAACAAGTGTCAGAATGAAAGGGGTAGGATGGCCCCTGACTAGAAGGGTAGTAAGTGACCAAAGAAATGCTTGAGAGACCTCTTTGCTTTTGGCATAGCCATCATTATTTTTGATGTTCACTGCCCTTTATCTCTTACAGCATTGCTACCTCTGTTGCAGCATTATTTCCCAGACATTTGGCACCTCCCAAGGTTTTTCCTTTTGTCTGTCCCCTGCTTGGGTGTGTAGTGTCTATTTCAATAGCTGTTTCAATGGTGCTGTGACCATATTAATATGACAGAGAGTTGGTCCAAAAGAAATTACAAGGACCATCATTGTAATTCAGACACTTAATTCCCACTTAGCAGTAGATGCAGCCCTTGATGACTCACAGGTCATAATCCTCATTCCCCTTTATCGGTCACTCTTGTTTTTGGGTCTGTGGATGGACTGGCACTTTTTGAGTTTAAAAATAAAAGACTTCTGAAAAACGTTGATAAGATCCTTTGGAGAAAGAAAAGAACCCCAGAGAAGGGGACCCTGTGCAGAAATCTGTAGCATTCTGTTGTATACCGAACCAGGACCACTGTTGGATGTTCAATTAAAGTTCTAGAAGATAACCAAGTTATGCCAAAGTTGTGGTGGGCTGGCACCATGCAATATACTCGTCAGTTACCACTAATATTTCCTTCCCCTCCCCAAGGTACCCTCCCTGTGATTGTCATTAGGAGACTGGGAATATTGCAAAGTAAACATCTGGAAGCATTGATAGTAAACATAGGAGAGAAATGCCTTGCTACACCAGCCACAGGTCAGGAAACCCTAATCTTATCGGGGGTCCTGGAGACCATAATTCCATAGACTGTTTAGATGGCGTTATGTTACTGTGAACACATATGTTTTGTTTCCATCCTTTTTAGGCATCCTGTTTTGGGAAAGCTGGTTTTTAAAGACTTGATCATTTTAGGGCAGATTATTCTGCTTTTTACCTTAAAAAAAAAAGATGAAAGAAAATCACAGCTCCTTTAGAGCCTGAACAGCAGGGAATATACACAGGTATTTCTGTTTGTTTTCTTTTATTTAGTTAGTTTATTTGCTTGCACTATTTCAGGGACTAAGGATGACCACATAGAATTCAGTCTTCTTCAAGTGTGGTCTATGGATCAGTAGCATCAAAATCTGGGGCGTTTTGCTTAAAAATACATATACTTAGGCCCCACCTTGGCTGTTGGAATCTTTGAGGCAGCACCTGGGAATCTGCATTTTAATCTGGTCTCAGGTACACCAAATCTGAAAACCACTGAACTAGAAAAACACCCCGGTCTGCTGGTTGGTTATAGTACCTGGCTGGGGGTTAGCCTTCAAAGCATTGAGATTCATCTGTGCATGCCTGCTTTTCTTTCCCTGTAAAAGGGGCATAGCTTAAGTTTAATACAAAGAGAGCATGCTTTTTTCTTGGGGACTTTTAACCTGGGGTCCATGGTTAAAAGGAGGGTTCCCAGTTTTTATGAGATTCTCAAGGAGGATCGTTGCTCCAGAAAAGCATGTTCCAACACCAACTTAAAAGCATACTTTCCAGTTTGGGTGGGAACATTGGGAACTCAGATTGGCCCAGACGGTGCTTGAGTTTCTCATTCTTTCCTATTTCTATTAATGTCAGAGGAATTCTAAAGCTATGGAGAATGAGAAATTTAGGATTTTTTACCTCCAAACCTAAAGACCCCTTGGACATCATAGCATCTACTTTTTCTCTCAGAGGAATGGAGAGGACAAGACTAAGTTATTTATGAATCGTACAGCGCTACATGTCTAGAAAGACAGGAACACATAGCCGTGCATATGAAAGTGTCACTATGATTGTCGTCTTAAAGGTCTAGATCTGAATTTCAGCATAAGGCAGGATTAACTGCACCTTTCTCTCTGGGATTTCTGGTGTAAATACAGACACCAGAGTCATGTACAAGCCTGAGAGGGAAAGTAGAATGTGGAAGCGGGTTTGGAAACCAAAATATTATGTCAGCAGTTTTCTCTTTCATTTATTCTCTCTTATCAAAACCAACTTTTTAACTCAGGGGCTCTGTTAATAAAAACATAGATAATTTCATTTGGAAGACCCCAGAGCTTCATGTTTGGGGTTAAAAAAAATTCCTCTCATCCCCTCCAGGGAAAAGTGTTGGAGGGCTCATTCTTCTCTCAGAACCCTCTGAATAAATCAGTGCTGGTGAACTCTCCTCAGAGTAAGGGGAGGTCAGTTATTAAATACACACAGAACCTATAGCTGGAATCTCTGTGAAAAGAAAAACAACCACAAGTACAATTTCCAAGTTTAAGCCTTCCTTTTTATTTCTAGTACCCTCAAAACCTCTTCAAATTCATTCTTACTTTTGCATTTGTTTTTTTCATTTTAAAATGTTTAACAATGAAAACAGCTAATAAGAGTATACTCTCAGGGCTATTATCCAAACAAGTTAAGTCGTCTTTTTCAGAAAGCCTTTTTGTGCAACTGCAAAGTATTTGGGGGTCACTATTTACAAAGAAGACACCCAGTGTTTTAATTAAAATTATGCAAAGGGGTAGCATCCCAGATAGGAATTCTCAGCAAATGATGGTCAGGTTCCGGTAGGCACATGTTTTCCTCCCCGTGAAACGAGGAGACCCAGCAAGAAAGAAGGAGCCTCGGAAGCCAGCAGCGTGAGGGCTCTAGGAGAGCGATAGGTATGAACGTTGCAGTGTTGGCTCAGGATGTGGGCCCTGATGAGATTTCAGGGTGTGACGAGGAGGTGGTGAAGACCAGGTGAGGGGTGTGAGGCAGGCAGCCCCATCCACTTACCTGAGAGAGGGGAACTCCGTTTCTTACTTTTTGTTTGTTTGTTTTGTTTTGTTTTTTGCTGTACGCGGGCCTCTCCCCGCCGTGGCCTCCCCTGTTGCGGAGCACAGGCTCCGGACATACATATATATATAGTCAGCTATTGTACGTATATGTAAATATATGTGTATATATGTATGTTCATATATATGTATGTCTACATATGTGTGTGTATATATATATATATATATATATGTGGCAATGAGACATACAATAGCTACAAAACAAGGAAAAGTATCAATTTCTGCAAATTTTAACAGGGAGGATAGACAAGGCCATAATTTTGATGTTTCACACAAGCAACAATTACAGTGGGGAAAATAGAATGGCAAGCTAAAAGACATGGAATTGAGAAGAAGGAAAGATTGACGGAAGTGATGCTTCCGAGGAAAAGTCCAGTCCTTTGCAGGCCTCACCGACTTCTCCCCAGCTGGCCGGGTAGACCCAGAGCCTCTCCTGATATCATTTGCCTAGCCCTGCTGGTGCTCATGAAGTACACAGAGAGCAGTAAGTCTTCACCACCCAGGGCCTGGACCAAGGAGGCAAGTGGGGCACCCACTCTCAAGGTTGTGCAGTTGCTGCCCTGCCCTTGAACGCCCCCAGGAGTGCATGCCTCCTTAAATTTTGCACCCTACGCATCTCGTCTGCTTCACCCTAGAGGAGGCCAGTCACCACACTTTGTCTACAGGGACAATGGGACTTTGGTAGATAACCTCTCCTAACCAAGGTTATCTACTGAGCCTGCGGTAGAGGCCTCTTTCTCCCACACCGTCAGGCGCCCACCTCTCCTGAGCAGAGCAGGATTATTCCCCAGACGGTTCTGTTCAGCCATGTCCTGGCTCCGCTCAAGACCAGAACATGAATTCAGTGCAGTCTGGCAACACCATTAGCCTCTGATCCTGTTTATAATTCTACCCACAGACATTTGAACCTCCTGTCCTCCACCATTTTCATTGTGTTCTTCCTGTAGTCCTAACCTTGAGTTGTAGGAACTGCTGGTTAGAACAGACACCATACAAGCACTTTACAATATATGTAAATTAGACCCTCACGCTGTCTTAAACTTAAACAGTGATGTATGTCAATTACTTCTCAGTAAGACAATAAAACAGGAAAAAAAGAAAAAAGAAAAAAAAAGAACTGACGCCACCATTCTTTAGGGATGAGTAAGTCTCAGTGGCAATTTCCCTTTCCTTAGGGTGACCCGACAACCATATGAGAAGCACCCCAACCAATAGGAGAATGCCAGTTCCTCTCACCTAGAGTTTCAATTCCCCTGGATACTTCATATAAGAAATTGGCGGAAATAGTCTAATGTCAGCTGCTCTGATAATAAAAACCTCAGGGTGCTCATACTGGCATCGCTGCCACGTGGATTTGGGGAAAGGGAAGCAAGAGGAATCTAAGGCCCCCAGAGGAGAAGTGACATAGTGCAGGGATGGACAAGGCCAACCAATACATTTTCTGGTATTTATTATTATTATTATTCCAGGTATTCTAGAAGCTCCAGATCTTAAGGAAGCCACAGAAGAGGTGTAAGAACGGAAAAGGGGAAAAGGACTTTTAGGAGGGAACATATTCAGGGAAGACCGAGCAGCCTGTGCTGCCATCACTCAGTTCAGTCCCATTTCTTGAAGACCTACTGTATGTGAGTCAGGTGCTTGCTAAGAGCTAGGGGAACTGAGGCGGATCAGCCCATCCTCTGCCCTGAAGAAGCTAACGACTCCCAAGGAAGACAGGCATGGAATGGGTACTTTCCGTAAGTGGCTTATTGCTGCGGTAGAATCTGATCCAGGAGCCCAGAGAAAGGGACACTTCTACCCCAGCCTGGGAGTCCAGCAAGGTGTTCACGGAAAAGGTAATGCCCGAACCGAGGAGTTTATTCATTCATTCACTCATTCATTTATCCAACAAATATCCGTTGAGCGTCAACTGCTTTTCAGATAACTGTGGTGCGTTCGAGTGATACAACGACATTCACATTTTACAGATGGAGAAGTTAGGGGGAAAAATACACTATGAGTCGGCAGAATTGATGATAATATTTTAGGGCTGATCGAAGGTCTCTCATAACCTCCCAATACCTACCCCCAAGGCTTCCCGATGCCTCCATCATTAGAAATTCATTCCTTTGTCTGTCACATTCAACATCGCCACTTCAGAATATCAAAAATAGGTTTGGACACAAGGAAGGCCAGCAAGTTGCCTGAGGGTACTTGGAGCCAGAGCTGGGATGTAGGAATTACAGTAGGTATGAGACAGAAGTAACCAATGGCTGACCACTCTCTCGCTTTCTCCCTGGGAGTGCCAGGAGCTGACGCTAGCAGACCTAGTCATCCAAACCAGCGAATCCTGCTTGCACACAGTTTAGGAAGCATGCTGCACAGGTTGACCTAGGCAGCCCCTCAGCCTCTGTCCACTGTGAAAACACGGGACACCCAAGTTGAAGGGAACGCTGAATGACACCATGTGGGTATGCAGTGGTCTGTGACCGGAAGGTTCGCTGGAAGCAATTTGCAAAGGAGGCCTTAGAAAACCACCTGGATGGTTATTATAAATTAAAAAAGGAAGAGATGCCACTTTTTTTCTGAATAATTTTTAATACTAGGTTTATGGCTGGGTACATGTGATAGTCATTAGAGCTTATTTAACTCTGAAATTATCTGGCCCCTCAAATTCCACTGGGACTGTAGGAATCGTGGGTTAAATTTTAAAAACAATGTCTGAAAGAAGACGATATGCTTTTCCTTGAGGAAAATAAATTCAGACTTAAAAGAAAAAAAAAAGTCAGCTCTGTCTAGGAAGGATCGTTATCATTTCTTATATTTGCTGTGTGTTTCCGTAATGTGTTGGAGCTAAGAAATTCACCCAGGCACACAAAATTTACTTTAGTTGGCTATTGTGCTCTTCAGTCCTGCAGTCCAAGTTGTGCTTTTCGAGTGGGTTGTTTTGGAGATAGTCCAAATCCGTTCTGAACTCTGAGCTCAGATCTCAGAGGTTTTCACTTCTTCGGAGCCGAACATTTCATCAGGAGTTGCGAGTATGTGAGTTACACCGAACAGCTGCGCGGTACCCACCACCCTCTCCCCAAGGAGGACACGTTCTGAAAGGAGGGTGTCGTAAGCATTCCTGAGCAAGCCAGCTAATCTGGAGGCCTAGCCTGTTGGCCAGGGGCTACTTCTAAGAAGGCTCCCGCTGGAATTACAGCATCTTAAAACCCTGATCCTCAAAGCCCCCCTTCTTCAGAAGAGCAACTAGAACATGGAGGGGGCTAGCGGGGAGAGACGACGAGAGGGCCAAATGGGTGAAAAAGGAAGCTCTTGAGTCGGAGGGGAATTTCCTTTTGGGAACAGGATATTCTCTATCATTAACTGCTCACAGGAAGGGAAATAGGAAAGCAGACTTTCTTTTCAGGTGGGGAGAAGCCCATCAGCCAGTGAGAATGCCTGATTTGGAATGGCGGGGAAGGGGAGGGTACTTATGTTCAGAAGGCAAGTGCAAGTATAGTACTCAGACCCCTTTGAACTCTGAATTCTGACTCCGGCCAGTGCTCCAAAGAAGTTTTATTAGTGTCAGTGTGTCCTGCACATTGTTGGCCCAGTGGCATCATCATCTCATCATCATCAGGTACAGGGCCCTCGGAGTTTGGCTAGAAGCACTGAACCCATTGGTCACGTCACCCCCTGATCAGAGGCACCCTCGCTGCCTTGGAACCTTTGGCCTCTTCCTCCTCCCAGCAGGAGCAAAGATGCTGGTGTGTCTCATGAGAGGTCTGTGCCTGGCTTTGGCCAAAACTGCCATCTCCTTTGTTACTTTCCAAGGAAGGCACAAGAAAGGTACCTTTATGTAATCTTTACCTACAGCACAGGGCCCCTTTTACTTACTTCAGTAAAAAAAAAAGAGAAAACAAAAAGCACCATCTAGCAGCTTAACCCAGTCCCTGGGACAGGGTGTAAGAAAAAATCCCGTAGAGAGCATTTTCCCCTTGTGGTTACAGGAAGGTGTCAATTTGGAAAGCGGCACCACATATCCATTTTGATGTCTAAAATAATAACATTTAAATATGAAAAGTAAGGCAAGCTGTAGGGAGTGGAGAAGGGAAAGTGAAAATCCTCAGTATATTAACCAACGTGGTCGATGGCTCTTATAAAAAGGAGAAAGTCATTTATATAAAATCTTATCATCCTGCCTTGAAGTGGAAAGGGTGGTAGAAGCGATTGGAGATTTTGTTTTATTTATTCCCTGCATCAGAAGAAAAATCAATAGCTGCTTGGCGAGTCAGACGTAAGTGAGTTATACAGGCCACTGACATGGTGGACCAAACTTTATAACAACCACATTTGCCGCTGTCAGGCCACAGGCTTCAGTGGCGCCAGCTGTAATTACGGCTGATCACCTCTAATTCAGAGCTGCCTGCCTTGATAAAGGTGTCACTGGAGCAACTGTGGCATCAGCGTCAATTGGGGATTTCATGCTCCAGGGCAGACTGCTGGAGAAAGCTCTTCGCCACCCCAGCCTCCAGGGTCCGGAGACTGTTGGGCAAAACTTGCTTTTTAACTCTTCACTCTGAGTTTGGTGATAGTCCCTAAAGCTCTGATTGAAATTCCAAGGGACTCAGATGAACAGCCCTGTCCCCTGGCAGCAGATATCTTTAAGAAGCTAAGAGATTTCTCTGAAAGCAGAGTTTAGAAGTTGGGATCTTTTCTGCTTGGCCACATGTGAAGAGACCAACATTTGTATCACCTGGTCAACTCACTGATCACAAAAAGCGACGAGAGGCAATAGATGATTATTTTTGAAAAAAAAAATAAATTGCAACCCCATCCCTTTCTTCTGCTTTTGGTGGCATTTAAAAAAAAAATTCTAGCGAACTTCCCATTTTTTAAAATTACTTTTTCTTTTCTTTCTGAAGGAGACATTAAGGGTGAGGGGACGAGAAAACGGAGAGAAGAAAGAGTTAAAAAGCTGTGCTAACAAAGCGGCCAAGTGTCTGGACAGTTCTAGGTAAAGTCCTGAGCAGGAGAGGCGTGAAGTGAGGGGTAGAATTCCGCCATTTAAAGGGCTTCACTGTCATTTGTGAAGGATAATGTTTGACTCCCCCGCACAACCACCCCAGGCTGTTTTTCCTCCCTCTGTCATTACAAAAGAGACACACACGCTGCCCTCCCTGTATCCTCACAGACGGCCCCACCCACACCAGTGCTCCCCCAGCCAGTGGGGGGGACCCATAGCTTGTCTTCATTTTGAGGGTGAACGTATTCTAACTCCCTCTTCTTCGAATGACTCACCTGAGAGTGGAGTGCTAATCTCAGGAAGACGAGGTCTGTGTTTTGCAACGAGGGTCCTTTTCCCTTCTGCACATAAAAGCGACCAGCAGCGTGGGCCAAGCGAGCAGGGACTGTGATTCCCCCTTCTGGATGGCTCCACACGCAGGCCAGTGTTTGGCCCAGAGTGGGTTTGCCCTTGCTGACAGGGAGGTCAGATGCGACAGATCTCTGGAGGGCTGGTGGTTGGCACTGAGCAACAGAAAATCCCATCCAGCTCCAGGAAAAGAAAGGGCTGTGGGTCATGGAAACGTGTCACCTGGTTCTGAAGAAAGCCTGCGCTGGTGGCCTGTCCTGGTTTTTCCTGCTTATCCTTCCAACCTGCTCTTCCACCTCTTCGTCTCCACCTCTGCCTGTGTCTCCACTGTTATTTCCCTTTCACCAAATTCAGGGACTTTCTTCTTTTTTTTTTAACCAGCATTAAAAAAAAAAAAAAGAAAGAAAATTGGAACCAGTGGACCCCTGCCCGTAGAACTCCGGGTCCCCCTCTGAGTCCCAGGCAGCTGCTGGGCCATCCCCAGGCGGTACTGTTTCCCGGCTCTGTTTACTCGTTTCTAAGGGCAATTGCACCACTAAGGCTCCCTGAGTCTGGAACTCGGCCTGGGGCTGTTTTGGTTACATTGAAGTTTCTGCTTCAGTTCTGCCAGATTTAAATGGTGACTTCACCAGCACTGAGCTAAAAAGGAGAAGGGGGAGGAGGGCGAGCCCAGGAGAAAGAGAGCGAGCAAGCCGGAGGGAGAGAGCCAGAGCTGGGCGCAAGAGAAGGGCCAGCACATTACATCATCGCTTGGCCTGGAATCAAGTGGGAAGGATGTGACTCACTCAGGCTAGTTAAGCCTTGGCTCAAATTCTACACACACTCATTCCAGAGCTCTCATGTTCTGCACCTCAGGAGGGAATTCAGCCTCAGTGATGTCCATGAGGTTTGTTTTTAATTTTATTTTCTTTTTTCCGATTTTATAGATTTTTTTTTTTTGGCCCCTACCGCCTTCTTTTCTTGAGTCTTCGTCGTCGTCCTCCTCCTCTGTCTCTCCCCCTTCTCCCCTTTCTGCCCGTCTTTGTTTCTCCTCTTCTTCCTTCTCCTCTTTCCCCAGCCCCTCCGCTCCTCTTCTGGTCCCGAAGAGGCATTTCTTTTCACTTGGATCAGAGTTTTTGTTCTAGTACAGCGACCTGAATGAGTTGAACCGAGGCTGGGTTGGGCACACACACACACAAAAGCAGCGCGAGCCCGAGGGATTGGAGCATAAGGGGCCACAAATAAAAAGCGAAGCGAGAAAGCAAACTCGGGCGAAGTTTCTTTGCTGCGGTGTCGATCCTAATCGGAGGAGACAGGGAGAGAGTTAAAATGCAGGAACCAATCGCTTGAATGGTGATGTAATGCAAGAACCGCAGGGTAGTTAAGTAATGTGAGAGCAAGGGGGTCAGGGTTGCAAAGCATTTACCTGCTCTCAAGGGGTTTTCAGTTTATTATCAATTGCAGTGACTGTAACTGGCTTCAGACTGCAATCTCTAATTATTCACAGACGCCCCTTTTTTATCTTTTATTATTAAAAGTAAAACTGTATTATGGTATTTTAAAAAAACATGATATTATCACAGCTGTGTATTATTTTCCACGAGGATTCTCTCTCTTTCTCTTCTTAAATGGCTCAAAACGGTTGTCTTTTCATAAAAGGTCGAAGTGAAGTGACAGTGGGAGTGGGGGTGACTTTTTGGGTGTAACTGGTGAATTGCAAATGCCTGGAAAACCCTTTGGTTTGTCATGCTGAGTAGGAAGAGTTGTACTATTGCATTTATTATTAAGAATATACTGTCGGTTTTTAAAGTAATAGATGATGATCCCCAAAAGCAGCTACAGCCTTTCACCTATTATTTCAGTTAATGCTAACAGCGGTTAATTTTAACTTCCTGCTCTTTCACGTGACAATTAACTTAATCCCGTGCTAACTTTCAAACCTGTATGTTCTTGAATTATTTTCGAGATGAGATTCTCTAGTTGTGGGAGAGATGATGAAAATTTCTGGATTGATTTGTTGAGAAACAGCTAGTTAATATTTGTGAGTAAGGAATTAACATGAAATAAATGGAGAGAGGGACAGTCAATGGTGTTCTTAATGTTCTAACGATCCAGGGTACCCAGAGAGAGAGAGACTTATACGTTTTGAAAATTATGACCACACTTCTGTGCGTTTCGTAAAATATATTTAGTGCTATGATGCTCTGCCTGTGCTGAATGCTTTCTGAAACCATCCAGCATTATTAGATAGTTCTCAGCCGAAGCCCTCCGCAACTAGAGAGCCAGCCCAATGAGAGAGTAATCCCCGACTCCTGGCTGCTCTAAAACTTCTCTGGCTCAGTCTTGACCATCATACAGCTGGTGCGTATTGAGGCATGGGGCACGTACCAGAAAGGTGTTTATGTTTATTTATTTCATGCATGTTTTGGATATAATTAATCATGACTTTTTATGGATCTTCTCCCCTCTCGCCTTTTTTGGGCAGAGATGGAAGGGGGAGATGATTTTTGGAAGAAACGGCATGATGTGGTGGAGGTCAGGAGGCCTGAGTGCTAATCCTGGTGAACCTTGAGCGAGTCCCTTAAAGCATCTGGGCTTCATTTCAAAATGAGGGAGCAGACAAGGTGGGTGACAAGCCCCTCCTCCCCACGTGGAACCAATCTCAGGTGATCTCTGAAGTCCCTTCCAGCTCTAAAGTTCTGTGTCTGTGTCCGTGTTCTGTTAAACGGTATTTGACATAAGTTTTCAGAGAAAAGTACATTTGAATTCGAGATGAGTTAGTGCCTTGAAAGAAATGAATGGAGGAGGGTGAAGGGGAACATGTTTTTTCTCACTTTAAAAGTTGGTTTTTGTTTTTGGCATGAATGTTCCTCTTGTGAAATTCTTAGTTTCCATGTGCAGTCTGTAAGGAGTCCTCAGTGAGATATAAAGATGCATAAAGTGGTCCTAAAAATGCAGGAGACATTTCTGTGTTGTCCACTCGTATTCATATTCATAACAGAATTTTTAATTGAATTTATTCTCCCCCCCAAAGACTGCACAACTTCTTGATACGTTTCTGTAATTTTAACATAAACTTCAGTTTTTAGATGCAATTGAAGGCTATTTAAAACCTTCGAGAAACTTGAAAGGCAAAACTACATGTGCTTGTTAGAAAGATAATTTTACCAGACAATATCCCTATTCTTCAGCCAAATTCCAGGGTAGTAGCCTTATTGTAAAGTATGTATTTATGGATCCAGCGTAATTGTGCACAGGGAACGATCACAACTGTGCCTATTTGGCGGGGAGGAGGCGGGTAGTGTGGGGCTGGGATTACCCAGAGCTGAAACGAAACCACTAGTGAAGGTTATTAGTCATTGTGCAGAGTTTGATGACTGCCAAGTGGGTGCTTGAGAGTCTTCAGGAATAAAGAGAGCTTGATTTCTTTTTTAGAGCATTACAGTTTATGTTGACCTGGCTTCAAGGTGTTCACCTATAATCAGAAGGGTCCTGAAATGACTGACGGAGAGGCAGGGCAAGGGGCATGAGCCCAGCTATGATCCTTGGTCAGACTTACAGTAGTGCCTCACTTCCTCCCCATGATAACCCAGAAGGATAAGAAGAATCATTAGCTCTGCTGTTCGGTGATTGTTTTGTTTTGTTTGGAGTTTTTGTTTTGATTATTGTTGTTTTCTAATTGAAATTTTTATTCAGGTACTTGTAGGCTTACATGAATTTGTAAGAAGTAATACAGAGATTCCCACGTACCCGTTACCCAGTTTCCCCCATTGGTGACATCTGACAAAACTCTAGTAATATCACAACCAGGATATCGACAGTGCTACAGTTCACTGCTGTTGCTCAGTGTTCCTTAGACTTACCTCTACTTGTGTGTGTGTGTGTGTGTGTTTTGCTTTTATCAATGTGAAAACTAAGGGTCAGACTTGCCACAGTTCACACAAGCTCTAACCCCTTGGGTCCAGTCCACACAAGGTCTAGCTTGCCGTCACTGACAAATGTTCCTCCACCGTCAGGACCATCAGGGGCCTCGTGGCTGTGCTTGTCGATGGGCTATCTTGGTGATTGTCCATGTTTTACGTTCCTTGGGGCATGGCCTTAGTGGTAGCTTTGCCCTCTGTGGAGGGTCCGTGGAGCCATGCCTCACGTATTAGCATTAGCAGGTGAAGGGGGAGGTAGGGCTTTGATGGCATAAAAGAAGTAGCACAAGTTTATTCCATGTGTATGCCAGGCACAGAGCAGAGGGTTGCCCACTGTACATGCCTAAGCTTAACCCTAAGTCAGTGCTGAACTCAGCCTTCTTCCTCTTCTCCTGCCATTTCCCCCCTGGTAGACACATCTATGACATGAAGAAAGGGGAGGACACCAGGAAGTCAGGCAGCTATTGGTCAGAGAAGTAGTGCGGGATCTTCTGAAAAGAGCATGTGTTTGTGGGTCAAAAGGCCTGGGTTCGAGTCACTCTTCCACTTCCTGGTTGTGTGACTTTGGCATGCTACTTAACCTCACTGTGCCATGGTTTCTGTCTTCTTTGTAAAATGAGGATAACCATACCTACCATGTGGAGTTGTGAGGGATAGAGACATTCTTTTTTTTTTTTTTTTTTTTTTTTGCGGTACACGGGCCCCTCACTGCTGTGGCCTCTCCCCTTGCGGAGCCCAGGCTCCGGACGCACAGGCTCAGCGGCCATGGCCCATGGGCCCAGCCACTCCGCGGCATGTGGGATCCTCCCAGACCGGGGCACGAACCCGTGTCCCCTGCATCGGCAGGCAGACTCTCAACCACTGTGCCACCAGGGAAGCCCTAGAGACATTCTTTAAGGGCCCTGGCACACAGTGAGATCACAGGAATCGAGTCTCAGCTGCTCCCGTCATGAGGCTGCAGGAAAGGGTCCTCCTGGGAAGTCTCTATGCAGGCGACTGACTGCAGATTCTAACTGGACATCCTGTTCCCAGCGTCGCTCAGTCTTCTTCCTTTTCCAGCCTCTCTTCCCTTATGCCTTGTTTCTATTCAGAAAATCATGCAGGTCTGAGATCAAGTCAGGTACTTGAAACAGAACTAAAAGTACCATTCTGATTAAAGTGAGGTGAGGACTAGTGCTGATGAAACCTGCCAAATTCCCAGTGACCTGAGTGGGGGGAGAGATGAGAACAATGCAGGTTGGAAGAAAGACCCTTGTGTCCCCATTCATGCTCAGCGATGGCTTTGTGAATGGGAAAATGGAGTGAAATGGAGATGAGTGAATTCAGTCGTGAGAACTGGATTCTACTCCTGGCTTGATTAAGAGAATTTCTATTTGCAGTAGTTTATGTGTGTAACGCCTATCTTTAGTCGGGTGAGGCTCCCTTTTAAGCTTGTTACCTCCTCTCGCATATCTTTTCTGGTGGTAAAAATGATGTTTGGAGAATGAAGAGAAGGGGGTTTCCAAGGTGGCAAGGGTTATGATGGTGAAGTTGGTGGGATTATATAACAGTGATGGGGCCCAAGACTTATATCAAGGATTCCATCTTAAGGTTCCCAAGTCTCTGCTGGAAACGAGACCTCAGGCTATCTCAAGCTTCATGATAAAAAAGTCTCAGATTTTACTAAATAAACATTGGTCAGGAAGGCCAGGTCAACATGCAAAGGCAGAGATTAGCGTGGACTTGAGATTGAGCACTGTCGTGGGCCTGTGCCCACGTAGGGTGGGCACACCTGAAACTTCCCATAAAAAAAGGAGAAGCAGTGGATTGAACACGGCCTTCTCCTTTCTGCTCTCTTTTTGTTTGGTCTTCTTGGGCCTCTGAACTTCGAAGGGGACTTCTTTGCATTGGATTTTGGAAAGATGTGTGTGCGAGCATCTGAGCCAGCGGCCATGGTCATAGCGCAGGGATGTGGGGAATAGCCGAGAGGAGGAAGGAACGTGGGGGCCAATAAAAATTCTGTGGTTCAAATCTGAAGTTTATAATTTTTAAACAGACTTTGCTAGCCTGATTAAATTGTACAGTAAGCCTTGGTGCTTTCAGAGGTGTGTATTTCATGAATTTTGGTTGCAAACCACAGCAGTTCCTTGACAACTTACATCCTTGAAAACTGAAATCGACTTGACGTAGCACTCCAAAGTCCACAACGTAGTACACAAACACTTTATAACAAGTCCATACCTCTTTTCTTCCTGTGCCTACCCTGGCAGGAGAGCTTATTTAATGATTGATGAAGCAACGCTGCACCCGAGAAGAATTAATCAATAGTTCGCAATCATTATGGAGAGCGCGACAGTAGTTATACGATAGCCAAGACCCAGCTAGCTATCAGCAAAGTCTTGCTTTCCACCACATGATACCCAAAATTGAATTCTACTGTATAATTTTTTTCCTTGCTGTCTTTAATGACTAAAGTAGCACTGGATGTGTCCAAAACAGCAAAGCCTGGAAAAAAACAATAATAAGGTTTCAAAGGAATGCCAAGGTATCTGTTAATACATAGACTCAATCACTCGTCTTAATGGGAGATGGAAAATGGGGCCAAGAGGCTGTGTTCTATAAGCTGGAATGCCTACTATGAATTACTGTGTTTTAGGAACCTATGAACTTTTCAAATCAAAGATCTTTAAAGGCTGAAGTCACGTGGAGCTGGATACATGTGCTGACGTGGCAGAGAGGCCATCTAGGCCCCTTGTAGCCTTGTGGGCCTGGCTGCCCACTCGGCTCTGCCCCTCTGCCCTCAGTGGGGCCCACATCACTGCTAAGTAAGGGCTGACAAGCAAGCTCCTTTGCAGAGGTGGAGACTGCTTATTCAAAATCAATACGGCCCATGTGACTGTGCCCCATGAAGCTCTTTGGAGTCAGACAGATCTGTGTTCAGGCTCTGGCTTTGCCACGTGTAGCTGTGTGATTTTCTGACACTATGTTGAAAGTTTCTGAGCCTCCATTTCTTCATCTATGAAATGGAATCCATGAGATAATGCCTAAATGCACTTAGCATGGGAAATGTTCAGTAAGTGTTAGTTATTTAATAATGGGACCAGCTGGCTGTTTTTGGAAGTCTGAATAATAGTCTATTTGGGGCATCAATAGTTCAGAGAGAAACACTGTCATTTACCAGTTCCTTCCCAGAAAGGTAAACTGAGTCACAGAATGCCAAGGAGACTGTGGACAGAAGAGGTGAGGAGAGAAGCATATCATTGGCTCTGTTCTCTGTGAGCATCTCTTCACTGGCCAGAAAATGAGGCTTAAGCTCTCACTTGAAAGCAGTTTATTTCAGAGCCAAGAAGAGCTGGGTCTTTTTTTTCTTCCTACGCCTTTTAGTAGTAGATTTCTTTTTTAGATGGCATAAAGCAATTTTTCTTTTGCATTTACCTCTTCTTGACCTTCTTATGTATCATAGTACTTCAGTCAGCTCAGCAACACTCTGCAATAAGTGGCTGATCTCCTTTAATTCCTCTGGAATTAATAATAATAGCAATTATGATAAACCCATTTAGTATAAATGTACACGTAAATTACTCTCACGTTGCATTTTCACCTTTAGTTTTGCTTTCACCAGCATCCACCCTAATATGGTTTACAAAGTGAGCTCTCTCTAGGCAAATTATTTTTCTTAATTCAGACCTGGCCCTAGCTCAGGACGAGGCTGCTTTTTGCCTTTTCCTTCCACCGAGGGTGAAGAGGAAGCTCCAGCGTACAGGTCACAAGGGATGGCATTTGCTTTGCCTTTACTCTCAGCACCCAGAACTTCCTTAGCAATAGAATAATAATCCTCTCATTCTAAATGCATTGATGAGGCGGGAACTTTAGAGATCCTTCAACCCAGCACATTCATCTTACCGATCAGGAATTGAGGCCACCCCAAACTGTGACTAATTATCTGCTGTCATAAAGCTATTTGGTGGCAGGTGCCAAGACCTGGCTCTAATGCAATGAAGAGAACATTTTCACCCTGCCAGGCTCTTGGGTTTCCTGGAGCCAGGAACCACATCTTCTTGCTCAAGCTGATGCTTCTCAATCCCCTTTTGAGTTCTGGCTCCTGGGGATGGTGTGGTAGGAAGAGTGCAAAGAAAGACTCAGAGGTGCAGGGGCACAGAGGAGCTGCTGGCAGGCCTGGAGAAGCTGGGAGTCATTCAGGCACCTGGCTGTGCAAACACTCCACCCTCTGGTCTGGAGGGAGGGGTGGGGAGGCGGACAAGATACTTTGCTTTCTGCTTCCAACCAAAAGCTCCCTGGTGTCTAGTTAGTGGGTGGGGCGAACCGTCCCTAGTCCATAAGTGAGACGGGGTAAACGTCCAGGAGTCAGCTCTGTCTGCTTGCCACCACTCTCTCGCTTCCTCCCTCTCCCCACACCAGCCCTTGATACACTGAGTGTGTGGCGATGAGGACAGAGCTTGGAAACCCCCCCGAACCAGCACCCACCCACCTGCAGGATGACCTCTGGGCTCTGAAACTTGCTGCTTCCTCCCTCTCGCTCCCCACCTAGGGAACGGTTTTAGACCACAATTCCCAACCCAGCCCCACTTTGCACTTTAATCCCAAAGAGACTCTGACACTTTGTGACCACAGAAAACTTGTCACTTCATTACGATTCTGGAAAAAAAAAAAAAAGCGAGAGAGCAAAGGGTAATTCATAGTTGTTTTAATGACTTTGCATCCTTTCCCAGGGAGGCAGCTTTCAGCTGTTAGGCACAAAGGACGCCAGCACTGACATCTAAGAGTGCAAAGCGGGCAGCATTTTTCATAATGCTTTATCACGAGATTCTTCACAGCCAGTTAACCCAATTAATCTTCCCACAGTAATTATCCAGGTGCTGTACTATTCAGCTTCCCTGCAGTCTCCAAAGCTCCGTGGTGTGGAGATGAACTATTGTGCCTCCCGACCTTGAAAGGATGTTTCTAACTAATTAATGACTGTTAAGTGCTTGGAAAATGCACTTTGGAAATATGCTGGTGCTAAGATGTCTGGATCTTGCACTGTGCAACTGCATGGTATGCGAGTCGGAAATCATTCTTGCCGTTTGTAAATCATACGAAGATGAGTATGACCCCTTCTTTTCTCAGCTAGATATCTGTCCCCGCATCCCTCCCCTACCACACATTTGTTCCTTGTTCGTTTCTCCCAATCTGTATTAAGCTGACTTTGGTGAGATAGTCTGGTGATTCTTAGGATTTCTTCCAGGAAGTGAGAAGGCTCATCATCGTGCTGGGTCTTCCAGCCATGTGGTCTTTAACGAGGCGAATTGAAAACTGCTATTGGCTGAACTGCCAGGAAAAGAAACATGCTTTTCTGTATGGTAAAGGGGTTTTGAAACTTTTTTTTTTTTTTAATTTATTTTTGGCTGCGTTGGGTCTTCGTTGCTGTGCGCGGGCTTTCTCTAGTTGTGGCGAGCGGGGGCTACTCTTCGTTGCCGTGCGCGGGCTTCTCATTGAGGTCGCTTCGCTTGTTGCAGAGCACGGGCTCTAGGCGCGCAGGCTCAGTAGTTGTGGCTCACAGGCTTAGTTGCTCCACGGCACGTGGGATCTTCCCGGGCCAGGGTTTGAACCTGTGGCCCCTGCACTGGCAGGCGGATTCTTAACCACTGCGCCACCAGGGAAGCCCTCGAAACTTTTTTGATATGAACAACAGTAAGAAATATATTTTATACCACAGCCCAGTGTACTCATATGTATATGTTTACCTATGTGTGTGTATGTATAGTTTGATGAAACAATTCTTAATCTTAACTGTGTCTAACTTCTCGGATATCACATCCTATAAAACACTAGCCATGTCAGATTAACCTGATTTCACCAATTTCTCACTAATTGATCCACTAATGAACTACAGCCAGAGTTCAAAAAGCACTGGCCCAGTGGAAAGGTCAGTGGAGTACTGGACCAGGGTCAGGAGACCTGGGTTATATTGCCAGCTCTGTCCCAACTCCAAGATTCCGTCCCCAGACCTCAGTGTCCTCATATAAAATTAAGGTATTTGTTTTCAAACTGAATTTACTCTTAGAGTACTTTAAAAAAAAAAAAAAACAAAAACTTTTTATGGGGAAGCCCAGTATGGAAAATAGAGCCTCTGATTGGCCCACAGCTCCTACCTCAACTCATGTCCCCACCTCCACCCAGAAGTCCTTGGAACACAATCTGAATATTACTGGACTAGAAATTTCCTAAGTCTCTTCTTGTTCTGGCATTCATTGATAATTTTATTTCCTAGGTAAGAGAGTTATCTAATGAAACACACCAGGTTTTACTTCCATTGATTCCGAGCTAGGAATTTTCAACTGGTCATCTCCAGGATGAGTGGGAATTTTTGCTGTAGGACCATAGTTCTTTCCTGTTTCAGCTTTATGGCTTGTTCTTAGGCCTCATGGGCTAGGCTTCTTCAGGGAAAGAATGACTTTGAAAGGCCTCTGGTGGACGTGTGAGCAGGCAGACGTGAAGATGTTTATTTATGTCATTGTGTCTGTTTTCTTGCCTCCTAAATTCAGCAGGTTCTTGACTGTTAACACAGCTCAAGGCATTTGGCTTACAGCTGGTAAAATACAATTTTCTGGTTCTCCGAAAGAAAGGTTTTCCAGACTTATCAAGAGAGAAGCTCATAAGACTTCTTGAACATCAAATAGCTCTTACAAAACACCATTTTGATGAGTTAAGTGTAAATGAATCAGAAACATACAGATTAAATTTCCCTTGAAAGACACATGGGTTTAAGAATTAAGGGGGGGAAAGTGCTTGGCAAGATGGATTTCAGGTTTTTGCCAAACCTCAAAATGTTTGAGAAATGGTTTGAGACATTTTTACTGAACGCAAAATGCCACGGAGTTCACCCATCCCAGACATAATAGCGAATCTTTCTGACAACAACTTTATGACAAGAAAAAAGGCCTGTGGGGCTTAGCCATTTTCTCAGTTCTCTTTTAATACCGCCCTCCCACCCCACCCACCAAAAAGCCCCACATTTATAGGGCGAGGAGAACTGTCTGATTGACAAACTAAAGTTTCAAGTCAGGCAATTACCAGAAAATAACCCCACCACTCTTAAATTTTTGGATTTTTTTCCCCCATACTACCCAAAGTCAATTATACCATTTTCTAAGTGGAATAATACACTCTAGGGATATGCAGTATTTGATATATTTTATTCACTGGTGTCTAGAGCAATGCACAGTTATTCTAGTCATTTGTCTGACATTATAGTGTCAGCTTCTTTGGAGACAGAAAAAAAAAGTCCACTGAAAGCAAACGGACTGGAGGGAAATATCCATTGGTTTATTAAAACAGCCGCACTGTGGAAATGCTATATATTATAGAGGCAGGGCATGGGTTGCGGTTTTCAAGTTGCTGGGAACGGTCCTAGGAACTTGAATTCTGTTATAGCTTCTTTATTGAATAAGCTATATAGAACTTTTCCACACTTTAGAATTTTTACTGGCGTGAGGAAAATCAGGAGCAACATAGGAAGGACCCGTGGACTGATTACGTTAGGAGAGCTGTGCATCTTATGTATTCAGTGCCCTCCCATCCCATTCTTTTTTACTAGGTACTCCTGACAGAAGCCAGCTGACAGTCTCATTTTTCACATGCGAAAGCACAGACAGAGTGGGTTTTGGGTAAGCTGCGCACAGCGAGTGAGGGAAGGAGCCTGGGTGAGAAGGCTTGGGCCAGGCCATTTGCTCTGTGAAGCTACCTTGTCTTAAGCCCTTGTTTCATTTTCCTGTTTAAGCCAGGATGACCAAGGTTTGCTTGCCTGCTTCCTTCCTTCCTTTCTTTTCCTTTGAAATAAAGGGTGTATTCAGTGACTGCCAATATCGATTTAGAAAGTAGGGGACAACAATGTACTTTTCAAAATGTTTCAAGTCAATGTAGACCCCACACACACACAAATCTATGCTATCTTTAAATCTATATGTTTTAACTTTATGCTGGAAGTAATGGGAACTCTGTCATCTTGTTAGTACAGCATCTGACACCATGTTTTGAGGTAGGACCTTCCTCTCCAGGAACTAAAAGTAATTTGTTGCAAAAGGAGCGCCCAAAAGGGAGAGTAGAAGTCACAAGAAACACAGAAAACTGTTTTCAGTACCTCCAATGAGAATCCTGCGTGGCAGTGATTGTTCAAATATACAACCCTCCCCATCTCATGCCTATTTAGATATTTATGGAGCTCAAAGTGAGAAATAAATGAAAACTAGGAATACTGGAGAGAAAACTCAGTGGTACCAGCTTCAGAATCAGAAGAAGTAGGGCCAAATTCTGGCTCCATTTTTACCTTTTCCAAAGCAGCTTAATATAGGATAATAGGGCCAAGAAGGGCTTCTTTGTTTCCAGAAAATGCTGAGCCCCTGCCCATAGCTCAGTGCCTCCCTGCCACTTACCCTCAATCTCTGTCTCCCTTTTAGTGTACTGCCCTCTCATTCACAAAGGATCAAATGTGTGCACTACAGTCTATCAAGCTGTTCTTTTAGTTTGTAACTCAGACACCTACGTGAAATACTAGAAAATTAATTTTAAAAATTCTCAATGTATGTAGTCATCTACATGCCCAGTTTGTCATCTACAGGGGGATCAGGCTGAATGGACGCACATCAGATAGCATGTATTTCTAGACAGGGCTTGTTATCTCTCAAAGAGATTGTTCTCATCTCATGTTAAGCTATGAACAGCAGTAATTATTTAATATCTTGTTGGCCTGTGTTGATGTACTTTAACAACCTGCTTTGCACAGATGGTTAACTCGGCTTTGAGCCTCTACTTACCAATATCTCCTCTCCCTCACTCTCACACACACATATGTAAGTGAACGCACACGTGTGCTAACTTCTCATCTTTCCTGGAACAATTCTTGTGTCTCCTTTCCTAAGTTCCCTCCCCTGAAACCCCCAGGGTATCAGATATCAGTTGGGGGATTCTCCCTTTACACCTACTCTGACTTCCATGCCTTGTCTGTTTCCCTTGCTGCATGATGGATTTCTTAAGGGCAGGGATGATCTTTTATTGACTCTGGGCTCCCAGCACAGTTCTTGAAACATAGCAGGAGCTGAGTAAATGTTTAAAAAAATAAACTTAAAAAATAATTTTAGTTGTGTTTCTGTTGGATTGTATTTTTACTGAAGCCACAAAAAGTAGGTGGGACTGAAATTGCCCCTCCTCAGGCCCTCTTGGGTTCTTGGTCCTTGTAGAAAATTCAAGCAGTAAAATACAGTGGAGTTTTTGCTCAGATGATGAGCTCCCTGCTTGATTTCAACATTCTCCCTCCCCTAACCTATGTTTATCTGCATGGTCTTATTTATATCTATTTCCTTTTGATAAAAATAGAAGCTCAAAAAAGTGAATTTACCACACAAGGGATGATACTTTTGACTCGAGCCTGAGTTCACAGATATAGTTAAGATGCTGCCCTGCATGTGGTTGTCCAGCTAGATGCTCATTTTCTGAGTCATCTGACTTCTGAGTTTTCACTTTTTTAAGAGTATAATTAAGATAGGTTCCCAGGGGGTTTAAAAAAAGAAGTGAGTAAAGCAGACAGTCTATATGTTGAGACCCATATAAGGAGATTTGTGGGCACCTGCCCAAATTGAGAGAAGCATTACAAGCTACTCAAAACCTACTGAAATGTCAACACACTTTTGAAAAGGGTCCATTA
Organism: Stenella coeruleoalba; assembly: GCF_951394435.1. Lineage (NCBI taxonomy): Eukaryota > Metazoa > Chordata > Mammalia > Artiodactyla > Delphinidae > Stenella > Stenella coeruleoalba. Next base: position 58,118,674 of record NC_137155.1, read on the forward strand.
GGGATGCAAATTTGTGGTTACCTGATTATGATAAGCAGTGGAAAGAAAACAGTGAAAACCATTAGGAGGTTTTGAGAACTTGGTTTTGAAGAGTGGGGAATGGAACTCTAGTTTCTGTTAAGGGCTGGGCTTCGTTTCTTTTCCTAGCCCTTCCTTGCATTCTGAACCAACAATTCTCATGATTTAAATGATCCTTAAAATTCCTTCGTTTTTGGATAAAGCCAATTAACTCATGTCTAAATGGGGCAACTTTGAAATTTCACGCATGTCAGATAAAGTTCATTTTAATAAGATTCATTCTGTGGATTACAAAGCTCACATCAGGCTTCTGATGTATTTCGGTTTGTTCTTACAGGGGTTTTTCCTATAAAAGGTTAATTGTAATTTAAAATCTATAATTCTAACTGCGTAGTCTTTTACAAATCAACTCACACCAGAGGTATATTTCTATTTAATAATCATTTAGGGCTTTTCTGTGAAAATAACCGATTCATCTAATTAGAAGGACACCTTTAATTCTGGCTGTCCTGAGTTGTTCACACACGACATCAAGTGATATCCATAGTAATGGATAAACTAAATTGGGGCATAATTTTTGTGTAATCACTCTCAACGTAAAAAAAAAAAAAAAAAACCGTAATTGATTTCTCCATCTTCCTTGATCTGGAAGGAATTGTATCAATTTCCAGGACGTCATAAAACAAAATATTTAAAGTATGTTTCAAATAATAAAAAAAAAGAAATACTTAACTTAATAAAGATGTGGAATTCATTTGTGAAGAAAAACACTGGCTGTGGACCAATAGGCCAAAGAGTTTGCCAGAAGTCTGCAGTAGACAGTCATTCCTGAATGTCCACTCTCTCCATCACTCCGGAGCCCACTCCATATTAAGAAAATGAATTCTCTCAGCCACACTGGACTTTGAAATCACTGATTTTGTTTACTTTGTTTTTGAGTAAAAAACCAGAAGATCCTTTTTTCAATTTTCTGCCCACTCCATATTAAGAAAATGAATTCTCTCAGCCACAGTGGACTTTGAAATCACTGATTTTGTTTACTTTGTTTTTGAGTAAAAAACCAGAAGATCCTTTTTTCAATTTTCTGCCTTATAAGGAAAGCAATCCATGGCACTTATAACTATAGTTCTTTATGCCTTATTTTAACTAAAGAAGCTTGCTTGGCATATATATTTGATGCTTGGGAACCTTACATAAAAATTATGGGTTTTGACTCTTCTGGAGAGCTTCAACAATTGAAACCATTGGCAAAAAAGGAAAACACTTAACTATCATAAGAACCGTTGACTGCTTCAACATTAACCTAAAGCAAAAATCAGAAGCCCTGGAATGAACATTTCCACTTGGCATTTTTGCTTTTGTGCTTTTCAAAAGGAACAGCCCCAGGCTTCAGAAGGGCAGAAAGGTCTATTACTAAGAAGAGCATGTAGGTGAATACCCTGGTACTCACTTACTTTGGATCATCGTCTTAACTTCCAGAAATCTTTCCAGCTGTATTATGGTATTCTCCGTCCTTCTCCATCCAAATGGAGTGGAATATTCCAGAAAGCAAGCACAGATTTTCTCAATGGTTAAAAGAAATCAGAATGACTTTACCTCTGGCCGTCAAAAGGTACATAGCCCCTGCCATCAGGGAGCTATGAGTCTAATGGGAAAGATTGACACTAAATAAATAATCATACCTATAAAAATATTGTTAGAAATAGCATGAAGGAAAAGCACATGGAGCTATGGAACCCTCTAAATTGGAGGCACCTGGAATTTGGGGGTCAGAGATGATTTTAAGAAAGTGATATTTAAACTGAGACCTAAAAGGTAAATAAGAGCTGGTCAACAAAAGAGCAGATGGCTAAACATTCCAGGCAAAGGCAGTAGGATGTATTAAGGTCCTGGGGTAGGAAAGAGCTTGGCACATTCTAGGAAACGAATGAAAGCCAGGATGGGTGAAACATATCAAGTCAGATTGGAAAGTAGTACTACAGATATCAAAGAGGTAGAACGCTTAAAGGATGATTTTATTAAATTCTGATATGCTGAGCAAAGCCATGGAAGAATGTTGAGGAGGGAAATGTCATGATTAGATCATTCTGGCTGTGATGCAGAGGTTGGATTGGAGAGGAGCAAAACTGGAGGTGGAAACTGTGGGAAGAACCAAGTGAGAAAAGATGGTGTTTTGGACTAGGATCTTGGTAGTGCAGATGGAGCCAAGTGGATGGATTCCAGGTCTATTTTGAGGGTGGAGAGAATAGAATTTGGTGAATGATTAGAAGTAGAGGATCAGAGTTGTGAAAGTTAATGCCTGGATTCCACGAATTCACTGCTATCAAATATATTTAACGAAATATAGGACCCTTTCTAGGGAGAAGGTTCTAAAGAGGAGACACTGTATTAGTTAGGGGTCTCCAGAGAAAAAGAACCGATAGACAATAGGCTATGAAGATATATATGACTTATTATAAAAAATTGGCTCACACCAATTATGGAGGCCGAGAAGTCCCATGCTCTTATCCCTGCGAGCTGAAGTCCTAGGAAAGCTGGTGGTACAAATTTCAGTCCAAATCCAAAACCCTGAGAATCAGGAACACTGATGACGTAAGTCCCAGTTCAGGGGCTGGAGAAGGCTAATGTCCCAGCTCAACCAGTCAGACAGAGGGGTGTGGGGGGCGACTGTTCAACCTTTCTCCTTTTTATCCTTTTTAGGTCCTCAGCAGGTTGAATGATGCCTACTTACCTTGGGGAGGGCAATCTGCTTTACTCATTCACGAATTCAAATGCTAATCTCTTCCAGAAACACCTTCACAGACACACCAAGAAATAATGTTTAACCAGATATTTGCACATCCCACGGCCCAGTCAAGTTGACACCTAAAATTAACCATCCCAGGCACCATGACCGGATCATCCATAGGGCTCAACGTAGGCAATTAGGGAATGTTATCTTAGCTCTTTAACAGGTAGGGTCAGATAGCATTTACTCCTCGGTAGTGAAAATGTTTCCTGGCAAGTCACAGACTTGGAGGATTTTTGTCATTCTCAGAATTGTCCAGTTTAGTCCCAGTCCCAAAGGGCCCAGTGGTACCACAATGAAAAGACAGTAATGGCTTATTTGGTAACCTGCCCCGCCTCTCTCAAAGAATATTATTCTGTTTAATAATAACTGACTAATTCTAGTGTACGGAAGAGTGAAACCTTTATTTCATGCTAATTAAAAGGATCATTTTTCATGTGCGAGAAAAAACTACCCCCTCACCTACCCCTCAGGACTTCTGGTTCCTGCCCTGCTCGGCTAAATGGTCCCTGCACCCAGGCATCTTTGGAGCCTGCTTCTTGTTCAAGGAAAGGGAATGTCCAAAAAAGGCTAGTGACGAATTACCCATTTGTCCACAGCTTTGAGGAAAACCCACTCACAACTGACGTGCTGCGTCCCTGAAGTAAATAGCTCTGGGCCTCTCCATAAGCCAGGTTACCACTCTTGATCGTATCTAATTATATAATTTTAGAGTCAGAATGTCCTTAAAGATTGTCGGCTCAGCCACTTTATTTTATACATGAAGAAACAGAAACTCAGAGGTCTTGAGGACACAGCCCATGATCACCAGGCAAACCAGCAGTTGAGAAAGTGACATGCTTTCTGGGATATTCAGATTCAAAGCCAAGGGCTCAGTTACTTCACTGTATCTTTTTATGATCTTCAGATTGACACATTCTGTTCTGGTGAGCCACTGATTTCCCAGGGCCTGAGGAGAAACCAAGCTGTCGTCACAGATCAGTGAAGGGATTTCTTGGGGAACAGTGAACTCCTATGAGCAAGCATAACGTGGCACGTGTCCTTTAAATGCACTGACAGTCACTTTCTATTTCTATTTCTAGTAGGGGCTTACTGTCGATAGCTAAAATTGACATTTACTGTGACCATAACTCTACCACAAATTAAAATCAGACCCATGTCCCTCTGGGGAAGATGTTTATTAAGCTGTAGGAAGACATCTGAAATGATACCAAATTACATTTAAACTTGAAACCCCAAATACCACACTTGTTTGGGCGTAGGAATAGGACTGTCTGGGGAATAATATGGGAAACTGAGCAAGTCACTCTCTTTGGCAAAACGCAAGGCCACCAGGGAAGGGAAAAGTGCCTTAGAAGAGATGCTTTATACATAAACCCCCGTGTGGCTTTTAACTAATCATTTAAGCCTAAACAAAATTTCCTTCAGAATGAACTTAAAGGAAAAATAAGCCCTGTAAAAGTTCCATGCCTTTAAAGAACAGACACAGATGTTCCAATTGTTTTGATAAATACACTGAGAAGGGGGTTGAAAGAAATATCACAATAAAACAAGTCTACCAAAACGCAGACCTGCATTCCAGGGTTTGACCCAGCTAACGCAGACAAAAGCATGCTTGGGACCGAAAGTCTTTATATCACTTTTGCCTTTTAACATGTAGATGTCTGATGTCTGTGGGTGTTTGTGTGTAGTGGGTGTGTTTATGCACGTAGTACGGTCACAATCTCAATCTCTGAGCCTAATGATAGAACCAACTCTGTCCAAAGGGAAGCTATAACTCAGTGGCTTCTTTGCTTGTGTGTCCAGCCCATGTGTAGCTTTGAAAATAGCAAAAGCCTCTTTGCAAAGCCCTTTGAGATCCTTGGATGCAAAGTGCAAAGTAAATGCCAAGTATCATTATTATGAACTTTATTGCCACTATTTTATTAAGTGTTTCAGACTAATATCAATTTAGCTTCATGATAAGTGCTACAAAGTGGGAGAACTTGAAAGGAAGCCCGGGAAAGGTTGCACAAGAAGGGCACACGAGTTTCCTAGAAACTCCACCCCTGCCCCAATCCCCCTTGCTCAAGTCAATGATAAGTTGACTGTCCCTTCAGGATGGAGTTTCAAGTCATCATGATCTTTAGAAAAGAGGCCTGTCATGGATGTGTCATGGGGGTACTGCTGCCAGGAAGTGAAACACCATGTACAGTGCGGTAACCTCATTAAGTCATTCAACAAACCTTTATAAGGCTCCTGTTGTGTGCTGAGCTCAGTGCCCTGTGATACTCTCCCTCCAGTCTAAGGGAGAGACTGGGACCTGCTCTGAGAGCACATAGCAGAGACTAGCCTGGACTGAAGAAATCAGCAGGTTTCTCCAAAAAGATAATATGCCAGGATACACCAGGACTCCCAGTATTGGAAAAGACATCCAGATCCCTCAGAGAGGCTGGATGTTCTGAGTCTTTTCCCCAAACCACTTCACCCTGAAATTTAGGAGAATATAGATTTAGTCTATATTTTAAAATGACACTAGCAATGATTTTATGTTCTGAAATAGATGAATCATTTCTTGAATAGAATATACGTTGATCATCCTCCAAGGGCCAAGCGCACACAGAATATTATCTCATGTAGGATTATCAGATCATCCTCCTGCCACACCTGTGAAGTGGTGACGATAGCCCTCTTTTCGCCTATGAGAAAACAGAGAAGTTAAATGATTTGTGCAGAGCGCACACTTGTGGTCCGTGGTGGGGCCAGCAAGCGACTCAAAGCCTCTGCCTTGTCAGCAGCACAAGGCTGCTTTATTCGAGTTACTGGTTAATGATGGCAGCCAGCATCCTCTCTATCATTTCTGTCAGCCACTCTGACTGGAATAAGTGAAAATAATAGACCTACTTTAGGACCATGAGAGGTCTGCCAGTTCTTCCACCTCCTCCCCTACAAGCCCTGCCAGATGGGGACGAATCTATTTTTTCAGAGCCTAATAAGAGGAAATTCCAAAACCTCAGTAAGCCATTTAATTGTTTTACACTATTCATTCTCAGCAAATATTCCGTCTTTTAAGTTAAATCCCATGTGCTGCTGAATAGGTGTACTTATTCTTATTGTTATTATTCTGCTTCAGTTGGGTTTGAAAGTAACTGGTCACCATTCTCTGAATATAGTCATTTGGAAATTTGAAGATCGTATCGTCATCTCCCAGTCTTCTTGTTCCTTTCACTTTTCCATTTAGGTCTTCCCTTCTGGCCTTTTAGTATTTTTCAGTGCTTCTTTGGAACCTTCTCCAAGTCCTCCATACCTTCCCCTTCTGCCTCCCCCCACCAACCCCTCACACCCCATCCTATGTATTTTGGTTATTTGGTTACAGCCTTGGTTTAGAATTTGCAGCTGTCTGTTAGGATGTAACCTAGTGAGGAGATTACCAAGCCTTAGGAGTGTCTCTTTCCTTGTCTGCGTTTCCCTGGAGAGCAAGTTACCCTTGAGCATTTCAGTTACCTAATCATTAAGAACAGAACTTGAGAAATCAGGCTTTTGGCAGGCTGAGGTTGCAGAGTCTGTGCATGTCATCTCAGCTGCCCAAAACCGCTCCTACATCGTTGACACATCCCCTCTCCTGCCAGTATACCTGTGGAGCTAATCATTCCTATCACCTCTTCCTAAAGAGCTGAAATCATCCTGGGAAGTGGCTGTGTGGGACCTGTCATAAATTTGGTCTCCCGGGAGAGGTATTTGAAAACTGCCTAAGAGACCGTGCCTCTCGATCCAAGAAGAGGTTAGATAAAGACGTTAGTGAGGGTGACCTAGTGAGGAGCCTGGCAAAATGCAAGGATGAGTAAAGGTTGCCCAGATGATCCTTTCAAGAGCTCTTCTCTTTTTGCTGGCTGAAGTCTTTTGCAGCTGAGCGCCTCCATCATTCAGCGGCAAAAAAAAAAGCAGTCCATTTGGAACATAGGTATTGGGGGATTGTGCTGGGTGTGGATTCCACCACAAATTACCATTCAAATATGGTCACCGACAAGCTGAGAGTCCAGAAGAAATCAAAACCGAATTGCTGACTTAGAGCTGGGGGAAGGGGATGTTTGTAAGCGCAGGGAGCTCTCTGCCTCTCCAGAACATCCAGGCAAATGTGTTAGTGAAGGTTTTCATGAATTATTCATTTATGGGGAATGAATGCAAGCAGCAGTCACATGTAAATGACAAGGCTCATAATCAGAGTGCTACTTATTTGTCCTTAGGAAGCAAGGAAGAAGCTTATTAACAACTCACAAACAGGAAGACATTTTACTTAGATGTTTCTATGGAGAAGAAATTTGCCCCTAGCCAGCCAATAGATACATATCATTTATTTGAGCTTGCATTCAAAATCATCTTTTATTTTATGTCTTTTGAACTGCACTTACTTGCCTTTTCCAAGTGTACTTTATAAATAATTGATACAACTGAGAAGTTATTGGCTAACTGAAAAGCCATCTCTTCATGTCTTTAAGTCTGACCCATGGCTAAAGCCAAACTGTTCAGGCATTTAGGGTCTTTTATAAAGGGTCTTTATAAAGAGGCTTTAGCTCTTTACCAGGGAAAAAAAATCAGATTTTGAAACTGAATTTTTTTCAACAATAGTGCATCAGAAACCAATCCAAAAGTGTTTTTGGTTAACTTAAGTGAATCAAGCTGACTGCATGACTAATTCAGATTAATGGTGCAGAAATCAGTCATTAAAGAAGAAAAAAAAGATTGATTTACTAGTCTCAACAGAATGGCCATAAATTCGCATCTCCCCTTCTATCACTACTCTCTCTGTTTAAAACATTTGAAAGCACTAGTAAACATCTCCTCTGCCTGAGTAGATGCAGCATATATGCTATAAAACCCAGCAAAGGCTCCAGCAGGATGCAGCTCTGTTAGCTGTATGACATTTTATTACTACCATTGGCCCTCTTGTTGTCAGGCTTTCATTGAAAGAAAAAGAAGTTACATTTCCAAGATATCAGATATTACATCTATAAGATAAAAGCAGCAGTAATACAAAACTGATTTTTTAAAAAGAGGCCCAAATTTATTTTGCATGGTAAATTTAATTTCTGACATCCCTGGTGATAATGATTACAAAAGTGTTCTTGTCAATATCGGTAAATCAGTGCAAAGCAGATATGTTTAGTTGACCGTGGTGTGGGTGTCACTGGTACGTCTGAGTTCAGAGCTCTGAACATTATCAAGTGCAGCCTTATTGCAGGGCAGGCATCCAATTTTTAAAACATTATATAGATTAGAGAGAGATGAGTGTTCCTGAATTATTCATAGCCTTTTCTTATGAAATGCCCCAAATATAATTTCAAATGGAAATTAATTTAATTCATGCAAAAATAAATGGGTCTAGAACTCATCTGAAAGCTTGAGTTTAATCTAAGGGGCACTGAAAAAAAGTACGGATTACCTTGGAGTAACTAGTTATGCTTTTCAAGAACATAATTGGGTTATGTTAGGCTGTTAATGTACATTAGTTTCACTTAACGACTTGTAAATCAAGTTCTCGTTAGTTAGCAGAGATAATTTATTGAACACTGTTCTTGCCATGTTCATTGCTAGTCGAAGAGATCCTTGAAAACTATGTTTTCTTAATTCAAGAAGTAATTATTAAACACCTATTAGGGGCGTCTCTGGTGGCGCAGTGGTTAAGAATCTGCCTGCCGATGCAGGGGACATGGGTTCGAGCCCTGGTCCAGGAAGATCCCACGTACCGCGGAGCAACTAAGCCCGTGCGCCACAACTACTGAGCCTGCGCTCTAGAGCCCATGAGCCACAACTGCTGAGCTCATGTGCCACAGCTACTGAAGCCTGCGTGCCTAGAGCCTGTGCTCCGCAACAAGAGAAGCCACCGCAACGAGAAGCCCGCGCACGGCAACGAAGAGTAGCCCCCGCTCACTGCAACCACAGAAAAGTCCGCGTGCAGAAACGAAGACCTACTGCAGCCAAAAAAATAAATAAATAAAATAAAAATAATAAAATAAATAAATTTATTTAGAAAAAAACAACACCTATTAGGTATCATGTGCTTTCTTAAGTTTCAAGTATCTGCCTTGGTGAACAAAGCAGACACAGTGTCGGACTTATGAAGTGTATTGTCTAGTTGGGAGCAAGGCATTTTTAAAAATCACTCAAAATCGTTAATGAATTGGGAAGCAGAGATGGTAAACTCCAAGAGGCCATGAAACATATCTATTTTGTTTATCATCCTATTGTCACCAGTTGAACATTTGTAAATGAATTATTATGCAAGTGACCTAATTTGCCAAATAGGTTTTCCCCTCTGAAATAAAAGTGTATAGAGCCCAACACGTATTAGGTGCTTCATTGGTTTTTTGATGATTGATTGAATAAATGGTGATTAAATACTACTAGGGAAAAGTACAGGGTGCCTGAGAGCATGCCAAAAAAGGCCCCATCCTGGTGTGATTGCCCGGAGAAGGTTGTAGGATTACTTATGTCAAGGGTCTGGGGCAGGAAGGAAGATGGCGCTTTCATAAAGCTGGAATAAAGTCATTATGGCAGGTGTGTGTAGCCCAGGGCCGTGAGCTGGGAAGGCAGTGAGGGGCCAGATGGTTCAGGGCCGTGGAGCCGTGTTGAGTTCTATCACAAGGATATGGGTTTACTGGTATTGCTGATGAGCTAAAGCATTTGCCATTTTGCATTGGCTATTTTACTAGCTTTTCGGGACAAGATAGGGGCTAGGGGCTGGGTAGAGGATAGGATGCAGATACTAAGGCAAAATTCTCTTCCTGGACACCCAGAGGTCTATGTCACCAAAGGAAAAGTGGGGTGAGGGGTGGACAGTTCTTTCAAGGAGATTCCCGATCTTTATCAGAGGTCCTCCCTTGAGCCTGAGGAAGCTTTGAAAGGGAAAAATACATATTTTAATTGAATTCTGCTGATATTTTTGTGCCTTTTCTCAAGCTATTTCTACTTCATAGTAGAATTTCTACTTTCAAATTCCTCATTTGTTAAAAGAGGAAATACAGTATTTGCCATCCAACTTCAGGAGCTTGGCCATGAGACCTGGTACAGAGCATGAGCTCATTCTAAAAGATACAAGTAGTATGATGTCTTTTAGAATGTGGGCCAGATAGCTTTCTTGTTTTCCCAGTTATTGCTTCAGTTGGATTTTTGTCATTGTTTTCAGGAAAAACAAGAGACTGAGGACTGATCTCTGGGGAACTAGTTTGGTTCCATTTTGAGGAAATATTTTCAAGGATCCTTTCTGAGAAATACCGTGAAGTCATTTTGCAATTCTGTAAAATTGTTGGTGGGAGGAATCCATTTGCCTCCATAGAAAGGTTTGGGATTCTAAAGTTGATGGGTTTTAAAAGAAACATATAGGCGAGGAGTTTTGGACTCTTTTATATTTGTTAGATTGTAGTTGTTCAATTAAAGCTAAGGGTTGATGTTCTTTAAGATCCCAGCCTTACTCAGCGCTTTCACTGCCATGGGCCTGGCTTCGATCCCTGGCCGGGGAACTAAGATCCCACAAAAAGAAAAAACAAGAAAAAAAAAAAAAGATCCCAGCCTTAAGCCACAGTTTCTTGATTGAAGTATAGTAATTAATCTGTTGTTTGGTCAATGCTCCAGAATAATAATAACAAAAACAATCACAACTAATTTTATTAAGCATATTCAATATATTTAATATGTGATAACTCCTAATGCCCTGAGGTAAATCTCTCTATCACCTCATTTTACTCTGGAGGAAACGGAGGCACAGAGAGACCAAGTAACTTTCCCGAGGTTTCACAGCTAATAAGTGGCAGAGCTGAGATTCCAAGTTGGCAGACCAGCTCCTGAGCCCATGTGCTTCACTACCCCACTCTACAATGTAGTTAGTACTACAGGGAAGAAATTAACTATGCTGTCTTTCCATTTCACATTCTGCTTGATTATCCTGGCAATTTGCTTTCTTTACAAAAATAGGAATTTTAAAATCCCACTTAGGAGAAGAATGAGTAAATAAGCATTTCTCATTACAAACTTCCTCCTCTCAAGACTTAAAGAGTTTTGTATTCACCTCTTCAACTCTTCAGTCTCCCCATCCCAGACAGAGACCAGTTTGCTAAATTAGGCCACAACACTTCATTTAAGAAGGTCCAGAGGAAGCACATCTTTCTTCTCATAAGCAAGTACAAAGATAGCAGTCAACAAGGTTTCTCTAGTCTGTGTGTGAGATCGTGTTACATTTAAATGAGAGTGAAGTGTGGGCCCCATAGAATGGATTGGGTCCGTTTTTAAGCAATTTCTCTCACTTTTTAGGAACACCTTCTATTTGGAATTTAAGAACTAGGTGCTGTACCAGCTCAATTTCACTTAAGAGAGACACACTGAGCCCCTCCTATGTGCCAGGTGCCAGGTTAAGGGCTGTGGACGCACCAGTGAGCAGTAAAGAATACCCTTATCATAATGAAACATATAGTCTCACTAGGTTGAGAATATCTCATTTTCAGTTCGAGCCCTAGAATCTGAATTTGAGAGTTTCAAGGACCTGTAGTCTGATCCATTCACGAAACAGGTGATGAGAAGGAGAGCCTAAAAGCTAAGGAAGTTTCTTCTCCAGAGTCAGAAACTCTAATAGCAATGGCCTCTGGATCCCCTGCTGCTTGCCCACTCTTCCTGCCATTTTCTTGCTTTTCAAGCTTTTCTTCAGTCTGTCCCCCGCCCCGCAACACCAAGTTCTTTTGTTGTTATTTTTTTATCTGCTCAAGATTTCTTAGATGGCTGTGGTCTGATTTTGATGCTAATATTGATCTTCCAATTTTCCAACCTAATTTTCTTTTCATCATTCGCCTCTTCCCTTTGCCTGTCCACGTACCTGGCCTATCTGCCTGTCTTTAGAGTTTAATAAGCAATCCCAGGAGGTCGTGGATCTGGTGAAGACCTGGGAAAGAAGAGCAGTCTGCCGTGATCCTCCTGAGATCTTGCAAACAATAGCACTGGCCCTTGGCTCCTTAAAGATAGTTGGGCTTGCCCAAGGGCAAGGAAGACCAGCAGGCATCTTTACTGACATCCCTAGATTGGATAACATCCTTTGGAGGGAAAAACGAGGCCATGAAATCTCTCGCTGTGGTACCTATCATTCTGTTAAGGACGGTGAAAACACAGTCTGTCATCCCTGACATCGTAATTGAAAGAAAAGCTTACATAGATTTCAGCCATAAGCAGTATGTTTATACAAGTGTATAAAGAGGAATAATCTGTCAAGTTGGAAAACTCTTAATGCTGTGGGACTCAGTTTCATAATTGAACAATCCAATATGAGCTCACACATCTTACCTTGTTCCATGCCTCAATAATTTTTAGTAGAAATACTTTACCTAGAGGCATATGCTTATTAAAAAGGAGGCTCGGCTCGCTCAAAGCCTGGAATTAACTCATGGCAACAAGCCTGCACTGGAGAGAGACTGTTGGGTCTTTGTTTTCACAACTTAGCTGCAATTTGCCATCTTATTTTCAGAGCCTAGCTGATGTGTTGTTTGGGAAGTTTGGGTTTTTTTTAAAGGAAGAAAACATAATTTCACATGGATCAGTGACTTCTCATGTTAGCAATATTGCAGAATTTTACGACTTCATTGGAAAGTCCAGGGAGCAATGTGAATATCAAAGGAAATGGACCGTGGATTTATTTTAATATAAAAAAATCAATAACTTAGTTATGGGAGCCATCAAGGTGGGATGGGGACAGCCCTATATTGCAAGTTGAGAATAAGTCCTACTTCTTTTCATGACCCGTATGACCTTGGGCAAATTTAAATGTCTCTGAATTCAGCTTCCTCCTAAGTAAAATGGGAGTAATAGGACCTACCTACCACATTGCATTGTTTCAAGTCACATGAAGGTGAACATATTTAGAAAAGTATGAAGCAATGTATAAGTGCAATATAAAAAATTTTATGCAATGTATTACATAATTATTGTTTCTACATGCACAAAGGGAATCAGACAATTAATGCAAGTATTCCAATACCATTCTTGCTTCAGTGGTCTGAATATTCTGGACAAATGATTATTTCTCAGGCCAAGCTACATAATAACCCCATTCTAGTCCTTTGTATATCTAGTGATGGGTAGCCATAGATTTTTGTTTTTGCAGTTTTTGTAGTTTTAAAAACCTAAGCAAGAAGCCTAGAAAACTCCATTGGTTTTGCAGGTGGAGTTGGGGAAATTATTTACAGAATCTGGGTAAAACAATAATTCAAAATTATTCAGAATTCAAACATACAGATTTCTGTAATAACCATTTTTCCCTCTAAGTATACGTTGCTAATTGGCCTGATTGGTATCATTAGTAATTATTATTATAATCCCAAGGGAACCCAGTACCCTGAAAGCTTTTCTTAATTAATGAGGGAATACTTGATATTTTAAAATCTAGGAGACCTATGCATGGTGTGGAAATAACTGACCTAATAAGAACATTGAATTAAATAAAACATACTATTCCCCAATTATTCTGTACAACTGGGAGTTTTCCACAGTTTGGGGAAGAACGAAAACTTGTTTTAAATTTAATTACTTTTGCGTCTTCATTTACATCACCATTAAGTTGTTTAATTGATTTCTTTTTTTAAAAAATAGCCCATCAGTAAAAACTGATAATCAAGGTTACCATTAATATGTTGGGAACAAAATATAAATGATGATAATGTGTTGCCCTTGTTTATGAGGATGATACTGCACATCAGCATAATCTAATATTTTTAGTTGTCTTTCCTATAACAGTTTTTGCGTGTCCCTAACTGTCTGCACTCAAAGCATTACCTCTGGTGACTAGGGGAACAGATATATGGTAGAAGACTGTCTGTATGTATAGATTTATGTATCTATATGCATGCATGCATGTATGTATAGATGTCTGTCTCTATCTATGTGGATATCTTTAGATGAATGGTTGGATGGATAATTAACTATCTGTAGGGTTTCATTATGAAAGTGGGGAGTTCAGATTATTAATCTTGTACTTAGAGGAACTGACCATTATTAAATATTCTGTACTTTGATATATAGCTATTTTCTTTTCAGCAAAGGTCCCAAACAAAACATTATAGAATACAAAATAAATGTCTGATGACTGAGCAGCATTTTATACCTCTCTGACTGAGCTCTTCACCTCTGAATGACATAGACTTTAAGACCCAGTGACATTACAACTACAGAATTTTGGACCAGTTGAGACCAGCAATTTCCTAGAATTGTAAAAGCTGAAGGGCCTTCAAAGGCCTTACTAATCCTTACTGTTCATCCATCCTCCAGAGATCCCAAGGGTACATGCCAAGAAATACCCATAGTACTTCATTTGCTTTTCTGAGAACACTCATTTCATTGTTACAAGCTTCTTCTATTAGCCTATCTATGTAACCACTCACACACATTCTATTAATAGAACTGGTTGTAATTTGTGTACATCTCCGTAAACTCTGTGTAAAGGTTTTATATATTTTTTATATTTTCATATATACAACTTCCTAAACATAAATCTAGGACTAATCTAGGACTAATCCTTCTATGATGTGTGTAACTCTGATAGCAAGCTATGTTTCCAAGGGACCTTTCAGGCGAAAAGAACAGAAAACTTAATCTTCTTTGGAATCGTAACAGCAATGCGAAGGAAGAATATCTTGGCATTCTTTTTCCCAGTTTAGGCTCCATGAGTCACCCATGGGAGGCAAATGAGCTCCAAAGAAAAGGCTCTTCATCCTACCCTTCCCTGAAACACAGGAAGGCGTTGGCCTGCAGAGAACGTCTCTCGGCAATCCTTACCCAGCGCTTAGCATGAGGGATTTTTTTTTTTTTTTTTTTAAGAAAATACATTAATTTGGGAGGCACAAGTTTCTATCACGGCATTCAGGATAAGATGGTTTAACATGGAAGACTCAGAGGTCCTGAAGGGTGTTTGTTTATTTTGTTTTATTTGTTTGTTGTTAAGTCTTTACTTCGATGGTTTGACATTTATACAGCTCCCCAGAGCGAGAGCATCAGGAGATTGAGAATCTAGCCAAGGAGGTCACTTGTTTGCCATTTTTAATAAACACAAATAATTCCCTTTTTCCCTCAGTCCCATATTCCCTGCCTCATTAAATCAATTTAAGACCCTTAAATTTTTTTCTGGCAAATTGAAGCAAAAGAACTGTGTACTCCCCCAAGGAATGCTTACCCAAGTCCTGCAGGTCAGGCCGAAATCAGTTTCTGTCAAACAGCCTAACACCTCGAGCTATTATGAAATGAGGGATTGGTAATTGGGGGCTGGGCTCCAGACTTGCCTTGAGAAAGGCTCGTTGCATTGCTGTGAACCATAATCTAGCTACTTTGGTTTGTGACCTGCGTTTGTTGGGGTTTTTTTTCCACTCAAAGTAGAGAACTGTGAAAAAGTCAAAATGGATTTCTATTGGGAAATTATGAATGAAGTTGACTCTGCAAATCCAGATAGTGAAAGTATATCCAGAGCAAAGCCAGGCAGGCTTCCAGGCAGTGGTGTGAGAGAGTGTGGATAAAACAAATGTACACAGATCTCAGGCTCTAAGGTCCTCCAGAGGGCAGAGGCTTCAGAGTAAACACACAGGATTTCACCACCAGGTCCCTTTCCTGAGATGCAAGGTTGTAGGAGATTTACCGGCGTGTTGTCTCTTGAATATCAGTTAGATAACAGAGGTCAGGAAATGGACTGGAATTTGATGTATTAACTAGGAAGTAGCAAAGGAAGCCAGGCTTGTATTTCATTTGTTATTATTTCCCTAATATCCTTAATTATGTGGCTCCCATCAGGGGATCTGATCTGCTGCTCATGTAATGGTGTTGTCCCCGCTGGCTCTGGACATGGGAAACAGGCAGTGAATCCCCTGATCAGGGCATTGAGAATAATGTTTGCTATTTTTTTCTTTTTTTTTGTTCCCAGGCCTGTCCCAGGCTCTCTATCTTCTCTGCTCCATCTTCACAACAGACAGAGACAGCCCATGCCAGCCTCCATGCCAGGGACCCTGCCCAACCCTACAATGCCGGGCTCTTCTGCCGTCTTGATGCCAGTAAGTGCTTCTGACTTGTGCCGAGGTTGCCCCATTTGAAAGAGTACAGGAAGAACTGAGATCTAAGCTGACAGGGAAGAAAGTGGCTTCTTCTGGATGGAGACTTGAGCTGGGTGCCAGTCTGCTTTGAGTGCCTTGCTGTGCATCCCTAGGCATCTTGCTGGCTTCTCCATCCTACAGTGCTTCCCTAATGAGGCATGGTTCCATCTTCCTGCTGGTGACAAGAGAGCTTGTCATACCCAGGGAATGGAATTTGTCCAGGGACACGGGATTTTATGACTACTCCAAAGCCTATAGCTTGGGCTACATACAGAGTGTCATTAAATTGCCAATGAGTGGTCTAGCCAGGACTCAGAGTGATAATTAGAATAATAACAATAATAACGATGGTACATAATAACTGCTAACACGTATCCGTGTGTATCATGTTCTGTTAATCACGTTAGCAGCGTTTATTGAGGGCTTACCGTGTGCCAGTCACTCTCTAAGCATTTCATCAACATGTGAAACAACCCTCTCAGGTAGGTACTAATACTATCCCATTTATTTGAATGGAGAAAGTAAGGTAATAGCTTGCTTGGCTGAGAAGTAGAGTAGCTGAGTTTTGAACCCAGGAATTCTCTCTCAGCCACTACATGATCCATACATTCTCTCCTTTCCCTCTCACAACAAACCTCTGAGGTATGCACTGTTATTACCCTCATTTTGCAGATGAGGAAACTGAGGCACAGGAGGCTAAGGAAATTGGTTAAGTGACTAAGTCACTAAGAGCTAGTGAGTGACAGAATCAGGATTTAAATCCAGGTGGTCTGGCTCCTGAGTCTACCGGCGTACATGATATTATACTGCCCCTTCTGAAAACAACAGATTCATGTAGAACGCACATACAGACTGTTTCAGAGCAAACCTTGCTCTCCTGCCGCGGGATCCCCACCCCGTACATCGTCATCCTCCCTGGCATTGTGCTTCGGTGCACATGGCTGGTGTTATGATTTACAGGGCCATAAGGTTCTGAAAAGCCTTAGAGGTGATATGACAATTCAATTAAAACCCTCCCACAATAATATCAGGAATGTTTTGCAGAGTATTTTTAGCATTCTAAGGAACTGTCTACATTTGCTGTTTCATTTTGTCCTCACAGCAGTCCTGTGGGAATATGATCGCAGTCATTATTGATATACTTATTTTACCAATGAAAAGCTGAAGAGTCAGACATTGAAGGGATTTGTCTAATGTCACACAGCTTGTAAGGGAAGAGTCGTGACTAGGACGCACACTCACCTCATGCTGAACAGCCCAGATCATCCCAGGATGAGCAATTTGCTCATTTATCCAAGTGGAAGCAGGGGCGTGGAGAAAGCCTTGGTGGCCCAATTGTAGAGACATGGACCTGCCCACTGTAAGTATCAGGTAGTTCAGGCTAGAAAGATTCTTTGCAAAATTGGGTCAGAAGGACAAGTGAGCTGACTGACTTTACCTGCACCGCTCACCTTAAACATCTTTAGGTAAAGGAAAACAGCACCACCAATGCTGTGATGCTGGGTTTCATTCAACCCCACTAATTGCATGGAGACTTCTACCACAAGCCATCTTCATCCAGGCTTTAAATCCTTCTCGTCCAAAATAGTTTCCTTTCAGGAATTCTATGCATTGTCCAGAAAAATATCACTACAATGACCTTTTTTCCCTGTTTGACTAAACTGTGTTCCATTCCCAGGGGCAAAGGTGGGACATTTAGGGTGAAAAGACCCAGAGAAAAGCGTGCCTGGCCCTGGTTTCTACCACATCACTTCATTGTACAACTTGAAATAATAGAGGAGTTGAACAGAAAAAGAGTCTTTGGGTCTTACCTGGTGGTCCAGTGGTTAAGATTTCGCCTTCCAACGCAGGGGGTGTGAGTTCGATCCCTGGTCGGGGAGCTAAGATCCTACATCCCCGTGGCCAAAAAACCAAAACATAAAACAGGAGCAGTATTGTAACAAATTCAATAAAGACTTTAAAAAAAAATGGTCCACATCAAAAAAAAGAAAAAGAGTCTTTAAAGTTTTAACAGAGAAGTCAATACACTTGAAATTTTTAAAAAATGTTGATGCGTCAGAATAGAAGCGAAGGATCAGGTGCATGGTAAAGAGCCAGTGTAGATAAAGAGAGTCAGGAGTTCCCAAGCCCATGTCAGCGATGTGTACAGCTGTCATGAAAATAGTGTCAATCTAGAGCAGTGATTCTCAACTGTGGACAGTTTTTTACTCCAGGGGTTATTTGGCAATATCTGAAGACACTGTTGGTTGTCACAACTTTGGGAAAGTGCTACTGGCATCTAGTGGGTAGAGGCCAGGGATGCTGTTAAACATTCTGCAATGCGCAGGATAGTTACGACGACAAAGAATTATTTGGCCCCAAATGTCAGTAGCGCCAAGGTTGGGAAATCGTGATTCGGTGTGACACTGATGTAGCTCAAGAAAATTAACACAAGGTATCTAAAAGCATATCCTAAGAGTTCTAGGCCCTAGAAATCTGGGCCTTTTCTTCCTTATTATCAAGTTGCCAGCCCTTGCACTGTAATTTTGGCTTGTCAAGTGTGGTCTTTCCATAGAGTTCTTGCCCTGAGAAATCATGCTTCCTGTGGCATAAAAGATTAGTTTATGTCTGTAGGTGAAGGTGAGATTCTTAACTGATCTGTAGTGCACGCTGTCAGGCTACGTATTTCACAAAGCTCTAGGTCAGAAACAAATGATGAATTTGTTCATTCATTTATTTATTTTGTAACATTTTGTTGAGCACCTGCCATGGAGCAAGCCCTGTGCTAGATGCTGGCATGTGGTGAAGAAAAAGGCGGGCGTTGGCTTCCAGCACTTCACCGGGTCGTGATTTCTGATCTTGAAAGTCAAATGCCGAAATAATTTGGGAATACGAACACCCATTTGTAATTACAAAACCCCAGTGAACCGCAGGCATTTTAGCTCCTGTTTTCCAGTTTGTTTCAAGGGAAAAGAAGAAGCTCAAAAAAAGGTGATATCCTTTCCCTGGATGTTTTACCTACAGTGCTCAATGTCGCTTAGTATTTAGCAAAGCCACTCCCATCTTCTGGCCTCTTAATTCTAGTCCACTCATTAAAGCCACACTCACGGGCAGAGCGTTATTAGCACAAAGCACTGAATGGTTGTTTTAAAGAGGCTCTTGCTAACCCCCTATAATTACTTAGGTGGAAAAATGCAATTTTTTAAGGTAGGAAAATCAGCCTGTTTTCAGTATTTTGTTTAATTAGTCAGTCATAAGGTAGAAAGGGTCCTAGACTGTAATTTTTCTGAAGAGTAGGAAGCGTGGCTGACTCTGGATCAAGAGGCAGCAAGCAGGCTACTCTCACTTCTTTGTAGAACATGATGGCTACAAAGCATGATGGAAGACGCTGGATAATCATGTGTCCTTCTGAACCATGCTCCTTTAGGAAACTGAAAGCCAAAGCTCCTTTGGACTTGATTTCCCTCTAGGAGAAGGTCACTAATTGGAATAAAGTGTTGAATCCTATTCCGACTCTCCTATCCCCTAGCCTCTGGAAGTGGGAGTTATAAAATAATAAGCATTTTTTAGAGAAATCTCCGTGACTTAACAATGAGAGTACACAGATGTACTTTATGACACTGAACTGTACACTTAAAAAGAGTTAAAATGGTAAATTTTATATTATGTATATTTTACCATGATTTAAAAAAAATTAGACTACCCAGGCTGCCTGGAGATTTAGAGGAATATGAGAGTGAATACAGTTGGCCCGCCGTACCTGTGGGTTCCATATCTGCAGATTCAACGAACCATGGACTGAAAATATATTTTTTAATACCAGAAAGTTCCAGAAAACATCACTTGAATTTGCCAAGTGCTGGCAACTATTTACATAGTATTTACATTGTATTAGGTATTGTAGATAATCTGGAGATGATTTAAAGTATAAGGGAGGATGTGTGTAAGGTTTATGCAGTTACTATGCCATTTTATATAAGGGCCTTGAGCATCCTTGGATTTTGGTATCAGAGGTGGGTCCTGGAACCAATCCCCAGAGGATACTGAGGGACAACTCTATTTTATTTTGTTGAATTGGTGCTGCAAAAGGTTTTGCTAGAGTGCTCTAGAAAGTTCTCCCTCATTAAGTAGCTCCTTTGGAAACAATATTCATACATTGCTAGATAACTGATAAGCTAATTCTGGCCAAGGTAAGGCTGATGGTGCTTTGCTGTGACAGGAAATGTGCCCCCAGTCATTCATGAGAGGCTTTAGGCAGGCACCTCTGCTAATCCACACATGGGTGTCATAACTATACTCCCCCCACCCCTGCCCTTGGGGTGGACACAGCAGGAATTGCAGTGATAGAGTCCCAACAATGGTAAAGGGTCATTTAGTTCAACTATTACTCTCAACTCTTCTTTGTGAGGTTTCCATCCTCCACACTTTGACAAACTCCAGTGATAAGGAACTCTGTATTTTCTAAGACTACTTAGGCTAACTGAGCAGAAACCTGGTTCCCTAAAATTTCCAACCATTGTTTTCATTTCCATCCTTTGGCAAATGGAAAAACTCTTGCATTGAAGAAACTATTTTCCCCCCTGAGGAAAGTCGAATTATTTTCTGTGGGATTTCAGTATTAAGTATTTATTAAGCATTATTCTAGTTCTTCAAAAAGTGCTAATTTTCTACTAAACAGAAAATATGAATCAGACGCACCCTTCCTTGACTGAAATAGAGATTTTGCTGTATTTACTTTTTAACAGGGACGTGCCCCGGAGACAAAAGAAATGAAATTGAGTTATTTGTAGTGAGGTGGATGGACCTAGAGTCTGTCATACCGAGTGAAGTTAAGTCAGAAAGAGAAAAACAAATGCCGTATGCTAACACATATATATGGAATCTAAGAAAAAAAAAAAAAAAGGTCATGAAGAACCTAGGGGTAAGATGGGAATAAAGACACAGACCTCCTAGAGAATGGACTTGAGGATACGGGGAGGGGGAAGGGTAAGCTGGGACAAAGTGAGAGAGTGGCATGGACATATATACACTGCCAAACGTAAAATAGATAGCTAGTGAGAAGCAGCCGCATAGCACAGGGAGATCAGCTCGGTGCTTTGTGACCACCTAGTGGGGTGGGATAGAGAGGGAGGGAGGGAGGGAGGGAGACGCAAGAGGGAAGAGATATGGGAACATATGTATATGTATAACTGATTCACTTTGTTATAAAGCAGAAACTAACACACGATTGTAAAGCAATTATACTCCAATAAAGATGTTACAAAAAAAAAATGCCAGAACTCAATTCAGATATTTGAATGTTAATTCTAGACACTAGGGCAGGCCAGCAGGACAGTGGGGGTCATCGATCACGAGTCTTCAGCACCCTGACTGCTTTCTTCACCTTTCCAGAGCCCTAGCCCTGCTGTGAGGCCTAAAACTGCTCCGGTGTAGTCAGACACGGTTAACAGGGAACAGAAGATGTTCCAGGGGCAGCAGCTCAGATACCTCTGCTGAATCATTTTGATTGTGGTCGTGAGTTAGAGAGACAGGAAGACACGTCATCTTTAAGAGGGTGGCTTTTTAAATGAATTTTTTCTTATTGCTAAAATGATTCACGTTTCTGTATAAAATTTAGAGTGAACAAAAGAGCCACAGATAACCTGAGATAACCATTTGGTATATTCTGTATCCTTCCAGCATTTTTCTGTGCATACGTTATTCTGTGTAGCTATAAAAATAAGCATGATGAGTAGTATTTGGAGTGTTCGCAAAAGTGGAAGTATTGCATACTTTTGTTTGGAAATGATCTACCATGACAACACGTAGCTCTCTTTGGCATCGGGCGTATTCTCTAGAAGGCGCAGCTTTGGATGATTCTTTGATGTGCGTGAGTCCAAGGCTCAGGAGTATATTGTTTACCCTTCAGCAAACCACAGGCTTTGCCGGGAGTTATTCACAGAAATTCTAAACGATCCATTTGAAAGAGAAATGCAGCTTTGTCTATGACCTAGACTGCCTTTCTCAGACTTCTGATCCTGTTACTTTCCTTTCTCTTAGATGGAGAGACAAATGTCAGTGAACTCCAACCTCCTGGGAATGCAAGGTCCAAATCTCAGCAACCCCTGTGCTTCTCCCCAAGTCCAGCCGATGCATTCGGAAGCCAAAATGGTAAATAACAGTTATAATCATCCTTTTTGTTATTTCACGACGTTTTCTTTCTTTTGATTTCTGCTCTGACTTCCAGACTTCAGTTAATTCAGGTAGATGGCTCTGTCTTTGTTTCAGTGAATAGGTCTTTCTGTGGAAAAGCTGTGCAGAGCTTGGCTCTCTCTTTGAGGCTATTTGTTACTGAACCTTGGCGTCGGATGCTCACATAACAAACATTGGACCAGCATGTGGCCTTAGTGAAAGAGACTTTTGGAAGTTTGGGGAGATCCATAGGAGTTGAGGAGGGATGCACCCAAGTATGTGTGTATTTGCTCAGAAAGTGAAATTAGCAAAAACAATCCAGAGTTTCTCTCCTTCGAGGTAGTCACAGTTTCAATGCCACTCTTCCTGTCCCCACGGCCACCAAGACAGACATGTGATTTTTAAGCGCATACTACTATGAAAATATTTTTCAGTTTTTGTTATAGTCAGATGTGACATTGAGCTGAAAGGACCAGTGCCTTGTTTTCTCACGGGGTAACTGCAGGTCATGCTGAAATGTGTGATTTCAGGTGACAACTTCAGTGACTTTTAACGTATGAGACTGATGTGCAGTAAGGTCAGTCCTTCCAATCAAAGTGATAGATTCATGCATTTCTGTTCTACCAAATATTAATAAAAGCAATGCCTGTCGATCTTGGCCGTATAAAGTAAATTTGCTGGTTATATTTACTGGAGTTACTTGAAGTAGGTCATTCAGTTTTCGTACAAATTCTGACACCACAGTTAGTAAGGTATCAAATGTCAACAAAATACACTGCAGCAAAGTTTTTAGTATCTGCTGTTGGATCGATAGCTTTTGCTAGGAGTTGGGAGATTTATTTGGTTTGCTGACTGACAGCGTCAGGGACCCTGTCTAATGGCTGGGGTGAGGATGTTATTGACATCTCTGAAAATTAGCCATCCATACCCAGTGACTTCGTTTTCAATGGCAGCAAGTTTTTTTGGCGCCTGCTTTGGTCACGTTCTCTTGGAAACTTCACTCATTTCACTTGCAGCTTCTCAGCCCAAGGAAGCAACTGAACTCCCAGTGTTGGCTACGTTGAGCAAATAAAATCTGTGGTTGGGAGAGTTCTCTTTGCTGTGCCACAGTCCCTGTGACATGCCAGATGGCGCCGGCACCTTCAGCAAAGCTCGTTAAATCTTTTTGGAATCGGCAAATATTTTTTCAACTCAGGCCCTGCTGAGCCAAAACAAATACTTGCTGGCAGAGTAAAGTCCAAACTGGCATCTGTTTTGGAGACCAGAGTAATGCCATTTACATTTTTTTTAAAGGAAAATAAAAAATGAATTGTGACGGTACTTAAGAAAAAAATAAAATTAAGTTATTCATGTGTATGAATAAGTGTTCTGGGTCTAAGCATCAGATGCTACTCCTCCAGCTGGATTATTTCGGAATCACCTAGTTTAGTTCAGGGTCTGTGTCCCTTTTGAGGGACCTGCCAGACAAACTTGAGGTAGATTCTAAAGCACAATTCCAAAGCAACTTGCCCTGCAGTTGAGTTTCATTGGATTTTACGCCACCACTTGACTCTGAAGTGTCCTGCCCCTCTTCTTGCTGGCAAAGAAGGAAAATGCTTCCAAAGGGAGTACAGGTTTCTAGTTATTTACATGTATGAAATAAAAACGTACGATATGGCAGATTAATAGTGAATGATATCAGCAGGAGACAAAAGGGAGAATTGGGCTGTACTTGTAAAAATAGCGTGACCCTGTGAATGTTCGTCGAGTTAAATGTTGAGCAGGCATACTCCTCTGCTGATTCATGTTCTAAGTGAATGACTATTTCCAGATCCATGGTGTCTGGGCAAACCAACTGTATCATGAAGTAGATACAGCTTTTCCCCCTGCTCCAAACTCCCACGCCTAACCCGGGTATTGCCAATACAAATATGGATTACTGTTAATCCAAAGGGAAAAATTGTAATATTGGCCACTTATATTTTGGAAGAAGAGCATTTACCTAGTAGCTTGGAAAAGCGTTAAGTGAATGACTTTTAATACATTACTGAGCGTCCCTATTCTGATTTCTGCTTGCTTTATTCACTGGAGAAACCTGTCATTGCCATCTACTAACCGTACAATATTTTCTAGCAGCTTTGGTTTACTTAGATGAAAAGCTTTTATAAAATACAACGTAGAGAAGGAAAAAAATCTTCCACAATGTTAATGTCAGCCAGAGCCTCCCCAGGTTTCTCAGAGCTATGGGCTTTGTTGTTCTATGCCTAATTTTCTTCCTGTGTAAGACTAGAATGGATTCCAGATTTCAACTAAGACTCTGGTTTCGCTGTTTTCAAGGACTTTTCCAAAGGTCACACATGGGCTATTGTGATGAAGGCGCTGTGTGGGGTGTGTTCTCAGAGCACAAGAGAAAGCAGAGAGCTGCCTGGGAGGTGTTGCCTACCTCACAACGCTGCAGACCTAGTCTCCTGGGAATGGTGCTGTCAGAGTGTCCGCTTTACACTCCCTCTTGGCCACTGACAAAAGCCATCATCCTGAATCTCTGGGGAAACTCAGAGGTCCTCGAGGTGGACAAAAGCTGTAGACAGGATTGCTTTACAGG
The DNA here is from genome assembly GCF_951394435.1 of Stenella coeruleoalba. Lineage (NCBI taxonomy): Eukaryota > Metazoa > Chordata > Mammalia > Artiodactyla > Delphinidae > Stenella > Stenella coeruleoalba. The sequence continues at coordinate 58,143,293 of NC_137155.1, forward strand.
TACAGTTTTATTAGAAGCTGTCTGACAAGTGATGGCTCAGTAGAAGACATCCATTTTCTTTGCCCCAAATCGGTCACTTCTGTTGTGGAAGAGAGCAAAATAGGTGTCCCCAGTAAGCTCCATCTTGCATTAGCCTGCAACATCTTAAATCAAAATCATACATGTTCTTCTTTGGATTTAATGTGTATTAGTATCAAGCAGTGCACTTCAATGTATCCAAGCTGATTTGATCATAAGTCTGGCAGATAATAATTTCGTTTTATGGATCTTTTTCTGAAGAATTAAGCCAAGAAGCATATAACTTCACAATTATGCAAGTGAATATGTGCATATTGGGTTTCGTTTGGGGGTCAGAGCAGACTCAGAGCTGTGAGAGCCTTCCATCTTTGCAACCACACAGAGAGGTAGGCTCTTCCTTCCAGATTCCTGGGATCGGTGGGTGTCTTCCCTGAAAATGGGGTCGGCTAGGAGGAAATTCACTGGATACCTGATGGACAGTTTTAACACTCAATGGGGAGAGAGAGAGAGAAAGAGGAGGATGAGCAGAGAGAAGTGGAAAAGGGGAGGAAGAAGGAGACAGAACAGGTAGGAAATGCAAACCAGACTGGGACCCGTTTTTCTAGCCTTTGCTGGGTGCGAGTGATTCTGCAATGATGTGGATGTGCTGCCCTCAGAGTTATGTAGATTTGTGTTCATTTCTAGCTGTGAGAATTAGACCAATTCTATCTAACTTTGAAAAAGGTTTTCCTTTTCTTCTTTTTAAAGAAGTCAATAATAGGGTTGGAAACTACATAAGGGGTGGGGAGAACTTGTCCATACACCTGTCTTGAGTCTCATTAATGATGAGATGACAACTCTCATATTGGAACTGATTAAAATGAGGACGGCATATAAACAATTCATGGAGGGCTCTGGCCACTCTGCCCAGATTCCACCTTCAGTTTGGATAGGGGTAGGAAGCCCAGGAAGTATTGATACCAGTGAGAAGGTATGTATAGCTGCGACCTGATTTTATTCTCAGGACAGCCCCGTAAGAGGGATATTGTCCCCATTTTACAGCTGAGGCAACTGAGGCTCCAAGAGGTTAAAAAACTGGCCCAATGACACATCACTTAGCAAAAGCTAAAGTCTCAGACTCTGATGACAAAGCTTTTCCGTCACAACATTGATCCTTTGATAAAAATACACAGCTTCCAGGTATCAGTAACCAGATGATTAAATCAAATTCTTTTTAGGTGAATTTATATATACATACTAACGGGAGACAAGGATGGCAAGGATAGTTTAGATCTCCAGATAACCTGGAAAAAATGTGGAGGGGTTGTTTAGTTAAACAACTAAACTTACCTCTTGGTTTAACCAGAGCTCTGTGGCTTCACTGACTGCTCCAGCCTCACTGCCTCTTATTCAAACACATTTTAATCATGACATTTCTTGTTTTACATGTGTGTCTCCCGCACTTGATTGATTGGAAGCTCCTTGAAAATAATCCTTGCATTGTGTAAGCTCCGTGTACTGAGAAAGGCCCCATGAATGAGAACTGAATTTAATTGAGTTGAGTTGAATTAAAATTATGAGAAGGAACCAAACCCTAGCCCTGGAAATCAGGGTGAGATGGAGTGAGTAGGGGGTACAGGTGGGGCTAAGAAGGAGAGGATAAAGTGTGTTAAATGTTAAGCTAAGTATTCAGCTTGTAAAGAGGAGCTGACGACATTTGATGTGTTTGAAAGACATCTAGAAACAATATCCGTCATAGTTTTTCCTTGCGAGGAAAGCAATATGTCTGTTCCTTAGAAAACAGAACTTGGAATATCATTGCCCTCCTAGGAATTGAGAGCAATCAATACTAAATGCTGTTTCTTCCACTGTGGTGGATTGATTGTGCTGTATTTTGGTCACCTACTGTCAATACCTCATCCACAGTTAGGTTTGCAGTTTATTCAATGAATACATAAATATATACGTTAATGAATGAATGAAAGAAACCAAAAGGATTGAGAGTCAAGACCTTTGAGAGATGCAGGGCACTGAGTGAAGAACTTGCCCAATTCCTCATTTCACAAGTGAGGACACCAAACCTGGTAAAGACTTAGGGAGATCAAGCCATCATTTAAACACAAAGCTGGGCTCCAACAAAGGCCTTCACGCTTCTATCCAGAATTGTGCTTTTTCCACCAGCTGTACTGATAAATTACGAACAGTGCTTCTTTTTTTGGCTCATGGTTTCCTCCTGGCAGATTGGCAGACAAGAAAACTGGGGTGGTAGAGTCAGCAATCCATGGTTAAATCTCTACTTTGTTTTGAATGTCAACCTGGGTGTGTTTGTGTTTGCCTTTCCCCTCCCTAATTATCGAGCTGGATAACTGTTCGCCTACAGTGCCCGTTGGCCACCCACTGTCCAACAGATAAATCACAGAGAAGCCTGGCTCCATATGGAGTTGCCTGGAAAGTTTATACACATGAAAAGACAGTCTCCAGGTAACATCTCTCTGGCACTCTTGAGAAATGCCGTTCTGCGATTTGCCTATTTGCTTTAATCATCCCCAGCTTCACTTCCTAAGTGTCCAGGAATAAAAAAGCAGTGAATAAATAGGCTGTCTGCTTCTCAGAAGCTTTGTGGAGAGGCAGGAAATGCTGTTGACTTGACAGACACTCTCTTCTCATTAACTTTCGAATCATGCCAGCAGCTATGTGTCCCCGTAGCCAGTGATCAAAACGCGATGATGGGCTGAACCAAGATGACCACCCTTCAGAATCATTCTCCCTCTGTGCTGTGAAAAACCACTGTCCAATATGCAGGTGGATAGGAATTAGGTAAGATTCTATGACAACAATCACGAAAATCTACACTGTCACTAATATGTATGATGGATCTTATTTTAAGGGCAATTTGCCTTCTTAGAACACCATGGTAGAAAATAATAATTGTTAACAGTAATTAATCACTTGTGTATGTGGCAGAAATTATGTTAAGCATCTTGCAATATATTATCTCATTTAATTATCCAAACAATACGCTTAGGGAGGTACTGTTCTTAATCTCATTTTATAAATGAACTGAGAGGTTGAATAACTTGTGAAGAACAGACAAGCTGGTAAAATATGGTGCTGGGATGTGAACCCAGGCATTGGGCCCTTGGTCCTGACCGTAAACCGTAATGTTTTGCCAGCAGTGGGGATGATCGTCCTATGAGTTCATATTAGTAGAGCACTTTCCAAAGTGCTTCCATGTACATTGTCTCCTCGGAGCCTCATAGCAATCCTCTAAGGTCAACAGGGAATTATTACTATCCTCATTTTATAGACACAGAGAGGTTCTAAGTGACTTTTCCAGCATGATCCAGTGGCATAACCAGGCCCTGAGCCCAAGTCTTCTTTGATTTTTGTCCTGTTTCTACTATATCATGCTGACCCTGGAGTCCCCATGATAACTTATCCCGAATTGAAGCAAGTTCTTACAAAAGCGAAATTCAGTGGTGTTAAAGTATCAATAAGATGAAGCTCAAATTAATAGCTAGGCCCAGCCACCTAACTACTAGCTTCTCTAGTTCTCGTCATCTAAACACCAGAGAGAAGGCTGATTCATATTTCTGTCTGGCCAAGACAACTGCTGAATTAAAGAACGAAAAGCAACAACACAACTCTAAGAGCTAATACAAGCCCTGACTCCTTTCTCTTGGCTGGAAGTATAAACTTTCACATGCCATTACCACTTCGCCCGTTTAAACTGTAGGATGTTTAATTTAGGAATATATTGTGTGGAGTTTTGTGGTACAATGTAAGTGATTAGATTATGAGATCACTGATAAGAGCTAGCAACCATGTATTTATATTTCTACAGAACAGAATAAATTCCTACAGCATTTACATTCCGTGTGCTGATCAGGATCCCAAACACGTGGGATTATACATTTGATTATATTTGTTTTGAAAATGAGAATTTGAGAGATTAGCAATTGCTTATGAATCACCAAATTCCAGAGCAGGAAAGGATTATATTGGCAAAATTCTTTCCTTTGAGAAACAAAGGTCTGAAGTTCAAGTTAACAGCTGGTCTAAGGTCACGTAGCTAATTAGCAGAAGAAGGGGAATTAGAACCCAGATTCCAGGTTTTCAATTTATAGTACTTCACTCTCCATGTGCTAGTCAGGAGTTGACAGAGAAAGCCATCTGCTGGTTGCCGTGATAGTGAATTTTCTAAGGGAGTGTTTCCTGAAGCGTTGTCAGTACCTGGGGAGAAGAGGGTCAGTCAGCTTTTCCCTTTTATATCCAATGGGAATTGAAGTTCATCATCAGAATGCCTGAAGGAATGGGTCCAGTTTCTATAATTCTTCCTGAGACTTGGGGGTCTTGACGTGAGACCACTAAGCTATTCTGCTTGGTTATCCAAAGCATGGATTCATGATAAGTATTGCCTCTCTTGGCACCCAGTACAAGCTGACTTGATTTTGCCTGCCACCAAGCAAAAGTAAACTTCCCACTTCTCATTGCTGTGATTTTGGGGACTGCATGGATCTTACTTGGGCTTTCGGAGATCTGTTTCGTGCTGGTGTGAAGTGGGGACCGAACTCTCTGAGCACCCATCACAAAGCAGTATTGAAATTGTCCCTTTCCATGGGCCCTCTCTGGGCTCTCACCATCTCCACCCTCACCAGCGGCTCCGCGCACACACACATTCAGATAGTCTCCGAGGACTCACTGTCTTCCCAGTTCTCTCTCTTTCTCTTTCTGCAAGTATCCACCCTGTTTTGGTAACCGTAGCAACAGGTGAAATACAATCCCAATATTTGCTTGCTGCCTCTGTCACCCAGCCCAGCACGCGCATCGCCGGCTCTTGTTTTTGTGTTTGTTTAACGTTCCCAAGCCTGAAGTCAGATGCATCTGGGCAAGGACGCCACGCACGGTCGGTCTGGTTTGGAACACCCCCTCTCACACAGTCTTCAGGCACGTCTTCTTTGTGTGTTTGTATACGTGTGCGCACGCGTGTCTCCTTGTCTGCTTTGGAACGTTGTACAAATAAGTTCAGCTTATGTTAGAATAGCCAAGCGGGCAAAAAAGGAATTTAACACAACTTGTTACAAGGAAGTTCTGCTTTGCAGAGATATATTTTGGTCTTTTTCTTGGAATTTATGTCGCTTACACTTTCCAAGATTTTTGCCAGCACCGCTAATAAGGAGAGTTTGCTTTGCACTTCGGGATGATGGTCTGCCTTGAGTTGGTTTTTTATGTGGCAGGTACAGCAGATCTGTCAGAAAACTTGTGCCTTGAGGGGGATGGAAGTGGGGGCATTGGGGAAGATAGAGGAGGGAGGCAGAGTTTTCCTGAAAGTGTGGGATTTTTCTTTTGTTAACAAAATAAAAGGGAGAATCCAATCTTCAAAACTAACCAAGAATATATTTTTCCTGTTGGTATCCTTTGAAATGGTCTTTCTATCCCCTGTTTGTTTGAAAATCTAGCTGTACTATATAGTATTGTATATTTTATATATTTTATCTGCCTTAGTATAAGATGAATCATTAGGTTCTCAGAATCGGTGAGTCTCCACAGTAAAAATAAATACATCAAGTATTTTTATTTTGAAACGGTATTTGCAATCACCAGACAGAAGATGTGTTTAAGGAGGATGAGATTTTCATCCAACTGTGGCCTTGGATTCTAGAGATTAGAAGTGCAACCAGAGAGGCAAGGCAGTAACCTGATTTCAGTAGAGAGCCAGCATCTGAAGAATAAGCGGGAACAAGAAGAGCGCACTTGGGTAGAATTTCAGAGTCGGCAAGTGTTTCGCTTGCACCCTTTCCTGGAATGTGCTTCTCCCTTTTGGCACCTCCGCATGGAAATGTGCCCATGTTTCCAGGGTACCAGTCCTATGTCCCTCCCAGCCTCTCCTGCTTCACTCAGCTCCGCGCACCATGGTCACTCTCTGAAAGCCCCTCCCAGGAGGCTGGCATTTTTCTGAGGGCTTCTGGCTGCCTTGCCTCTCCTATCCTATTTCCTTCGCTTTGCAAACTGCACTCCTCCTTTTTTACAAGACTTAGCTCAAATGCACATCACATTTCCTGCAAAGTCTTCTCAACTTCCTCAGGTAGACAGGAGCCACGCCTTCTGCTGGGGTAGACTCCATTTGCACCTTGTTTATCTATTCCTTGTACAGGATTTATTACATGTCATCGTCTGTGTACCTGCCTCACTGCCAGCCTGTGAACTCCTTGAGAACAGAGGCCAATTTGATGCCATGTCCCAGGGCTGGCATCTTTCCTGCACGTTCTAGGTGCCCAGTAAATGTTTGTTGATAGAATGAAGGAAGACAAGTCATAAACCAATTTAGATGGAGATGGTACTGTGACTTATTATGCCGTTCCACGCTTTGGGCTTTTTTTTTTTTTTTTTTAAAGCTCCAGGGATAAGGTAGGACTTAACTCAGATGATTGATTCAGCAGTGGTAGAATTTCAGGACCCATGACAAGTGGGTAGGAGAGAGATATTTGAGCAGGTGAGAATCCTTCCCACAATTTCCCAAATCCCTGCATCGGTATCTGGGGGCTCTGCCAGCCACAGCCAAGTGCAGCTCTGCAGAGAAGCCCTGCATAAGAGTTCTAGTTTATATCCTGCTTTTGAAAAATTTCACATGATGCTATGAGCATTTTCCCATATCACTAAATATCTTTTGAAAACATGTTAATAATTGTATAACTTATCCTATGGCTATTGCATAAAAATTTTCACTTTATTTCTATTTCTGGGTATTTAGATTTCCTCTACTAGAAATAACCTTTTGATTAGAAAAATAAATCAAACGAAAAACAGATCTGAAATTATTTAATTATATCTTTGATTATTTCCTTAGGATAGATTCCTAGAATTAGGATTACTAGGTCAAAGGGAATAAACATCTTAAAGACTTGGTATATGTACTACCAAATTTCTTAAAATTTACCCTTATTTTCATTCCTCTGTGTAGCATAGGAGGACATCTATCTTATAGCATTTTCAGAAGTATTAAACATTCTCATTTTAAAACAAAATCTTGGCCGGTTTTTGTTTGTATTTTGTACATTATGGTAATGTTACACATCTTTTTCTATATTTGTTGGCCACTTGATTTTCTTTTTTTGATACATTTCTGTACTTTCATGCAATTTTTCTTCATTGGGGTGAGTATTGGGATACAGGGAACAAATGATAGAGCAGGTTATCCTCCCTCTACTGCATTTTTCAAATTCTTAATAATTAGCTGGTTTTACTACCTTACTTTACGAATTATATTTTTGTTTCTAAAACTCAGTGCATGTCTGAAAATATATTTAGGAGTTCTTTGGTGTTTTGTTTTGTTTACGTGTCTCTTTTGCTTGGATGCACAGTGTTTTGAGGGTTTAAAAAATCTCCTTAAGCTTTCTGATATTTATAGTTACTCAACTGACTTATTGCAGAAAATGTTGGCTTCCCTAGGAGTATGAATGTGGCTCTTCCACATTTTCTGTGCTTCTCTAGCCAAGCCTTTGTTTATTTAAATATAAATCCAAGTATCTTAAGTAAACTGGAGATATGTTTGTGTCTCTCACACTTATCTGAGGTAGATTATATGGATCCTGCTTTATCCCATTTATGAGAAATCGATCTCTGACCATTTTTATTTCACCAGCCATGATGGAAGTATACGGACTTATATTGATTGAACTTTATCATATCACTCGATGGTTAAATGTCACTGAATCCATTCTCAAGCAAGAAAGTTAAACTGAAAATATAAAATAGCTAAATTCCCATGGGGTGATACTAATGGAGTATTATTTTAAGGCTGAGTGAGTCTTATGTTAACCAGACTGTAACCTCCTTACTAGTGCCTAGGCCCCCTCAGGGGAGGGATCTGACTGCCTAGCACATAGTTGGCACAGAATGTCTCTTCGTCAAATCAATGGATGTGAGTAACTATATACTAATATCAAACATGCATTGAGTGCTGATCTTGGGCCATGTGACCATGTGATTTTCATGTTATGAAGATTCAGTGAGGAACGGCACATAAAGCACTGAGACTAGGCATTTACATGTATTCTCTTATTCCATCCTCACAACTACCTTATGAGGTAGGTATCCCTGGTTTTTGTTGTTGTTGTTTGTTTTATTGAAGTATAGTTGATTTACAGTGTCATGCTAGTTTCAGGTGTATAGCTCAGTGATTCAGATTAGATAGATAGATAGATAGATAGATAGATAGATAGATAGATAGATAGATCTCCCTGTATTTATAGGCAGATTAGCTGATGTTCAGAGGACAGTGCCCAGGATCACTCAGCCAGCAAGTAGCAAACTGAAGATTTGAACCCTACTCTGAAATCTGACCCTTCCATGCTGGATCTCTGCTTTGGCAACCCCAAAACAACACGGTGACTGGATTCTAGTAGGGGTAGAAGCAGTGACAATTAATTGGCATATATTTATTATTAGCGTCAGCTATGTACTAGGCTTCCCTTTTTCTTCTTCTTCTTCTTCTTTTAAGCAGTAGACCCCTGACATTCCTGAGAGTTTTGCCTGGCATTGCTGGGAATCCCCAAACCCATGCAGGTAGCACATCACATCCCTGTACCCAGGACAATAGGCAGAGAAAACCACATTGCAGTCCTGACCCTGGATGGAGGGCCAGACTGACAGTATTCCTGCCCAGAACTGTGTAGCAAATGTAGTTTAAATCTGCTCCCCAGCGAAAGTTCAAATTACTATAGGTCCTGGAATTTGAGGGTTATTTTTTAGTATTTGAAACCTTGAATGTTAAATTGGAAAATACCAAGTCTCTGTGCCTTTAACGATAATGTTAATAATGACTGATAGCTCATATTTTAAGATATGTAGAACATTTTCCCACCTTTCACACAGATGATCAAGCTAGCCTTTTATGGGAGCCACAGCTCTCAACTAGAATTAAGAATAAGCTGAGTTTGCTTTTTGTTTTTCTTTGAGAAGTAGAATGAACCATTGGTTGAGAACAAAGACCCTACAATCAGACTGCCTGGCTTCAAATCCTAGCTGCCGGACCTGATTGTTTAACCTCTCTGTTCCTCGTTTTCTCATCTGTAAAATGGGGATAATGGTAGAGCCTCACTTATAGAGTTATTTTCAGGATTACATGAGGTGATACAGGGACATCATCTGATACAGTACCTGAGACACAGTAATTTCTCTTTCTCTTTATGTATTATCTTCGTTCCTTTCCCCCCCCTACTTCAAAGGCTACTTCTCTTTCTTTTATTGGTTTAATTCATGATTTTTAAAACATACTTGTACAAAGTTCTCATAGAAGAGAAAACTGAGACTAAGAGAGATTAAGTACCTTACCTTTGATCATTCAGCAAAGCTGTGGTAAACTCAGTTCTAGAATTCAACTCCCAGTTTTGATTAATGCACTAAATTACTCTGCTCCTTATAGGGACTTAGATATGAAAACCCCTGGGAGTTACACAGCTGTTGCTTTGAATTCACCAATTAATTGAAATATGTAAGAATGAAAATGACTTTAAAAATTGTTTAAAATAGTTAAAAGCTTATTTTAGAAAGCAGAGCTCAGTGCAGCATATTTTAGAATCTCAAACACATGTTCTTGTTTTATGGTTTGTCAGTCCACAAACATATGAATATGAAAACATTTTATAACATTGAATATTTTAATGTTAAAATATTAGGGCTAAAATTACACAAAAGATGAAAGGCTCACCAAGAAATATATGTTAAATTCCACTGCCTAAAATAGGCTTTCACTATGTCTGTACAAATTACTTGAAATTATACAAATATTTGGAATATGTCTAGCCGCGAGGCTCAGCTATGTACCCTCAAATGACATGAGCGGTGCTATGCCAACTTTTGGCATTTATTGGTTTTCCGAGACACCTAGGACCATTATTGGTTTGAATGAGAACTTCCCTTATGCTCTGCAAGTGGGTTTGGAAGAAATGCTAGTGAAGGAGAACTTCCCAGTCCCTTGGATGGAGGTGGTTGAGTCTCTAGGACATAGTTAAGAAGGCTCTTTGCCAGCATACCCTTTGGAACAACCATACCCGTGATAACAGAGTGTGAAGACCTGATTATTTTCAAATCTGATGAATGAGTCCAGCTGTTCTGTAGACTGGTATGGGGTATGTGAGAACATGGGATCACAGCAAAAGCATGTTTATCTCACTTCATCATTGCAGTGAATTTTATCTCCTGGGAATTTTCTTAAAGAGCAAGTCTGGACAGTCATGGCTTAATGACCAGGAGCTCTGCAAGCTAGTCGTTCCTCAGTTCCGGTTATGCAGAAGACAGGGCCTGCATTTGTAAGGAAAGATAAGCTAAAGAGCTGTGCATGTTCCTTAGACAGAGATAATTTGTCACATCATCACCGTTAATCCCTTAGTTCCCAGCTCACTTGGTTCCAAGATATCTGCTTTGTAGATTTATTATATCTGTAGAAATGTCTCTACCAGTCCACTGAGCCATCAGTTCCTTATTTCATCCTTTCATTGAAAAAAATATCGAGCCCCTCCAAAATGCCAATATTATACTTGGTCTTTGGGAATAAAACTATGAATAAGACATAATTCAAACCTATAGGAACTTACAGTCCAATGGAGGAATCAGGTAAATATACAGACAACCAAGTATATTGTGACAAAGGTTATGATAAAGTCAAGTGCAGAGTGTGTGTCAAATCCACCTTCACGGTGATGGCACTAAGACCTCCAGAGTGGCTCTCCGGGAAGACCTCTTGGATGAGTCAAGCTCCTATGCTCTTCAGCACAGTGGCCACTAGCCACATGTGGCTACTTAAATTTTAAATTCATTAAAATATAATAAAATTTAAAACTCCAGTTCTCAGTTTCACTAGCTGCATTTTAATGTTCAGTAGCCCCATGTGGCCAGTGACTACCATATCGGACAGCACAGATAAGGAGCATTTCCATCATCACAGAAATTTCGATCCAACAGCACTGGTCTAAGCAGATCGAAAGGGTGAGAAGGAAGGGTTTTCCAGGGGGAATAAATAGAGTGACCAGAAGCCTGGAGATACTAGAGAAGAGGTAGCGTAGGAAGTTAGCTAAAAAAAAAAAAAGAAAAATTTAAAACATGCATGTATGTATATATGTATGTATGTATGTATGTATTCATTCAAGAAGCATGTATTGTTTATGCTACAGTTACGGATTTTGCAAAGACACAATGCCAGCCTCTAAATAACCTGTATATATTGAGCAAGGTTGGGGGAGGGGTCATAAAAAATTACCAAAAACTGTATTTGAGTTCAAAAGAGAGACTGATTATTGGGGGTCAGGAAGGAGACTTGAAGGGTCAGACCAGTTCAGTCTTCATGAAGTTACTGCTTTTGATCTGGGTCTTGAAGAGCTGTTAGGATTCAGACAGGGAGGTAGAGTTAAATTCCTTACCTTGGTTAAAAAAACATTCGAGTTTCTTCCAGCGTTAGGGTTCCAGCAAGCAGCTGAGAAGCTGAGGACTCTCCCCACCGGCATATTCATTAATGTCTTTCTCGTAAGACTGCCGTTTGTACAATGGGGAGCTTATTCGGCTGTGCCAACTTACACGGAATAGTCCCCCTTCTAAATGGTGTTAGCATGGATTAGTTTAGGGAAGCTTGAGCCAGATCTTGTTTGCAGTAGGTGGCTGAAAAAAGAACTTGGGGAGGGAGGTATTAAGGATTATGCAAATCGCTGGCTGATATGTAGGCTGGCAACTGGAGACTTCTGTAAAAGCAGCTTTTATATGCCACTAGTTGAGGGAACTTGGAAGCAGTTCTAGGCATGTTATGGGCAGATGACTTAGGCAGATCCAATGAAAATAACAGTAAACAACCATGTATGTATATAAATTTTATTCTCTGAATTGTACAATCAGGTCTCATAAAACTCACCCCTGGCCCCTTATTCCCTAAAGTTAGAGACAGTGAGCACTTCCCTTTTCTGTTTGGTATTTTTCCTCTGCTGGGAGTGTCTACAAAGTGCAATTGAGTTCTTGCTTATCGAAAAAGCCGCTTGGCCTTCCATTTCTAGGTGATGTACTTTGTTGTTTGGGAAACACTGGTCACAGAAATCTGTTTGAAGGAAGAGAAGGATTCGAGGGACCAACAGAGAAAGGTCTCCTTAACAAAAACTATTCTAAAGTGTGCTTTATACTCACGTGGAGATCAGGTCTTTAGAAATTGTGTAAAATGGTGAACAAGATAAAGGGAAAAACAGTTTTGTTGCAGATCCCTAAAATCTCCTTCGTTTTTTATTCTTTTTCAGTAGAAAACCATTTCATACGTCTAACTCTTAAGAAAACAAAAAGGTAATTGCAAAGATGGCATGAATGGTTTGGGAGAAAAGGAGAATTTTTTTTTTCCATTATCACTTGGCAAGTAATTTCTAAAGTTTACTTAAATGTAGTTTGATATTTATTCAAGCAAATGAAACTTAAAAGGACAATATTCTATCTGGATTTTAGGCTTTGAGCTTCTCAAGACCAAGAACACACTATGAACACATTACCTGGCCACCCAGTGGATTTTCTACACACTTGTTAAATTAACAGATTTCTACTTGACTGAAGGTTGTTGAGTTACCAGAAGTTCTGTGGGGTGGGGCACATTTCAAAAGGCTTGTAGTGCTGCCTTTGGAACTCCAAGGTGGATCTTCTGCAAGCAGTTCTTCTGCCTTTAAGGCAGGCCTGACTCTCACACAGGACTGGTGTTCCCCAAATGTGTTTAAAAGTCAGTCATTCAGAACTCAAAACAATTTTTTTCACAAGAAATGTCAGAGATGGTTACTTTCCCAGGGCTGCCCACAAAAGCCTTTTATTCCGTAATGTAGCTAAAAGAGTCTGTCTACACGTGTTGAGAGAAGAATGGAGTAGTATAAATAGGACTCCCCTCCCACCATCACTGGAGACCGTGCTTTTTAGTTGCTGTAGGGGCAGCCACCTGGGCTCTGCTGAGAAGGAAAGGAAACACGTTTCTCTCTGAGGGGAGCATATCCCTGGAGTCGTCCCTGGTACGGGCTCTCGTAGAGTGAACCTCTACAAAGTCAAGACGTATTACTTTTTTAAAAAGACAACTCAGTACCTCCAGAATGAAGTGTGTTTTGAACTTTCTTTTCTTTTATTACTGTGAGCTCCATGATGGCTATTTCACACCATTACTGGATTTAGAAACCAGAGGAATGATGAGCATACACTGAAGAAATCAATGTCCCTAGGATTCGTCATTAGCAAAGACAGGCGTCTCATACTGGCTTAAGATATCGACATTTTCATAGCCCTTAAAAATAGCCACAGTGCACCGTTCTCACATTCGATTGATATATTGTGACTTTTTGATGTCGGAGCAATTGATTGATTCTTTTTAGCACCAAAACCAAAGACAGGAGTGATGGAGATGACCTAGAGGAAGATTAAGTCTTGCCCTGCCAGGGCTGAATTAATTGAAGCGATTCTATATGCTTTACTTCATCTTAGACAACAAGCCCTTCATCTCCTCCTCATCGTTAATAACACTACCATTTTCTAACATTTTTGTCCACCCAGAAATTATATCTATGAGTTCTTAAAACATAAATTACTACCCTGCCAACCGTCATTCACCTATAATGATACACTTGCAAAATTTTCAACCAGTATCACAGACTATTGCTTTTTCCTGCTTTGCTTTCACTATCTGAGAGTTGAGACTTGGATGAAAGTTTAGACCCTAAAAGGCTATGGCTAGTTGTCCGTAGTGATCAAGGCTATTTTTGAAAGAAGAAAAAAAACAAAACAAAACTGGACAGTAGAACACTTAGGAAACAGTTTCTCTATTGGTTCGTTGAGCTGCCATAACAAAGTACCGTAGACTGGATAACCTAAACAACAGAAATGTGTTGTCTCTCAGTTCTGGAGGGTAGAAGTCCAGGATCAAGGTGTCAGGAGGGTTGCTTCCTCTGGAGGGATGTGAAAGAAGGCTCTGTTCCAGGCCTTCCTCCTAGGTGGCCACCTTCTCCCTGTGTCTTCACATGGCTTTCCTCTGTGTGTCTTTGTCCTAATCTCCTCTATTTATAAGGAAGGACATCAGTCATATTAGATTAGAGCCCACCCATAGGACTTCATTTTACCTTAATTACCTCTTTAAAGGCCCTATCTCCAAATATAGTCACATTCAGAGGTACTGGGGGTTCGGACTTCAATGTATGTATTGTCAGGGGGAGCACAATTCAGCCCATATCAATTTCCAAAAGTAAACTGAAGATTACTTAAATCTCAGACTCTTAAAACAAAACCCTGACCAGGACCCTGTGATCGGCCTTTGCAAAATCAAATCTCAAATTCTGACAGAACTTTGGTGGGAACCTATAAAGCCCCGCAGTGTCGAGTTGGTCTCTCCGATTAAGAGCTCTCCCTCAGTAAACATAGAAGCTTGCAGATTGGTCCACTTCTGAAGCTTAGCTTCAGGGCTGGGTTAGGGTGATGGAACAAGAGAGGTGCCCAGGGTACAAATTTAAGAAAGCACTCACTCTTAGAGTTGTGCAAATGATGACTTTGCACTGATGCATTTGCACAACCATGATAGTGAATATCCCCTTAAGAGTTGTGCCCTGGGTACCTCTCTTGCTCACCCTAGTCCCAGTGCTTCTTCGGAGGAAGGAGAAAGCTGGCCCTATGTCACATTCACATGGCTCTTTCAGCTACATCCTGGCAAACATCTAGTGTTTAAGTGTTCTCAGAAGTAACTGAAAGTGTGATTAACAGAGGTCGGGGGAGGCAATATGGGTCCTGAGTCCTCAGCTGGTTGTTAGTGACAGCCACTGAACCAGGGATAGCTTTTGAGGTCCCTGTGCCGTATCTCCACATTCATGACCCAGTGGCAGACTTGCTCTTGTTTGGCCATATTCTCAGCCATGTACTCAATGGCCTAGAGGACAGCACGGAATTTGGGAAGTGGGTCATTGCCCCTTTGCCTGAGTCTATGCCCAGCTTAGAATGTGCTGAGATTTTGGGTGCTGTGTCAGTGCCCTGGCCCCGTCTGAAGTGCCAGGCTGTGTTCTGAGAGCTGAGAAGAAGCAGAGGCACCCTCACCTCTGCCCATGGCTGTTGCCTCTACCATGAACTTGAGAAACCTATCTGCCATGGCAGAGCAGAGCCCCGTGGCCCAGAGCAGATGTGGCCACGTTGGCTTGGAGCTGTCTAGACAGGGGAGAAGTTTCCTTCTTACCCGCTTCAGTGATGGATCTGACCACTGAAGCAATGCAGATGTTCTCCTTCGAGAAGAGGCGTGATTAGCGAGGCAGTGAATGCTGCTGTTTTCTAAGAGACCAGCAAGGACAGCTCAGTCCAGGATTAACATTTTCATGCTACCCAGGACCCTCTGGCTCCCCTCTTTTGCCGAAGAACCTGTACTTCCTTTTAGAGCCTGCGGGAGTACTCCTATAGAAAACCCAGCTTCATGCTAGCTCAGTGCCTTGATGTGAATTTGTAGAGCCTGACTAAATATCTCCTTGTTCTGAGAGGAAAATAAAAACTATCTCTACCCTTCCATCTAACTATTAAAAATGCACTGTAGAATTTCCTTTACAAGTTGGTCTCTAAGGAGATGCAAAGCTAATTTTCCAACAGGCCCCGTCTATTTTAGTGTCACATTAAAGTTTCACCAATTATATTAGTGATAATAAATTCTCTAGCGACACGAAGGGAAAGAAATTTCAGTACAAGGGCAGTCTGCCTGTAACTTTCTCATTCTGTCCTGCCATGTGGAGCAGCAAGAACAAGTAGGTTCAGCATGGCAACCATCTGTAGCAGACCATTTTAACACCATGAAGGCTACTTGAATTGTGTCTTGGGGTAAATTATCTTATCCAAGACATTGCTGCTCAAAGTGGGGTTTCTGAACCCACAGCATTAGCATCACCTGGGCGCTGGTTGGAGTTGCAGGATCTCGGACCCCACCTTGGACTTACTAAATGCAAACCTGCATTTTAAAAAGATGGTCAGGTGGCTCAGAGGCATATGAAGGTGAGGAGAACTGATTTAGGAACTATTGAACCTGAGGAGATTCTGGCCCAAGACAGGAATATTTTGAAGCATCCACTTTACCCAAAAGCTGCTAATTAACTTTAGCAGTTCTGTTACAGAAGATGGTTTTTTCCTGTCGAGTCCTTTTGTAGTTGGTCCCTGACTTATCCAATCTTCATAAGGCCCCTTCAGTTTCTAATGAAGCTTAATTGATTAGCTCTATTTGTGAAAAGCTCAGGCCCTAGTAAGTACATGCCCCCACTGGGTACACAACTAAATAGTTTATGAGGTAATTCGTATTTTAATGTCTTTCCTAATGAGTCCTTTCAGTAATGAAATCCCCTGAGAAAATGTTACTGGTTTACAGACATTTCTTAGGATTCTACAGAGGGGAGACTGATGGAGCTAGAAATTTTAGGCTCCAGTGTAGAAAATAGTTTCAGTTCAAAACAGGTCTGATTTTTTTTTTTTCTCAAAAAATTTTATACCTTCTTTTTCATACCTTATTTTATAAAGTTTTTTATACTTTATTTTCTAAACTCCTTCCTTCTCAATCATTTTCCATATTAGAAATAAGATTTTCTTTCCTGAGGCAGTTCTGGAACTCCTTACTTCTGCTGTAAGTAAATAATATGAGGGCCGCCAATGTGTATCGTCTTATATGAACAAGAAGGATAGATGGAGAGGAAGAGAAAAAGGGACACACACACGCACACACACACTCATACACATGCACATACACAAGCGCACGCACATAAGCGCCCGGTCGGTGATTTGATGGTCTTGCATTGTATTTTAAATATTCTCAGCAGCATCATTTCTGTAATAGACGGTGAGTGCATCAATCATTACTCATTAAGGCTAAAGCCAAAATGAATCCCATAATGAGAAAGAAGCGTTTAGAACTGCAAAGTGGCTGAACAACAAGACAGTTATCTGCAGCGTGGTAGAACTCTATCCAAAGAGAGGTACAGCCAATTCCCTTTACGTGAGGGAGGCAGCAATGTCGTACAGGTTTGCTGGCAGCTGTGTAGAACCTGTCATGGTGAAGGGACTCACCTTCCTGTTTCCATGGCAGAGCAGAGAGAAGACACACGCACTCTTAAACCCTAACTTGAAGCCAGATACCCAGGCAAGGAGGACCAGTCCCAGCGCATTTTTTCCAGTTTCATCCTCTGAGGAAGGTTCAGGCATGTTCTGGGCTAGCCTGCTGACATGACACCTGTGGCCTGTCCTGTAAATGATGGAGAGGCAAAGCTTGGCCCTACTTGGCTTGACACAAAGATCAAAGCCTCCCAGCCTGTACTGGATGATGAAAAACAGCCTCTGTTTACCAGTTTTGCCCTTTCATTTGTTAATAGCCCCCCTTCCTGAGGGAACAAGCTTTCTTACCTGGATCCAGGAAATGGAGAAGATCCTGAAAGGTGTGGGGAAGGCCCTTCTATAATCACTGTTCAGGGTGGTGTGGTGATGTCTGTTCCTCTAGGAGAAAAGCCAGCACAATATGACAGGGTCAGTGGATGTATTCCAATTGGGCCTGTGGCCATGTGGCTGGCTTTGGTTGATGGTTTGTTACCTGATGGCGTTGGATAAGCAGGATAAAAAATAATGACTTAATAGGCCATGTTTTAATAACATGTCTATAGGTCACTTGGAACAGGAACAGTGAAGAGCTGAAGCGGAGTGTTTTGTTTTCCTACAGCCTGGACGGCCTTCATGGTAGTCTAAGCAAGTCCAAGTCTATATAAGCCACATTTAGTGGTAAATCCCTAGAGCTGTGGGTATCTTGGGTTTTTATGAATGAGGCAAGCAAGTAGATGTGTAGGACCCCTTTGAAATCCAAGTTAGAACTCTGGTTGTCATCATGTGAAAGAACAATGCGCAGGTTAGGGGAAATCTCTTTACTTGAAGCCAGAGTTGGTGATTTTCAGGGCAGAGACTGCATTCTGAGCATGACCCTATTGCAACGAGAGAACATGCATCCCAGCCAAAGAGGGTGAGTTACTAGAGCTCAATGTTGTGAAACAAGAAGAATCCCAGAGTTCTGAGAAGACTCTCCAAACGCCCTGAGCAGGCTTTGTGGAGGCTACTTTGTTCTTGAGAAGTGAGACTTCATTATCTATGGAACAAATGAAGCTAGAACTTGGCATTGGAGGATACTGCTGAGCAAGGAAGCCTCTATACTTGACTTACTACGCAGGGAGGAAAAGAAGCCTGCCTGTGCACTGGCATGCAGTTAGGATTTTAGAATGGCTTGTAGGTCTTGGTCCTCCAGACAGTGGGCTTGTGAGATGCTGCCTGGAAAGGAACAAAATGAAAGAGGGGAAGAAAAGCTCAATGCAGTTTTTCTTCCAGTGACACAGCTGCTATTGTGCAGAGACAAAGAAAGCAACAAGAGAGCAGGAGGCTATGAGTTAAAAAATTTTTTTATGTAGTAATCAAAGAGGATGTAGTGCTTTTGAAAGTTCATGCTTCTACTAAAGCTACCTTGAGCCAGTTGTACCTATCTGTGAGGAAGAAAATAGCAAGGGGGAATTTGTGAGCAGAATTCAAGCCTGGCCGTATAAGGCACATACTCTAGCCCCCTATTCTCTAGGTATTTCAGCATCTGTGAGAGCCAAGGCCTCAACACAGAGTGGTAATTTCAGCAACTTCTCTGAACACTGTTCTGGGTGAGTCAAGTCAGCTCCTTCCCATTTACTTATGAGTTAATTGGCATTTAAACTCAAGGCTCCAGGCCAGTGATTTATTTTAATAATAAGTTAGCCCCATGGCAGACCCATGACTTCATGACTGCAGCAGTGGAGAAAGGGCACACCGCCCTGATGGATGTCTCAGTGCTGCATGTGGCTGATTTACAAGGTGCTCCTCTGATCTGAGTCACTCTTGCCTCCTCTGCTTCAAGCCCCATTGGGTGGCACCCAGCTATTGGAGAGTCTACCTGCTTAAAGGGACAGTGAAAAGAAGTGGATTGAATACAAGTAATTGGGAGGAAATTATCCTTGAACAAGAAATCATCAGACACTACAAATTGTGAGGGCAGCTGGTACACTGGCCACATCCAATCAGTTTCCATATGTTCATTGTATGTTGCTTTTGTGAAGACAAAAGACCATAGATGCTGGTATTAACTCAGACTTTAAATTATTGTTTTGAGTTCTATCAAATGGCATCTGCATTTTATAGGTCTCATTACAACAATGCTCGTAGTGATGGAATCAGCTAATTTTTCAAAGCAGTCTTTAAGGTTATTTCATGTTTATTAGGTTGCTAGGGGTACCTAATACATCAGTATGAGTAGAAGAAGTGTTTAATGCAGTTGCCAGACTTTTGTGCAAGATAAATAGTTTTACATGTCTCAGAAGTGGAATCCAATTGGCCAAGAAGTTGGCTAAGAACTGAAATTTGACATCATTCTTGGCAACTCACCTTTTTCTTAATGTGTATAATATAAAAAAGTACACTATATCTTTTCTAGATATAATACTAGACCCAAAATGTAACCTTTAATAATAAATCTATATATGCAAACGATCAGCTATTTTTCCTAATTCTTGGTCATCGTAATAGACAGCATTTCAAATGGAATAAACTTTTTTCTTTTTTCCCTTAGTATTCTTAAAATGAGAGCATATGTAGTACACATGTATGTTACAAAGCACAGATGATATAACAAATACCTGTGAATGTACCGCCCAGCCCCAGAACTACATCACCAGTCGTTTCTAACTACCTATGTGCTCTTCCACAGCCCATTCTCCTACCTCACCCTAGGTCACCACTATCCTGAGATTTGTGCTAATCATTCCTTAGCATCTAAAATGTAGTTTTATCATGCATATGTGAGTTTCTTAGCAATAATATTATTTAATTTTGCTTATCTTTAAGCTTTATATGGAATGGTTCTTGTATGGAGTTATCTGGACTTGCTTTTTCATTTAACATGACAAATTTCTGATAAGAAAACTCATGAATATCATTTTAAAGAATTGGTTGGCTGCATATTAAACATTTTAAACTCATATCATAGGCATCTGATATACAAGAAATATAAGAAATACATTTTAAGCCTTAATGTGAGCTATGTAATTCTTCCCTATTAGAGTTAGAGACGCTTACAGTTTCCATACCTATTATATTTTAATTAGTAAAAGATGATTAAAACATATGAATTAAGCCTTATTTTGATGTTTCTGCAATGTGGTAATTAAACCCAGAGAAGATATATTTTCCATGATATACTTATACCTAATTAGCATGTAATAATTATCAAATTAAATACTCATTTTAAATATGGAATTGAAATGTCATGAGTTGAAATCTAATTTTTTGGAATGAATTTATCAGGTAATGAAATTTCAGGCTTCCATCAGCTTTCAGGATTGTGCTAAACATAGGCCTCATTATCCCTATGGAATCTTTCAATTATCTATCTGGTTGAATACAGATTCTGAAAAATTTTAAGGGCGGAAATAGAATAGTTGATAATCTCATCAAGGATTAAATGGCACACCCCTGGTTGAAATGTTTTGGTTTAGATTCTCTAGACTTTTCCTAAATATCAAGGCAATTTTTTTCCTTCCGCATTAGCCAACAAAGGAAACAATTTGGCTGCCCACAAGCCTGGGAAGTATCAGGTAGCACAAGCAGACTGTGCATGGGGCAGTGAGGATGGAGTGGAGGGGAGAGATGCTCCTGCTTCTCTCATGTGTATTTGTTTACTAAGATGCCGTTCTCAGCATTCTAAGAAAGGCACGACTCTGAAGGGATGGCCACATCCCTTGGTATTAGGTATGTTATAGAACAGCATCTCTTAAAATATTTTCCACTGGAAAACATGTATTTTTCTTAACCTCCTTACTATTTCTGACAAAAAAATGAGATTCCTTTCAGCAAAGAATAAATATAACATGTACTCAGGTTTCCGTAAAAACGGGTTAAATTAGCCATTTCAGAATGGAGGGTGATTTTTCTACTCAGTCATGGAGTTACTTATGGTTTGCAAATATCTGGGAGGATCCAGTGCCTTCCAGATAGGACTTGCCTTTTTATGTGAAATTTGTGTGTTATAGGTGCATTTTGTTTTTTTCTTTTTATTATTAATGTAATTAAAACATTTCTTTTTACTTTTCATTTTGAAATAATTTCAGACTTACAGAAAATTTGCAAAAATATACAGAGAGTTCCCATATACCCTTCATCAAACTTTCCCTAATGTTAACATCTTCTATAACCATAGAATAATTATCAAAACCAGGAAATTAACATCGGTGCAATGCTGTTAGCTAAACTACAGACTTTATTCATATTTTACCTTACCCCCCCCCACAATGTCTTGTTTCTGTTCTGGCCCCCAACTGAGGATCTCACACTGTATTTATTTGTCATGTCTCCTTGGTCTCTCTAATCTGTGAGTTTCTCAGTCGATCCTCAGTCTTTCATGAACTTGATATTTTTAAGAGTCAGTTACTTTATAGAATGTCCCCCAGTGTGTGTTTGTCTGAGGTTTTCTCCTGATTATTGGGGTTAAGTATGTTTTAGAAGAACACCCCAGAGGTGATGCTGTGTCCTTTTCAGTGTATCATGTCAGGGGTACATCATGATGATAAATCTTATTACTGGTGGTATTAACTTTGATCATTTGGTTAAGGTGGTCTCTGTCAGGTTTCTCCACCATAAAGTTACTATCTTTCCCTTTGCAATTAATAAGTATCTCAGGAGAATATTTTGAGACTAAGGTACTCCTTGTTTTGAGGAAGATCTTCACATAGAAATCTGAATTTGTGAAATAAATGCTGTTGTAATGTCCAGCATTAACAAAGGATCCTACATTTTCCCAAAGGATTCACCCCAAGATTTCATTTTAAATAGCAAGCCCAGTTCTAATACATTTAAAATATGACTCATCTAATAAGCGGGGAATTATACAACTCTTTGAGGCAATGTCTACTACAGTGTCTTCTTTTACGATAACATATGTCTTCTCCAATAATGCACGAATATATTCTCATCCTCTTATATGATTAGAAAAATAAGTAGAATTTCTCATACCTGGCAGGTCATTGAAAGAAGAAACTAGAGTTTATCTTCCACTCTTTGTTCATTGCTGAAAGGAATCTTTTTTTTTTTATTGTCAGAAATAGTAAGGAGGTTAAGAAAAATACATGTTTTCCAGTGGAAAATGTTTTAAGAGATGCTGCTCTTCTATAACATACCTAATACTAAAGTAGATCGGCTAAGAGGATATCAATTATATGCCACACGTAATGATTCTATTCCCTGGAAAACAAATTGACAAGCTGTACCAAGACCTTTGAGGTTTTAGTTAGCCTTGAAATTGTCTGTATACTTCAGTTCCACCTAAAAGAATCAATTCAACAAAATAATTGCAGAACTAGACAGAGGCTCTTCACTGCAGTGCTGTAGAAGTGGTTGGGTAAATGATGAGGAAACAGTACAATGCTGTAGAACAATTAAAATCATATTTTCAAAAAACAATGTCAGGAGAAAATGCTCTGGTGGTCACAGTAATATACTATGTAGAAAAATAAAAATAATACTGTCTATACAATATGTCCCTAATCTCTCTCTCTCTCTCTCTCTCTCCCTCTCCCTCTCCCTCTCTCTCTCTCTCTCTCTCTCTCTCTCTCTCTCTCTCCCTCTCTCTCACACACACACACACACACACACACACACACACACACACACACACACACACACACACACACACACACACCCACCCCTACCTGGTAGGAATATATCAGAAAGTTATCTTCAGATGTTAGAATCATGAGTGATATTTATTTTCTTCTTTATGCTTGTTTTTCAACTCTTCTACTCTAGGTTTCTTTTATTAACAAGAAAAAAATATTTTTGAGAAATTAAAATTAGCAGTAATTCCACAGGTGCCTTTTGGGGAACTGGATTGTTTGAAACCTCTTTCCAAGTCCTCTTTTCAGCTCTACGTAGATTACAACTTTGAAAGCAACTAAATGCAGTTTCTGAGCTTATTCTAAATATTTGTTTGTATGCATATGCACACACACACATTCAGATAGTCATAATGAACTTCTTGGTTAAATAAAATGAATGAAAGTTTAAAAATTAGATCTGTATTTCAAGAAGAAGTTTCAATGTCTATATTTTCTATGGTTGACTTTCTAACAATAAACAGAAAATCTGTGGGATCTAAGGACTGTGATACAAGAAAGGATGAGAGAAGGGTAACCCTACAAGGGAATATAGTTCCCCCTGGCAAAACTAAAGGTGGAGGGGGTGCTGGTTATTTTTTCTATTATTTTTTTTCAAGCTTAGTCTTTAAAATTAAACTTATTAAAAAAAAACACCCTATTTCAACCCCATCAAATTGCAGAAAGCCAAATATCTAGCTTTCATTTTTAATCAAACAGGCTAAATATTCATGTTTATGTGACTAAATGAAACTTTTGTATGCAGTGTTTCACTCCATCTGCATGAATAGTAGCATTGTGGCAGGGTGAGGTCACTGCAGAAGGGAAAGTGAGGTAAGAACACAGCTGAGTCTACAGGCTTTTCTGCTGCAGGGCGCACCAGCTCCTTCTTAAAGCCATAGAACTGCCATTCTCACACCAAAGGCCCTCAGTTTGTTTGCCCTGGGCTGCAGCAGGGCTTGTCTGTGTGCAGGGATGCGCTGTGTGTCATGAATAATTCAAGTGTTCCAAGAGAGAACCAGAGGTGCAAGGAGTAGCCTGTGGCCAGAACCGCAGTCGTGTATAGTTTCTGTCCTCTGAACATCCATTTTGGCCACCTGCTCTCAAGGGAAAAGATGGTCCCATCCGTTTCCTGCTGCTCACTCACAAGACCCAGGAGGGATCTCTGCTGTAGTGATGCGATCCCACGGTGGTGTGTTGCCCTCCCCGGCAGCGGCAGGCTGACATCTCAGAGCTAAGTCACCAAAAGATTGGCTAAAGATGAGTGTCTGTACATATTTTACTTACAGTTCCTACTAACTTAGAGGAAGAAGTCGGTTGCCAAGAGCACGCTGGCAAGCAGCCCTTTGCCAACACCATCTTATTAGAGCTGTGAGAACTTGAAAAAAAAAAACACTCCTTTTTTCCGCCCCGCAACAAGCTCTCCAAGATTTTTACCTCTTGCTTTATAATGGAGAGGAATCCTTTACTCTCCGCTTGGCATCAAGCAGCATCCAATTTAAAATATGGATACCAAGCCTTTGCTTGTATCTGCCTTGGTAGGTGCCACGATACGAAGAATAACAGCTTTTTTAAGCTTTTTTTTTTTTTTGATTTGACCTTGGTGTGAAATACATTTTTTTCTTTTTTTTAAATTAAGGGTACTTTAATTTATTTATTTATTTTTGTCTGTGTTGGGTCTTCGTTTCTGTGCGAGGGCTTTCTCTAGTTGTGGCAAGCGGGGGCCACTCTTCATTGCGGTGCGCGGGCCTCTCACTATCGCGGCCTCTCTTGTTGCGGAGCACAGGCTCCAGACGCGCAGGCTCAGTAGCTGTGGCCCACGGGCCCAGTCGCTCCGTGGCATGTGGGATCCTCCCAGACCAGGTCCCGAACCCATGTCCCCCGCATTAGCAGGCAGACTCTCAACCACTGCGCCACCAGGGAAGCCCGAATAACACCTTTTAAAAGCTCTCCAGGAGAACTCTCTCACCTGAGATCCAACCCCCATCACCTAAAAAGGTAGACCACTCTGAACCGAAACTGTAAGAATGTAAGGTTGATTCTTTAAAATTACCACGTCCCATAGATTGCATCCAGGATTCAGTATTGAGGATAAATGAAAGCTTAAGGTTAACCAGGTTAGGCAATCTGACGGTTACAAGATCCATGCCCCTGAGAAGGTTATAGCCCCGCGGAAGTAGGGGAGCAGGAAGTTAAACAATGCAAGGCAGTTTGTGACCAATGCGCCATAGGCATGCGATCAGGAGGAAGTACTATAGAAATTCAGGGAAGGAAAATGTGCTTCTGGACTTGGTGGACTTCGAGAGAAGACCTGGTCAGGCAATGAACAGGGCACTGAAGGGGGAACAGGCTTAGGCTTTTCCGGTTGAGAAAACCAGTATGAAGAGAGGGGTGGTGATGTCTTATTTGTAACAGCTGCTCAAGATAGGATATACGTATATGTATAACTGAACCACTTTGCTGTACACCTGAAACTAGCACAACATTGTAAATCAACTATATCCCAATATAAAATAAAAATTAAATTTAAGGAAAAGATACAAATTCTCGAATAGATGAATCAGCTGACAGCTGACCAACTCTGTGTACCGGGATGGGCAGTAAGTAGACCTGTTGAGCTGAGAGGTTGCTCTGTCTGAGAGACATGGGGAGTCCTATTAACAGGGCATGCTGGGCGCTAGCCAGACCCTGGAGGCTCTGGAATGCCAGGCTCAGGAAATGGTCATTATCTTTTAGGCAAGAATGAGTCACTGAGGATTAGGAGTAGGGAGGAACACGATGAAATCAGCTTTTCTGGAAGATGAATCTGGCAGTGACATGCAAGAAGCACATATCAGCTAATCATAATAAGGAAAACACCGCACTGCGGAATATTACAGGTTCCACGTTGGACAGCGTTAGACCACGATTAAACGATGAGCTCTGCTCATTTCTGGTGGTGGCTGCAGAACATTGATCCGGGCGGCTGCTCACTATGAGAAGAGTGAAATGGACACTGCCAGCCAGACACCCAGCTACCACTCAGGTAGCCTCTGAAACGTATACCTCTCAGGAGCAGAAGTGTTTCAGAGATCTTCAAGTCCATTCATTCATTCATTCATTTAGCAAACATTTGTTCAAACCTGCTGTATGCTGGGCACCGTGATGGGCCCTGGGGGTCTAAAGAAAAACAAAACAAAACAAACAAAAAAGAAAAACAAAACACATTCTATCTCCTCAAAGAACTTATATCTAATTATTATAGATTTTTAGTACAGAACGTCGGAAGGTGCAGAAGCCCAGAATTTACAGCAGATGTAGTCCCAGGGTATGTAAACCCTGTTCCCTTGAGTGATTTACCCACCTGTTGGTAAGCACTCACTGGCCTTGCAGAGGGTCAGTTCCCCTGTGGCCCTGCATCTAAGAGAGAGAAGGGAAATGGAGGGCAAGTCACAGCCAGCGGAAGGCCTCTCAGCTCCCTTTCTCGGTCAAAAGCAAATTGTGTCTAAGTAGCCCTTGCATTTCAGTGGGATGGAGACCTGTTTATTTTGCACTTAGGAATCTTTTCCAAAAATTTTAATTGAGAACCCAGACTTCCCGCACCAACATGCCTGACACTCGTGTTCTGCAAAGCGGCCCCTCCTCCCTGGTTATTATTTTCAGCCACAACCGTATACTTTAATATGTATAACTGATGTTCAGAGACATTTGTTGGAAGCTGAGAGCAGTATTCAGAGAGAGAGAGACAGAGAGGTCAGTTGGCTATCCTTGCATCATGTTTAAATTGCTGGTTACAAGTCAGTGGTTTTACAGATAATTGGTTCAGACACTCACCTTTCTAGGATTGTATGATCAACTGTTAATAAATGAATTTTGACAGTCTGCAATATGTTGTTTACAGGTCCCATGTTAAACGCAGTTAGTGCCTATCACATTACATTATTGCCAGTTATCAATTACCCATGCTAATTTTTTTTGAGCATACTGTTAAATGGTGTTTTCTCTGAACCAGGCACTGTTCTAAATACTTTACAGATATTAGCACCCTGCATCCTTATAACAGTCTCATGAGGTATTTACTAATATCATTCTTATTTTATAGAGGAGGAAACTGAAGCACAGAAAGGTTACATAGCTTATGCAAAGTCATGCAGTCATGCAGAGTCACGGTAAATAGCAGAATTGACATTTAAACCCAGGAGTCCCACTGCTAGAGTTTACACCTTTAACCACTATGCTGCCATAGCAATAGGCAGCAATATGAGTAAAGAAAATACTGAGAGTAATAGTATTAATAATGCTAGTTGGAGTAGTTTTGTAGCAGTGGTAGCAGTATTGTAGTAATAGCAGTATAGTATTGTAGTAGTAGTAGTAGTATAGTAGTAATAGCAGTATAGTATTGTAGTAGTAGTAGCAGTATAGTAGTAATAGCAGTATAGTATTGTAGTAGCAGTAGTAGTATTGTAGTAATAGCAGTATAGTATTGTAGTAGTAGTAGTAGTATTGTAGTAATAGCAGTATAGTATTGTAGTAGTAGTAGCAGTATAGTATTGTAGTAGTAGTAGTAGTATAGTAGTAAAGTGTAGCAGCATTAATGGTAGTAATAGTAGCATTGTAGTAATTGTATTGTACTATTATGGTACCAGTAATATCGTAGTAGTGGTGTAGCAGTAGCAGCTGGTTGTAATAGTAGCAGTAGTGATGGTGCCCAAAGTACTGTAGTAGTACTGCTGTAGTAGTAGTAGTGGTGGTGGTGGTGGTGGTAGTGGTAGTAGTGGTGGTGGTATTGTGGAAGTAGCAGTGTAATGGTTACAGCCATCATGGTCTCTTCCATCCTTGTCACTGTTTTCTCCTTTCAGAGATGCCGATATGGAGGCTTAGAAAGGCCTAATAACTAGCAAGTTGCAGAACAGGGTTTGTGCCCACATGTATCTGCGTCCTTTGCTACCTCCTAGGATGAACGCATGAGAAATAGCTGTTTCTGTAGCCTGTAGAAATCACTGCTCAGGTACGCTTATGTCAAGTACACAACAGCCATTGATTTGGTGGTGCTGCCCTAACCTCTGTGGTGCTTGAGTGGTTTGTTGTGGCTGTTATCCTTGGTTGAATCTCTTGTCATATTCAAGCTGCCAGTTGGCTGGGGTGTTGCTGGTGAATGTGAGGGCTGGTGTGTGAAGGGAAGGGAGTCCCTTGGGAAAAGCCAGCCAAATTAGTTGTGACTGAATTAACTTGTTGATTCAGTGAGACACATCAACCCAGTAGCCTCATGTAGACACCGCTGGGGTCTGAGCCACCAGTCTGTAGGTCACTGACTCCAGCCCCTGTGAAGTCCCCACCACCACTTAGAGCAGTAAAGACTGATTAAACATGTTTATATGTAATTTGAAAATGGTTCTTTCAGGAAACGTGTGGTTCTTTAAAGTCATTTTAAAACCTGAGATTTTACTTTCATTTATTTACATTCTAGCCCAAAAGAGCCCAGAGTTGAGCACAAAGTCCCATGATGTATGGAGTCCTCCAGGAGAATTGTCAGAGCTGTTTTATATATTTTTACTCTATCAATATAGCCTTTCACAGTTCCTAATTAGTTTTGTTAGTTGACTTACAGAAAAGTGTATTTAAAGTGAGACGTCAGTAATTCCACTGAGAGAACGGCATTAATGGAAAGCACACACTGTCAGGAAGCCAATGGGAGAGCAAAGGGTTCCGTCCTGAGCACCCCTAGTTTGTACTGGGGGTGATTAACTCAACTGTTTCTCTTGTTAGAACACACTTCAGTAGAAACCTCTGGAGAATATTCAGGCAATGGTTGTATGTGTTTGTGAGTGTACAGGCGCATACACACACACACACACACACACACAAAATATATAATTTTTTTCTTAAAAGAAGTAAATAAAGATTAATTGAGCTTTTGGAATACCTACCCAGTATACTTCTGTTAACATTTATGTCACAGAGATTGTGTTGGAAACTCGGCTGCTTTTGGGCTAAGGTACCTGCATATCTTGCCAAGTAGAAAGGAAATAGCTCCAAAATAAAGAGAAGGAGCAATAAAATATAAATTTACCCAATTCTGACATGTACTTTTGCCAGATATGTGAAATCTGACTTCGGTTATTTATACTTACATGGGATTTCTTAGAATAATGTATTTGAAGAATGCTGTCTCAGAATTTCAATACCCAGAGCAGATGTGCAGTGTACTTCTGAGGTTTTTACACTAGGTATCTGTGTGCAGTCTACCAGAAGTTAAAGATGCACAATTAGATTTTTACAGTGTACACATTCACGCAGATCAAACCGTGTTCCTTAAGTGAGGACTTACTTTTCTTTATTTCCTCCTGACTTTACCAAGTGGAGCCTTGGCTGCCAGCATTTCTAGCTAAGTAAGTTTGCTGCAAAGCCATCTCCATTCGTGCTCAGGCCAGGATGGAGGGTCACTTGCCTTTGTACAGAGGATGCAAACTAGGAGGGTCCTGTGTCATTACTCGATCTTGTCTCTGGTCTGGCAGCCCTGGCAGTGGGAACTGTTGGGAGTGTACGTACCACGCAATTTTTCAGAATGCATGACATGGTCAGTTTATGTTTTTCTGTGGTGTGTCGTGGTTGTTTATTATGTGGAAGAAATGGAAAGCTTGCCAGTCCACATCACTAATGCAAGTCTGACTAATGACATCAGCAGTAAACTAGAATTTAGCTTCTAACCACATACAAGTAGGTCTCAGGCTGCTGGTTATGCTACGATGTCAACCCGGTGCCCCCTTCATTAGCTGAAGCGCTCTTCAAGGTAGATGCCAAGAGAAAGAGTTTGGTTTTGTTTTCCTAAAGCACAGAACATCTTTTGAACAATACACATACTTCTCTATCATCAGTTTTCTGGCTTGTTGATTTCCCAACTCTGTTAATTACACCCTCTGAGTTCTGTATTTCCAGGTCTTTATTAGAACCAACATTACCTACAGGAGAGTTGATTTCTAAATCAGATGGAGTTTACACACACACACACCTGTCTCTCCTCTCCCCGGAGGCCCCGTTGGGTATCTACATGTGGCGGCACTTCTGATGCATCCTGACAGGTTAAGACAGTAGCCTAACCAGTGAGGAAAGATGTTTACAAGGTCCTACTGATGATACCACCTTGAAGATCCGAGGGAATGATTCAGACCCGCCAAAGTTTTAGCTTCAGCCAATGCTGCCTCTGCACGTTTGTGTTCATCTGATGGGCAGCCTTGCCGTAACTTACGTGGGGCACATAGTATCATTTGTGGCTGTCTCATTGCGAATCAGCATTTAGCTTGTTGGTAGCCTGTTTTACCACACACAACAAAACTATTTATCAAAAGGCGTTTCACTCCAAAGTATAGCAATGACTTATGAATATGTGTCCATTCAGGGCAGATCTGTGTCTAGAAAGAAGAAGAAGTGATAAAAGAATAGAAATATTTAAAAAGAAGTAGAAAGAAGCAAAACCAACCTATGACTGGTTTTCACATTAATGCCTGTATAAGCCTACACAGCTATTTTCTTGGCACAGAAACGCATACAAATGAAATTGTTGCTGAGTATAGAAGAGAGAAATTTAATTAGGTGTAATAATAGCACTTTTCATTTTCAAAGCACTTTACCAATGCTAACTAATTAATCTTCCATGATATTTCTAAGTGGCACAGTTGTCCATTCCTCCGCATCTGCTGAGGGTAGCACATATAGGGTACTCCCCTCCAGGAAGATGCTGGGAGTCTCTGTCTATGCACACTTTCTCCTGCTTCCCACACATTAAACCTAAGAGAATATTGTCAAATGGGAGAACTATGACATGGCACAGAACAGACTGACAGGGTTAGAAATAGAGACAAAGGAAGCAGATGATGATATCCAGAAATTCCAAATGAGTCAGTGTATGCCTGATGATCTCAAGTTCAAGAAGAGAAAAAATTCAGATGGAAAAAAATGTATTTTTAAAAGCAGTTGTTTGCTTAGATGTGAAATGTGTTCCTGAGAGCAAGGAAGAGCTTGGAGGAAACCGTAGATGGGGTTCCACGTTCGCAGTTAACCAGCAGTGGGCAAGTTATTAACTGCTCTAGAAGTTTCCTTGCCTATAAAATTGTGGCTGTCAGACAAGATCTCTAAGGTCCCTTTTTCCCTCAGATTCGTGGGTTTCTGCTCAAGGTAAATGGTGAGTCAACAGGCATTTTTCAGAAGGGTCTTGGCAGAATATTTTCTGAGCAGCTACCTCTTCAGCTGCTGAGCTGGGATGTGGTATAAATCACCAGGCAGTACATTTATCTAATTAACTTTAAACTCAAGCCTCAATTAAAGATTTCTCTCTCATGGTGCTGTCCCAATATCACAGATGCAAAGAGGGTTGGGTCTTTTTCAGTTGGAGAAAGTCACGTCGCTAACATTTTATGTGATGGGAGGGGTCCATATTTTCTCCTATATGTGGTCACTTTAAACTGTAAGATGTAAGTGTATTTATCATTTGTCCTATGGAAATATTTGCCTGTGTAATAAAAATGATAATTTCAGGAAAATAAGCCAATTGTATATGCCAAGAGTTGAGAAGGTTTCAGTGATTCCTTAAGTATTTGTCATTTTTTAAAATTGTTTGATCCTGGTTGTTTTGGGAAGCAGAATAGTTTTTAGAACTGAATTTGTGACATAAATATAAAATAGTGAGAAACGTCTGAATCTAAACTATAACATAATTGGTTGAGGATAAAACTGACCTCATTCTCAGACTTCTTGAGGAAGAAAGATGGTGGTGAGGAGAAAGGTCAACTTGCCAGCCCAGACATTCAAATGAAAGCTTTAGAGATTTCCCCAAATAATCCATGCAATGATGCAACCCAAATTTATTTGTTCTTTAAAGTTGGTTACCATATTTGGCATAAACTATTGTTTTGATTGTCAATTTGGGTCAGTTAACTTAAACACCTCACATTTCAAATAAAATCCTAAGGAAAAAATAAAGAATTATTGTACCAAAAAAAATTTAGTATGAATAGAATTCTACAGATTTAAATGTCAAAAGGACGTGATCAAATTGTCAGGTCATATAGATTAATTTAATTTTAAAGGAATTTGAAATTTCTTGGTGGTTTGAATTTTCTTGCCAACACTTAAAGAACTATCTTTTGTTGTTATTATCAATGTCGACAGGGACTTAAAATTGTATATATAGCATTGAATGCAAATATTCTGCTGAAACATGACTAATGCTATGGAACTTAAAGCAGAATAATGCTGTGACATAATAATTTTAGTGACCATATAAAACCTGTCTCACTGTGCACTCAGAATTGAGAACCGTCTGTGTCTTGAACCCTCCACCCTACTCAACACAAAAGAAAATAAAACAAAAACTTGATAAACCTAAGTAGATTTTTCTTTCCTTCAGCAAAATAGTTATCTATCCTAAATTTAAATTCTTGACCATTTTTTTAGACTCTCAGATGACCTCTAGACAGTATAAAACTGAGAGCACTGTTCTTTTCATTCATTTATTTCCTCATACTACTTTCATGCTTCATTTAGAGCTGAGAGACATAATAAATCAGTTAGAAATTCTTGGCTTTAATCATTAATTCGTATAAATACAGAGTCCCAGAGGATCTTTTTCTTAAAAGCATTCAGCTGAAATGCGGGGCTTGTTTCTTACCTTCGCAGAGTTTACCCAGGGAAGATACAGAGTGCCAGGAGCTGCGAAAAAAGTGGGAATCGTAATGGAGGCCTAACCAGGCTTACAGCATGACTCGAGCACCTTCATCAGCCCCAGAGCTCCTTTTTTTTTTTTTTTTTTAATTTATGGCAGTGTTGGGTCTTCATTGCTGTGAGCGGGCTTTTTCTAGTGTCAGTGAGTGGGCTTCTCATTGCAGTGGCTTCTCTTGTTGCGAAGCACGGGCTCTGGGCACGCAGACTTCAGTAGTCGTGGCATGCGGGCTCAGTAGTTGTGGCTCGCGGGCTCTAGAGCGCAGGCTCAGTAGTTGTGGCGCATGGGCTTAGTTGTTCCGCGGCATGTGGGATCTTCTGGACCAGGGCTTGAACCCGTGTGCCCTGCGTTGGTAGGTGGATTCTTAACCACTGCGCCACCAGCGAAGCCCAGCCCCAGAGCTTCTTGAGTGTGATGAGATCTGAAGTTCCCTTGTTTTTCCTGTGAGCTTTTCCTGATGATCTGTTCTCCTCTTTAATATGAAAACATGCTTACTCTCACAACCAAGAAAATCTTTTCCATGCTCCTCTGCATCCTTAGTACTTTACTAACAGGTAAAGTAACATTCTGCAGTGTGTATCCATTATATAAATATATCTTTTTTTAGGAGTGCAATAAGCGCTGTTTCAAAGGGAGTCCCTTTTTCTTTCTATAATTTGTTTTTCAAGACAGGCCAAAATTTCTCAGGAGCTTGGGACAGGGAGAAAATTTTAGTCTTTGGGACTATGAAAATCTTGGGCTTGTTGCTTTAATATTGTCAAGAAATCTGTGACGTTCCCCTTATAGCTAATTAAACACCCTCCATTCCTAACCCCTGTTATCCTGCCACACTTTAGCCTTTAAAGTTGGTCCTGATGCAAGGCACAACTTTCCTTTCTCCTGTGTTTAACTGCTTTAGAAATAGGCCTGACAATAAGAAGGGCCCTTGAGTATATTTTCAGTGGATTCTCAATATTCCTATGAATTATCCTGCTCTTATTCTGGGGGGTTTGGTGATTGATAACAGACATATTTCTATTAGAAATATTTGTTGACATTTTTCCCCTTATTCATAAGATATGAAAGCATGATATAATCAGAAATGTAGAGATTATTTTATTTGGTTAGGGCAGTATAGAAATACATTCATGGTGCTGGAGATGTGTCCTTCAGTAACTACTCAATGGATATAAAAACCATTTTTTTTTCTATTGACCTGAGTTCACCCCCAAGTTCTCTATCATTTTCTTATGTCACTCATTATTTAAAAAAATTTCAACCAAACTGTAAATGATATACTGTTAACATTATAACAAATTACACAGTGTTATAAACAAGCCAGAGCTGAAATTCAGGGACAGTCCCGATTTTCTTTTAAGAAGAGTGACCTAGAAGTTGACACTTTTAGTCTACCACTAGCCATCTGGGCTTTGGATGGCAAACGTAACTCTTTGCCAAACTGTAAAATTCATGATGTTTAAGAGAAAGATCAAAACTAAAACGAGAGGGTTTATATGTACAAATATTTGCTTAGTGCATATTTGGATGGTCTTAGAACATTTGATTCCGGTGGGTTAAAAGAAAGTCTGAGCCATAATTTATTTGTTTTCTATTTTCATAGTATGTTTTTCCACTTTTAAAAAGTCTTCGCAAATATTACTGATTTCTAAAGCTGTTATCTTCCTGTGAGAAATAAAATCCCTCACCACGGATTGACTATTACATTTTAAAACTCAGGTCAGTTTTACATGTTGTAAAAATAAAAGGATTTCTTTTATTCTCTTCCTTAGTGTCTAGATATAAATGTTGGTGGTAATTTCTGTTTCTCTTGTTGTGAAGAATTTATTTCTGAGGATGACAAGATTTAGAAGGGTCAGTTACACTCTGTTGATGTCACATAAATCATCTTTAGTCACTTCCATGTCTTATCGGACCAAACAATTTTGCCTTCACATGGTCTTTTGTAGATGTATACATAATGAAGTTTATAGTCAAATTCTCTGCTTATATAGCCATGAAATACCTAAACATTGGTCATCAAAATGGTGACAAAGATGAGCTGATTATCTCACTGTTATTTATGTGAGTGATATTTTTATTATTTTGAATTATGAAATATTTGATAGCAGACTTTGTTACAAATTAGCCTTTGAATATTTCACCTGTTTTTGTCACTTGTGTCGTGGTAGAAACCATAAAAAGTGGGGGCAATGGTAGACATATTTACATTGCCCATAGTCTGGTCTGATTTTCTCCAACGCAATCTGAGTTTTGGTAAAGGGCAGTAACACAAGAGTCTGTATTTCCTAGATGTCTTACCCTTGTACAAATCTAGCACTTTAAAATGTAAAAATATTCATTCAAGATTCTTTATAAACTTTTCATTCAAAGAACCATGATTACATTTTAGATTGCAATTAAATATTTAATTGTTGCTCCTTCCTTTGGCATTCTCTTAGTAGAGAAAATGCCAGAAAATCACATTTGCCTTACCCATATCTTTGCATTTACATCTATTTTTAATCTTTCTTGTGGAGCCATGACTTAAGTGGACAATAAAGGAGAAAAAAAGAAAGAAAGAAACCCCACAAAAACAACTGAAAAAAAGAGAGTCAGCACGAGCGATAAAAAGAGAGAAAAATATTGGTCAAGACATGAATGGCTGAAGAGGAGGAATCTCTTCTTTGCCTGTTGGTATTTACAGCAGAAAATCTGTTTCTCATTCATTGCGCCCGATCTCAAACCCAGCAATATTTATGATGGGCACTTACTAACGTGTCATTAGAGAGTAAATGGGGTAACAGATAGAGTGTGTTTCCAAATGTGGTCACCACCCTGCTTCAGGCCCCCTCTCTCTACCCAGTTGGTGGCTGATTGCTGCAGCTAATGCCTACGAGCAGGTCAGTTTGGGAATTAACCCCAAGTCATCATTGACTCTAATGTCAGAAGTTTACTTTGGGTGGTACAACAGGAAAAAGCAAGACCTTTAAAATCAGACGAACATGAGTTTAACACCTTGGACAACTGACTTAGACTTGGAGCTACAGTTTTCCAGAGAGTAAACTAGCAGACCTAATACACATCAAATAAAAAAATAAATGAGATAATATTTGTATATTCCTTCGCATCTGCCTAGTGCATAAGAAGAACTCATTAAATATTGTTTACTGGTTTAGCCACCATGTTTATTTTCTTTATGTTATACAGCATCTCTTTAAAGTTACTTAAAAATCATTTGGTTAGATAAATGAGAAATAAAACCCTTTGTAGTGAAAAGAAGGAAATGTGCCACTTCATGTCCCAGGATTTTTGTTAAATTCTCCACTTGGTTCTTGGTAAGGGATTGAAACAGACTTCTTGAACCCTTCGAAATTGCTGTCTAGCTTCCTCTGGAAAGCGCAGGAGAAGGTGAATTGGTTAGAGTATAGCAAACACTTGAGAATCTAGGAGTGGGAATGTCAAGTTTTCAGCTGTAAGATTGAAGACGGTCCATCATCTGTGGCTGCTTGTTGAGATGGAGACCTGGGAATGGGTTTCATGAGTAATTAAGCCTTAAATAGCAAATAGGAGGACCTCCCTCAGGCTCCAGGTCAGCCAGACTTGGTAAACCTTCTAGACTTTTTGGTCCCCTCACCTACTAGTCTCCACTGGAAAGTGTAGGGACAACCATGCCTCCTTAGCAAGGTTTCATTTACAAGATAACTCTTGGGGTCAGGGAGATATCATGCTTTGAGCCTCCATAAATATGAATCATGTACACCAATCATTTGTGCACCAATTTAAACACCGAGCCCAAACATTATTTCTGTACTGATGACTAGTTGTGCTTCTTTTGTGTGTTTCTTTTAACAAAGAGTAATACACGCTTGGTTTTAAACTGCATGCCAGGAGAAAGATTCTGGAAGGGGAATTGCTCTGGACCCTATGTTTTGTCTTCACATCATGATGTAATTTTTAAAAAATCAAACTGACTTCCTTCAAGATTTATGTACCCAAGTAACTTAGCCCATTTTTAAATTCTTTCTGCCCCCCTCTGTGTATGAATTTTTAATTTCTTTTCATTGTGACTGTGTGTACCAGACTCAGCTATAGGCAGTATGTCACTGACAAGTCAGAAAGCATATCTAAGAGAGAGAGAGAAAGAGAGACAGAGTAGACATTCTGAGATGGGTTAGCCAGGCTCTCTTGCGTTGCTCTATTCACAACATTGTTTTCTTTGGTTGAGCTTTGCTCTGTCCTTTCAGGAATCTTCCTATTAGTAAATATCTTAACAAACCTGGGTTCATTTTGAAGTTGGCAGGAGTTTTGATTAGAGATGTTGCAAAATAACCATTCAGCCCAACGTGGCTCTAAAGACTCAGAGTTTCCAAGATGAATCAGGACAGACATGGCATAAACTGATGAACATTTTTAACCTTTAACCTGGGGGTGGGAAGAGAAGAGGGACACTGTGAATTGGCAAACACCCTTTCTACCACCCTCAATTTTATTTCTGTGGCTTTTTCCATGTGGCAATTTCTTTCAAGATTATTAAGTTGCAAAGCATCTGTATCTCTCCAGCCCCTGCTTCAAAGTTCCCAACTAGGGACAGAAACAGCCCATTTTGCCTGAAGCCTCTTCAACCTAAAGCCATTTCCTATAGATCCATCCGTTCCTGAGCCATTTAAAATTCAATTCCTGTGTAAGGAATTTTGCATTTATTCAGGTGGCCCGCAAATACATTAAAGTTTAATTTCGTTGCAAAAAGAAAAAAATTAAAATGTGAAGAAAGGTACTTTAGAAAAACTATCCAAATGTCCTTAAAGTATTTGAAAGTTGGCCAATTGAAAAAGATTCCCATCAGGATAGAAAACAGTACTATCATTTATGAAATCTTTGGATTTTGCACGTATTAGACTCATTTGGTTAAAAATGCAGAATTCAATCTGAGTTGGATGTATCGTGAGAGAGGGGAGTGAAGGCAGGGAGGGGGAGTCTGAGGGGGCAGGTTCCGTAGTGTGGAGGGGGACATGAAATACCCATGGTGGAGGCAGGGACACTTCTTCCCTTTCCTTGGAAAAGATAGTGAAGAAAAAGACTCTTGTGGGAGGTGAGAGGGTATGGAGATGGCGAAGTTTGAAGGAGGTGACCAATGGCAATTGGAGGCTCTTATATCCCATGCACTAGTCTTATGGATGTAGAAGTGAGGTCAAGTTCTTGCGGGGGGGGGGAGGTTCACCTCACCCAAATGGGTAGAGAATCTGAAAACCATGCTGCATGAAGAAGGGGTGGAAGGCTCCCAATCCCTAATCTGAGATGTGATAATTATCTTCATATATTTGAAAATCTGCAGTGTGGGAGAGGAGTTGGAGTTTCGGAAAGACAGATATTACCTCAGGGTGGAATAAGTCACTTAGTCAGTGAGCTTTTCCTTTCTGGGTTAGAGGATAAAATGGCAGCCTTCTGAGGATACTGTGTATGTGTTTGGGGGAAAGGGATGCCTGCATGGAGTCTCTTCTAGTCTTAGTTCTTTATGAATAAGTTAAAGTTTTAAGTACTCACTTCTGGACAGATATCAAGAGAGTCCTACAAACACAGAAATTTGGTCAGGAGCTCCAATCTAGTCCCGCCATTTATGACACCACATAGAGAAATTCCTCCCACCCAAATGAGTTAATCATGTTGGCCATCTTCCCAGAAGGAGAGAGTGTCAACCAGTTGATAAGATCTGAGTTGAGCAGCTTTCATTGAGAATAACCTTCAGTCAGTCTCACCCTTCTTCTTCTCAGGCAGCCTCCTGGGCAAGACAAGAACTTTCCCACTCTTCAAGACTATTCAGAAGACCCTGTCCTATAATGAGTGAGCATAAACCTCTAGCCATGAATGCTTGGGTGTAAATTCAGTCCTCTGATACTCTAAAGAGGACTGAACGATGAAACATTAATATGCAAAGAGTTGGGGAGGTTTAAAAAAGGGGCATTTATCTTCATTCCTTAAATTACTCAATTTATTTAAAACAAAACAATTCATCCATTTCTCCCTCCCCCCTCCACCTCTGGCAAACCACCAATCCTTTATCTGTATCTCTGAGCTTGATTTATTTTGTTTTGTTTTGTTGGTTTTGTTTTTTTTAGATTCCACATATAAGAGAGATCATACAGTATTTGTCTTTCTCTGTCTGACTTATTTCACTTAACATAACTCTCTCGAGGTCCATTCCTGTTGTTAGAAATGGCAAGATTTCATGCTTTTTTATGGCTAAATAATATTTCATTGTGTATATATACACCATAATTTCTTTATCCATTCATCTATTGATGGACACTTAGGTTGTCTCCATATCTTGGTTATGGTAAATAATGCTGTAATGAACGTGGGGGTGTGTATATCTTTCTGAGTTAGTGTCATTTTCTTTGAATAAATACTCAGAAGTGGAAGAGCTGAGTCAGATGGTAGTTGTGTTTTTAATTTTTTGAGGAACCTCCAAACTGTTTTTCACAGTAGCTGCACCAATTTACAGTCCCACCAACAGTGCACAAAGGTTCCCTTTTCTCTACATCCTCGCCAACACTTGTTATTTTTAGTCTTTTTGATAATAGCCATTCTGACAGGTGTGAGGTAGTATCTCATCGTGGTTTTGATTTGCATTTCCCTGCTGATTAGTGATGTTGAGTGTCTTTTCAGGTACCAGTTGGCCATCTGTATGTCTTCTTTGGAAAAATGTCTGTTCAGACCTTCTGCCATTTTTTTAATCCAATTGTTTGGTTTTTTACTATTGAGTTGTGTGAGTTTTTTTAAAAATATATTTTGGATATTAGCCCCTTATCAGATACATGATTTGCAAATATTTTCTTCCATTAAGTTGCCTTTTCTTTTTTTTTTTTTTTTTTTGCCTTTTCATTTTGTTGATGTTTCCTTTGTTGTGCAGAATCTTTATAGTTTGATGTATTCCCACTTATTTATTTTTGCTTTTGCTGCTTTTGCTTTTGGTGTCAAATTCAAAAAATCATCTTCAGGACCTATGTGAAGGAGCTTACTGCCTGTGCTTTCTTCTAGGAGTCTTATGGTTTCAGGTCTTATTCAAGTCTTTAATACGAGTTGATTTTTGTGCATGATGTAAGATAGTAGTCCAGTTTCATTCTATTGCATGTGGCTATCCAGTTTTCCCATATATTGAAGAGACACCATATATTGAAGAGACTGTCATTTACCCACTGTATATCTTGGATTCTTTGTCATAAGTTAATTGACCAGATATGTGTGGGTTTATTTCTGGGCCCTTTATTCTGTTTCACTGATCTATGTATCTGTTTTTAATGCCAGTATCACACTGTTTTAATTACTATAGCTTTGTAATATAGTTTGAAACCAGGGGGTGTGATGACTCCAGCTTTGTCATTCTTTCTCAAGATTGCTTTGGCTATTTGGGATCTTTTATGGTTCCATACAAAGTTTACGGTTGTTTGTTCTATTTCTGTGAAAAATGACATTGGAATTTTGATAGCAATTGCATTGAATCTATATATGGTTTGGGGTATTATGGACGTTCTAACAATATTAATTCTTCCAATCTCTGAGTACAGAATATCTTTTTTTTTTTTTCCTTTTTCTTTTACTTAGATCAACTAGTCCTCTTTTGACCAGGCCTGCAGCTGTAATCTTATTCAGTGGGTGCCTTGTTTATGAACCTCCCATTTATGTAAATGACATGTCCTGGAGCCTCTAAGCATATGTCCTGCTGCAGCTATGACATAGTTAACTGTACATTCAAGTGGGTGCAGTTAGGCTTCAAAGTTAACACCTTATTAAGGAGGAGCCGGAGGAGGCTCCTTCGATACCTGACTGAAATGTAATTTCTTGGACCCCCATGGGGACAATCAGAGTAAGACCATGGTCAAAATGAGGTAAACCATCATTTGGAATTCAGGAAGGTGGAATCCAGGAAGGTGGGATCAGATTTAAAAGGTGAATAGGATCATTGGAACATCCTTCCAACTTTAAAATCATTACAACAAAAGAGAAGGGCTATTGCCAGTGGGGAATTTAGGCCACTTATTAGCAGTAGGCCTTGTAGCTCTATACAGCTATGTCCTGAGTGAGCTACTGCTGGCCAGTGACAGACATGGAACCCAAGCTCAGACTGGAGCAGGCCCCACAACAACTTCTCCCAACAGCCCCATTCTTGCCTGTGATGGAAAATTTTGTATAGGAGGTAAGAGTTGTGAAAAATGAGCTGTGAGGAAGGGGAGGCAGTGGAGGGAAGGGGAGAGAAGAGGTTTCAGGCAAATCTCCATCTATTGTCCTGCCGGCGAGAGCAGAGCTGTGGCCACTTTGAGGCAGAAGCTTGTTGCCAGCTTTCTTAGGTCTCTGCACAAGTCTAGTGTACTGGAGCACCTGCTTCTTACCTGCTTCTAATTGCTACTAAGCTTAGTCCCCCCACCAAAGCTGGGAGTAGGGAAGGAGAAACACAACAAAACACAGAGCTTTTATACATTCCCTGCAGTCTTGCCCAAGAACATCTTCAGTAGCCAACCTTCTTGAATAAAGTATGGGAAGAAGAAAAGAATTTTTATTGGCTATGCAGGGATACATTGTAGAGTTTTCATCATGATTCATTTTTTTTCATTCATTAGTCCACTTACTATTTGGTTTTCATAACCAGAAAAAAATAACTAAGAAAAAGGAGAGGAAGCCCACTTACAGTAAAGACAGTCACATCAATGATGACACAGTGAGTTGATAATCTACTGACAGTTTTTGCCAGTGAACAGAATGTGGGTGAGCCTTCAATTTTGAGTCGCACATCGCTGGTGCTTTTCTCTTTCTTCTACTAATGGGGGAGTTCTCTCATATGTTAAAAAAAAAATTATTCAATAGTAGCAGAGCCAAAAAGAAGAGCTTTGTCACCAATTAGTTTCAGTCTTTGACTAAATCACCCTACATCTCTATGCCTCAATTTCTTTCTTTGTTCTGTGAGAGAGTTTGGATGAACTGAACTCTAAGGCCCCTGTGGTTCTATAAAGCAGAAAGAAAAAATGCTCTTCCTTTAGGGGAGGAATCAAGGTTTGAAATTCCACGGTCACAATTCCAAGAATTTTTCAAGGGAATGTTTAGTCAGTTAATGTTGCCTTGTCATGGTTGCCATCTTAGAATAGGGGGATTCTCCTCAAGTGAGCCTGGGCAAGTTCCTTCTCCTGTTAGGGCCCCCCTTCATCTTCGATAGGGAGATAATGATACCCACCACAGAGAGTTGTGTGAATGCATGAAATGATTCTTATCAGACTCCTGGCACATGTTAGAAGCAGGACATCCTTCTCGTATCATGCTCTCTCTGTGTGGGCATTTCATCTATAGCTCTACCCCTTCCAGAAACTTCCAAGTGTATTTTTAAGTGGCAAGTGCTTAAAACAAAAAAGGATCTATATTGAGGCCCAGACCTGGCACTTCATAATGGTTAAAGCATTGGCTGCCAATTTGCCATGTCGGTAACATCTGATTTACAGCTCCCCGTGGGTGGGTGGGTGCGTGGGTGGGTGGATGAGTGAGAGCTTGGGGGCCAGTCTCTCAGGAGAAGACATTTTTCATGCTTACAATTTTTTTCTTTGGTCATTTCAAGAAGGGTTGAGTGACTGTGCTCCGTGGAGTCAGAGCATTCCTGGCCTCTGCATGGCTGGTGTGTGAGCCTCTGTTTTCCCCAGGCAGTACATTTCTCAGGAGGGGCAGGTCGCCTCTTTCTTCGTGGCTGGTAGAAACTAGACAGCAAAGGGCAGTTCTCATTTGTGAAACTCGCCCACTTTCTTGGGCAGCCACCTACCTTGGCTGCCCAGCCTAGGCTTTAAGGGGCATGGAGTGGTTTCGCATATAAAAGTAGTTCCACTTCCTCAGACAGCAGACGCTGGTGGGGTTTCCTGAACTTGGCCGAATCTCTCTTTACAGAGACCCCACTTCAGGCTGCCAGAAACTAGGACCTGTGGGCTCAGGATTAGAAAATGCTCAGGTTAATGGGCAAAAAGTGTTGGAAGCTGGTGCAAAAGAGCAACGAGGGCAGCAGTGTGACCTGGGCAGGCTGAGGGAGGCAATTGCTTAGAGCAAAACTGAATGGGAAGCAGGATGTCCATGAGGGCCCTGGAGAATGTGAAGCCACACCCACCAACAGAGGCTGTGAGACAGGACCCCCTGAACCCTGACTTCCCAGGAGCAACAGAAAGTGAAGAGAGGTGGGGGCCAGTGTGTCCACCACAAACTCACCCCCTACATGAAACTACTGATTCATCCAGCCAAATACTTAAGAAAGGAGTAAGAATTGCTATGAACAAAGGAAACACAGGAAGGTAAATTCTCTTTTAGAGACCTTTCCAAACTACATATAGTAAAATTCTCAACTATAGTTTTCATAGAGCAAAGCAGTAACGTCTTTTGTAGAACATGATCACTCACTTTTTTTGATATATTAACTGAGAGCCAGAGAGACTGAAAGACTTGTCCAAGCTCACTCAGGTTTAAGACAAGAGAGCTCAGCTTTCCTAAGCAAGTCCCCCTTCTAAGAGTCACTGCCTGGAAGTATGGAAAGCATTTGGATTTGAAAGTGAGCCTGTGATCTGGGTCTCGTCCACCATTTTGCTAGGCCATGATCACAGGCAGCTTTCTTAACCTCATTGATCTCAAAATGGACCACATACTATCAAATGTATAGGCAGTTGTAAGGATTAAATGAGTTATTACAAGGCAATGCTTTAGAGAGCTTTAGAAATTGTTACTATTATTTTCAAGCATGTAAATTTCCCCTTTAAGCCCCCATCTAGCATTTCTTTTTCAGTGCTTTATTAATACTTTCTTAAATAGCTTGGTTTCCAAAAAGGAATCATCTTAAGATTGGTTGTGTTAGATTCTACCTACCTCTACTGTCATGCTTTCATGCAGAGCAAAAAAAAAAAAAAGACCTAATTTCAAGTGTTACAGCCTAATTTAATTTAATATATAATTTACACTTACCCTTAATTAGGAAAATACAATAACCAAAAAGAACCCAAGGAAGTATTTTTTTGCTCTAAGGCTTAAGCAAAAATACCTAAAGGTGGTGCCCAGCTAGATAGCTATTCTTACAAATTATTCTTCTAAAAGGTTTTTAACAACTGAAACTGTTCCAGGTAACTGGTAAATTGAAGCAAAGGTGGGCAAACTGTTTCTAAAAAGGTCCAGATAATCAATACTTCGGCTTCGTGGGCCATATGATGTCTGTAACTTCCCAAGTCTACCATAATATCTCAAAAGCAGCCATACACAATACATGAATGAATGGGCATAGCTATGTTCCAATAAAACTTTATTTACAAAATCAGACAGCTAGCACATTTGGCCCAAGGGCAGTAGTTTGCCAACCCCTATCTTTAAGAAACCCATGTCTTTCCCCGAATTTCCCTGTTTAGAGTGGTTTTCATTGACACCCCTGTCCCCTGAGCTCACACAATTTCACCTAGTGAAAGCCACTCCATCCCAGTGAGTGGCTTGAGGGACTTAGGGAACACTTAAATTCAGAGCTAATTTTTAATGAGCAAAGTCAACCTGTAAGAGCCTGAGTCACTTAATCTTTTCCTAGCATCTTTCATTTCATTTCCCA
The DNA here is from genome assembly GCF_951394435.1 of Stenella coeruleoalba. NCBI lineage: Eukaryota > Metazoa > Chordata > Mammalia > Artiodactyla > Delphinidae > Stenella > Stenella coeruleoalba. The sequence goes on from NC_137155.1 coordinate 58,187,253, forward strand.
TGCCAGGGCTTTACAATATAGGGGTGGGTGGAGAGTTGTTTTCCAACATGAAGATTTAAGCTGGAATATTGCCCAGGTCATTTCTCTCATATTTCCCTCTAATTTAGAGGTTGTTCATTAACTGATAGAGGGGAGAGTTTTATGCTCTTGACTACTGAGGAATTCTTTCATCTTTCTTTTTTTAATTGAAAGGTCTCCAGTATGAGGGGATTTTTTGTTTTGTTTTGTTTTCATTTCCATTTCATAGTTGCTGTCAAGACTTGGAGAGTTTTCTGTTTTCTACCAATAGGTTGCTTTCAGAATTTTAGCTGATAAATAAACCAAAGGCTTCTGCAGGTAGTAGTTGAGACTGAGCTGAGATAATCAATAACTCGAGTTTTGTCCCCCCCCCCCTTTTTTGGCATTCATTTTGTCAGGGCCATGTCACTTCACTCACTCAGGCCTTCATTTCCTGGACTATGAAAGTATTATCAGAGGCCAGATATCATTCATGAAGTTGCCTCTGGGTCCTTTTAAAAGGCAACCTCTTCCTCGGCTTCTTTTCAAAGACCTGGAGTGTTCTTCCCAGAATTCTACATTTATAGTATGGACATTTGTTATTCTGAGACTTACTCTTGCCATAAGGTATTACATAATTATTTTCCCTTAAGGTATAATTACTGAATTGCCAACCTTGAGACTCTGTTTTGCGTTATTTCACACGTATTTTCGAGTTTTGATTTAGGTCTCTGCGTGGTTTGCCATAAATCAGCAGAGTGGGGGTGGGTAGCGAAAGGACATCAAAACACAGCCCCACTGCTATAGAATGTTACTCAAGTGACACTCCATAATTCAAATCCTGCAAACCATGGGGTAGCCAAAGCAGGGCACCGCGACAGTATGAGCTGTTTTTGTTAATAGAGATGAAATTATGGGTGTAACTAGCTGGCAGTCCTCAAACAGACTTCAACAAACTGTTTACTCAGCTGTCCTCAGGCAACAACTTAATACTTGTGGATAAAATTATTCTCCCACCATCTCCCAAGTGGTATATTCCAGGGATCCCAATTTGTTCTCACTAATAAAAAGAAAGAACAAGTTTGTAATTCTCCAAACACAGTTTGAGATTCTGGTTAGGTTTTGTTTTTAATGTATTCATAAAAATCACCTTGTCCTTTTGTGTTCTGCTGTTCAAAAATCTATAAGAAACTGGAGATCTAAAATGCTTTGTGTGGCCTAAAGAAACCTTGTGGTCCCTAACACCAAAACCTTGTGATTTTTTTCTTTGCTTACACTATTCCCTTCATCCTCAGTGCCTTCCCTTCCTCTCTCCTCTCACGCATCCTTTTTGGTCCAGCTCAGGCTACTCCTCCTAGAAGTCTTCCCTTATCCCCTAGCTTCATCCACCTGAAATTGACCTATGAATTTTCTCTGATCCAGTTTTTTTAAAATTTCATGCACTGTTTTAAGATATACAAGACTATACAACAAATAATCAACAATAATCACCAATTTTCCCACCACCCATAGGGTAGAAGCCCCCTGAGTACTAGAAGAACCACTATCTGGTTTTGATATTTATCATTCCCATGGATATCCTCATATAATTACATATTTTACATATTTTATATAATATATAATACATTTATATATGATATATAATTATATGCTCTACATAAAATATTAACAGGTATTTGATATTAACGGATATATATAGTATAAATAATATAATATCTTAGTACATTTTAAGCTTTATGTAAAGGTTTTTATGCTGTGTGTCTTCTTCTAAAACTTGCTTATTAGGAAGGGGGGCTCACATTTAGGTTTATCACATTTATCATGTTGATTCTCATAGTTCAGTCATTTCTGTTCCTATCATGTATCTCATCATCAAAAGTTATCACTCTTGTTGGTGCGCATTTAAGGTGTTTTCACCTGAGCCCGTAAATTTTTTAAAATCACTATTATGACACTACTATTGTATCTTAAGATTATGTACCTATATATTTTTTTACCCTCTATGAGATTAAAGGTTTACTTGAGGGCAGAGACCACTTTTTGTTCATCTTTACATTTGCTGCAATGCCTCCTACCGTCCTATGAACCCAATTGGTGATCCATGTGTGTTTGTTGTTTTGAATCAGATCCCTACATGAGAGCCAGGAGGCATCTCTTTTTTACAAATGAGGAAACTGACATCATGTAACTGTCCTGTGAGCTTAGAAGTTAGATCCCCTGGTTCCCTTGGCTAGGAAGTTAAGCAGTGCTGTCTTAACCATTTTCATTTACTAGAGATCAGAATTGCTTTTAATCTCTATATTTCTATCAAAATATATTCATAAGACTCTGAAGTTTTTAGTCCAGAACTTGAAACTTCTTGGAAAAAATTTAAAAGTCACATTAGCTCTGCTTTTCCTATGGAGGAACTGCATCTCATGATAAAATGTGATTGAATTAAAAACAATTTTTTAACGAAGATATAATTCATATACCATAAAATTTACCTGTTAAAAATGTACAATTCCGTGGTTTTTAGTGTATATACAGAGTTGTGCATCAATACTATCTAATTTTAGAACATTTTCATCACCCCAAAAAGAAATTCCTTATCCTTCTTCTCCCATCTCCAGCCCCTGGAAACCACTAATCTACTTCTTGTCTCTAAAGATTTGCCTGTTTTGGATGTCTCATATCAATGGAATCATACAGTGGGTGGCCTTTTGTGACTGGCTTCTTTCACCTAGTATAATATAAGGTGTTTTCAAGGTTCATCCATGAACCTTGTCAAGGTTGCATCATGTATCAGCACTTCATTCCTTTTTATTGTCAAATGATATTCCATTATATGGCTATACCACATTTTATTCATCCATTCATTAACTGATGGGTATTTGGCTTGTTTCTATTTTTTGGCTATTATGAATAATGCTGCTTTGAACCTTCATGTACAAGTTTTTTTGTTTTTTTTTTTTTCATGTACAAGTTTTTGTGTAGACGTATGTTTTCAGTTCTCTTGGGTATATACCTATGAGTAGAATTGCTGGGTCATACGGTAACTCTATGTTTAATTTTTTGAAGATCTGCCAAACTGTTTTCCAAAGCAGCTGTACCATTTTACGTAGTACAATAGTTCCTTATAAGGAACTCAACACTCCAAAGACATTCCTAGCTTAATTCTTATCATTGAATGTTCTGAATTTTAAAACAATGTCTGAACTCACTGTATTATTCCCCGATGTCACTACACTTGTATATCTCTAACTTAATTTTCTCATTCTTACCCTTATAGTTGTGAATGAAACATTCTCATTTCAGGTTGCATTTATATATTAACCTCAATTTGGCCTAGTTTCACTGTAGTGAAAAGTCCTTGTAGTGCTTTCCCTCCCAAGTTTGTTTTATCTAGCAAACAAATGGCTCTGGTATAAAAAGATTAGCAGAAAAGTACCCACCCTGGTTTTAAAATATTGATCTTTTCATGTAACTGCATTAACTGTAGCAATGTAGGTGATTCATATTTGAATGAAAAGAAGAAAATAAGACAGTGGGAAGTGTGAAGTCCTGCAATCATCACCGCAAAACAATCAGAACAAGAACAAATTAATCTGCTGTCCAGATGTTTGCCCATCAAAAGTTCTGGGACTTGTGACTCATCTCTGTTTTGGAGGCTTTTTTTAATTGCACAAATATAAGCCTTCACACTGTTTCTTTTAAATTTTTTGACGCTTGGTGAATTTTTTAAATTGAATTTATTTTTTTCTGATTGAAAGATATGTGTTAATGCCAAAAATAATTTTTAGGAAATGTAGGAAAAAAGAAAAATAAATAAAAGTAAGTAACCTATAACCCAATTACTCAGAAATGACTACTCTCAACAGAGTATTTTCTTTCAGTCTTTTGTCTATGCACAAATATTCTTTGAAAACATCGTTTCTCTGGTTGAACGACATGTCTTCATATGAATGTACCATGATTTATGGGACCATCCCCCTGATGAAGAACAGTTTATTGATCTTTTCTGTATTGTTTGTTGATGTTTCCATGCTGAATTGTGAATACCTTTAATTCATTTTCACATTATGGTGGGAAAGATGACCCAGGCATACAGAACTTACCTACTCTTCCCGTGGGAAAAACAGGAAACAAGAAAATTTCATAAGAAAATACTGAGAACTTGTAGGTACTAGAAAAACATCTTCATGTAAACAGTTTTCCAGCTGTACTTTATAATTTAATGTACAATTAATATAAAAAGTTGCCTAGTACTTAGGTCTAATAGTGACAAGGCAATAGGTTTTAACTTAAAAGCAGAGGATTATGGTAACTGTGCATAGAAAGAGGCCAAATAACACTTTAAGGACTTCTGGTACATTAAAGATGTAGGGATAGGAAATTATCCCTCCCCTTCCTTTTAAGATTTGGCTGTCAGTTATCATTAGAACTGATTATTGTTGTAAATCTGTGATTCTTGATCATGTTGGAGATATAACATTAGTTAAATTTAATAAAAGTCTTCATGCTTTCCTTCATGAAATCCATTTACAGATACAGGGACTATTTCCATGGGCATATAAGTAATAAGGAGTATGAGTATGAAATGAATTCAAATTACATTTATCATTATCATTTTTGGAAACTCCTTAAGGAAATGGAAAACGTCCTAGTATGCTGCCAAAAACGACAAAAAAATGACTGGGAGTAGAGAATAAAGATCATTTTTATAATTAATTCATATGATCCAGAGTAATAAATATCACTTGGGTAATTAAACAAGACTGAAAAAGAAAGTTAACAAAATAAACTTATTTCAAAATGCTGACTACTTTTTCCCTTCATTTCTTACCCATGAGTCAGATATATCAAATATATCTTGACTTTATGTTAGGCTGTAATAGCATATTTTTACAGATTTTAAAACTCCTCTCATTCATTCCAAACTGAGGAAGCCAATCATTTTTACCGTTGTTGTGAAATACCAGCCATGCCAAGACAGATTTCTTCCTTCTCAATGCATGCGCAATCTTATAAAGAGCTTCTGGTGACTCAGAAAATCCCATGCATCAATTTTCCAAATTGGATCTGATGTGATTAAAAATAAATTTAAATCAAACAGAGACTTTGGTGTGCTGAGAATTCCCATGTCAGGAGTTGGCAAGTGTCAACCATGTGTAGGTGTATGTGTGCTCACTAATACTATATGAGCCTTTAGGACCTTATTTGAAAAGTTCTTTCCTGGAAGAAGAGTAAAGCGTACCGTTTTGGAACGCGGCCGGCCATATCCAGCTCTGCTTCAGAGGAAAAGAGAGGGGGGTGGGTAGACACAAAAAAACTCCACCGTTTAAAAATCAGAGAAACGGGCTCACCAGATTCGTTACCCTGGGATATTTATTACCTGGAATTAGTTTCTGCCTAACCCTTCTTAGGTGAAGGAGAAAGGAGAAGGATGAGTATTCTTATAGCACAAATAATGCATTTTTCTAAATTATACTGACTCCCTCATCCAGGCCTGCTTCCCACGACTGTCATCAGTTGGTGGCTGTGACTAGGTTTTTCTGTTTATAGATGAAATTGACCAAAGGCATAACCTGCTTTTGGTTAGTGAAAGAGAAGGGTAAACCTACATAGGTAGTCAACATCTGGGGTCCCTTGAAGTAAATAAGGAGTGTTGGCAATGAATAGAGGAAGAAAAGGGCGCTTCTTCCAAGAAGGTCATATGGTTGGTTATCTAGATAAGGTCTCTAAGCCTTGTTAGAAACTTGGAATTTGTGCTCCTCAGACTGTCCTGTAAGACCCAGCTGAAAACTGCCTGGCTGTGACTCACCCTCCTGTCACCCCAGATGCTGTCCAGTTCTCTGACGCTCATTTTCTGTCCCTTCCACTAATCTGGCACTTAAGACTGTCAGGATTTGGTATGTATACTTCTTATTCTTCCAACTAGACAGTAAGTTTCTTGAGGGTAGGAGCAAGGTCTTCTGCTTCTCTTCACTTCCTGCTGTCTTTCCCACACTGTCCAGCCTGTTGGATTGGTTTCTGTGTCTCAGGCAAGGAAACTGCAGTCTGCAGTGTAATGCTTCTGCCTTTATACTTGGGAGATGACGAAGCTGACTGTCAACTGAACAGACAATCCCCCCATGAAGTGGCTGTGCTCTACACCACGCAAAACACAACTTTCCCATTCTAAATGGAGGAAATAGCCTTTAACTGAGTACTAGAAAAGGCATTCCACAATTCAAGGCATGATTAATACTGTATTAAAATTATTCAAAATCAAACCTGTGTAGAGCACCTGTACTTTGGTTCTTAGTGGTTCTTTCCACTGTTGTTCTTTGAAATATATTGAAGCAGATCCCCAACATACAAGACAATGTTTTTTTCTTTCAGCAGTGAGTAGCTACAGCCTACTTTTTCCCCTTTGCCCTGTAGTTTACATTTGTGATGGCAGAGTGGCAACATATATCCAAACTGTCTTAGCCCAAATAGGGCTAGATTCTGAATACATATTAAATTGGAACTTGAGGAATCGATTTATGTTATTTCTGTAACATTGAACTCTGAGGGGAGAAATACTCATTCCTGCCAAAGCATCGCCAAACGTTTTACATCCTAAAGGGGGGGTGGATTTGCTGTGTTATAGTGTAGGGAAGGCCACGGTGTGGCTGAGTTGACCTTCCTAGGGGCAGATGCCCTAGTGGGGACAGTAATGAATGAAGCCATTTGGAGAGATCAGTGCCCTTTGATTATCCTGCATTCAGCAAAACAGATGGGATACCCATGCTCTAGGGAAAGTATGAAGAGAAATCCTGAAAAATCCCTAATCTGCCTGATTCATATTGAAATTATGCCTTATTTGCACAAAGCCGTTAAATAGGCTGTGATGGGAGAAAGGACTTCTAAAATGTTGGTATGTGGTCTTAACGAATCTACAGGAGTGGAACTATCTGGCAGTGTTTTCATTTCCAAGGGAACTGGGCTTGAAATGTAAAATTTGTCTTTAGTCATAAGAACCTTCTGCAAGCAAACTCCAGAAGTCAGTTTGAGAAATACCTTTGTGAAAGGTCAAGCAGTGCTCAGGGTAAGTCATCCACAGCCTTTCCTGCCCAACCTGAGAAGCCAGACCTTTAGCACTAAGGTGGCTTCCACACAATATAAAGATATTTCCCTCAATTTTAGGGTATTTCTCTCACCTGTATAAAAGTGTAACTTAATCATTTGAAATAAATTGAGAGGTCGGACAAGATAGTTACACAGAGTAGCTATGAATTCTTCCATGAAATTTCCTGCCAATCAAGTAGTTTATTGTTTTATACAATTTTTTTTTTTTCTAGAAATAGTGTATCTCGTGCTTAGACTGCGCCGAGGCAGAGGGTTTGGGCTTTTCTACAATTTTAAAAATTAAAAATGAACTTTAGGAACTGAACTTTTACTAGAGGTATTGCTGAACCCAAAAATACATTAGACTTCAACAGCGTGAAATTTTAAATTGAACAGTTTTTCCCGTACATGAACAAACTTCTCAACCAAAAATAGATGACTGTGCATACTCGTATGTCTGTCTGTTGTTTTGGTGAAAATACAGTAGGAATGTTTTTGACCCAAGACTGCTGAAGAAATTTTTAGAAAGGTTTACATAGCATCTTTTCAGATATAAAAAGTTAAGGTAATGCTAGGATGTTTGTTACGGTGGCCTTGCCATCTCCAGATATAAGTGTCACACAAAATTTGTAAAGTCTCCTGTTGATACACCGTCAGCAGCAGAAACTAAGAACAGCATGCTTAACTGGAAAACTTGAACATGTATGAAAAATAAGAGAATATATCCAAAGTAGGTAAAATATATCAGCTTTTTTAATTGAAGTATAGTTGATTTACAATGTTGTGTTAATTTCTTCTGTACAGCACAGTGATTCAGTTATACATACATATACATTTTTTGTTTTTATATTCTTTTCCATTATGGTTTATCATAGGATATTGAATATAGTTATCTGTACTACACAGTAGGACCTTGATGCTTAAAAATATATCAGTTTTAAAATTAATTTTTTTAAGTTAAAAATGAAAAGAAGAAATGAAAGAAACCCTGGTGCCTCGTCACATAAACTTCCCATTTTTGAAAGCAGAATCTCTCGACCAGTAACAACTGAGGAGGCAAAAGATGTTAATAGGAAGATGGGATTTAATTCCACTTGATTTTATCCAACTCAGTAGACATTTTGGGGAAGGGAGTATTGGAAGGTAAGTGTTGAAAATATCAAGAAGAGTTCACATTAAGGATTTGGCATTTCTTGGGGCATTTTATTTTATTTTATTGTTTAGGTTTGTTTTTATTGATTTAAAAACTGTATGTTTTAGTCAAAAACCTTGGAATATTTATTTATTTAATTTACTTTTTACTGAAGTATAGTTGAATTACAATGTTGTGTTAATTTCTTCTGGACAGCAAAGTGACTCAGTTATACATATATATATACATTTCTTTTTTCATATTGTTTTCCCTTATGGTTTATCACAGGATATTGAATATAGTTCCCTGTGCTATACAGTAGGACCTTGTTGTTTATCCATTCTATACATACCAGTTTGCATCTGCTAATTCCAAACTCCCACTCCTACCCTCTTCCACCCCTCTCCCCCTTGGCAACCGCCAGTCTATTCTCTATGTCCCTGATTTTGTTTCTGTTTCATAGATAGGTTCATTTGTGTCATATTTTAAATTCCACATACAAATGATATCATATGGCATTTGTCTTTCTCTTTCTGACTTACTTCCCTTAGTATGATAATCTCTGGTTGCATCCATGTTGCTGCAAATGTCATTATTTCATTCTTTTTTATGGCTGAGTAGTATTCCATTGTGTATATGCACCACATCTTCTTTATCCATTCATCTGTTGATGGACATTCAGGTTGTTTCCATGTCTTGGCTATCATGAATAGTGCTGCTATGAATGTAGGGGTGCATGTGTTTTTTTGAATTACAGTTTTGTCTGGATATATGCCCAGGACTGGGATTGCTGGTTCATATGGTAACTATTTTTAGTTTTCTGAGGAACCTCCATACTGTCTTCCACAGTGGCTGCACAAACTTACATTCCCACCAACAGTGTAGGAGGGTTCCCTTTTCTCCACACCCTCTCCAGCGTTTTTTATTTGTAGACTTTTTAATGATGGGCATTTTAGAAGTGAGCAAGTTGTCGAGGGAGAAATAAGGTTCAATGAGCCAGAGACTGAGTTAGCCAGTGGTGAGGGGAGGGGGACACCACAGGCTCTTCCACAGGCTGTATGGAGCAGAGGAAACACCGGAGTGACAGTGACATTGCTGTGAGGTCTTGCACACACATCCACCTGTGCACCTGAGGTTTTGTTTTACTTGGCACTTCTTGCATGAGAGAAGGAAGGAAGGAAGAAAGGGAGGGAGAAAAAAAAAAAACGATAAGGATGATTTGACATTTCCAGAAGTTAGGGGAAAACCCTTGCCCCCATGAAATTAGTGATTGATATGAACAATGAAGAGGTCTAAGTATTAGCATGAGACGGAGAAGCTAGCATAATAGATCTCCAGAATACTAACCCTCAGGGGAATCCTTAGGTGTCTCCGTCATCTCATGCTTAAGCCCAGCCCTGATATATAAGCTCACAGATCACATTTCCCCTTAATATGCAGTGTCCCTCCTAAAGGCTGACTTGGTCTTGTCATTGGCACCATCTTCATGTCACATTTACTGCTTCATTAACTGGCTGATGAACCAGAATTATTTATCACATTCTTATATTATGGTTCTTCTCCCCTGTTTTTTATCCAAAATATCACTTGTTCCAAATTACATGTGAAAATTAGTAGACTTAAATATTGGTCCCAAAGTCATCTTCCTTCAAGTTTATAAAACACTTTATTTGTAAGGCTAATGAGGGAAATCATTATATTCTGAATAAAAACAAAATCAAATGTATACCATATAACCATTTGTCATGATTAGGTTATTTTGAAATAAAACAAGAAAATTGTAGACATCTCTTCCTTTTTCCTCCTCCTTTTCTACTTGCCACCAACAGGATCAGCAGAAAATGTACCCTCTGGGTCACCAAGTAGACGTTTGGCTTAGACTGGCCAAGAACAGGGTCAAGAGTGTGGACAGCTGCGATGAAATGAGGGGGGCATTTAGGGACACCTGGTTTGAGAGCCTTGAGGGAAACCTCGGGTGAATCAATTAAAATCTCTGCCTTAGCTGGCTCATGGTTAAATGGGCACAAATCTTATCCACCACCTGAGGATCCAATATAACCAGTAACTCTAGTGTAAGCACCACAAACAGAGCTTGGCACAAAGCGGCAGTTAATAAACCTTGCTTGGGTTTTCTTTAATAAGCCACTTCCTGAATGAATGATTCCTCTGATCCTGGGCAACGCTGGTCTGGACAAACTGCCGATACACTGGCAGCCTTAGGTATAAATATCCACCAAGGAATGAGAAAACAACAAAAGCAACCACCCAAATGAGTACGGGAAGGACGCCATATTATCTCTGAACATGGCCCCTGAGTGGGTGATAAACACTAATGACTGTCATCACTCAGATGACTTTGTCCTGTTCTGAGCATCTTCCCACCCTCATATTTCATTACAATTGATGGGTTTTCTTGTCGCGCATGAAGCATTCAGGGTAAACACAGCTAGTGCGACACTCCAAGTCTTGCAGGGGTAAGAATGTGTGTCTCCACTTGCCTTCAGGGCCTGCAGGGCCTGCAAAAGACAGCTTGACACGGGCATCCTTTGGCCTTCTCTCCGCCCCTGCTAACCCAGCCCTGATAAATAAGCCAGCTAATTGAATTAATAAACAACTCTTTCTTTTTTTTTTTAAACAGCCAGCTGGCGTGCAATCAAAATGTGTGATAAATTGTCTGTCACTGCTTTAACCACAGCAGGAGGGGAGTGGAAAAATTAGCCACTTCAACCCTTTCTCGCTGCTCCCAGTTTTCCTGCTCTGTTCGCTCAGCTATAGGATTTTCCCCGCGCCCTGGTGTTCTCACTTTGGCTGAGGTCCAGGACCGAGTCGCTATGGGTGGAGAAACGTATTTGGCTGCCCTTGATGATGGATCCTTAAGCCCAGGCATTGTGGGGGGAGGCAAAAATGCCGAGCCAGCCTGTGGGAAAGCGAGATTTGTCTGCTGCCCTGGCAGGGAGGGTTCGGTTATGAGCCTGTGGTTTGCGCCCACAAGATTCTCGTTAAGGGAGGGGAGTGGATGTGGTTCACAAGCAAAGTATTGTGATGTCTGCTTTTTCTTGCCCACCTCTAATGCCAAACAGCTTTGGGGACTTTCTGGAATGAGTGCGAAGGGCTCGCCAGAGTCTTCGGGATTATAAGTGGCAACCACTTTTCACCCATTCTTGCACCTTAGTTTTCTTCAGTATCTCCTTCCACTCTTTTCTACCCTAAGACCTGATTTCAAGTCACTCCTGTTAAAGGTATTGACGTTCAGAAGCTGGTCTTCAGGATAACAGATTCTGTACAATTGAAGGGGACTTTTCCGTATTCATTTTTTGGCTGATCCCCAGTGCAGTTTCTCAAAGTCAAAAAAATAAACAGTCCCCTTCGGGCTAAATCCATGTGGAGCCGTCATTAGGCTTTTCTGTGTCGTCTCATTTTGTCGGGAGTGGAGACCTCCTGGGGTTCACCCGAGTTGGGAAGCATCTGGATTGTATATTCACTTTAACACCGTAATTCTCTTAGAGGTGCTTTCATTTTAGGATGTTGCCTTGTGTAATAATATACAAGTCATCCGCAGGGAACGATCGGGAACTGGCAACAGATGTAGACTGGGTGAATGCAGGGGTTCTTGATCTGTTTGATTCATGGGCTTCCAAACACTTACACTTCCAAGGAACTTTTCCCAGAGGATATGTGCTTTATTGTCTATAGAGAGCAAAACCTTAATCCACTACCCTTAAATGGGGCTGCGTGAAGCCAGGATAAAGTGATGGCTTTTTTTTTTTTTCCTCATCCTTCAGGAAAACAAAACTTTTTGGGTAAACTTCATGGAATTGCTAAAGTCAGACCTTGATTATTATCAGGCAAAAAATGGGCAAAAACTTGATTATATTCTTATACTAGAATGTTTACTACAGGTCTTTTTCCTGCTTTCATTGGTATTTTCATCCCTGGCTGTGCTAAGCTTCTCTGCAGATCCAACAGCTTCTTAATGGGGTTGGGATGGTGGAAAGGAGAATTAAAGTAATTCTGAACCGACAATGTGAAGTATTGTGCTTGGGAAACTCCAGGACATTCACACCTCTGTGGAACAGTAACTGGCTGCCCTGAAGAATGCACTTGAACTCCATGGGACAGAATCCAAAAATTCCAACAAGGATCCTGTTTAAAGGGCCGTAGGAAAATCTCTGGGCAGACTTATGCATTATTTCTGGGACCTGGTCATGTGCCATTGTACCTTCCCCCTCCCCTTTCCCCCTTCTTCATCCTATACACACGTGCACACAAGACACACACACCCACATACACTGACTGACCCCATGTTTTGTTCCATTTCCTTGGTCGTGAGGCAGATTCCGATGGTGTTGAGAGAGAGAGAGATGGTGATAGTTCCCAGAAGGATATTAGTGGTCACGTCAAAAGGCTGAAGGAGGAGACAGCCAACTTGCATGAAGCTTCGTGACATGCTTCGTGAAGGATTTTACATGCCTTGTCCCCAACGCTTTCAAAGAGAACATGAGACAGAAAATTCAAGCTTCCATTTTTCTATGACATACTCTGTTTTTATTTTACAGAAGATCTGAGAGGAGAAAAGAAGTAAGGGGAAGTTATGCAGATTTCCATATTTCCAGGCTCCCCTCTTAAAATTCTTTATAGATGGAAGGTAGGGTGCAGGTGGGAGGGAAGTCCTCCTCCCACCCTTATTGACTAAATAAAGGTGGACTCTATCTGCTAAAAAGGTTTATGAGAATGTTTACTGGAATCTCTGGATTTTGGTTAATTATTTGAAAGTAGGAGTATTAAATTCACTGTTGAATTCAGAGCCCACTATGATTAGTTTTCTGCAGACAAGTAGGGTATATACCTCTTCTCCCACTACACAGGCCCAATTCCATGTGCAAACCTAAGAAGTTACTGAGAAGAGAATGTCAGGGCTGAAACTTTACATACTTCCCTTTAAAGATCTTTACGGGGTTGGAATTATTTGCAAGATAACAGAATACAATGCAATAACCATTTTAGGAGCCAGAGGGAGAAAACTGGGAGAAGTGCCCCAGCTGCCACTGGGAAAGGAGAGTACGGTTAGGCCCTTACTGACACTCCCCGATAGGTCTTGGGATCTGCCCTTGCCTCCTAGTTTGGCAGATCCTACCAGGAGCACCCGCCTCCAGCTGAGGAGATGCAGATGCCTGCCAGTTTAACAAAGTCTACTCCTAGCTTCCCCCCAAGCACAGTGGCTGACACTGTCACTGTGGCTCCTGACAAGAAGTAGCCCAGCCTCAGAACACATTGCCTCAGTGCCACGGAAAATACACAGCACATGGGCTGTTAGCATTTTCAGATGTCATCTCTGTTTCTTATTTAACTTCAGGATGCAGCTGAGTTCCAGATTAGTCTCCAGGATAGCAGAGGAAGCTTAGACTGGCAGTCAGGAGGCATGGGATCTAATTCACCTTCAACCTTGAACTTGTCATGGGACCACGATAGCCTTTTCATCTTGCTGAGCCTCCTTTTTTTTAATCTGTGAAAGGTATCTTGAAATATAAATAAAATGTAATCTGTGTTTTGCTCCAGGTGGGCCCCCAAACTCTTCCAGTTATTAGAGCCTATGGTTATAGAAAATAATTCTCGGTGTCGTTTATGATCACTGCCATTTGTGAGACAGAGTGAGTTGATGAATTCCATTAAGGACAGAGAGGAAATGTCACACGGAAGATATTTTGTTATTAAGTTGGATTTTGATACCAGCCCATTTTAATACCCACATCACAACGGTCTTGTGAAGTCTCCTTCAAAGTAATAAAATAAATAACTGGTTGGTAAATGGCATTGACTCCTGGTTTAGTTAACCTGGCAGTCAGATTAAGGCAGGGTTTCTCGATCTTGGAATTACTGACATTTTGGCTAGAGAATTCTTGTTGTGAGGGACTGTCCCATGCGTTATTAAATGTTCAGCAGTATCTCTAGGCTGTACCCATTAGATGCCAGTAGCACCTCCCCTCCAAGTTGCGACAATCAAAAATGTCTCCAGATATTGCCAAGTGTCCCCCAGGGGGCAAAATCACCCTCGGCTGAGAACCACTGGATTGAGTCGTGACTAAAAGTCCCCAGTTTAGGTCAGGTTTAACTACATATATTTGATATGCTGCAATCTGAAAATGCTAGTTAGCCCCAGAACACCAGCAGTATCTATTAGGTTCAGGTTAGAACAATCTAACCTTGATCGGAAATAGCACTAGAAATAACCATTTAATTTACAATGTCCCAGGACCTCAGAATAATGGAATCTACTAGATTTCAATCTTTTTGGAAATGGGCAGAATTGTCTTTGTATAATATATCTTACTGTGCACAGAATAAATGCTCATTAAATGTATGTTGAAAGAATGAACAACTTCCCCCAAAACACCAGGGGAGCACAGAATGAGGAGCTGCCATGCACAGCCAGTCATTCTGGGTGATCTTTATTCTACAGGAGAAAATGAAGCAAGTGTTGGCCAGTTGGAAGGGAAGAATCTTTGGGAGGGAGGCTGTCATTACCCTAGCTGAAATGGAGCCAGGTTAAAACTCTCTTCTGATTTAAAAAAAAAAAAAAAGTCATGGAACATTTAATGACCAACCACAGTGCATCAGAGCCCAAGCTATATGTACGTCACCCATGCTCCCCAAGAGCATGTAAGAGTGAAAGATTCAGTTACTTTAAGTCTTCTGTATTCCTAAATTGGCATATATTTTAGTGGCGTGGGATGTGGAAGTCTCATATGTGCATCTGACATGTTAATCTCCCTAAAATGGTGGCCTCACTGTTTTTCCTAATGCACTTCAAGAGTATGACCTTAAATTGCATTTGAAATGTCTCACTCAGTTGTCCTGACAACTTTCTTTTCTCACAGAATCCACCTGTATCTCTCACCAGAGACATGAGTACTGTATTGAGTTGGTTTTCATGGTTGGTGTTTTATAGGTATTCTTTGAACCAACCTTCAAATTCAGGACAATATTAAATCTAAATTCACGAATCATCAGGTTCATGAGATGTGTAGATTTTGGCTGATATTATTTTGTAACCATTAAGTTCTGAAATGAGCAAAATTGACTTAGTAGGAGAAGCTTTGCCTCCTACCTGGGTAATTATTGTCATTTAGAAGGAAATCAACCAGGCTGGTGATCTTCCAGCCCCATCTCCACACTTCACTGTGGGTGTCTGTTTTAAAATTTGAATGGCAAGTGCTTTGGGGAACCATTACCTAATTAGCCCTGGGTGAGAAATTCTCTTCTGTGGTGTCCTTTTGATAATATACTTAATTGACAGCTGAGGTTACCGAGATCTGAATTTTATCTGAGATCAAAACTAAGCAAAGAGCAGGAGAGAGTGCTTTCGGAGGGCTTACCATCTCTGCACATGAAAAGTGTGCAAAATTAGGATTCAGAAAGAAGTGTAACTGTTATTTCAGAAGGTAGATTAATATAGTACTAAGTACCAGTGTGCTCAGCACGAATCTTGAATACACACTCCTAGAGTCCCTGATTTTTATCCTGTGATACACACTCTATCTTTAAGTGAAAAATGGAGACTAGTTTAAAAATTTTAAACCTGGGATGATAAAAGAAAGACTTAGAAGAATGAGTACATGCTTCTTTACATTCATTTTCCCTGTCTATATTTCCCGTCTTCCAAGAACACCAAGGGAGGCAATACTGTGTAGCCAGATTGAGTAACTTAGATGTATTTTTTCTTGTTGGAATCTGATTTAAAGATTCCCCACCCTCTCCCCTGGGAAAATAGTTGGGGTTGGTTGCAAAAGAGTATCATATTTACTTCTTTGTTTGTTTAAAAATTGAGTTTTTAGTACATATCCCTCCTACTTCCAGCAAGGATTCTTTTTTTTTTTTTGTAAAGAAAGTAGGATTTATTGGTGGGCATGAGTAAGGAGGGGACAGCAACAAGGCTTTCATTAGTGCAGGGCCCACGGTTTGTCCAGAGGGCCACGATTAGGGATGTATTTGGCCCCATAGCCATCCGGGATAAGCCGCTTTTCTGCCACCATGTTTTCAAATTCGTCGGAGTTAAACTTAGTAAATCCCCACTTCTTGGATATGTGGATCTTCTGGCGGCCAGGGAACTTGAACTTGGCCCTGTGGAGGGCCTCAGTCACATGCTCCTTGTTCTGTAGCTTGGTGCGGATGGACATTATGACTTGGCCAATGTGGACCCTAGCCACTGTGCTCTGGGGCTTTCCAAAGGCACCACAGCCTATCAGCTCCAGCACAGGACAGCATCTTGTCGATGCGGATGACAGTGGAAGAGGTGGAGCTGCACTCGGATGTGAAAACCATCTTTGCCACAGCTTTTCACCACGTATTTGTTGGCACAAATACAGGGAGCCTCCAGGGCTTCAGAGGAGCGCTGCTCATACCCATCCGACACACCATGTAGCCACAGAGTGGGAACTCATCCACCTTTGACCTCTTCCGCTCCAGGTCAAAGATGCGGATCTTAGCATCAGGGACACCTCGGCAGAAGCGAGATTTTGGGTACGGCTCGTTCTTACAATACCGGTAACAGCGAGCGGGGCGGCGTCCCACGGTGACACCATGATCTTTAGTGGTGCGCCGAAGGGAAAGAGGCGCTCCCACGCCTGCTCATGCCTTATATAGGCAGTCTGTCTTCACGCATAGGAACCATGGAGTCCAGGCGAGGGCGGGTAGACGCCCTCAGGTCGAATTTTACCTGAGATCAAAACTAAGCAAAGGGCAGTGGACTGACGAGAGTCCTTTTGGAGGGCTTATCTCTCTGCACACATGAAGAGTGTGCAGAATTAAGTCCACTCTTGCAGAAGCAGTAGTCTGTAAATGCAGATGGCCCTTCCCCTGGTCAGCTGGGCTTCCCCCACGTGAAGTCTGCAGCCTCCAATATGCTCTTCAAAGCATTATGCCATTCTGAAAGTCAGGCTGCATGCTGGGTGGAATGTGTCGCAGAAACGGAAGAACAACTCCCCATTGCTAGAGCTGCCATCACTATTTCCACTGGGCTTAGCAGTGACACGTTTGGTTAACCATTTTGTTAGCCTCCGGTTAACCACGCATGCTTTGAAAACCTTACAGAAGTGGGGAGATGTCTATATATAATGTTATTCATATAAAAAACAACCCCACAAGATACAGTTCTTTCCTTAGCTGCCACACCAAATCCAGACTCTATAACTGGCATTTGGTGAAAGGAAGAAATCACTTGATAAACACCCTTGGGTGATTAATTTATCTGTAAACTAGGGTGGAGTGGAAAATTCTCTAAAAAAGGGAATTGAGCTTGTCTGAGTTTGGAGTCCTTTGACTCAATCTTGTATCCACTTCTCTTTTACAATGATTCTGCCTTATCATTGTATACGAATAAATACAAATATCAGAGCCCTTGGGTAGATAGAGCATGTTTTCCACCTCCAGTTGAGCTGACTTCCTTTCCTCCTCTATATCTTTTTCCCTTCCCTCTGGCCTTTTGCCTCTTTCTTCCTTTTTGCCTTTTCCACATGCTTTTTATATTATCTACCATCGTCTTCTAACTAGGCAAACTGTCAGGCTGCACCACAAAGAACAACGTCAGGTTCAAATCCCTTGTCTACACTGGCTCTCGAGCAGGTGACTTACCATTTATTTCTTCAGAGGAATTTCCTACATCTTCAGATCATGGGGGATGATCTTCATCACCTACTTCGAAGGTTTAATATCTGCAAAGAACTTTGCTCGCTCTAGAAGGCAGGCACTGATTTAGGACAAGCTACTACACTATTGTCGGTCCCTGGTGAGTAGTTGCTTAGGAGAAATTTGGAGTCAGAAAAGAAATTGCTTAAGCTGGAGGAGAAGACAGTTCATGAAAATGATATCTTAAGCTTGTTAGAAGATAAATTCTTAGGCCATTTTCAATGAATAAATCAAACAGAAAGCTTTCTGTTTGGCGTTTTTAGAACGGTACTCAGTTGTGACAATATGATTTAAAGAGGGGGTTCCACATTCCCCACTCCACCACCCCCATTACTTAGGTTGTAGGCAGTGAAACAGTAGAGTTAGGTCTCTGGTTTATTGAATTGTACACCATGGAGACAATAGAAATGAAGAGGTAAAAAGATAGCTTAGCAAGAGACTGTAATTTCACTCTTAAAAATGTGCCAAATAGTTCATGTATTCTGCTAGTCATACCTCCTGAAACAAGAAAAGCTCTCCAATTAGAAAACAGTACAGAAAACTTATTCTTCAACAGCTAGATATTAATGGAATTTTTAAAATGCGTGTGAGAATCAACATGATTTGGATACACATCAGCTCAGAAAAAAAAGTTGTTCCTCATTTTTTGGCTGGAAATGCTCTGGACTATCATCTTCTTGGGCCTAATTCAAAAGTTCTCCTTAAGCATAACTTTTTATAAACACACAAACAACCAGACTCTTCATAAATTATAAATGGCTTCTCTTGGAAATGCCTTAAATGTAGATATGCATTATAAAAAATATTTTTTTTTGCCTTAAATGTAAACATCAACCAAAAAAAAACCCCATCTTTTGTGTTCTGTTTTAGTTTCCCCATGCACAGCTTTATTCTTGCTGCTGTGTTTTGCCTAAAAACCCAAAGATTGTGCTGTGATAGAAGCTTTTATTAATGATGGTGCTCCTTCATCCCAAGTCTCTCCCAGGTTTCTCCTGGTCCTTCCTGCTCAGTGAGAACAGGCCATTGACAAATGGCATTACTGATTCTCCAGGTGCTCAGAGCCCAGGGGCTATTGGTGGATGTGCTGTCTGTGTTGTCTGAGAGCTGCTGAGCTGAGCACCATACAGTCCAGACCACTCACAGGCAGACCGGGAACTCTTTTTTAGGAGGATCGTAGAGCCATCAGAGCAAGTTGATTTGGCTATTGGTCCAGTGGCTTTGGACCACGAACACTTACAAAGCACCCCCCAAAAAACTTAAGCAGCACTTAATGATCAGAGTTTATTACACACTCTTTCTCTTCCCCACTCCCATCCCCAGTCTTCTCCCATATCTTTGTTGACATGCTTGGGGGAACTCAAGCAGGGATCAGATCAGAGGCAAAGGAGAGTGTGGAGAACAGAATGTACCATACCATTTTACCAAGAAGAAAAACAGAACTGGTCATACGCCACATGTTAGTGAGGTGTGGATATCGATACCAAGGGGCAGGACAACTTATACTTCCATACAATCTACTACCCATAGTTTAAGAGAAACACATGGAGACTTTTTACCTATAATAACCTTGAGGCCCCCTTGGCCAGACAACACATGTCTCCACAAGGAATGGCACACATCTTGCCATTCCCCAGCAAGTGGAATAAAGCTAGAACATGACAATATGGAACAGCCGTCTTGGAGAAGCCTTGCCAACACCAGGCAGAGGTGTGTCCGGGAAGGTCCTTTTAGTCAGACATTCAGATGCAGAAGTTTGAGCATCTGAGTTACTGAGAGGTGTCCTCTGGGGATGGAGTGGGGGTGGGAGGGCAGTGCCCACTGAACACAGCTGCTCTAGGAAGGGTGTGGGTAAGGATCTGATGGAGGACTGGTGATGGGGTGCCTGGCTGCTCCACCCGAGCAGCGCACTGCCAAGTTGTGGACCTCCCGCCTCCGACACTGCCGTGCAGTGGCTCTTCGTGATGGTCATCAAGCACACACCCAAGGACTGCTGTGCATTAAAAGGGGAGCAATTGGTATAGTTAATGTTGCCCGCTGTCCATCTTTCTTGGGATGATGGGAAGTGTAGCAGTGAGGAGAAATCCTATCCATCACTATTCATTGCATCACGTTTTTGCCCAGTAATGAGGTCACCTCACTCAGGAAGGGCCCTGGGATGCACATATGGTATCAAGTTTGCTGTGGGAACTTGAATCTGAATTTCATGACTTCTGTGCAATTAAAACCCCAAACTTAGTGTTGCATTAACATGGATTTTCCATAGTGAGTTATAAATGCAAAGTTCTATGTTTCATATGTCTTTTTCTAACATATGTTACTGCCTGTGTTTCTGATTAAAAGCTCGTCCAAAATAAAATAACAAAGGATGACTTTTTTTCCAATAGAACTTTCTTCTATGAAAGCTAGAAATAAGCCCTTACCTAAAATTACCCAGGCTCGCAGGTGCTGGGTTTTGGGGTGTGTGTAGTGTTCACTCGCAAGACAAAGGGCATTATTCTCCCTGCAACCACCACCAGAAGGCATTCTTTCTGTGGAGAAAATTGTAGGCCAACGTTTTAAAGACATTCCATGGCTAGGCACCACTCCTGGAGACTTGCAGGCAGCAGGCAGGCAGGAAGGCAATCATCAAATATTTATTCTAAGGCCACTGTGTATTCAGCACCTTTAAAATTGCCAGGGAAACCAGCCAGGAGCATGTAATACCTGCTAGGGCCAAGTTAGTACCCAAGGTCATTCCGTAGTGCTTAAGGAGCTCAGTAATCTGAAAGGAGCAGGGAACCCTAAAACTGTAAGATGGCAGTATCTCACCTGGGTATGGGGATATTGACAGAATAGGAAAATAAAATCCAAGAAAAGGCTCACTAACTAAAGCCGATACTTAACAGTTGCACCACCCCCATCTTTTCCTTCTACATCCCCCTTAACAGACACCCAGCTCCCATTCCCTACACACAACACACACACACACACACACACACACACACACACACACACACACACAAGCATGCACTATTACTACCATTCACCATCATCA
The DNA here is from genome assembly GCF_951394435.1 of Stenella coeruleoalba. Taxonomy (NCBI): domain Eukaryota; kingdom Metazoa; phylum Chordata; class Mammalia; order Artiodactyla; family Delphinidae; genus Stenella; species Stenella coeruleoalba. Next base: position 58,208,171 of record NC_137155.1, read on the forward strand.
TCACCTCTGCCCAGAAACTGAACCCAACTGGATGGATCAAGTCATCAGTTTGTTTTTTTTTTTAAATAATGAACACATTTTAAAAATAACAAGGCAAATGTGCTAAGCTGTGCAAATACAAGGATATTCATCACAGTGTCCTTAGAGAGGGAAAATGGTAGCAGCATGTATGGAACATCAACTGAGAATTGGGATACTCCCCTAGAGAAAATCCAGCGTCTATTAGGCATGACGTGAGATTTTGTGGGGGGCAGGGATATGGGGACACGGGCTTGTATGGCACGCATCCTGGCCTGTGCAGAGGTGAGCAGGACTCTCACCCTCTTGCATTAAGTTCTCTAATCTAGTTTTGTTGATGCAGCTGAAAAGTCACATTAGTTGTTTTTTTTTTAATTATATTTATTTTATTTATTTATTATTTTTGGCTGCGTTGGGTCTTCATTGCTGCATTTCTCTAGTTGCGGCAAGTGGGGGCTACTCTTTGTTGCGGTGTGAGGGCTTCTCATTGCAGTGGCCTCTCCCGTTGCGGAGCATGGGCTGTAAGCGTGCAGGCTTCAGTAGTTGTGGCTCACGGGCTCTAGAGCGCAGGCTCAGTAGTTGTGGCGCACGGGCTCAGTTGCTCCGTGGCATGTGGGATCCTCCCGGACCAGGGCTTGAACCCGCATCCCCTGCATCGGCAGGTGGACTCCCAACCACTGCGCCACCGGGGAAGCCCCACATTAGTTGTTTTGACATGTGCGTCACATAGGGGTGCTCTACAAAGTCATACGAAATCCCTGCATCCTCTGTTACATATGTAACCGCCAAGCTACGTCTCCCCTGAGCTTCCAGTGTACAGTACTGGTGTTTTGGGGGGTTTGTTTTTGTTAACCAAGCGTAAGATGTTACACTGATCCCCGTTAAATTTCTCATATTGGATTCCTTGATGCTCGTCTGCCAAGATCTTTTTGGATACTGGTTCATCGTCCAGTGTATTTAACGCTCTCTACTAGCTTTGTATCATGCACGGTTGATGGATGTGGCTTGTGCATTTTCTCTTTAGTTCTGAGCCAGCTGGGAGATGATAGAATTGTAGAAAAAAGAGGGTGCCAGTGTGTGGCAGAGGAGTCAAATTCCCTGAGACATACCGAAAACCTGGCTTGGACCTTATCCATTCTAGGGCAAGGTATCTTTTTGGCTTTTATTGTTCACAATACAGTGTTTCACTTAAGGTGACATCATAGTGAATATCAGTCATTCTCAGATGAAGTCGAGAGTTTCTGTTAGCCCTATTAAAAGATAAGAGATTCTTATTTTGCTTAAGTGCTTTATTTTTAAAATAATTTTTAGTTGACAAAATTCATATAACATAAAATTAGCCATTATAAATTGTACCTTTCAGTGGCATTTGGTACATTCAAAACGTTGTGCAGGGCTTCCCTGGTGGCGCAGTGGTTGGGAGTCCGCCTGCCGATGCAGGGTGCACGGGTTCGTGCCCCGGTCCGGGAGGATCCCGCGTGCCGCGGGGCGGCTGGGCCCGTGAGCCATGGCCGCTGAGCCTGCGCGTCCGGAGCCTGTACTCCGCAATGGGAGAGGCCACAACAGTGAGAGGCCCGAGTACCGAAAAAAAAAAAAAAAAAAAATGCACAGCCTCTTAAAATGCTCACCAGCCTGCTGAATTATAAATGACAGCCCCTGAGTCAAAGAGGTGCAGGGAAGCAGTATCTGAAATAGAACAATTCTATAAATGTGTGTTCATTAATTTCTTCACTTAAGAATAAATTGAAGGCTCACTCTTGCAGAACAGTAATTACTATACGATTTAGACATTAATATAAAAAGGGTGGCAGGGAAATTGCTTAAGATTTGTCTCTGGGGTTTGTTTGGCATTTTAACCACCGAAGTTTAACATGTCACCTAGCGCTTAGGTCTGCTTTACCTCACTTTAGAAGTTATACCCGCAAATGGACAATGAGAGCGTGAAATCAAACACTGAATTCTTTTCCTTGCTTACTTTAGAATTGCCGAAGTTCCACTTTTCTGAGGTACCATCCTTATTTGTGAGATTTCCTTGCATCATTTTCCAGTGGACTAGAGTACTGATGTATAATACAATTCCTTTGTGTTTTTTAATAATTACATCATTTCTAATATCTTCAGAGTTAATACTTTTTAATGACAACATGACAAAGAGTATGAATAGTTTTCCTCCCAGACCCTATAGGATCCTCCCCTTTCCCTGGTAATCTCTTCTGCCAACCTGGTAGCCTTTTTTGAAATTTTACTACCAAACCAAAATCTAAAGCAGAAGAATACTTAAACTGTGAAACCATCAGAGCTGAGTTACATTATACAAGTTTTGAAAGGAGCATACTTTATTCCAAGTGATTAAGCCGGGTGTGATTTTAATTAATTTTCTTAACAATGATTCTGAAATAAATGTGGATTTTAAGATCCACTCTGCTATCAGAGTTATATGATCATTCTCAACAGACATCCTGAAGCCAAGATGTGAATCTGGGCATTAAAGCTACTTCTGCCTTGGCTAAGTGAAGTTCATAGTTTGTGTAACTATCCCGTGGCACCCTCTCATCCCTACCTCTTTCCAACTTTGGGAAGAATTTTGGGATCCAACTGGCGACATAGTGTCATAAAATTCCGTGGATAAGTATCAGTTATTTTTCGTGAATTCAGAGACTTAATTTCAGAAATCCTTGATACCTAGAGCAAGTCAGTAATCATCGATATTGCAAGCACTCCTCCAGTGAAGGCTTCTGGAGGTGTCACACCATTGACCATGTGGACCATTCAGGAGCCTGTGTTACCACCTCCGCTGATCAACTATGTTGGGAAGGAGAAAGAAAGAGGAAATTACATTTACAGAAATACATTGGGGTGGCCACTGATGGCGATTGTTTCATGTTCAAAAGGAAATACGAAGATGGATTTTATCTTATTTTCATATAGATAGTCTCTCACTTGTGGTCAAACAGCAACACTACATTTTGATGTTATCACGTTCTTTTCTGGAACAAAACCCAAGAGCCGTTTTTAATTAAAACCTTTCTAGAAAGAATGCTTCAACCATGCCTACCCCCCATCCAACTGAATTTCAAATATTTGTTTAATTCGGTTTGGCTTTCAGAGTCTGTAAAGCATAAGCAATCGGCCGAGCTGAAAATGGAGAAGAAATGTTTTTACAGTTCCACAAATGTTTCTAATGGGCAAGAGTGAGTTGTTAATGGGACATAAATTGCCTGGGGTGGGTGTGTCGTGCGAGTGTGCTCACGCAGGCCACATGCGTGCACCCACGTGGAGGTAATGACGTTTGCGTGTACCTGGGCCTCACAGGATATGCTGTGATGCAAAACTGTGCTAAGCTGGAGAGTAAAGAGGTGCTGGGACGGGGCCACCATGGCAGCGGTCGTGCATGGTATGGGATGAGGTAGATAGCTGGTTTCTTACCAGAACTCAGATCCTGGGCAGCAGGCCCATCCTCCCATTGGGAACAGTGAACAAGGAACTGATAAAATACACAGACCGAATGAAAATGACCCCTATTGACTGAAACCAGCTGTGTCAGGCTTCGCGCCGTCTCTCCTGATTTGCTCTCTCAAATAAATGGATGTGGTAGAGGATGAGAGAAAGTAAACTATCATTTTTTCTTTCTTGCAGTCGCACCTCAGTAACAGCCCTGGTTTTTGTAGCTGAAAAATATGTTTATTTGCTCATTAATTTCCCTCTCTCTCCCTTGCCTTTTCTTGGCATTGGGTAGAATGTTATTTAAAATAAGACACAGTTCGGCTTCAAAAAGAAAAATCATTCTGCAACATACAGCTTGGACTCATTTGCTGGTCATTTATCATCCCTAAGAGAGTGGGGTACAAATATCTTTATTTGGTATGTTTCAATGATTCATAGGGCGATGACTCTTGTTGGCACTGGGATACAGGGAAGCAGCGGTCTCTTTAGGACTTTTAGAAGTGCCCCAAACTGTTTAGAAATGACATGGAGAATATTAAATGGGGCATATGCACAGCAGCTCGATAATCATTTGTCTTCACCGCCTTCCTTTCAAAGATGAGGTAGGCTGGTGCTTTGGGGGTGGACTCAACCCACAGGCCTGAGATTCTCTAAGGGGTGCTTAAAAGTCTTCATTTCCACACTCGGGTGTGTGTGTTTTCTTTCCAGTACTTCAAAAAGGCTTTGGTTTTATGTGTCTCCCATTTCCTTCGGGTAGTGGGCAGATAATAATGTGCCTAACATTAGTGCCCAATAAATATTTGTTGAACGAACAGTTAAATGGAATGTTATAAGGCTTATTAGTATTATTGCCTTGGCATGAAACCTGCAAGAATAGACTTGAGACAATCAAGTAATTTCCCTTAACAGTGCAAGCTAATTATTTGAGAGATGAAGATCTGGTGCATAGTATTTATTTGTCAGGCTCCATTTGCTCCTAATTGAAGGTGGAAAAGTTGTTTGTAGCATTGAAGGGATAACATAGTGACCCACTGCTAAACAGCTTTTCAATTTTCCATGCTACTCTTTCAGGGAAAATGTATCAAGATGAAGTTAATGCGCATTCCTTTTGTTTATTTGTGTTTTCTTTTTTTCTGTTATCATTTTTTTTTAGATTTTTAAAATTTATTTATTTTTGGCTGCGTGGTGTCTTAGTTGCAGCACGTGGGATCTTCGTTGAGGCATGCCTTTTGTTGCGGCGTGTGGGCTCCTCGTTGCGGTGCGTGGGCTTCTTTCTAGTTGTGGCGTGCGGGTTTTCTCTTCTCTAGTTGTGGCGCTCAGGCTCCAGAGCTCGCGGGCTCTAGTTGAGGCACGCAAGCTCAGTAGTTGTGGCATGCGGGCTTAGTTGCCCCGCCACACGTGGGATACTAGTTCGCCGGCTAGGGATCGAACCTGCATCCCCTGCATTGTAAGGCAGCTTCTTTACCACTGGACCACCAGAGAAGTCCCTTCCGTTATCATTTTTAGAGGGCAGGCAGGGTGTGGAGCGGGGATCTCTTTTGACAGTAATTTTATAATCCACCTACCTGCCTGTATGACTTCTGAAGTCATTCTGCTAATGTTGGTTGTCTGATAAAATTGTCCTTTCATGTGAATGCCACCTGCAGTGATCCAAGATGAAAATGCTACATTCGCATCCTAAACCTCAGAAACTTTCATTTCTTCATTCATTCCAGAAATATGAATTCAGTGCCCAATATGTGCCAGGCTCCGTGCTAAAGCTTTGAATTTAATACTGAGCAAAATCCAGCATGGTTCCTGCTGTCATGAAGCTTATAATCTGGGGTGGTTGGTGGGTATTAACTGAATGATCATACTAAAAATCGTAACTACAAACTGAATTTTAAAAAGAGGAATATGGTTCTACTGGGTCCATGTAACAACAGGAATTGATTCAGACCAGGAGACCAGGGAGAAGTTTACTAAGGAGGATCCTGCGGCTGAGAGCTCTAGAATGTCTGAGGAGAAAGAAAGATCATCCCAGGCAAGAAGATGATCAAATGCAAAGCGTTGGTGGGAAGGCCGGGCCACACTCCTCAGTGCCTATGCATATACTATATTAAGGGCTTGACCTTCATCCTCTGAACATTGGAAAGACCTAGAACGGTAGTATATCTGAAGGTTAGGAAGTAGGGCTAGGGAGAACAGATACCTGGACCTTATCAGATCTGTGTTTGGGGGGGAAATATAAGGACCCATTCTTCATAAATGTAACGAGAGGTGATCGTGCTAAGCTCTGGATGGTCCTTTGCTGCAGTTGAGCTGCCTGGAAATTCTCACCACGCACCCTTGCCTCTGCCAAGTTTTGGAACGAGTGTATCTGGGTCTCCACTTGTGTGCTGGACTGTGCAGCAATGGCATCTTGTCATTTTTTTCTGGGTCCTGCTCTTCTTTCTGCCTTTCCTTTTAATGATGGGGAGGTGGTATAACACAGTTTATTCCTGTTTTGGCAAAGTGTGCATGGCAAGCCTTTCAGCCCCTTCACTGCTGGCGTAGAGAACAGGCTGTGGCGGTAACTCACCTCCACCCCTCTCCAGCGGCGAGAGCTTGGGCACGTGGCTTAGTCTCTCTTTGTGCCTTGCAGGGTTGTTCTGAGGATTAGGTGAGTTAATACTTGTAAAACACAGAACGAGGAGTGGCACATCGTGAGTGCTCAGTTGATGCCAGCAGTTATTATTAGCTATTTTTACTGATATGGCAAGGTGTCGAAGATGTGTATTGTTGAAGTGAAAAAAAGCAAGATACGAAACGATATATCATAAAAAGGGCTTGCACAAACGTATTCTGATAAACGTTAAGGATATGTCTGCGGATACTTGGTGGTTATATCTGAGGAATGGGGCTTAGAAGGAAGAAGGTAGGCAGGTAGTTTTTACTTTCTCACCACATATTCTTTTCTGTTTGTTTGTTTCGTTTTTTGCGGTACGCGGCCCTCTCACCGCTGTGGACTCTCCCGTTGTGGAGCACAGGCTCCGGACGCGCGGGCCCAGCGGCCATAGCTCACGGGCCCAGCCGCTCCAGCACGTGGGATCTTCCCGGACCGGGGCACGAACCCGCGTCCCCTGCATCGGCAGGCGGACCCTCAACCACTGCGCCACCAGGGAAGCCCCACCACATATTCTTGTAGTATTTTTTTTTTTTTACTATGCAGCTGTATATTTTTATAATAATGAAATTATAAAGAATAGTCTAGAAAATCCATCAATAGTATCTGCTATGTCAATTAAAAAATAATGATCTCAATATATTTTTTCATAATTTTCTTCACTTTTAAGTTTGGAGATGTCACTTAGAAACTTTTCTTGGAGTAAAGAAATGTGTATCTGAAGTCCAGCAATTCATCCAATGTTCACTTCTTTTGTTTATGTTCTATTCAAATAAGAGTTTTTTTAAACCACGTGCTATCCCATTGTTATAAAATTATTCTACTTGTTCTTCCGTCTCTACATATGCACAGAGAGAGCTGTCTGGAATACTGTTCACCCACCAAACAAACAATGCATTTGGTTCATTGGTTGCTGACTTCATTGTACTTTTAAGAGTTGCTTAAATTTTTTATAATGAGCATTTTTATAAAAACAGTGAAATCGGGGCTTCCCTGGTGGCGCAGTGGTTGAGAGTCCGCCTGCCGATGCAGGGGACACGGGTTCGTGCCCCGGTCCAGGAAGATCCCACATGCCACGGAGCGTCTGGGCCCGTGAGCCATGGCCGCTGAGCCTGCGCCTCCGGAGCCTGTGCTCCGCAATGGGAGAGGACACAACAGTGAGAGGCCCGCGTACCGCAAAACAGAACAAAACAAAACACTGAAATCATTTCTAAAAATTGGAGATGAGGAGTATCTGTTCACTTTTCTGTTCAGTAATAAACACAATATGAAGCATCTAATCTTTCCCAGGGATTCAGGAAGCTTAACTTTTTCAGGATGATCCTGGTGCAGGTCAGTAGCTTCTGTGTGGTACATGTTGCTCATGAAAGAGGAGGCAAGTGGGCTCAGTGGTTACTGCATCAGGACACAGGAAATGTATTCAGTGATTATCGGATATTAACATATAGTCTGTCAAACTGCCCCCCCCTTTTTTTAACAGGTGGAGGCTGTTTACATTTGACTAAAGATTTTGACGAACTGAATTGGTACTTATCAATAGTTTAGTCTGACCAGCTGAGAATCATTAATATTGTACAGGGCTGGCACATGGTTGCTTCCATCATCATTTAAATACAACTCTTCCATTTCGCAGTGATTACACGCCACCATCATCAATCAGATAAGAATGCAAATCAGGAGAGAACTTTGAGTCCCCTAGTAAATATTTTATGAAGCCAATGTAAGCTTGCCAACTAGAATATCATCTCTGCAGAAGATACATTTCCAAGGGGTAACTGCATTATACAGTACTTAGTACATTGTGCCCCTCAGGATATGATGATAATTGTCCATGTACAAGAAAAAACAATTTTGAAGAAACTGCGACCAAGTTGATTGCCAACTGATTTTTTTTTTAACATCTTTATTGGAGTATAATTGCTTTATAATGGTGTGTTAGTTTCTGCTTTATAACAAAGTGAATCAGCTGTACATATACATATATCCCCATATCTCATCCCTCTTGCATCTCGTTCCCTCCCACCCTCCCTATCCCACCCCTCTAGATGGTCACAAAGCACTGAGCTGATCTCCCTGTGCTATGCGGCTGCTTCCCACTAGCTATCTATTTTATGTTTGGTAGTGTATATAAGTCCATGCCCCTCTCTTACTTTGTCCCGGCTTACCCTTCCCCCTCCCTGTGTCTTCAGGTCCATTCTCTACATCTGCGTATTTATTCCTGTCTTGCCCTTAGGTTCTTCACAACCTTTTTTTTTTTTTTTAAGATTCCCTGTATATGTGTTAGCATATGGTATTTGTTTTTCTCTTTCTGATTTACTTCACTCTGTATGACAGACTCTAGGTCCATCCACCTCAATACAAATAACTCAATTTCATTTCTTTTTATGGCTCAGTAATATTCCATTGTATATATGTGCCACATCTTCTTCATCCATTCATCTGTCGATGGATACTTAGGTTTCTTCCATGTCCTGCCTATTGTAAATAGAGCTGCAGTGAACATTGTGGTACATGACTCTTTTTAAATGATGGTTTACTCAGGGTTTATGCCCAGTAGTGGGATTGCTGGGTTGTATGGTAGTTCTGTTTTTACTTTTTTTAAGGAACCTCCATACTGTTCTCCATAGTGGCTGTATCAATTTACATTCCCACCAGCGGTGCAAGAGTGTTCCCTTTTCTCCACACCCTCTCCAGCATTTATTGTTTGTAGACTTTTTTTGGCCGTACGTGGACCTCTTACTGCTGTGGCCTCTCCCGTTGCAGAGCACAGGCCCCGGACGCGCAGGCTCAGCAGCCATGGCTCACGGGCCCAGCCGCTCCGTGGCATGTGGGATCTTCCCAGACCGGGGCACGAACCTGTGTCTCCTGCATTGGCAGGTGGACTCTCAACCACTGCGCCACCAGGGAAGCCCCTGTTTGTAGACTTTTTGATGATGGCTATTCTGACTGGTGTAAGGTGATACCTCATTGTAGTTTTGATTTGCATTTCTCTAATGATTAGTGATATTGAGCATCCTTTCATGTGTTTGTTGGCAATCTGTATATCTTCTTTGGAGAAATGTCTATTTAGGTCTTCTGCCCATTTTTGGATTGGGTTGTTTTTTTGATATTGAGCTGCATGAGCTGCTTGTATATTTTGGAGATTAATCCTTTGTCAGTTGCTTCGTTTGCAAATATTTTCTCCCATTCTGAGTGTTGTCTTTTCATTTTATGGTTTACGGTTTCCTTTGCTGTGCAAAAGCTTTTAAGTTTCATTAGGTCCCATTTGTTTATTTTTGCTTTTAGTTCCATTTCTCTAGGAGGTGGATTAAGAAGGATCTTTCTGTGATTTATGTCATAGAGTGTTCTGCCTATCTTTTCCTCTAAGAGTTTTATAGTGTCTGGCCTTATATTTAGGTCTTTAATCCATTTTGAGTTTATTTTTGTGTATGGTGTTAGGGAGTGTTCTACTTTCATCATTTTACATGTTATATTTCTGTTTTTGTGCCAGTACCATACTCTCTTGATTACTATAGCTTTGTAGTATAGTCTGAAGTCGGGGAGCCTGATTCCTCCAACTCCGTTTTTCTTTCTCAAGATTGCTTTGGCTATTTGGGGTCTTTTGTGTTTCCATACAAATTGTGAAATTTTTTGCTCTAGTTCTGTGAAAAATGCCTTTGGTAATTTGATAGGGATTGCATTGAATCTGTAGATTGCTTTGGGTAGTACAGTCATTTTCACAGTGTTGATTCTTCCAATCCAAGAACATGGTATATCTCTCCATCTTTTTTTATCTCTTTAATTTCTTTTATCAGTGTCTTATAATTTTCTGCATACAGGTCTTTTGTCTCCTTAGGTAGGCTTATTCCTAGGTATTTATTCTTTTTGTTGCAGTGGTAAATGGGAGGTTTCCTTAATTTCTCTTTCAGATTTTTCATCGTTAGTGTATAGGAATGCAAGAGATTTCTGTGCATTAATTTTGTATCCTGCTACATTACCAAATTCATTGATTAGCTCTAGTAGTTTTTTGATGGCATCTTTAGGATTCTCTAGGTATAGTATCATGTCATCTGCAAACAGTGACAGTTTTACTTCTTCTTTTCCGATTTGGATTCCTTTATTTCTTTTTCCTAATTGCTGGGCTAAAACTTCCAAAAGTGTGTTTAATAATAGTGGTGAGAGTGGGCAACCCTGTCTTGTTCCTGATCTTAGTGGAAATGGGTTCAGTTTTTCACCATTGAGAATGATGTTGGCTGTGGGTTTGTCATATATAGCCTTTATTATGTTGAGGTAAGTTCCCTCTATGCCTACTTTCTGGAGAGTTTCTATCATAAATGGGTGTTGAATCTTGTCAAAAGCTTTTTCTGCATCTATTGAGATGATCATATGTTTTTTTCTCCTTCAATTTGTTAATATGGTATATCACATTGATTGATTTGCATATATTGAAGAATCCTTGCATTCCTGGGATAAACCCCACTTGATCATGGTGTATGATCCTTTTAATGTGCTACTGGATTCTGTTTGCTAGTATTTTGTTGAGGATTTTTGCATCTATGTTCATCAGTGATATTGGCCTGTAGTTTTCTTTCTTTGTGACATCTTTGTCTGGTTTTGGTATCAGGGTGATGGTGGCCTTGTAGAATGAGTTTGGGAGTGTTCCTCCCTCTGCTATATTTTGTAAGAGTTTGAGAAGGATAGGTGTTAGCTCTTCTTTAAATGTCTGATAGAATTCACCTGTGAAGCCATCTGGTCCTGGGCTTTTTGTTTGTTGGAAGATTTTTAATCACAGTTTCAATTTCAGTGCTTGTGATCGGTCTGTTTATATTTTCTATTTCTTCCTGGTTCAGTCTCGGAAGGTTGTGCTTTTCTAAGAATTTGCCCATTTCTTCCATGTTGTCCATTTTATTGGCATATAGTTGCTTGTAGTAATCTCTCATGATCCTTTGTATTTCTGTAGGGTCACTTGTTACTTCTCCTTTTTCATTTCTAATTCTGTAGATTTGAGTCCTCTCCCTTTTTTTCTTGATGAGTCTGGCTAATGGTTTATAAATTTTATCTTCTCAAAGAACCAGCTTTTAGTTTCATTGATCTTTGCTATCATTTCCCTCATTTCTTTTTCATTTATTTCTGATCTGATCTTTATGATTTCTTTCCTTCTGATAACTTTGGGGGTTTTTTGTTCTTCTTTCTCTAATTGCTTTAGGTATAAGTTTAGGTTGTTTGTTTGAGATGTTTCTTGTTTCTTGAGGTAGGATTGTATTGGTATAAACTTCCCTCTTAGAACTGCTTTTGCTGCATCCCATAGGTTTTGGGTTGTCGTATTTTCATTACCATTTGTTTCTGGTATTTTTTTATTTCCTCTTTGATTCATCAGTGATCTCTTGGTTATTTAGTAGTGTATTGTTTAGCCTCCATGTGTTTGTATTTTTTACAGTTTTTTCCCTGTAATTGGTATCTAGTCTTATAGCATTGTGGTTGGAAAAGATACTTGATACAATTTCAATTTTCTTAAATTTACCAAGGCTTGATTTGTGACCCAAGATATGATCTATCCTGGAGAATGTTCCATGAGCACTTGAGAAGAAAGTGTATTCTGTTGTTTTTGTATGGAATGCCCTATAAATATCAATTAAGTCCATCTTGTTTAATGTATCATTTAAAGCTTGTGTTTCCTTACTTATTTTCATTTTGGTTGGTATGTCCATTGGTGAAAGTAGGGTGTTAAAGTCCCCCACTATTATTGTGTTACTGTCGATTTCCCTTTTTATGGCTGTTAGCATTTGCCTTCTGTATTGAGGTGCTCCTATGTTGGGTGCATAAATATTTACAATTGTTATATCTTCTTGGATTGATCCCTTGATCATTATGTAGTGTCCTTCTTTGTCTCTTGTAATAGTCTTTATTTTAAAGTCTATTTTGTCTGATATGAGAATTGCTACTCCAGCTTTCTTTTGATTTCCATTTGCATGGAATATCTTCTTCCATCCCCTCACTTTCAGTCTGTATGTATCCCTAGGTCTGAAGTGGGTCTCTTGTACACAGCATATATATGGGTCTTGTTTTTGTATCCATTCAGCCAGTCTATGTCTTTTGGTTGGAGCATTTAATCCATTTACATTTAAGGTAATTATTGATCTGTATGTTCCTATTACCATTTTCTTAATTATTTTGGGTTTGTTATTGTCTTTTCCTTCTCTTTTGTTTTCTGCCTAGAGAAGTTCCTTTAACATTTGTTGTAGAGCTGGTTTGGTGGGCTGAATTCTCTTAGCTTTTGCTTCTTTGTAAAGGTTTTAATTTCTCCATCGAATCTGAATGAGACCCTTGCTGGGTAGAGTAATCATGGTTGTAGGTTTTTCCCTTTCATCCCTTTAAGTATGTCCTGCCACTCCCTTCTGGCTTGCAGAGTTTCTGCTGAAAAATAACAGTTAATAAGCTGTTAACCTCATGGGGATTCCCTTGTATGTTATTTGTTGCTTTTCCCTTGCTGCTTGTAATATTTTTTCTTTGTATTTAATTTTTGACAGTTTCATTACTATGTGTCTTGGCATGTTTCTCCTTGGATTTATCCTGTATGGCACTCTCTGTGCTTCCTGGACTTGACTATTTCCTTTCCCATATTAGAGAAGTTTTCAACTATAATCTCTTCAAATATTTTCTCAGTCCCTTTCTTTTTCTCTTCTTCTTCTGGGACCCCTATAATTCAAATGTTGGTGCATTTAATGTTGTCTCAGAGGTCTCTCAGACTGTCCTCAGTTCTTTTCATTCTTTTTTCTTTATTCTTTTCTGAGGCAGTTATTTCCACTATTTTATCTTCCAGGTCACTTATCCATTCTTCTGCCTCAGTTATTCTGCTATTGATTCCTTCTAGAAGTTTTTAAATTTCATTTATTGTGTTGTTCATCATTGTTTGCTCTTTAGTTCTTCTAGGTCCTTGTTAAACATTTCTTGTATTTTCTCCTTTCTATTTCCAAGATTTTGGATCATCTTTACTCTCATTACTCTGAATTCTTTTTCAGGTAGACTGATTATTTCCTCTTCACTTGTTTGGTCTGGTGGGTTTTTACCTCACTCCTTCATCTGCTGTGTATTTCTCTGTCTTCTCATTTTGCCTAACTTACTGTGTTTGGGGTCTCCTTTTCACAGGCTGCAGATTTGTAGTTCCCGTTGTTTTTGGTGTCTGCCCCCAGTGAGTAAGGTTGCTTCAGTGTGTTGTGTAGGCCTCCTGTTAGTGGGGACTGGTGCCTGTGTTCTGGTGGATGAGGCAGGATCTTGTCTTTCTGGTGGGCAGGACCATGTCCGGTGGTGTGTTTTAGGGTGTCTGTGAACTTATTATGATTTTAGGCAGCCTCTCTGCTAATGGGTGGGGTTGTGTTCCTGTCTTGCTAGTTGTTTGGCATGGGGTGTCCAGCACTGGAGCTTGTTGGTCATTGAGTGGAGCTGGGTCTCAGTGTTGAGATAGAGATCTCTACGAGAGCTCTCCTCGATTGATATTACGAGGGGCTGGGAGGTCTCTAGTGGACCAATGTCCTGTACTCAGCTCTCCCACCTCAGAGGCTCAGGCCTGACATCTGGCCAGAGCACCAAGACCCGGTCAGCCACACGGCTCAGAAGAAAAGGGAAAAAAGAAAGAAAGAAAAATAAAGTTATTAAAATAAAAAATAAATTATTAAAATAAAGTAATTAAAAGAAAAGAAGAGAGCAACCAAACCAATAAACAAATCCACCAATGATAACAAGCACTAAAAACTATCCTAAAAAAAAAAAAAGCGGACAGAACCCTAGGACAAATGGTAAAAGCAAAGCTATACAGACAAAATCACACAAAGCATACACATACACACTCACAAAAAGAGAAAAAGGGGGAAAATATATATATATATATATATATATATAAAGGAAGAGAGCAACCAAATCAATAAACAAATCTACCAATGATAATAAGTTCTAAATACTAAACTAAGATAAACATAAAACCAGAAACAAATTAGATGCAGAAAGGAAACCCCCAGTCTACAGTTTCTCCCAAAGTCCACTGCCTCAGTTTTGGGATGATTCATTGTCTATTCAGATATTCCAGAGATGCAGGGTACATCAAGTTGATGGTAGAGATTTAATCTGCTGCTCCCGAGGCTGCTGGGAGAGATTTCCCTTTCTCTTCTTTGTTCACACAGCTCCTGGGGTTCAGCTTTGGATTTGGCCCCGCCTCTGCGTGTAGGTCACCCTCTGGCATCTGTTCTTTTGGGAGGTCTGAGGTCTTCTGCCAGCGTTCAGTAGGTGTTCTGTAGGAGCTGTTCCACATGTAGATGTATTTTTGATGTATTTGTGGGGAGGAAGGTGATCTCCACGTCTTACTCCTCTGCCATCTTGAAGGTCCTCCCTGCCAACTGATTCTTTAAATCTGGCCCAGACTCTTTTATTTATTTATTTATTTATGGCTGTGTTGGGTCTTCATTGCTGTGCGTGGACTTTTCTCTAGTTGTGGTGAGTGGCGGCTACTCTTTGCTGCAGTGCGCGGGCTTCTCATTGCGTTGGCTTCTCGTTGCGCAGCACAGGCTCTAGGCGTGTGGGCTTCAGTAGTTGCAGCACGCGGGCTCAGTAGTTGTGGCTCGCAGGCTCTAGAGTGCAGGCTCAGTAGTTGTGGCGCACGGGCTTAGTTGCTCCGTGGCATGTGGGATCTTCCCAGATCAGGGCTCGAACCCGTGTCCCAGACTCTTTAAATCTGGCCCACTGCCTAATTTTGCACAGCACAGGAGCTAAAAATGGTTTTTACATTTTAAAATGATGGAAAAATATCAAAAGTAGAATAGCATTTCGTGTCATGTGAACGTTATATGAAATTCAGATATCCTGTCCCTGTCCCTGTCCAATATATGTAAAGTTGTATTGGAACACAGCATAGTCATTTGTTTACATACTGTTTACAGCTGTTTTTGTGCTAAAAGGGCTGAGTTGAGTAGTTGTGAGAGACCTTAAGACATGCAATGAGGAAAACATTTACTATCTGACTTTTTATAGAAAAGCTTGCTGAGCCCTGCTTAGAGATCAGATTCAGGGAGAAGTTACTTGTGTGCATGTCTGTTTGCTTATTGATGGACGATGCTTTTGTGTTGGACGTACCTGGCCTGTGATGTGGTCATCAAAGAAGCTGTAGGAGTGCAGTGGTCCATATTCTTCTACTTTCCTCATTTCCTTCCCAAAGTCAGAAGAACGTTACTATGTGAGAAAATTAGATTATTAAAGGGACTGTGAGAAGTATCATGGTAACAAATGGGAAGATCTACATATTGACTCAAGAAGTTATGGATTTCTTACCTAATTTGAAGACTTAACATTAGTTCTGTTCCTGTATTCCAAAATTTGAAGTGATTTCCTCTTTGGGTCTGAGAAATCTTTTGAAAGGCAAAAATGTTTTATTCTTATGACTCATCATAAAACACAGTGCCATATCGGATGGGCCCTTTGTTCAGTGGCATTATCACATTGAATGGTTCCATTGGGTTTATACTTGCATTTGGCTGTCAGTAGGATATGATTAACAACTGGATAGTAGGAAATACCTTTTAGCAGAATATCTAGGGTATCCTGCTCATTTCCCATGACAGTTGAATTAATTAACATTCATGGCTGACATTGATTCTTCTACCTACCATAATATATATGAAAATTTGAAATTAATATAAAAGTCATACTGCTACCAGTAAAAAAATGTTAACAATAGTACCATAAAATATTATAAAATTGAAAATATGAGTCATTTTGATTCAAAATCCCTATTGTGTACACGACTGACCTCAGCTGTCCCCTCTTGTTTTGTTCTGTTTCAGAGGTTGAAGGCTGCGTTGACTCACCACCCTGCTGCCATGTCAAATGGGAATATGAACACCATGGGACACATGATGGAAATGATGGGGTCCCGTCAGGACCAGACGCCACACCATCACATGCACTCACACCCACATCAGCACCAGACACTGCCAGCCCATCACCCCTACCCGCACCAGCACCAGCACCCAGCACACCATCCTCATCCTCAGCCCCATCACCAGCAGAACCACCCACATCATCACTCCCACTCCCACCTTCATGCACACCCGGCACATCACCAGACCTCGCCACACCCACCCCTGCACTCCGGCAACCAAGCACAGGTACACCTTTTTCATCATCTCTTTCTCCCTTCTCGTTAACAGTACAAGCTCAAATATGGGGCTCATTGGCAGCAACCTTGTTTGACGAGCCCAGGTGTTCTATCTGACACTCTGGGGGGGGCTCTGGGTTACCCATAAGACCCTACCAGATCATAGTTTCTATAACTAATAAGGTAAATATCAGGTTTAGTTTCTAGGGGCAAACGTAAGATTCAAGTTCTCCAAAATCTATTTTGCAGTGTGTTATAACGTTAACCCTAAAAAAGTAACACCAATGGAGGACTAAGAATTTAAGCTTTAAAGAAAGATGTGAAAAAAGGATGAGAAAAATAAGTTAATTCTAACCATGGTTCTATCTGCAGTACTTTATAACATCCTAGAGACTCAATTTTGTCACCTGCAAAATGGAAGTTAAATACAATGGGCAATCTTCTGAATAACAGTAAGTGTTAAAAATATAAAGGGTAACAATTTCAGGCAGACAAAGAGGCCCGGTAATGGATGTTAGGGTGTAAGGTGTTGTGTAAATGGTAAAGAAAGGTGACTCATTCCACCCAGTGAGAAATGTGTTGGAGGGAGAAGGCAGAGAGCCAGGCTCTGTAGATGATCAGTTCAAGGGGAAGGCCAAATCCCAGTGGTGGAAAGTCACCAGGAGTGGCTAGAAAGAAAGCCAGCATTTAGACACAACTGGAAGAGGGTCGGGGGATCTGGCAGACGTTACGTCACCCAGCCCAAGAAGAGAGGCGGGTCCATGTACCCGAGTGAGTTTTAGTAAGTGGATGAAGGGCATGTATAGGAGCACGGCTAGTCCTAGACATTTTGGACCTTCAAGTGGGATGACCTTTGTCAGTTCCCTCCACCCACTCAAACTGCCAGGTTCCAACCAGCTGGGTCAGAATGGTGTCAGAAGCTTGGAATCACACTTATTCACTGTCTCCTCCATTGTCTGCCTCTGTACCTCTCACCGGGCAGCTTTTAGAGATCTTGCATCAACCCCTCCAACACACACCAAACCTGGACAGCCATCCACAAAATGTGTTATCCATAAGCAACTCTCCATTCAATAGATAAGCTTATTTATTAGCTAAGCTTACTTTTGCAAAGTTCTTAGAGGTATTCTATATAGAAAATAAGAGTGTAGGCTTTGGAGTGAGAAAACTTTCATTCTTTTCCCACCTTACTTGTTGTATGACTGTGGTCAGTAGATGAACCTCTCTAAGCCTCAGTTTTCCCATCTGTAAAATGGGGTGATAATAGACCAAGCTCATAGACCCTCAGGAGTATTAAATAAGAGAATGTTTTGCCCTTGGCACAGTTTTCAATACATGATAGCCATGATTAATTCCAAACCGAATAATGTGATAGAGGCTTAGCAAGTAGTTTAGCAATAAAATGCTATCCAAAGCACCTTTTTAGTCATGTGCCATAGTAGGACATATATTTAGAAGGGAAAAAGAGAACTATAATAGATCGACTATAAACTATAATAAGGTCAAAGATAGGCAGATAGATTCACATGTATACTTATATTTTTTAAAAATGGATAGCATCAAGTTTTGGTTGCATTTGTGAGCGAGTTACTTCACAGACAAGCTTAACAGTTCATTAAATATAAAAGCCATTCATTAGCTAATTACGAATTAGCCAATTGCCCTCCATCTCAAGTCAGTAAGTGGCCAGTTTTATATGCAATCAGTTAATTGCCTTTATAATTGGCTGCACAAAGTTGCTTTTTTATCCTATGCTACTAAAAAGAAAGAGTCCAGGTTGGTCTTGTTGAAATTTGAACAAGATCATTTAGACCGTATTCAAAATGCCACTGCTAACTGTATTAACTTGGTTGATACTGAGATTCTTGTCATGTGGCCTAATTGTATGATTGTCAGAACAACAGAAGTTTATTAAGGTCATCCAACTCTGAGATTCTAAGATGACTTGGAATAAATTCTGTCATTTTGAAATTACAGTTAATTATTTTTGATCAAAATTTTCAGAGCATCTGTGTCAACAGAATGCCATTCTATTTATTTTACTGAAGTATAGTTGGTTTATAATAGTGTTAGTTTCAGGTGTACAGCAAAGTGATTTGGTTACGCATATATATGTATATTCTTTTTTATTCTTTTCCATTATAGTTCATTACAAGAACTATGAATATAGTTCCCTGCGCTATACAGTAAATCCTTCTTGTTTATCTATTGTATGTATGGTAGTGTGCCTCTGTTTATCCCATACTTCCAATTTATCCCTCCCACCCCACCCCTACAGAATGCTATTTTAAAAAGATAATGATAGGTAACGATAATTATCATTATTGATAATTTTGTTTAAAGCACAAATTCTGGTCTTAGGGTTGCATTTTCAATTTCTCCTGGCTTCTTGCGATTCTTTTGCATATAAGAATGTGACTTCAGAGTCCTGGTACCACTCCTTGGCCACCAGGAATTTCTCTTAACCAAACCACACCTTGACCCTGAACCTGGACTGCACCTGAAACCACCATGTAACTTACCCCTTTGGGTAAAGGCAGAGGAGAAGCATGGGGGTAAAGGCTTGTTAACGTTAGCGTGGTAGAATACAGTATTGAAAGAGAGGTCCCTGCACCAGAGAGTAAAACCCGGTTTTACCTACTTGAGAGTCTTGTCTAGGGCTGGCAGTGAGAGATCACTAATTCATACAAAGAAATGAATGAATGTATTTCATTCATTTTTTGCCTGTTAATCCCATACTCCCAATTTATCCCTCCCACCCCACCCCGACAGAATGCAAAAATAGCCAGGTTAGCGCCTTCTTTCCTAGTGCTTTGCTTTGCGGTGGTTAGCTCAGAAGTTACTGCACCTGAAATGACTAGTACTAAACGTTTGCCAAAGCAAGGAATACATCTTCATCAGCCGCTCTGGTGAGTAAGATCTTAGACAATTTATTTTGTTATTCCTCTGTGATTCGGAGGAAAGGAATTGCCAATAAACAGTTTTAGAAAATGTCTTTCTTTGCTTTAAACAAAATTACTGAGATGCAATCTAACCTCAGTCCTGAGACTGATTCTTTTTCAGTTAGTCATGGAGGGTTTGATAGAGTTTAGGATTAAAATATATCATCATCAGTCAGCTGATGTCAACCAGGAGCCATTATTAGTGCAATTACAGTCGTTCTGATTGATTGCAATCATAGGGTAGGAATGTGGTAGAAAAGGTGGCTGGTTTCATTTTTAAAACTTTTTGCCTGTTATTTCTGCAGGTTAAATGCCTCTTGTAAAACAACTTTATAGGTATTACAGCCATAAGCCTGAGTGACTGAGCAATGAGAGGGAGGAGGAAAAAAACACCACCACCCTTTATTGAGAATGAAGAAAAGGGAAGGAGTGAAGTGCATTAGGGAAGCATTAGGTGTCCAGACTCATCAACAATCAGTCATAGAAATTTCACTAGGTGCTGAGTGTCTGCTGTATGAAGGGAAATAAAGCCATATGTGTGGGAGTCCCTAAAACCTTAGATGTTGTTGAGCCCCATGCAGACCTTACAAGGAATCTATAAGCATAGTAAAACTTTTTAGTAAAGTGCTTTGCCACTCCTAGGATTTCCTTATAACGTAAGTATATACAACCACCCCTCCCTGTCAACAGACACGGCGTGTTAACAGGGCTCAGTGCCGCATCACGATGGACTTTCGAAGGCCCCGCTTCCCCATCACCTAGAAATTCACCCACTCACCATCTCCTGTAACTCCTTCAGCCTTGGTCAAGCTCTGAGGAGGAGACAGGCCCATTTGCAGTTTGCAGGTCCAGCTAGGCATTTGCAGTAAGAACTGTGAAATTGTGACAAAACGATTTCAGCTGCTTTCCAGGCTTCACGGGGTTCTTTTGATAGGAGTCACAATGGCAGTGCTGTCCCAGAGGTGTGTTCTAGGAACATGGTTTTGACACCATTAGTATGAAAGGCATTCACAACCTGCCCAGAAGGAGTTTTCTGCAGATGACAGAAGACTCATCAGTAGGGTGACAGTCACCCTGACCTCTGTTTTCACCTGTGCCATACATTGGCACTTTCAGATTTTACAAGGCACCTTAAAATATTTTTAACATCTGAGGAGAAAAAAAATGTTTCTTCTATCGTGATTCAGCCAAATGCCAGTCAGGGGAAAAAAATCTACTTGACTCTCTTTTCGCAGATCATCCCTGTATCTTTTGCCAAAATATCACAGAAGATAGTGGGGTGATGCTTTTCCTTTTCATGAGCGTGATCTCGTTGTTGACTTCATTCTTAGAAAACAAGTGTAACGTGCTAACTAAAACAAGCGACTCCCTGTGTTTTGCATTTCAACACCTTACCCAGCCGTTCCTCCTCTCTCCCCATCACCCCCTCCCTCTCTTTCCCAGCAGGTTTCACCAGCGACACAACAGATGCAGGCCACCCAGACGATACAGCCGCCTCAGCCCACAGGGGGGCGCCGGCGAAGGGTGGTGGATGAGGATCCTGACGAGAGGCGGCGGAAATTTCTGGAACGGAACCGGGCAGCCGCCACCCGCTGCAGACAGAAGAGGAAGGTCTGGGTGATGTCACTGGAAAAGAAAGCAGAAGAACTCACCCAGACAAACATGCAACTTCAGGTGCAGGCCACTGTCTCTCTCCACAGGACTCAAAGGCCCTGTGTAACATTGGCATTTCCTGCCCCGGCAGGCACTTGTTGACCTAAGCACTAACACCACCCCTTAGCCCGCAGAGCAACTGCAGGCTGATTCCTCAAGGTTTATTAGTTCCGAGACACTCTACAAAACAAAACAACCATTCAGTTTTACATCGGTCTGCTCTGAGGAGGGAAACCCTGCCCAATTAAGTTATAGGGCTGGGAGCAGAAGCTTGGTCAGACAGAGGTTCAAACTCCTGTTCCGTACCTACCTGCTGGGTTTAACCTCTCTGGCTCTCAGTTTCCTCATCTATGAAATGGGAATAATAACCTCATAAAGTTGTTGGGAGGAATAAATGAACTAATGTCTACAGAACCGTTTGTACATCATAAATCTGCAACCGAAAGGCCGCTCTTTATGTCCACTGGGTGACGGGGTTGCTTCACTTTACACTAGATTATCTATATTTTTGTTTAGTGGAAAAAAGGGAGGTTTGTGTTTATTATTTTGCTCCATAAGAAAAGGCATGTTTCCATCTCATTTTTAAACTTGACAAGATTTGGATCTTGCATGATTTTTGCTTTCCATGGGTGGCTCAGTGGGGGGACATTTTATAACAAGGCCACTTCTAGGAATTTTTGAGAACCTCCAGCACCTGGAGCTTCTCCAGCGGACTTCATGCCATACACATGATGCAGTTCAGGACATTTGTTCTAACACAAAAAGAAGTGCACTGTTCACCAGCAGAAGAAAAAGCAAGTATTATATAAGTGACAAGCAGTCAGGGATAGCAGTAAAAATCGTGGATTATAGTGCTGGATTATACACAGTGCTTCCAGGAGCAGAGATAATGGCTAAAGAGTGGAGGGAAGAGGGGAGAGAATGCCTAAAATAGGGAGAATCTGCTCCTCAGTAGTTCATAGGTCACCTTCCCCCCCCATCCTCTGCGCATCCTCAGAAAGGAGCAATTAGGGTGCCAAACCCCCCTTTGCATATTTAATTCCATTAAGTGGTAATGGTCTTGAGACGTCCAGTGTACAAACTGAAATTTTACAAAGAAAGTTTGGGTTATACAGGGACTGACTGTCATCATTTATGGATGTTCACTCTCCCCCCCAAAGTTTATCATTCTTTTAACGATAGACATGAGAAAGAAACTGGGAAACGTATATAGCAGATATGGGGGAAGCAAGATAAGAAATCCTCCCACTGGCTTGTACGAAGCTTGTGTGAAGTTGGAGACTGTTACCCTCTCCCCTGACCACTTACCCCCTTTTCTAATGTCGGGTCTAGCATGGAGCGTTCCTGAGTGTCTGTACTCAGTATCTGCTGAATGAATGAATGAGCTCCCCATCTCTGGAGTGTCCAAGAACTAGCTGCCTGACCACTTGGCAAAGATGCGATTTAGGGAATCAAGCCGCAGAGTTTGGCTGGACTCAAACACCGCCGAAACCACTCTAACCTGAAAGTCTATAATTCTAGAATCTGGCAGGCCTAGTAGCATGTGGGAAGCTTTTAGGTGGACATGAGTACACATTTTTAATATTACTAATAATATTTTAATTTTTATGTGTACTGAAAAATGTAATCAGAACATCAAACCTTCAGTTTCACAGATATTTTTGGTAAGGACCAGGCTAAATCTTTTAAAAACGAGTTAATTTGTACAAACATGTTAAGTAAATAAAAGTTCTGGTGTATGTGACCTAGCAAATATCACAGCAGTGGTTTTGTAATGACTGAAATGTGAGAAGCCCTGGAATTTGCTACCAGTTCTGAGATCTGCAAGAGGATCATGAACAGGTGCAGGTTTTCTCAATCTCAGCACTATTACCTTGGGGCTCAGTAATTCTTTGTTGTCTCCAGTGCAGTGTAGATACTTAGCAGTATCCTTGACCTCTACCCTCTAGGTATCAGTAGCACCCTCTACCCCACCCCCAAGTTGTGACAACTGTAAAACGTTCAGACAATACCAAATGTCCCCCGTGGGGGGCAAGATTACCCCTGAGTGAGACCCACTGACCTAGATGAAGGAGCCTTGAGTAGTCAGCTGACATGTAATCAGATGCGGACGAGTTTTTAAATCAGTTTTAACTAAAATGAGTCCTTGCAGAATGACCCCAGGGTATTGGCCATCATTCTAGAGCCTGAAGACATGGAGGGGGTCATAGCAGAGAGCCAGGAAAAGTGAGGATACTGGTTTACTTTGACGTCAGATGTGTTCATGACTTGACATATGAACATATGTTATAGCTTTCACTTAACATATAAGGTACTTAACATATAAGGTATATCCTTTATGCGAACCTAATCTACTTTTTTAAAAGAGTATATTTTAAAACATGCTTATTGCCAGGAGAGAGACTTTTTATTTTATTTATTTATTTTTGGCTGCATTGGGTCTTAGTTGTGGCTCATGGGATCTTTTGTTGCAGCTCGCGGGCTTCTCTCTAATTGTGGCACTCGGGCTCAGTAGTTGCGGCCCGGGCTTAGTTGTCCTGCAGCATGTGGGATCTTAGTTCCCCAACCAGGGCTCGAACCTGCATCCACTGCATTGGAAGGCGGATTCTTAACCACTGGAGTACCAGGGAAGTCCCAAACCTAATCTATTAATTTTCACATTTTTAGAACCAAAATGGAAGGATAAGAGATACTAGAATTCTAACCCCTGAAAACCAGAAAAAAAGTCCTATTGGGGCCATTCAACAGGCACCAGTATTTTTGGTTGTTAAAGCAGTGCCTGAGGAAGGGACGGTCTCTGAAAAGACTACGTTGTTGGTGTTTCCAACCACTGCTTTGCTTCACAGGGACAGAAACCACAAGGGCTCCATGTTTTCTGTGATGCCGAGTGCTCTGCGTCATGCCATGTGATGCTGGAGAGGATGTGCAGATTCTGCTACCTTTGAATGACCCTTTCCCTCTCACTGGACCTTTGTCAAAAGAAAAAGTTGTCTCTCTTGAGGCTGGTCCAGTGAGCCAAATTTTAAGTAAACAGAAATGGAAGGTGCTACACAAACAAACTCCCTCCAAAAGGAATATCCAAGGTCTGGATGGCCAGCTGCCACTTTTGAGTTGTTTTCCAGCATAAATCTAGTTAGGCTGCAGAGCTTCAGATTGGAAAAATTAGAACTGAGAAAACAAAATCAAACTCCCAGACTTCATTTCCTCATCTCACAACAAATCTCTACCCAAGAGGTCAACACAGGTATAGGAATTGGAAATATTAGAAACCACCCAATCTGACATTTTATTTGGGAGAAACTGAGTCTCGGGGGACACGAGAAGTCTTCCTGAAAGTCACACAACCAGCAAGTAGTAGGATGAAAACCCAAGCGAGTCTTCTCTTGACCTAACCCACTGCTCTGTGATCTCTCATTCTAGAAAGTTCTTCAACTATGAAGGAATCCACATTCTTTTCACTGACAGAGTGGCTGAGATCAGCTCTAAATTCATCAACTCCTAATGTGGTGCTCAGTGGATTGTGTTCAATAGATGATACGGAAATCGTCTGGTCGCCCACGGAAATAATTGCTTTTCTTTTTCAGTACAAAGACACGGCCTAAGTCGCTGCTGAAATTTTAGACACACGAGCTCAGGTTTAGGACTTGGCAAGAGAATAGGCCAGATGGGAACTGTTGCTGTACAAATTGAAAGTCCTTTGTTTTAGAATGAACCAAACCTAGCCTCAGTTAATCTACAAAAAAAAAAAAAAAAAAAAAAAAAAAATAGGGGAGGGGCTATGTGGCAGGGCTCATTTTGATAATTATTTTTTTGGCATGGACTACTGCTTGCATCAAAAAGCATTTGGAGTTTATCATATTAACAAAATGACATCCCCCAAAAACTGAAAATGTAGCTATTAGGGACTTCTTGGAGTGCTTGTTTAAAGTATGTTATTACAGTGTTGAATGTCTATATAGGGGTGCTACTTCATCCCAAGGCAACTTTATGGGTTTAAGAACAGATTAATCTTAACTACATCTATACTCTTACAGTCCCTATTTAAATGGCTAAACTTTTAGGAGTAGCAAACCCAAACTAGTTTAGAAAAAAGAAAAGAATGAAGAGCTGATTTCAGCAAGAGAATCAATACTTATTATTAACACTTTGCTTTTGCAAAGTGCTTCTATATGAAGACCTATAGTTATTATTAGAAACTACACAAGGGAGTAAAAAAAAATTGGTGATTTGCATCAGTTCATAATGCAAGGCAATTCAGAATAAGAAAATGTCTCCAGAAGTCCTGGTTTCTATTTCCCTACTAGAACTGCAGGCCACTTTTGATTTCTTTCATGCATTTTGAAACATTTGCTGTCTGGTTCTTCTCTTCCAAAATGTATTCAAGGTGATTTCTATTAATGTTATCTTGGAAAGGATTTTTATTTAAAATATAGTCTAGTATTTGTGCATTTCCTACATCAGTCGGTCTATCAACATAGAATGATATCTATCAGTATCTATCAATATGGAATGTTTATGCATGTGCACAGCACACACGATTCACTCCGCTTCCTCTAGGGCAGAGATTCTCTACTGTTTTTAACCCAAATGCTCCCTTATGGAATCTGATGAAGGCTCTGTAGACTCTCACAATATGGAAATGTACATGGACTTGAAATTTTGCACAAAAGTGAAACTGTAAATGTTGCTTTGGAATCTGCCCTGTTAAGATTTGGAAGTACAGGAGGTGCTAGAACTGGCTCCCTTAGGAAATATAAGACTTGATATATAAGCCCATTTGAGAACACCAAAAGCAATTAACTAGTGAATAAAAAATCAAGATGGAGACCTTCATTAGATTATTAGGTAATTAGCATTCTCAATAGAAGGCAATTCATAGAATAAAAAACTATCTTGCAGGAAGTAACTAGAAAACTAGTCCAACCACCTTGTTTTACACTAGGTTGGTGTGGCAATTTGGGGAGCCAAACCCGATTATTCTCAACTCTCATTTGAGAGTTCCTTTTTCTGCTGGAAGCTGCCCCATGAATTTCTGTTGCTTCTCTGGCCATTAGACTTTTATTTAGTCCTTCTCAGTATCGTACTTACGTGTACATGATCTAAGCAAGAGGGAGGCTGATTGTTCTTGTCTATGGAGAATATTAATTGGCATTCATTTTCCAACCCTAACATAGCTAAATAACATAATTACTAATATATTACGTTAAGAAATATGTCCATATTCACATGTATCTTTAAATGATGGTCAGTTGTTACAGTGCTCTCCAGGTTCCTACATTTTTACAGACCCTCACAACTCCCAGGTCCTCAGTTTCTATACTTACAACGTATTGGTTTATTAATAAAGTGCTTTGCTGTCCAGAGACAAAAAAATGCCACTAAAATCATCTATTTTCTATGGGGCTTTGGTTATAGGCCAGGACACCACATACACTGTTTGTTGTGGTGATTGGTGCTGTTTTATTGTGGCCTCTCATGAAAGCAAAAGGTTTATCCTGAAATGGTTTGGGATATGCCAAGTATTGTAGGCAGTTAGCTCCTTGCAATTGTAGGAGCCCGAAGAACGGAATTCAAGGTGTTTTTTTTAAGGAAGGGGCAATGTACACTTCGAGTCTGGGGGATGGAAGACTGCCTAGAAAAGGTGTGACTGCTCAGGACACAGAGGAGGAAGAAATGGAGACTAAAATCATCCCCTCCAAGGCAGCCGCCAAGTGAGACTTTTCTTTTCTTTTCTTCCAGAAGTACAAGAAGGCAACAGAGTCCTGTTGTTTTATTTTAAATACTTTCCTCGTTTGTTTCCTAGATCATGGAAGAAAAGTATGGCTGGATTCACTAAGGACTGGAGCGTTACTCCACTTTCTTAGAACCATTGTCTGCAACGGACAGTTTCCCCTTAGGGTCCAGGTGTCTAGCAGTTGTGATTTCAGAAAAGTGTTATCTCTATAGTCCAAATACAAATCATGTCACATTTCATTTTGAGGCCAAATATGTATACATTCAAACATCTTAGTTTTTTCTCCTTTTTCTGTTCTGTTTTTGTCTGTTTTGTTTTTAACCGGGGGCTGCCTTCTGTTTAATGGTCTAAAAGTAACTGTCTTACACAGGCTATTTTAAGCAGAGGGGGAGCTGGGAAAAGGAAGGACGGCTATCTGAATTTAAATGGGCATAAAATTAGAGAAAAAAATAGTGTTTAAGGCTAAAATAAATTGTCCTATAAATAAACTTGTCCCACTGACCCCCAAATTGACAAGGGTCACTTTCAGCTTTGATAGGGCCCCTTATCAACTGCACTCATTTGGAGGTGGGAGGTGCAATTCACCTTCCTGAACGTTCTCAAATTTAAGAGCAGTTTTCCTGTGAAATTAAGTGATTTATTCATCATTAGTGCTAATTTCTCAGGCATTTAAAAAAATTCATCATTAGTGCTAATTTCTCAGGCATTTAAAAAAAATTTACTGTATTTGTAGACGATGGTGCCAAGTACATTATTCCACAAACTATGAACCTATCTTTGTGAATTACTACATAAAGTGGAGATTTGTGGCACTTATCTAAGTAAATCCACAACACCCTGATATTGAGGAGGGAAAAAGTTTATAGACTGAAATTAGCCAAACTAGTTAATGAACCAATCAAATTAACTCAGTCATGGCCCTAAACTCTATTGCCCTTGGCCTCCCTGGGCTGACCTGATCCCACCAATAGAGGACCTACGTTTGCTCTGTATACTTTCATGCTTCCTCCTAAGTGGCATCAGGCAGAAGGATGCGCTTTGTTGAACTGTAGCCCGTGAAGAACTTCTTTTGGGAAATCGGCTTATTCTGAGGGCATTTCAGTTTGAAGCCACTCACCCTGCCACACAGTTCCTCCCCGTGCCTCACGTTCACCTTCTATTCGTGGTCAATGTCAAACCTGAACCTGTAAGATAGCATGGGGACTTCCCTGGCAGTCCAGTGGTTAAGACTTTGCCTTCCAGTGCAGGGGGTGTGGGTTCGATCCCTGGTCGGGGAGCTAAGATCCCACATGCCTTGCAGCCAAAAAACCAAAATATAAAACAGAAGCAGTATTGTAACAAATTTCAATAAAGACCTTAAAAAAACATGGTCCATGTCAAAAAAAAAAAAAAAAAACTTAAAAAAAAAGACAGCCTGAAGAGAATTATTATGAGAGCTAAATTGATTGAGCACTTCGTATGTGCTAGGCATTGTTCTGCGTGTTTTGCATGTTACCTCATTTAATCCTCACAACAACTCAAAGAACTTTGTACTATTTTCATTCCCATCCAAGGTTGCTAGAGCTTAGCTGGGTTATGTTACCTGCCTAGAGTCACCCAGTCAGTGTAGAATGGAGGGTCCCACCTAAGTAACTTTTAATAGGATTAAGCTCTTGGGTTAAAACCTAGTCTCTTCAGAAAGCCCCTGGGAAACCTGAGGGCCAAATCAAAGGCAAGCTACAAATTTTCAGGTGAATCCCGTTAAATAATATTATTAATGTCATTCAGACATAACAGAAAAGAAGTGTGCCAGTTACACTGTTGAAAGTGCACGGGGCCTTGGGTTTGTATTCTCTGGTCTTCTTAACATGACTTGGATCCGTCTCTTTCCAGAATGAAGTGTCCATGTTGAAAAACGAGGTGGCACAGCTGAAACAGCTGTTGTTAACGCATAAAGACTGCCCCATAACAGCCATGCAGAAAGAATCACAAGGATATCTAAGTAAGTCATTGACTTTTTTGCTTGTTTTAGTGTCCAGTTTTTTTGCCACCAATTTCTCATTGGATTTATTGAAAGAACAAAAGTAAAGCATAGACTGCACACCCAGGTGGATATCATGCTAGAATTCTTGAGTGGCTGCCAGACTACTGCACCAGAGGGAACCCTTCTTTTCTGACCCCATTCATCACCATGACCGCCACCTCCTAATAATTTCTGGCTAGACGTTCCCTGGCATTCCACATTGTAAAATCCCACCAAATTCCAATTCTGCAGCCAGTAGGAGCCCAATTACTGGTGGGCTAGCAGTCTTTTGTGGGCTGGGAAACAGGCTTTGGGTGAATTATATCCAGTGCCTCAGGATATGGTACATGTTATTCACCAGGCTGAAAAGCTAGTGACCTTGTCTCAGTTTACCAATACGTAAAGTGGATCTGTTTTT
The DNA here is from genome assembly GCF_951394435.1 of Stenella coeruleoalba. Lineage (NCBI taxonomy): Eukaryota > Metazoa > Chordata > Mammalia > Artiodactyla > Delphinidae > Stenella > Stenella coeruleoalba. Next base: position 58,237,146 of record NC_137155.1, read on the forward strand.
CTAGATCCCAGTATCTGCACGTGGAATGTCAATAGGTTCAATGCTAATTGAGTAGGGGATGGCGGAAGAAGGGGGGATTCATGGCTGAAGGTCAATTTCTTTTCAAATAATTTTTTAGATTGAGCAACACAGATTCTCCCACCACATGTGAGTATTTTTCCACATTTGATATATGGATGGCTCTTTGAAAAGACAAGATGGGGACTTCACATGCCACAACTTAAACACATCAACTCATGTTGCTGATCTAGAAAGCATGGCTTTGCTTGTAGCTATAAACTGGGAAGGCATAGCTTTGTGACTTTAAAATAAAGTTTTGGAATTAACCTCCAGGAGAAAATGTGTGAAACGCTCCTATTTCTAGCAAGCATCTAGCAGTATTTTTTGAGTAGTCTCCAAGTCCACCCAGGAAAGAGCTATATTGGTGTGTGTGTGTGTGTGTGCTTTTTCCTAGGTCCAGAGAGTAGCCCTCCTGCAAGCCCCGTCCCCACGTGCTCTCAGCAGCAGGTCATCCAGCATAACACCATCACCACTTCCTCGGCCGTCAGCGAGGTGGTAGGAAGCTCCACCCTCAGTCAGCTCACCACTCACAGAACAGACCTGAATCCGATTCTCTAAAATCCGAGGGTCAGACCTTGCCTCCAAGGAGAGCTGTCGCATATCCTGCGTCCTTTCTTTTAAGGGCATTTTTAGAATTAACTCAGACCTGGAAGACTCCTCAGCCCTTCAAAGACTGGCTTTCATTTTTATAGTTATTATGGAAATGTTGTCTTTTATACTCAGTTATATAAGCAAAAAAGGGAGTTATGCAATTAATAATCTATCAGCTTGGGAAATGCTTTGGTGCTTTTCTCCAATTTTCTGGTACCAGTTACTTGTTTATAAACTGAACTCTTTCTGTATATAGTCATGGTTTCATTCTTATCAGTCCAACCCTTTGCCTGAAACGTTGAATCTTGTTAAGCCACAGCTTTTAGCCAAAATGAGGCGTACCTAGATGTCCAGTATACAGACTGCAAGGCAACTGGGGGAGAAGTCTGATGATGTCATAGCTTATGTTGAGTTGGTGCTATGATGTCACCAGAATCCCAGATAAATGGAGAGCCTTTTCCACAACCCTGTTTCTCTTACTATAAAAAAAGTATAAGCTCCATTGATGTCCAAATAAAATCAGCAAGCATCTCACCACCTCTCCTCCTACTCTTGGTCCACTTCCTTGAATGCCCAATTTTCCTTTCCATTTCCACTTTTACCTGGGCTCCCTATTGACTCTTTATTTTTACTTTGTTTTATTTTTTCCCCTTTAGTGTTGCATGCAAAGAAGAAAATAATGTTTAAAGGAAAAAAAAAAAGCTGATGTGGACCTAGCCATGGCTTCCCTTGCCCCTGACCCATTCAACTCTTGCTTTTCACAAAAGAGTAACCGGGAGATGTTTAATGTGCCTGGTTTAATGTTTTTAATAATCAGAGCAAATAAAAGGTGGCTTAGCCGTAGGTGAAGCACCGTGAATGCCAGCTGTGGAGACGCTAGGGAAGGGAGCTTTCTAAGCCTCAACTGTGGAAGTCCACATTATGATGCAGAGCTAGAACATCATACCCTCGAATTACAACTGGTTTTATATGGCCTGTCTATAATGTTGAAAATCCATGTACTACATAATAATTCAGAAGGGCTCTGTTCACTACACAGATTATGTTGTTCAATCATTAGCTGCTAATGGCCTAAGATATATTATTATTTTTTTCTTAAGCCTATGGAACTGTCTTTGCTGTTCTGGTGGGTGAAAGTAGACGAACTACTGGAGGAACAGAGAGAGAAAGAAAACCTAATGTTTCCATGGAGGTGCTTTCCGCCCTCCCACAGCAGTTAAGGCACTCTGGCTGCTCAAAGTATCCCCTGGATATGGCTACTCCACTCTTCTGAATAATTCTGATTTATACTTTCAGCAACTTTCCTGGACTTGCCCATTATAAAGAGCAGATAGTCCGAACCACAGTTGTGCCTCCTTGAAACAAGCCATTCTACTGTGCTAAGGTTTTAATATCACATCTCACAAATAACTGGGGCTAATGTTCTTCTCTAGTTGTCTAGGCAGGTGCTGGTGTTTCATCTCCATTTGAATGCTTGACCTCCAAACATGAGTGTGTGTGTGTGTGTGTGTGTGTGTGTGTGTGTGTGTGTGTGTGTGTGAGAGAGAGAGAGAGAGAGAGAGAGAGAGAGAGAGAGAGAGAGCGCGCGCGCGAGCGAGCGCGCAAGATAATGGGATTTAAAAAAGTAGTATTTTACAAAAGGTGTAGCTTTTATAAGAGTTCGGAAAAGGGAAGGATGTGGTTTTTTTCTCTCAGTATAGTGTAACAATCTATTTTGGAGAAAAAAAGAAAATATAAGGGTTATGAAGCATGGTTTTTATAACTAGTTTCAGTTTTATCTAATAACTTACTTTTTAAATCAATGTTTATCAACAATCTTTTCATGTATGCAGTGCTTTCAAAAAGAAAGTTTTGAGTTTCCAGGGAAACGCATAACTTGGATATATGATCTAAAAAATCAAAACAAAAGCAAAAAAAATAAAAAGAGAAAAAAGAAAAAAATGCAAACAAGAAAAGGATTTTCTATTATATTTTAGACAAACATATCATTTTGAAGTATTTTAAATACTGAATTCAGTTATTTTGTTTTGTTTTGAATCCCAGCTGTAATAGCTGAATGGTTTAACCTAACTGGCTTCCTAAGAAGTTTAAGATTTAGCTAAAAAAGCAGTTAACATTCTTGTCTCTATTTTGAAATCAAAAATAATTTTTTCTAAACTCCTTCCTAGGACCATTTATGTGTCCCTCTAAAAAGGAGAAAGAGCTCATTGAAATATTTGGGTATTTTAATTTTTTAATTTTTAAAAAATTTTTGTTTTGCTTTAAGTGAAAAATATTTTCTTTCTTTACTGCATGCATAGCACTTAATGAAATGGATTTTTAAAAAATCCACTGGTGATATCAGAATGTCCAAGGAGCGGGCTGTCACTAAAATTATGGTTTACTTTACTTCTGTTCCACCTCTTAATTGAAATATTTAGTTGTTAAACCAAAAGCCTCTGCAGTTAAGAACTTGCCTGAGTTTTAATTCAGCAGCTTGACGGTTTGACTGACGTGCATTATAGATAGCTCAATTATGTCTGTTTTTTATGCTAAGAAGGCAAACCACCACACACAGGTTAGCAAACGGGCCTCCACGTATAATTAGAATAAACTTCTTCTTATACTCAGGGCCTTTAGGTATGTTCATTAGCAGTGTGGAAATACAGTGAATGGAGGATGCCAGCAAGTTGTCAGAGCTTCTTGAAATCCTGAACAGAAAGGCTCATTGGTCAAATCCAACACTCGACTTATCATTATTAAATATTTCACTTGAAGGCCTAGCTTTCACCAGACTGTAGAATAATGTCTGCCTGAAAATCTCTCCATTCTTGTCCCACACTTTTTGCCAATCTGGGGAAACATTCTGCCCCGTTCTCCTCTCCCACCCAGCTACTGGGTCATCCATCCATACGGTCACAGATCAGTTGCAATGACCTTCAGAGCACCCATCCTGAGGAGGGAGGGCCCGCAGCGCAGCACTGCCTCTCCTCGTTCACAGGTGGGTTTCTGTCAGCAGGATCTGCTTCTGAAGTCACTGCCAACCTGCCTGGAAACTTCCACAGCGCCTCCCCTGCCTCCTGTGACAGGAATTAGCAGCCAAGATAGGGACACCTGATAGCGTTTCTACCAGGTCAGTCCTTACCTACACTGAGGCATTCCCATCTTAATTGTTTCTCCTTAAGACATTTCTGAACATATGCCAGGACAGGTAGAGTGAAAATCCTCCCTGTGCATGAATGGACTCGTTTTAACGCCTGGCGTGAGGTCGGATGTTTTCCCTTTACCCTTCCCCGCAGCCCTCTCCTATCTCCACATCAGTGTTTGCCAGTCACAGTCTTAACACGGACCATGGGGACGAGCAATTTGTGTACTGTCACTGCATGCCTTCTTTTCATTAGGGTGACTTACTTGGAGCAGTTCCTCTTTGGAGCCTGTCAGGTCCAAGAAATCAAATGCAGTGCGTGTTCCGAATAGAGGGGCATCCGTGGTGAATGTGCAGGTGGCTGTGGTCTGTTAGTTCAGAAAATTGTCGTGTGCTAGTTGAGCTTGTCATTAAAAGTCAACCAGCTGCCATAAAAGACCAGCCTTTGGCTGGGGGGGGGTTTAAGCATCTGTAACTGCTATAAACCTAGCCATCCAGTTAGGATAGAATGTGCTTCTTTCTGGTTAATAAAAAACCATCTAAGAAAATATATATGTATGTATGTGTGTATACAGTGGAATTCAAGGACCAAAGCAAAATTTGAACAGGAATCTATTAATTTAGAATTTTATAAGATATTTATTAATAAATGTTATTTTTAAACATTCCATTTGAACAATATTCTTCTGTAGGATCTACTTGTTTTTAAAGGATTAGTTCATAATAAACTACTCTAGTTGTGTGTATCTTCATTTTACAGGGTTTCTAATGGCTATTCTCCATCATTTGGTGGAAATGTTTGTTTAGACCTCTGTGCATAGAAATTTCAAGGATTTGTATTGCTCTGTGAGTTATTTTTTAATCTATGTTCGGAACAGTTTTAAATCATCTATTTCTTTTTTCATTTTTAAAGTAAGCTCTTTCCTTTAGGAAGCAGAGTTCAGCTAAAGGGAATTGGTAACTATAACTGGAACAGCTCTCTTGTAAAAGTGTAAAAACAGCTTCATCTCTGCTTCTCCCCACCGCACCCCAACTTCCCAGAATGCCTTGCACTATTCAGCTTCCTTAGTGCTCTTCTCGTCCCTTCCCAAACCGTGTGCAGTAGCTTTAAGCCATTCAAGTTCCATTATGCAGTGTATCTGAGAAGGGAAAGGAAATAACCCGTTTAAATTGGAATAAAATCGTGCCTATGCGAACAGTAGCAATTTAGAATCACTCTTCTGCTTTTAAAATAATTTATATTTTAAACTTGCACTTTAGCATTTGTAATCCCCGTCAGTTTCTCTCGTTCTCTTTCAGACCTCCTCCCTGCCCTTAAACTTGCCTTCACCCTCCCCTTCCCAACTACCCCACGCTTCCTCTAAGGCTCTGAGCTGCATCATTTAAAATACTTTACGGAATATTTGCACCAGGTACATTTGCGTGCGTTCACCAGTAGCATAGCCAAGACGCATTGCTCACATCAACCTAGATGAAGCCTGCTACGAGAATGCCAAGGAGAAGAGCCAGTATACTCTTTCTCCCTTTATTATTCACAGCATGTTTTTTAAAAATGTTATATTATGCAACAGATGTGAGGGAGCAGCTATGCTACACTTAAGAATTTTCTATCTTTTCCTCCAACCAAAGTGTGCTGAATGAGCCAGGAGACATTCTTTTGTGCATCACCATGCACATCAGACTGTTGTCCTCGCCATCGTCTCTCTGGGCTGCTGAAAAAAAAAAGGTGACCCTAACTATTTCACTCCTAGGTCTCAAAAATACAATGTTGCCTTGTACCGCAATTAGGGACAGCACCTCTATTTTACAATTATAACCTAAGAAAGGACAAGAAGACGCTGAAGCAATAAACTTACAAGTAAGATCCAATACCAAAACAAAGAAAAAAAAAAAAAACCCAGCTCGTCATGTTGTGAAAATGAAAAAGTGTATGTCCATTCAAAATATTTTACTATTTCTTGTGGAGTTTTTCAGTGATGTAATGCTTATAGCCAAATTGCTTAAAGAGTGTTTATATATTTTTTTCCTTATAAATTGTCTATTTTTTAAAAAAGCTATTTAACCACAAGTTGAAGAGGGGGGGTAAGGCCAAACTGCCAGCATTTCTTAAAAGATTAATGTTCTTAAGTGGCGCTCTGATGCCTTTCCAAGCTTATCGTCAGAGGGGGCTCAATAATGATCAGCTGTTATACTTAGACCAACTTACAATATCTAGCTCATTAGAAGCCAGGATTTAGAAAGCTCTTCTTAAGCCATTGAAGATTTTCTTGCATTGTGTTTCATTTTATAGAACTTTATAGGATTTTTTTTTTTAACAGAATCATTTTAGCCTCAGGACTGAGAATGTGGAACCTGAATACATTAGCTTTAAATACATCATTAAAATCTTATGCACAATAAGCTCATTAGAGTCTAGTTTGCTCCTTTAGAATACCAAGGCTATAGACGCTACAGGACGTGATGAAAGGTATCAGCCATGCTGAAGTGGAGGGGGTTTCAGAGAAAGGACCCTTCCCCACCAGCCAGCCAATAGAACAGAAGAACTGCTCGCCCTCTTTCCTTCTGTGTTCTGCTAAATCACACCTGCCTCATACAGAGAGGAGTTCTGCCTTTGAGGTTTGTCTTGGAGAAAAGATAAACTTGAAATGTCCTCCCTGGAGAGGACATGGGATTTGGGATCTTCCGAAAAGGCCCAGAAAAAATGGCTCAGTTCAAACACAGTGTTCTAGGACAATTGGAATATAAATATTGTCCAAAAGATAGAACTAAGAGAAAAAAGGTTAACATTGTGCAAAGTAAGTGTTAACTAAGGAAGTCCTCGGAAAAGGTGCTGTCACTTTAAGTTCTGGACTCCGTGGGGTGGGGGCGGGGGGGGGGGTTTTGTAATTGTAAACAGCAAAGCATTTGTGTTTGTTTGTCTGTTTGTAAAGCAACCACCTTCCTTATTGGAAGGAGAAGAAAACTGGGGGTACATACATGTAAATACTTGCAGCAGCATTTAATATGTTTAATTTTATGTTAAGCTTTTTGTTGCATCGTGAACACATTTATTGTTACCAACGGACAATGAGTTCATTAAGACTGTTCAACTAGGTCAGATTTTTACATCTCTTTCTAGCAAGAAGAGACAAGATTTTGTGCATTTGTACAAATGTTAATAATATCACTGCAACTCCAATATAATAAAGCACTCAAATGCAAATAATATATGTACCCTCTGTATGATGAAATTTGGGTTGGGGCCTAATGACATCTACTCTGCACAAGGTTTATTCATGCCTCATAAACCAAGGCTTAGGCTTTCAGGGTCACCATCATCTAGGGACAAAAGCAGGTGAGATTTTCTCCTTCCCAGACCATCACTACTCTCCCACTGCCTCTTCCATCCAACTTCCCAACTGAGGCCACGAGTCTAACACGTTCACAGTGGGTTGGCCACATGACTTTGGGATCAGCAGATTTTAACAGTCAAGAAATACAGCCAGTGTAAATTCATGTTTAAGTTGTGTCTGTGAACCAAGAATCACTTGCTGGCTAGTCTGACAGTCACATCCTGGTGTTCTTTGTTTGACCTCCAGAGAAGTCCGAAGGACAGGCTTATTAGCCCAGTATGCATGCACTCGTATAAACATGAACCCTCGCCTTCCTCTTCTTCCTGCCTTCCTTCCTCTTCCTTATTCTTTTATTATTTTTTCTAGTCGTGCTCCTCTTTTTCTTACACTCGATCTGATCCATCAGCATGGCCAGAACCCAACCATCCTTTATCACCAATTTTACTGTTGCAGTTCTGTCCAAGCTACCAGCATCTCTTATCTGGATTAGTGCAGTGCTCTTCTAACTGGCAGCCACAGGGAGTGTTTGAAAATGGAAGTCAGACTGTAGTCCTCTACTACTTAAAACCCTGCAAGGACTTCTCCACTCATTCAGAGCAAAAGCCAAATACCTTACTATCAGGTTCTATAAAGATCCCACCTGCCCTCACCCTGTTCATTCTGAGTTCATCTCTTACCATTTTCCTTCCCCGCTCACACCTCTCCAGCTCCATTAGTATCTTTGAGGTTCCTCAAACATCCTCTCAGTATCCACCGGAGAACCTTTTCACACACTGTTCATTCCCTCTATCCAAGATAGTCTTCCCCCAGGTGTCAGCCTAGCTCCCTTTCTCATCTGTCTCCCTCTCAGTAAAGCCTTTCTATCCTACATAAAATTATATCACTCTCACTCTTGCTTCTCATCTGCCTTGCCCAGACTACACTTTCTATAGAATTTACCTCCATCTAACATAATTTAGGGTTTTTTTTTATTGTCAGTCTCCCCCAAGTAGAATGTAAGCTCCACAAGAGAAAGGGCGTTTTCAACTTTCTTCACCCTTGCAACCCAAGATCTAGAACAGTGGATACACAATGGGCACACAGTAAACATCTGCAAGACGGGGATCTGTTATTTCCTTTCTGCCTTCTCCTTTGTTATCAGAATGCTCCAACCCATCCACCTGGTTCTGTGGCCACAGCAGTCCGATTTTAAAACCAAGTACCAGGGCATGTCATCTGACACCTCACCTGACCTTGGGACAGGATATTTGAAATTGGGACAGAAACAACAATTTGGGGTATGGGGCGATGATTGCTGTTCTAATGGCAATCCCATCTGTTACATTTGCATTAGGACCACTCAGTACACACATGGTTCCCAAGAGAGGCTTCGTAATACCCATCCCACACTCATTTGCAATTTTAAAGCCATTAATATTGGTTAAAAAAATTGTTATGATCCCACATTTATACTTTGAGGATAGACGACTCTAATCTCTACCCTTCCTTTCATCCCCGTGTGTCCCTGGGGCTTCATAATGTCCTTTTATCTCACATTTGCTATTGTGGTTGATTATTTGTTGGTTACTGGATCACATTTTAATTTTGCATTCCATATTTTCTTATCCAAGAAAAATAGTTTTTTAGCAAGACAACCTTGTGGTTTGGGACCTAAGTATCTTCATTATGAGATCATAAAATTCTGGAGCACAATGGGCCCCCTTTTTAAAGTAATTGAAAGCAAGACGTTTTGTGAGACCTGTTCCCATGGCAGTAACATCAACTTTAGCAGAACAAGCATGAAAATTTCAGCTCCAAAAGAGAAAAAATACTGATTTTAAAAATATAAAGACAGAGTCTGGGTTTAGATTTGCCCACTTCAGAAGCTACTTCCTTTTAGCAACTGTAGATGATTTTTCAAAATGGCTGAAAGGATGGATAAATGATAACATCTGAAAAATAGTCTTTTAGCTGGTAAACCTAGCAAAACTATTATTGTTATCATTGTTATTGTTGTTATTGAAAATGGTTATATTTATACCTGAGACTAACACAATATTGTAAGTCAACTATACCCCAATAAAAATTAAAAAAAAAGAAAATGGTTATATTTAAACCTAAAAATTAAGTCATAAAACTTTTAGTAACCACTAAGTTTCATCTTATATGTTGTCAGATACTGTGTCTCTGCTCACATCGTATTTCCTTATATCAGCTGGAGGCTGAACTGCAGCAATTGTCAGTAATCTTCCATAAATTTCTTGAGACCAGTATTACTACAACATAGATGCAATGGGCTATAAAAAGTTCTCCCATAAGTCACTTGCACTTTCTCAGAAAGAGATCTGCCTACATGTTCCCTTAAATGAATAAAAAAAGGAAGATCCTACATTCACAATACATTCTAATTCCTCAATACTCTTACAGCAAGAAAATTGTTCTGAGTAAATATGATTGCTTGTATTGCATTTACACAGGATGAGTCCTTGATCTACTAATATTATATTCGAGTTACCTTAAATGGAGCACCCTCTATTTAAATTAGCTCACTGACTTTGACCTTCATCAGCTCATCCCTTAGTCAGAGGGGATTTGCTTAAAGAAAGAAAAACCCTGTCAAGTATGCTTGAGTGAAGGTGAATTTCTTAGGATGTATGAGGTCGGTCATGGAGCCCAACTAGGTATGGTGGCAACTATGACAATGACTCTGGAAAGTCATTAAATAGCTAATCTCTCTGGTTTGTCTTGGCCTCTGATGCCAGATGTTTTCTCATCTTGCTCCGTGTCTGCTTCTCTTTCTTTCTCTCTCTCTCTTTCTCTCTCTCTCTTTCTCTGCAAACTGGTTTGTATACTCACTTAATTGCTTCTCTGTGGGACCATCATTTCTGCTCCAAAGTAACAGCCTCAGCCTCCAGCATATCTATGGTCTTTTAGTTCTAACACCCAACACCAGCTCAGTTTCTGTCTTTCTGTTCCAATTTCTCAGGAGAAAGAATCCGACTGACCATATGGGGTCAGGTTTTTATCCCTGGTACAATCAACTATGTCTAGGGAAGCAGGGTTACATGGAATTATAGCTCCTACTTCTGGGGGCAGAGCAGGATTTCCAAAAAGGGAGTGAGGAGAAAATGACTGCTAAGAGAAATAGTTGTTATTTCTAAAACCACTTCATAGAAACAATTAAAACATACCAAGGGAAAAAAGTGCAGTGAGGAGACAGCATAAAGCTGGGCATAGAGCAGATGTTAACAAACGTTTGTTGAATGAATGAATGGTTAATAAATTCTTATGTTACTGGAAGCTTGGAACTGAAACAAATTGAATATTCATTAAACATTAAAAACTAATTTTACAAAGCAAAGAAATTTTCTGGATATTACGGCTCAGCTTGTAAGGCCATAATATCTAAAATATAAAAATTAACCATCAACAAGAGTGAGAAGGATTTTGCTTGTCATGTTTTATAACTTCCTACTCTCTTGCTTTAAACTGACTGATTACACTTAACAGTTTCCAAGAAAGATCATTGCTGTATTTTTCTCATATTCTCCATAAGTGATTCCAGTGTGTTTGTAAGTATGTTGGCATAATGTCTCCAGGGATGAGGTTAGGAAACACTCTTGTCCCCAAACTCCCTCCAGGTACTATAGTAACTTTCTAAAGAAGGCTTTGTGACAAGGAAATAGGGCAGCTCTTAGCAACAAGCCTCCAAGAAAGCAATGAGAACTGCTACCAAGAAGGCTAGAATAAGTGAACATAACAGCCTAGAGTAAGAATGAATAGTTCATTTTCATGCTAAATTGTCTATTGATTTCCTACATGACCTTAAACCAACACAGCTGTCTTCTCCTTACTTGTATCCTTTGTCAGTATAAATGTACACAGAGTGAAGTGGGAATTATTTCTGTGGTGGCTACATAAGGAACTCTGCCCAATACTGCACCATACCCTTCTCTGGAAATTTCTCTTCCCCTTACTCCATCCACCCGGCTCTGGCAGGAGATTGATGGCCCAGCCCTCTGGCCATAGCTTCTCAGTCTAATACTCTGCCCCTGGCTCCCAATGAACAATGAGCCCCAGTAACTGGATATAGGGGCAGGGGACCTAGAGAGTCAGCCTGTCTCTCTCTGGTAGCTGAATCTAAAAGATGTAAACTTGGGAGCTACCAGGAGCTAAGTTCCCACCCAGTAAGGGAACTAGTCTGTAGCAAGAGAGAGATATAAAGCCAAAACAGCAGAAACAGAAGAAGCAGAAAGAGAATTCTGGTAATGGTCACTTCCTGTTGACGTTGACGTAGTCCTTAACGGCTCACTCCAACCATGTCCCTCCCCATCGCATGGTTTTACCATAAAATAGCCCAAGGTCCTTTGGATAAATCTCTCCTTTCACTTAAACTAGGTGAGTTTCTTGGAGGCAAGAGAGGTCTAGTAAATGCTCTCTCCCCAACGCTGCCATGGGAAACCACTGGAAGGGCTTCTCCAGCCCTTTAAGACTGCCGCACCAACACAGGAAAGGAAATGCAACGTTCCCAGCCGTTGCAAAGCAGACGCAGCTTATTCTCACTCCACACACCAGGGCACTGCCACACTTGAACACGTGTTTGAAGTGGCTCCCTACACCTACATGCCGCAGGTACCGAAGGATATCCACACCATCTATTTCACAGATGACATGTCAAGTTTAAGTTCTTCTTCTTAAGGAATGTTTGCAAAACTAGCATTACACTTGCCGAGAATGGAATTGTTTTCAATATTTTGTTGAATGGATAAAAACCGCTCATGTCCTTCATTCTCTATGGGTCCTTATATGCACAGTAAAATAAACACGTAAGTCATATTTTTCACTACAAGTAACAGACAACTCAACTTCCAGGGGCTTAAACAAATAGGGATTTCTTTTTCTGACATAATAGGAAATCTGAAGATTGAGCTCTTGGCATTAATCTGGAAACTGAATGAGGTCAGCACCAGTAGCTCTGCAGTACTCCCGACCTCTCTCACTTCTTAGTCACAAGATGGCTGCTGAAGCTCTAGAGCACATCCCCAGTCCAGGGAGAAAGGATTGGGGGAGGGTCAGTACCAGACTCATTCGTTTTTCTTCTCTTTTATTTGGAAAACAAAACCTGTCCCTGAACCACTCCTATCCCTGGTCAACCCAGTTGTGTATCATGGACCAGAACTAGGTCATTTAGCCTCTCTTAGCTTTCAAAGAGGCTGCAACAGTGGGGAACCAGATCGTCATGCTTGCTTGGACCCAAGCTTCCCAACTAGTGCACTGTGTCGAATAAGGCCCGTGGGTTGCAGTTAAGCCACATAAAGCTGTTCCCCTCATTTCCTGGTATAGCAGAAGCCTTCTGGCTGGTTGTCTTTGGCTATTAGCATGGTCTTCCAGAACTCCTTGCAGGGTGGTGTCCAACGACACGCTCTGTTGTACCTGCAGGCGGCGAGCACAGGGACCAGGTGAGCATGACTGCGAAGGTGCTGCCCCCGGGCGTGTGCTGGAGGAGCCAGCTGCAGAGTCTGCAATGGTGCACAGGGACAAGAGGCCTGTGGGCTGCTGGAGGAGTTTCTAAGGGACAAGCGGTTTCTAAGAGACACCTATAGCAGGCATCTAAGGAGGAGTTTGCATAGCCCAAGGTGTGGTCATTAGGGGTTGGGGATCGATCAGGGAGGTCAAATAGGGGCTTCTGGTGGGCCCCACTCTGGTTGGCTACCCCCAATCTCAGCCTTTACCTCTATCAGGAACTTCTGTCCCTGGGCAATTGATGTACCATCTTAGTAACATCCAACCTAGCAGCAGGGCCGACTACACATTCTGAAGATTAGAACTTCATCATGATCTTTAGATACTTGATATGAAAAGTTTTACTGAATTTGAAATACATTCACATCATCACATAAAATTTTAATACTTGTCAAAGAAACATTAGACTTGAAAAAAAAACCTTTTCAACTATTATAATTTTGAATGGTTGTAAACATGTTTCTGATTATTTGTTTTAGTCACCAATTTTGTGTGAGCAAAAATTGTGATGGCGATCAAGAACTTGAAGAGAAAAATTTGGAAGAGAAATGACAGAATGTTTAATTAACCATTTCAAGCCTAAAATCTGATTTTTAAATGTTAGGTTTGTGGAAACACGATTGAGTTTCTTATTTTAAAATATTAGGAAATATCTTATTTGGAAATATCATCCAAATTTAACAATTTGTCTCTTTCTAAATATTTGTATTTCCTTTTTCTTACCATAATTATATAATAGGGAAAGAATATAATAGATTTGTTTTTCTCCAAGCCCCATATTGATGCCTACAAATTCCCTCCAGGTTAGCACAGCCTATTGTGAAGATTTAATCATTTTCTATGTGTCGAGTCATGAAAAAATGTTTGGAAGCACCGGGTGAGATCATCTGCCATCCATCCCCAGAGGTGGGCACGCCACCATTCCAAACACACTGAGGTCCTTTTCGCAAAGAAGACTGGGTGAAAGAATGGCAGCTGGGCAGCCTGACAGCATCTGCCACGATGGGTTATAAGTTTCCATTATATTGAATTCAGAGCACTGAGTAGCTGTGTATGCTCATTTCCTTAGCTCTCATTTAAAGGTAAGCTAAGACTTGGCCCCTTGTACAAAGCAATTAAATGAAGTCCATCTGTGCATAGCTCTTTCCTCCAGGTATGTCCCGGAGTATGGTCCAATTACCTTAATAGCAACATTACAAAATAACTCCATTTTGAATAGACTATTTTGCCAGCCATAAGCCAAGCTTTCTGACTGAACTGGGATGGCTACACTGTTTCTTATTCCTTTGCCATCTTCCAGCCTCTGAGAACAAAGAGTTTCAAGAGAACAATGTCTTCTGCAAAGCCATTTTGTCTGCATCTCATGGGGGGTGCTGAGTCTGCCTTGATCACCTTAAATCTTGTATCCACGGCTCTCCCTTACCCTCACTTTTCTACCTTTTTCTACTTTTCAAATGAATCTTATTCAGAACGCAAAACCCATGAGTCAGTACAATGGACTTGAAGTCAGCATTTCCAGGCCTGAATGCTGGCTCTGTCATTGACACAGTTTTTCTCCTGGGTTATAACCTAACTGAGAATGTAGACTGGTATCTCATCAGTACTTCAAACAAATAAGGTGCTCAATAAAAATGTACTAAACCGTCCTGATGTCTGGATACACATCAGGCATTGAAAAGGATTGAAACTGTGCAAATGAAGAAAGCTGGCGTGTCATGTGAAAAGAATTATCAGATATCATCCATTTTTTAGGCTGAGGGCTACTGGTGATTCAAAGACAGCCATGGGGTTCACCACCTGCTTTGTCCTGTTTCACTTTTGTGGTCCAGATTCAAGGGGAAGTTTCAGAAAACTAGAGTTGACTTCAAAACCCAGAATAATAAGATTCATTTGAAAAATGAAGTCCGACTAACAATTTAGCACAATAAAATGGTGCAGGTCTTAGAGAGATAGAGTTGTAAAATAGCAAAGGGGAGCATTTGCTAAGCCATCTCAAGATACAAAGTAGGCAGTGTCAGGATCACTTAAACAAAGGGAGAGAAAGATAACTCTGCTGGCTTAATATGTGGCAGCAGTTATGCAAGCCAACTAAACATTTGATGGCAGGGCTGTAAGACAAGAGGATAAATCAGAAGAAAGTAATGGGATACTTTAAGGCTTCACCTGAAATGAAGGGATGCACTGCATGACTGCACTGATGCATCCTGTGATCAGGGACCAGCCACATTGGAATCACCTGGGAGCTGGTTAGAAATGCAGAATGTCAGCCCTCACCCCCAGACCTAATGAACCAGAATCTTCATTTTGATAAGAACCTCAGGTCTTTGACGAGCAGTTAGAGTTTGAAAAGCATTCCTTTAGGTAGACCTATTCCACCTGGTGGCCTTGATTTGGAGACCTTGATCATGAAAGAAAGTAACAGGAAAGGAACCAAAGGGTCTCAGAAGACCACATATACTGGTGCTGATACAGGTTTCGTTCACTGGTAAACACACAGCCTCCTCTGCTTATTTCCAATTCAGCTTTTTCTGTTCCTTTTCTGCCCTCCACTCCAACACTTGCCTCAGACTTTCCTTTCATAAAATAACACCATTTAGTTCTAACTTAGGCCTCCAATCTGCATCAAGGGGAAATATTATCAATATTGATTGCTGACTTTAAATTTTTTGTAAAGCAGAAACTCATTCTGCTGATAAACCAAGCTCACAAGAAGTTCAGCAGTCGATTAGCCCTGTTCTTGGGAATAGAATCCAACATTTAAGGTTATAGCACTCTACCACTTTCTTTTTTACTTTTAAAATATTTATTTATTTATAATTGAAGGGACTTCCCTGGTGGCCCAGTGGTAAAGAATCTGCCTTACAATGCAGGGGACACAGGTTCGATCCCTGGTCAGGGAACTAAGATCCCACATGCTGTGGGGCAACTAAGCCCCCGCACCACAACTACTGAGCTGGCGTGCCTCAACCGGAGAGGCTGCGCACCGCAACTACCGAGCCCATGCGCCCTGGAAACTGCACGCCACAACTAGAGAGAGAAAACCCACACGCCACAACTAGAGAGAAGCCCGCGTGCCACAACAAAAGATCCCGCATGCCTCAATGAAGATCCTGCGTGCGGCAACTAAGACCCAATGCAGACGAAATAAACAAATCAAATAAACAAATAAACGATAAACATAATTGAAATACGTTTGACTTATAACATTGTATAAATTTAAGGTATACACCATGTTGATTTGGAACGATTATATATGATAATATGATTGCCACTGTATGGTTGTTAGCTCTGCTGTCAAATCACATTTCTTTTTTGTGGTGGGAATAATTAAGATCTAGTCTCTTAGCAAGTTGGATGATTATGCTACAGTATTGTTGTCTCTAATCACTATACTGTGCATTAGATCTGCGGGATTTTTTTAAACTACTAGTTGTAAGTTTGTACCCTTAAACCACGTCTCTCCTTTTCTCCACCACCCCAGTCCATGGTAACCATCATTTTACTCTCTGTCTTTACGAGTCTGATTTATTTATATTTCACCTATAAGTGACATCATATGGAATTTGCCTTTCTCTGCTTGATTACCTCACTGAGCATAATGCCCTCAAGGTCTATCCATGTTGCCACAAATACTCTACCACAGGGCTTCCCTGGTGGCGCAGTGGTTGAGAGTCCGCCTGCCGATGCAGGGGACACAGGTTTGTGCCCCGGTCCGGGAGGATCCCACATGCCGCGGAGCGGCTGGGCCCGTGAGCCATGGCCGCTGAGCCTGCGCGTCCGGAGCCTGTGCTCCGCAACGGGAGAGGTCACAACAGTGAGGCCCGCGTACCACACACACACACACAAAAAGAACTCTACCACTTACACTACACAAATAAACTTGTAAAAAATCTACTTTCTAGTAGAGATCAGATAGTTTTCTGATTAATAGGAAATCGGGACAGATTTCATTATTTTGAATTAATCAGTTATCATGACGGAAAAGCCTCCATTGAGTTCATCACATCGTTCAGAGCTACTAAGAGATCTTAGAAAACACCAAATTCAGTTGTTCTCAAAGTGTGGTCCTGGCACCAGCCCAGAAACATCACCTGGGAACCTGTAAGAAACAAAAAGTCTCAGACCCCACCTTAGACTGCTTAAACCAGAAACTCTGGGAGCGAGGTCCAGTAATCTGTGTCTTTAAAAGCCCTCCAGGTGATTCTGACGCCCACTCAAATTTTTAAATTACCGGTATAATTTAAGAACAGATAAATCCGTCAGAAAGAAAGATCAGGCCAAAGGAACCAAGGAGTTTTCATAGAAAAAAACTAAAGCATACTCACAGCAAGTATTTCCAACTAGGATCCTGACTCTCATCCTCAGAGCCAGCTTAGTCAAAGGCAAAACATGTGGGATTGCATTGTTTAAAGAGTCAAGTAGAAATACCTGTTTCCTCAGGTGATTTTAATTGGTAGCAAACATTCAAATACTCATTTATATGAGGGTGTTTTTCAAAGAAGACACTGTTCCGTAATCAGCTAGCAGCCTAGAAACGATCGAAAGGGATCCTGGCAATTTCGCTGGTGGTGTTGCTTCTCTGCTTTTAAGGTTTATAAAAAGTCTGCTCCCGGGTCACATCATTTTACTCTTGTTAACTTACACTTTCAGATTACAAAACACTTAATAATCAGAGTGGCTCTTCTGTATCCTATAGTGCATTCAGGCCTTTCGGCTAATGGATAAATTTCCACCCCCCCTTTCGAGTGTTCACTTATCATAAGAAGCATTTCAACTCCATTTTGGTATGCAAACAGCCGGATCCTGCAATTAGTCCGTGCTCAGTTCTCCCAAACCAGGGGCCGCTTAGACACAGGTCAGGACTACACGATTTTTACGTTCAGGAGTTGATTACACTGGCTAAGGGAGAGGCACTTAAGTAAAGTGCACTATGCTTTAGTAGCTGTCTTTACGGTACAGGCAAAACCAACATCTTAACACCTGCAGTCTTTTTATCAAGTTAATCAAATTTTAATATGAGAATGTGTATTAAAATTAGGTCACTTAGTACAGGCTAAGACCCTTCTTCCTCCCTCCTCGTCTGTTCTGCAGGCCACACAATGCCATGTTATGAAAACTGCCCTTTAAACCTGATAAAATATTTAAGACATGTGTCCTGATAGTGTTATGTAAGCAAATACCAAGAAAAGTCCAACCATTAGTGAACCTGATCAGGCCAGTCTCCAAGGACTGGGAAAACAACCCAGCGATGGCTGCAGAGCTGACCTGCACAGAGAGATTCCGAGGTGTAGATGCCTACAAGCTCAGAGACCAAACGCCCCAGACCCTTCTTGAAAAGCAATCCTCTACTTTATCTCTTGTTACTTTAGTTAGGTTCAAGCAGTGCCAAACCTCGGTAACTTTACTTAAGAAAGATTAAATATTTGTGCCTATAGCATTGAAATCATAGGAAAAAACAAAGAACGGGTGATCTTGAGTGATGGGCAAAGATGATATATTATATATATATATATGTGGTTTTTTTCTCAGCAAAAGAACTACAAGTCACACCAAATGAAATTTTAGGATTGGAGGATCAGATAATTTTATGAGACCTTTTTCCCACAATGAACTTTCTCCTTGAGCCAGCACCTGGATTCACAGATCGCTTTTAGAAGGACAACTCCCAAGTCTATAACACAGAAACCTAATTACTGTCATGATTTCTTGACCCCAATTCCCAGTGCCACTGGGGCTCCATAGCTGTCTTAGTCCATTGGATCCCAGTCCCCACTCAGTGCCTGCAGGCGCTCAATAACGATTTGCCTTGTGCATTAATAAATGGATACATGTATATGCAAAGTGGTTCCTTTTTCTCCTTCCCCATCCCAAGCCAGCCTGGTGTCCTAGAACCCCGGTACCTATTTTGTACACCTTCACCATCATCTGTAACCCTCAGTTCTAATTATTTGGCAAACCCTGGCTACTTTGCCTTCATAATAAAACCCAAATCTACCTCCTCTTCACCATGCCCTCGTCTTTCCTGTAGACTTCATTGTTTCTGAGCTGGGTCACTGCAATCCCCTGCTAACAGGCCTCCCTGCTTCCATTCATGTCCTTGCATTGCCCCAACTGCCAACCCACTTCCTTTTTAAGGCACAGATTGCCTCTCCCCCCTCCTTCTTCTCTCCTCTCTCCCTCCCTCCTGCATGCAGATACACGCGCACGCACACACACACTCACTCACTCACACACACACTCCTGCCCCAACTTATACATCTTCGATGGCTCTTCACTGGGAAACAAGCCAAGTCCAGATTTAGTAACTAGATGCATCGATAGGATTCCACAGTATCACTTCAGACTACCCTCTCCTTCTATCTTCCCACATCCTCTGTATCTCCTCCCCACTCCACACTCTGCCCCCACCACCCCAGTGATGCCTTTCCCCACACAAGGCCTGAACCTTCTCCTGGATGACTGTTCCTCAGGAATCCTTCCACTGACCCCTCCAACCCGAGTGAGCCTGCCCAGCTCACTCATCCTCTGAGCCCCTGCCGCTACCCGTTCTTCCACAAAGCTTTTCCAAGATATTGCCAACTAAAATGCATCTATCCCTCTACCCTCCTCTCACAGTGCTTTAATCTTATTTTTATCACGGCACACTGTGCTTCATATCAATATTTATATGTGTTGTCTCTCCCACTAGACGATGGTATCTACTGGATCAGTGTTGTATTTTACTCATTTCTATAATCCCATATGGCTTGGCACTCAGTTTACTTAGCACTGAGAAAGAGCTCAGCAGAGCTTGAATATATGCCATGACTTCTATAACAGTGTCAGAGATATGCACATTCTCTGTCTCCTGCTTCCTCTCTCTCTCTCTTTCATACACACACACGCGCGCACACACACACACACACATAATTAGCCCCAACCCAAAATAAAAATTTTACCTAAGGACTCTGATATCCACATACAAGAATATTTTGTCCAGTGATGTCCAGCCTAAGGCCTTCATTTTTCTCATGTGACCTCCTCAGGCAATTAGTGAAATCATCAGTCATATGAAGAACATGTAACTTGCAAGCCCCCTTAAAAGCACATGTAGATGGAAACACACAGCACAGCTCCCGGCCATTTCTCTGGTGATGGGCATTAACTCTGCGTTGGGAGAGCCATGCCAGGAGTCCAGCAGAGCTCTCTACTCCCACTCCACACTGATGTGCTCCTTCAGATCGTCAAATTGGGCTCCCTGGTTTGCATTCTACACTACACATCCCTTTGATTCAGTGAGTCACTTTCTCCCAAATCAGCCATTTTCTGATTCTGACCCAATAGTTGCCTCAGGCTAACAATCTTTGCCAGATAAGCACGTGAATTGTTGTTGAAGCTGGGAAGAACCTCCTAAGTCTCCACTTGGGTTAGACCCTCTCGTGATCCCGCAGACGTGGCTGCAGGGTACTGCTTAGAGCAGACTGACAACTTGCCCTTGTGATCTGGGCATCCCAATCTGTTTACCAACTAGCAAGCACAAGCATTTGTCTACATTTTCCTCAATTTAGCAAATACACTCTTCATTCTAGACACTGGGCAAACCTCAAAGGTGATAAACTGCAGAAATGGATTAAAACATCCCCCAAATTACATTAAAATCCTCTGAGTAAACATGACATTCAATCTAAAGGAAAGAAACAGACACTGGAGACCTGAGTATGGAATTTAAAAATTACTAAATATAAGACCAAAAATATTTGTTTTCATATTTTTCCTACTCCTATTTTTGAGGTGGAGAAAATTATTTTTCTTCCAGATCATTTCCTCTGTAGAGCTTGTGCTTGGCACCCAGAGCAGTTCTAATCCTTTGATTGGTAAGAGCTGTGGGAGAGAATGTGTCTAATTAAATCCTATATTCTAGAAATAAATAGGCTAGTTAGCTGCTATTCACAGCTTTTCAACTTCTCTCATCAGTGGTGTTAGCAGTTGAGGAAGGTGTGGACTTGGTTAACCCCAGATTCCAAGGCGGAAGAAGTCTTCCTGGCCTTGTCCTCAGGTTTTTCTTTTACTGGGTCTTTAGTGAACCTACAAGGCCAAGTTCCTGGAATCAGGGTGACATTTATTCATTTATTAAGTCAATCAACATAATTCAACTGAGCTAAAATTAAAAAACTAAACACTCAGTTAAAAATCATAGAAATAAATAAAATACAGCTCTTGCCTCAATTCACAGACCATCAATGAGGATGGACAGGTAGGGGGAGAACAGGCTGACAGGTGATATAACAGAGGTGAGCCCAGCGCTGGAGCCCTGGAAGAGGCATGACAATCTGCCTGGTGTGCTTCACAGAGGAGGGGATGCTTGAGAAGGGGTGACCTGCATGGAAGTTCCCAATGGGCACAGATTCCAAAGCAGGAAGATTTACGACAGAAATTCAACCCTGGATATCGGAATGGAAAATGAAGACTTTATAGGTTATGTCCTAGCAACAACAAAACTTTCTCAAGCATAGCCTTTAGACATTTATTTTTCACTGTGACAGATTATAGTTTCTAAAAGGGACAACAGTACCTCCCATCGCACATACCCCTCTGCAACATGATCTTGGCCATCTCCCGTTAAAAAGAGGAATCTGTATCCACACTCCTTGAACGTGAATAAGCCCTGGGACTGCTTTCACCAGCAGAATTGCATTGAAGTAACACTGAGGTTGTCCCAGGCATAGGCCTTCACTGGCTTGGCTTCTTTCACTTCCTACCTCTTGAAAGCCAGCCCCCATGTAAGAAGCGTGCCTCCCCAGGAGCCCACTGTGCTGTGAAAAGGCCAAGGCACATCCACATAGAGACGCCCTGGAGGATGAGATGCCATAGGAAGAGAAGAGAGAGATTGAGAGAGAGAGAGAGAGAGAGAGAGAGAGAGAAGAAGAAGGAGGAGGAGGAGGAGAGAGGCCCAGGGTTTTCCAGACACATGAATGAAGACGCCATCTTGGAAAAGATCCTCCAGCCCCAGCAGTCCCAGCTGACTTCATGCAGACCAGAGATAACTACCCAACCAATGCTTTCCGGAACGCCCGACCCACAAAACTGTGAGCAAAATAAAACGGTTGGTTTAAGCCACTAGGTTTGGGGATAGTTTTTTGTGTGTGCAGTGAAGCACTTACTGAAATACAGAGCTTCTAAGGTAGGTACATGATGATTAGGGAAACAGAATCCTAACATGACGTAGGTTGTCATCTTGTTATCCCATAAATATCGAGATGAAAGAGAAACCCAAGTCCCTTTGTGTTCTCTGCTGTTTCATGTGTACTTCCATTCTACTTCTGGGACTGATCTTCTCCCTTTATGTAGGTCAAAGGCAAACAGTACAGCAATTCATAATATTCCTAATGCGTAAAAGATCTTTTGTGGAAGCTACCTGGGTGTTGTCCTCCCCGTGCCCAACCTCCAAGTAAAGGAGCTGTTTAAGTGTTAGCCTGGCAAATAATGGAGAAAACACTTTCCAACCGTTTTTCATCTTTGCTATAAATTCTAAAGGTATACTCGCACACAGGTTAATAAAGACTTGGGTATTCATCGCTCATGTGACCCCAGAGGCATGATTACCTGCTTTGAAGGCTTTTAAAATCTCCCAGCGGTGGCTTCCCTGGTGGCGCAGTGGTTGAGAGTCCGCCTGCCCATGCGGGGGTCCGCCTGCCCATGCGGGGGTCCGCCTGCCCATGCGGGGGACGCGGGTTCGTGCTCCGGTCCGGGAGGAGCCCACACGCCGCGGAGCGGCTGGGCCCGTGAGCCATGGCCGCTGAGCCTGCGCGTTCGGAGCCTGTGCTCCGCGGCGGGAGGGGCCACAGCTGTGAGAGGCCCCCGTACCGCGAGGAAAAAAAAAAAAAAAAAAATCTCCCAGCGAATACTGTAATACTTCACTGCACTGTAGGTAAAGAGTCACTCAAGTTTTTATGCATGGTTAATATGAAAGAGGGAGAAAATTCAGCTTAGGGCACTGAGATTTGTTTGTTTGTTTGTTTTTTGCGGTACGCGGGCCTCTCACAGCTGTGGCCCCTCCCGCCGCTGAGCACAGGCTCCGGACGCGCAGGCTCAGCGGCCATGGCTCACGGGCCCAGCTGCTCCGCGGCATGCGGGATCCTCCCGGACCGGGGCACGAACCCATGTTCCCTGCATCGGCAGGCGGACTCTCAACCACTGCGCCACCAGGGAAGCCCCAAGGGCATTGAGTTTTACATTAAGCGGGGACTAGTTTAGTCTTAGAAATAGCAGAGTAGGTTGGAATCACTTGCTATGGGACTATAAGTACACATCTCCCACCAAACACTGAGGTGCCCCATAGAGCTTTCCAAAATGAAATGAACTCACCCAATACATTAGGAAGGTGGGAAAATAGACTCAATAGCTCAGCTTTGTGTCTTCTTTTCCTGCCCTCATCCAGCCCCAGCCCCAGCTTTGAGTCCTGGATTCATGGACTCTGATTTCACTCCACTTGGAAATTAGCAAATGGCAACACTGACCAAAAAACTTGTCATCAGGCAGGACCTTTGTGAAATGGCTCTCTAATTAGCCATTTCATATTTTTGTTATTTCTTCTGCGATTCATGTTAAAAATATGTTCCACGGATGCCAGCCCGCTAGGACGCGAGGAGCCCTTGTCACTCAGCAGTAATTCAGTGAAATAATAAATAACCGCGTCGGCAGCTCTGCCGCCCACATCAGCTCTTCCCCATACGCTCCCAGGCCAGGGCCCCGGGCTCCCCACACCAGTCTCCACGCTCTCTGCAGGGCACAAGTGGTCACCACAAACAAGGAGGGGATCCTGTCCTCCCAGGAGCCTGCTCTTGGCAAAGAGAGAAGGATTGTGGGTATGTCTCCTGTGTCAGAGGTCACCCAAGGACTCGTGTAAAAAGCTGTCTTCTCTTACACCCTGTTATCACAAGCAGCGTATCTCTTGAGTGAAATTTCAGGAATGGAGGTTCCTAAGGGAAAGGTGCCATTTCATCCACTAAAGCCGGATCAGCTGGAACTGGGAGACAATGGCTTACATCTGCAGAAGAGCTTAGACCAGGACCTTGTGTTCTGTCAGCTTCTAGGTGGGATCCCCTCGCAGGCTCTCGCCAAGATTTCAGCCAGGTCTTCACCCTACCCTGGCCCATATTCGTCCTCCCTGAGCATCTCAAGAAAGAAACAGTAACTTCCCCTCAGAGGCTCACCCTTCCTCATCTGTGTTAGAAAAACAGTAGGGAACTATCAAAATATGACAGAGAAAGATGTTATTCAGACAACCCTGGGCTACAGTCATCATGTTCATGGTGGCAAGCCAAATGTGGCCTGACATACCAGGCAGTATGTCAGTGGAGATGACGGAGAGAGAAAGCAGCGAGGCAGAGAGAACTCAGCCTCCGTCCCCACCCCACAGAAGGCTGGATTCTCATTTAGGGCCAAGGGTTTTAATCCAGCCTATCGCTGGATGTCAAAGAAATAAGAAAATTCCACAGAGGCATTAGAATTTATGTCCACTCAGGGACACTCAGAAACACTCCTGTTCTTTTTAGAACCTTCTGTACACAATGAACAGAGTTCTGATGAGAGATTCTCACTTCCCTTATTTTTTGTACCCTTATTGGCACACCATCCCCAGGGAGTGGGTCTTGGATGCCTTTTACTCCATAGATTTCTAGATAATGTCAATCTTCTGATCTAGCAGCCATAGGTGAATGACAATGGAGACCACCACTGAAACAATCACACCTCCTGTGACAGGAAATGAGCAGAAAGGGTAGAGCAGTTCTGTTATTCTTCCAAGGCCCTGTAGGATGAGATAAAGAATAAAGGCAGTTAGTGAAATGTTCTAGCCATTCATTTTTCTTTTTGCTCTCTTGATTTTTTAAGCAATCATTGTGTGATGTGGACACCCTCAAAACATTAATTCTTTTGAAAAGTCCCTTATATCCATCATGTATCATTTCTAAGTAAAGAATAGGTTTTTCTTCACTTCTCTTAAACTTCGTCAGTGCAGCCTGCATAGAAGGTAATTGATTTTAGAAATAGATTTCTTTCGTATAGTAATCTGAGGTTTCGCTGAAATCTCAAATTGTCAGTATTTTCTGATCATTTCGTGTAAGTTTGCTTAGTGCTATGTTTTCTGTATAGGCAGATTGTCTTAATCCAAGACTCAAGAGGAATGCAAGCAGAACCCACGTGTTCCATGATTTCTTTTCTCGACACTCCAAACATTAAAGAAATTGAATTTACTTTAGAGCTATACACCTTCGGAAGAAGATCCTTGGAACAATCTAGGAAAACAGAACAATGACGTGGCCACAAATGGCCTCTTGATTGTTTGCATGGAGTTTTTTAAACTGGTCCTTTCTGGGGAGGGATGAGGCACAAAGTCACTGTCTTAAAATTGCATTTCATACCAAAAAAAAAAAAAAAAAACCCAAAAGCAACATAAATGGCTAACTTTGGAAAGTCAGTTGAATTAAGTTTGATATATTTATATGGTGTAATGCTCGAAAGCTTTTTAAAATGGTGATGACTTCTGCATTTATCCATAGCAAAGACGCTCGTGATACATTAAGTGAAAAAGTAGATTAGACTGTATAGTGTAACGCGTACTTTGGTTTTTTTAAAGGTGCACGTAGATCCACAGAAAAATATCTGGACAAACATACGTCAAAATAGTGTATGTGTCAAAATGGAACAGTGCTTATGCCTGAGTTTTGGGTGGAATTATGAGGGATATTTATTTTCTTCTTTACACTTTTATTTATGGTGTGACTTTATTTTAATTCAGAATATCTATTACTTTGTACTAAAAATAATGAGACTTTCAATTATAATATTTTTCCTTAAAATGTGGATTCTTAGCACATTTCTAAACTGTGTTATCTCATTCTGTCGTTCAACACTGAAGATTCTGGGATGGCTAGGAAGGTGTCTGCCCTCAAAGACACTTTTACAGGGGAAGACAGTGCAAAAAAATCTAGAGGTGATAAAGAGATATTCAAGATATAAGGCTGGCAATAAAGAATGAATAGACCACATATCCAGGGTGTTTTTAAATTCTCGACCTAAACAGTTTTTGGATACGTTATAGAAACATTTTATTAATTCAAATCCCACAAATTCAGAACTTGTAAAATGTCTTTAGGAGCTGAATGGAAGTTATCTTTGGAAAGTTATTTATTAAGAAAGACCTATTAGGGCTTCCCTGGTGGCGCAGTGGTTGAGAGTCTGCCTGCCGATGCAGGGGACACGGGTTTGTGCCCCGGTCCGGGAGGATCCCACATGCCGCGGAGCGGCTGGGCCCGTGAGCCATGGCCGCTGAGCCTGCGCGTCCGGAGCCTGTGCTCCGCAACGGGAGAGGCCCCAACAGTGAGAGGCCCGTGTAACGCAAAAAAAAAAAAAAAAAAAAAAAAAAAAAAGAAAGACCTATTAAACAACAAGTAATTCTTTAACTTTCGTAAAGAGCCATTTGAATTGTGTCTTCTAGTTGACTAACTGCATCCTTCTTAATTCTTGTGTAAGCCCACTGTGTGCAGTGCAAGACATCATCGGTGCTCGACAAAAGGGTTGTTATTATTATTACTACATTTCATATTACTTTACTATAACGCACTTACAGTTCATTCCTTACATGCAAATAAGGCTATTTCTTACAAATGAATGTTATCAATAGTCATTTTGTCGAATGCACTTGGAAGTAACACTGTGAAAAAGGTTCCTTTTATACCGAAAGTATTGATAATACAACTGCATTCTAGTCAGGTTTTGAACTAAATTTCTTCTGCTGATTAACCTACAAGATTAACAGGTCATATAACTTCAGATTTTTTTTTTTTTTTTTTTTTTTTTTTTTTTTTTTTTTTTGCGGTGCGCGTGTCTCTCACTGTTGTGGCCTCTCCCGTTGCGGAGCACAGGCTCCGGACGCGCAGGCTCAGCGGCCATGGCTCACGGGTCCAGCTGCTCCGCGGCATGTGGGATCCTCCCGGACCGGGACATGAACCCATGTCCCCTGCATCGGCAGGCGGACTCTCAACCACTGCGCCACCAGGGAAGCCCAACTTCAGATTTAATTAACAAAATTTAAACTGGTAGTAGAACGTCAAACGAATAGTAATCAAATACATTTCATCTGAAAATTGAGATTCTTTTACATATTTTGCTTCTCCTGACTGCTTACTATTTGATTAGCTTATACTAACATTTTCTTTTCATCCTAATGAAATTAAATAATTCTAATAAGAAATGTCATTTTCCTGCGAAGTATTCTTACGGTGTAACATTCTTTTCATGCACAGCATTGTAATTGGTATTGTTTGCTGCTCATTGAATTACATTAATTATATAGAGGTATCAAATTTGCAAATAAAGAACATTGGGATGCAACAAAGAATAAGATGTTATTCACAATTTCCTTGTCAGCCAACAGTGATGATATTCAAAGAGAAAGAAAAGTTGTGTGTGTGTGTATCATGCACACAGTATAAGCCACAGAACAGAAACATTACATCTAAACAATAATGAAACAGAAATAACTGTGACCAATTTTGAAAAAGAAAGGAGGGATTCACTTCGTTAAATAATATCCTTCTTTAAATTCATTGTGAATAAGATAGTAGAAAAGAACATGTAATATTCTTATCCCAAAGCAGAGGCTTTCTGCCTCCCCAGTTCTTTTTCTTCCTTTCCCCCCTGTTGCTCTGTCTTCTTTGCCCCACTTCCCAACTCACACTTACACACACACACACACACACACACACACACACACACACACAGCATTAAGTAGCTAGGAATTTACCAAAACATAGCAATACTAAAAAAAAAAAAAAAAAAAAATTGAAGATATTTATGCACTCAGCTCTAAGAATAGTCTGAAATGATGTACCAGGAAAGTCTAGATTCAGACCTCTGGCCATGGCATGTGGGGTTTTTTTCAGGCTTCATTGTGTGAAGTCAGAGGTCTGTCATCTATGAAACACTAACACTGACTTGTTACTTAGAAAATAGCCAGTGGTATAACTATTCCCATCTTGATTCCAGATTTAGACAAACAACTGAAGAGAAATGCAGTCCTTCTTGAATTGGAGAATCATAAATGGGACAGGGGCACCAAAAATGCCCCTTCAAACCTCAGTCTTATTTCTATTTTCGTTGTTAACAAATGAAGTCCAAATTGCTATTTAAATATCAAAGGAAGATTAATCCAAAAATTCTGATAATTGAACCTATTTTACATTTTAATTTTGTTTAAAAGTATGAATATTTTCTTTCTTTTATTTATTTAAAAAATTTTAGCACCATGAAGTCAAGGAATTCCAGCATAAACTCTCATCTTCCCCAAACGTTTCATTAGGGTAAAACACCTTTTCTTTGTATTTGAGTTCATTTTTGGGGGGATGGGGGTGGGGGAAGAAAGGGCGAGATTCTGACATAAGAGAATGGCAGTGCTTCCCAGATGCTTTCTGCCATGCTTTAGGGCAGCTTACTTTAAAATGTACGTGGGAGAGGTTTCTAGACTGCCTTTCCACACCTAATAACTCACCCTTCGAGACTTCATGCCCGTACTTATCAGGGTTGGGAACAATTTTTTTTATTATTATTTAAAAGTCTTCCTTGCAGTTACTTCCTCTGAAACAGACCACCTCTTTCATTAGGAATATTTATGGGAAATAATATATTTGTACAGTTGAAAGCATCACCTGTTTTGCTAAGTCAATTCGTGTCTGAATGCAAATAGACTGTTAGAGGGTTTACTCAACAACATTTGCTAATGGAAAGTACTAATCAAAACTTTTCTACAGCAGTAAATTTTTATATTTTTTAACTACTGGATTCCAATTAAATGTATTCAATAGAGCAAGCTTTGATTAAAAATTTTTTTAAGAGATTATGTATACAGCACTGTGGAAAACGAGGCAGACTAGGTATGCAGGCACTTGTACCTTCTTAATAGAAGTCTTTACCTGAAGGTAAAACCCAATAAAGTGTACCCTATAATGTGCTGTGGACTCTTATGTTGATTTACCTGAGTTACCCTGTCAGCAGAAATCAACTTTACCAGGTACACACTATGCTTATATATTTAGTGCATATAAAAGTGCATATAAAAGATCCTTTTTTCTTTTTATAAAGAAGTACTGAATTTCATTAGGGCACTTGTTTTCTTTAAAAAGTTCTTTGTTAACCATGGGATATACTGATTGCAAATAAAGGAAGTTATGGCACTGTGTTGATGTTTTTAAAGGGAGGGAAAATCCTTAATATGAGCCTACAATTTCAACGAAAAAAAAAAAAGCATAAATACAAGGTTTGGCCTTACTCGAATATATATTAGCGACATCTCTCAAAGAATCTCCTTGATTTCACTGATATATAAATATTTTCCTAAATGACTCAAAAAGATGTTATTTTATTTAATTGAAGTCTGTGAGGAGAGGATTGGGAATAGATGGCTGAAAATCATTTGGGTTTTGGGGGGGGTGGAATCCCAATTTTTTTTCTCATCTAAGGATATTTAAACACAACATCTTTGCACATTTCCTGTAAAAATTTCACAGACCTTTCATATGTAGGATTCTTGCCCCTATATTTAAGTTTCAGGATTAGTTGCAGTCTTAAAAAAATATTTAATTCTCTTTGCTCTGTGACATGGCTTAATGAATCTAGGTTGAGTTTCTTTAGGAAACATAAGAAGCTTCTTGACAACTGAGAAGTCTCCCAGACACTCATTCCTGTCAGAGTTTTCCAAAACCACACATAAGCTGAGGCCACGAGGTTCCTACATCAGACAAGAAAAGAAGACCGCGGCTTCCCTCCCTGACCTCGGTTATGATTGAGTGAGAAATGTGTTTATTGCTCAGGCTCGCTGAGTGTTTAAATGTCCCTATTGTGCGAATTATGAGTGCTTTGAGTGCAAATTATGAGCAGAGCAGCCACTCTTTATAATTTCCAACTGTCTGATCTACTCTATTTGTCCTTGCTCACCATCCACCCTTGAGAATTGCAAAATCCCAGGCCCATTATTATTTTTAATAATGCCGTTGCATTAAAACCTTGGTTGAAGTCCTCTAGTGATTTTTCTTTCCCTCAAAATCTATATTGCTTTTAAAAGCATTTCATTAAGACTGCGTTTTTAAGGAGGAAAGAGAAAGGAGAGATGGGTGACATTAGTCGGCTGCGGCAGACATCCTTTTTAGTCCTAAGATTAAAGACAAAACCCCCAAAACTACAGAAAAGAACTGCCTCTTTGCCTTGGGCCCCTGACTTTTAAGGGGGTAGCACTGCTGGTGAGAGGCGCAGTTACGTAGGAGAGAGATGCAGAACGGGCTGCAACCCTGCAGCAGCCTGGCTGGCCTGCGCCCAGGTGTCCTTGCGCACCCATGGGAGGGGAGCGGAAGCCAGGTGCCTTCCTCTCGGGACAGGGGGCCTTCCGACGCCCCGAGCACTGAGACACTCTGCCCTCGGGTTTCAGGAGTAGGAGGTAGGGGCCGACAGTTTGACAAATGAGGCAGGAGATACCTCCGGTCTCTCCTCAGTTGTCCTGAGGCCGCCGCCTCTCCCCAGCAAGCGCCCCTTCCCATCCCTTACAAATCTATTAGCTCTTCGCTCCCAGGAGTCCCGTCTGCCCCTCCCTGAAACATGCACATAAAGGGTGGCAGCCTTGATAGGGGTCCTGGGGAAGGAGAGGTATGAGTGCCAGGGGCTCTGGGTCACCGCCCCAGATTCGCCAGCGTCGCAGCACCGGCATCTTGGCCTCTCCTGGAGCCCCGCGGCGTTTTCCTCTGCTCGCGCGCCCTCTGGCAGCACTATGGAGAGATTCACCCGGCGCGGGGAGCCGTGGGGGGGAAAACATAGAGCAGCTGCGTGCCTTTGGCCAGGA
This sequence comes from Stenella coeruleoalba, assembly GCF_951394435.1. Lineage (NCBI taxonomy): Eukaryota > Metazoa > Chordata > Mammalia > Artiodactyla > Delphinidae > Stenella > Stenella coeruleoalba. The sequence continues at coordinate 58,267,621 of NC_137155.1, forward strand.
AGAAAGCAAGGTGGGCGTGGATCTGGTGGCCCACCACCTACCTAATACACTGGACTGGGCTCTTCCCCAGTGTGTCAAGGTGATGGAAGCTGAGGTCATGGCTTCCCTGAGCTATATGTTAGTCACCAATGCACCCCAAACAGACTTTCCTAAGACCCCAGATTTAGAAAGGAGAGCAAGGAGGTCCCACTATTTCTGGTACTCACCTCCCCGCCCCCCGCCCGCCCCCCAGCTCCATCTACACACACACACACACACACACACACACACACACACACGCACACACACCCCAACCACCTATTTTCTTTACTCATCCACAGCATCTCCAACACATTCTTAAACCCATGTGATGGCTTTTTTGATGTCGGCTTGGCTAAGCTAAAGTACCCAGTTATTCCATCAGACATTAATCTAGATGTACTGTGAAGGGCGTCTGCAGATGTCATTAAAGTCACTAATCGGTTGGCTTTAAGTAAGGGACAATCTGGGTGGGCCTGACTTAATCAGTTGGAAGCCCTTAAAAGCAGGGCCAAGACGAGAGAGACAGAGAGAGAGAGAGAGAGAGACAGACAGACAGAGAGAGAGAGAGAGAGACAGCGAGAGACAGCGAGAGAGAGAGAGAGAGAGAGAGAGAGAGCGAGAGCGAGAGAGGGAGCTGGAGAAGAATCCCGCCTGTGGACAACAGCTTCAGCCCTGCCTACACAGCCCCACTCTGCTCGTGAACTTCTCTTCCTGATTGCCTGCCCTACAAATTCTGGACTTGCTCCACTGGCTCCCACGATACTATAAGCCGGTTCCTTGTAATAAATCTCAATATATAAATGTATTGATTCTGTGTCTGGTTGAACCTAGATGATATAATTCATATGGCCCAAATCAGAAGAAAGTACTAAGGAAATTCACAGTGCCAGAAGATTACACCCCAGTTCCTCCCAACTGTCAGCCAATAGATAGTTTCTGAATGTCTATTGGTGGCAGGAACAAGGCACTGCACTCTGGAGATGCACCCGAGAGCTGACAGGGTTTCTTCCCTTGGGAAGCTCTCTCATACACACACACCCAGCTCCATATGGCAACTTTGGTCTTTTCAAACCTGGACCAGAAGCTAGCTCTAATTAATGGTTTGTTGTGGGTACCAGTGGCATGCTTGGAGCTATACAAAAATCTAGTAGGAGAACCAGAGCCTTAAGGGTTCTCCGTCTATCAGCAGGAAAGGTGAAATGCTCGTTTATCCCATTGCCAAACATCCTGAGTCATCAGCCCCCACGGTGTTTTCTTTGCCCTTACGGTTTCTATATATGGCAAAGGGATGACACTTACTGATAATGGATTAGAGCTGTAGAATGTTGGCAAAAGCAAACTCAACTCAGGCTGGCAAAAGGGTGGCTCCTCTCTAGATTCATCAGCAGAACCCCTGGTCCTAAGCCAAACTGAGAAGCCCAATAAAAGACCTCATTCCTTCTACAGCATCTCCTACCCCTGCCTCAAGGCTCAGGGCCTGTCCCATGATGGCAGGAACCCAGTGCATTTCAATCCAACAAATGTTTAATGAGTACCTTCCATGCTGCAAGTTTACCTTCTACGATCTCATGTCCTGAAATAGCTTTTGTAATCACCATTGGCCTGCAAATGAATTGCTATATTGAATGATAATTTCATGGGTATCCTATTGACTTCTCCATGTTGTTCTTTAACCTTTTATTTTCTCCTTGATATTGACACCTTCACTTGGGTTGGGTCAGAACTCTTTCCTGATTTTACCTTCTGTTAGTCTGTTTTGCTTCCTCTCAGCCCCATCTGGAAGGATTTTCTTCTCACCCTAGTCCTCATGATTATAAAGCAGGTGTGTTCAAGGGCTCTGTATTGGTCACTCTGTTGTCTGAATCTACTCCCTCGCCTCCAGAGATGAACTGTACACTGAAGGCCCCATATCTATACTCATATACAGGAGAGAGGATGGACCTCTCTCCTGAGCCATATATTCTATTGCTGTGGACACTTGGGTGCAGCACAAGCACCAGTTCCCCCAGAAGAACTCAGCATCTTCTCTCCTTCTTTTCTAATCTGTCGCTCATTCTAAAAGCCATAGCTGAGTTAATGGTGTTGAGAACCGTGTCTACCCAAAAGCCCACTCCAGGAACTCATGAGGCATTCCTGCTTTCCTCTTCCTTACCTTGTGCATTCAATTGGTAGCTGAGTTTTAGCAATCCGTTGCAGAATGTCTCTGGTCTCTGATCCTCCGACCCACTGGAAGTGCCTTCGTCTAGGCCTTACGAAGTTCACATCAGGAGCAAATGGTCTTCTAATGATATCCCCGCTTGCATGTCTCTGCTCTCTCCCCCATTCATCTTTCTAAAATGCAAATCCTCTTGTGACACCTTCCCACGTCAGAAGTGTCAGTGGTTTCCTGAAAGCCTTCCATGACCTTCTGCCTTCCCTCCCCGTGCCCGCTCTGAGCTAGCTGACGGGTGGCCCTCCTCTGTGTTCCCACTGCATCCCAATCTCACCCCTATCACGGCACTTAGCACAATGTAGCAGTGTCTTCTTTAAACATTTCAGACAGAGAAAAGTGCAAAAAAAATAACGTAACAACTACCAACATACTCACCACCCAAACTGAACAAAACTTTGATGTACTGATTTCAGTACTTCTTTTTAAAAGAAATTAGCCATGATAAAAATAGTTGAGATCCCTTTGTGACTCATCTATCATGGAAGCCACCGCTGTTCAAGTTTGGGGTTGATTTGTTGCTGAGCTCTTACACTTGATTATTAACTCCCAATAATGGTTTCCCTCTCTTGTTCATCTATGAATCCCCGGGACTTGCCAGATGGAAATAAATAAAGGGGATGAGTAAACATTCGTTAAACGATTGTATGAATGCATAGGTCCACACCCATGCCTCCTGTGGCTCAATCCTCATCACACTGAAATGCTATCTCTTAAAATTCTGCCTAATTAAAGTACAATACTTTTAGAGGCATTGGACCCTAAGAAGTTATCCCTGTTTTCTAGAGGTGTTACCCTTAACTAGTAGCTCTCTATGTTGACTGCACGTTGGAATCCACTGGGGAGATATTAGAGGGCTAATATCTGGATTCTGCCCCCAGCGATTCCTATTTAATGGATGAGATGCCTCCTAGGCAGTGGGTTGTTAAAAGCTCCCAGTGCTTATGACATACAGACGAGGCTGAGAACCTCCATTACCTCCTACGAGGCCTCATTATCACTAGCGTCATCAATAGCACCAGCACTGGCCATTGGTGAGTACTAACTTTATGCTATTTATGTACCTTATCTTGTTTATTTCTCACCACAACCTAAGTATTTTTATCATCCTCATTTTACAAAGGAAGAAAGAAAGCAACACTCAGAAGGGTTAAGTAACTTGCCCAGAGTCAAATAACCCCTGGGCCCTGCTGTTCTCACTGCATCACCAGCTTCCACCATGACCATATAGTCCCATCCCTTAACTTGCCTATGGCTCTTACAAAGCCCAGGATTAACAGAATCTCAAATACCCCTAAAGAAAGTCGTTGAAGCCTGGCATCACCAGTGCTCTCTAAAACCCCGAGCTTTCATTGCTAACCCTGCTTCTTTCTTGAGTCATTTCCTGAAGTTGGCTATAAACTCCTTGCCTGAGCAGCTGCCAGAGACTCAAAAAGGTGGAGTCCCTTCAGCCTCTGCCCACCACACCCTCTTTGACTACAGGAAGATTCCTCTCAATTACACCCTTTAACGCTCTGTTCCTCCCTCCCTTGTCAAGCTGGACTGCTTTTTCCATTGCTCTCTGTCTCTTGTTCTTCCTTTACTGTATTGACATGATAGCATTACACCAAAAATACACAAGACTTACAACTCGAGATCACACTACTGCCTCTTTATTCTCCTGCTCTGTCTTTTTAAGGCAAGCGTAGGAGGAAAATACACATCAGTATCTACTCTGTATACTGATTTCTTTATAAGTGTCATGCATGTGCTTTCAATAGTGTTCACTAGTGTTTTTCAATAATGTTCCAGCAACACGATTTTACTGTAGGAGAGACCAAGGTGCGTCGTCTTGGAATCTTGGAACGTTACGGTGTGAAGGGATCTGGGAGATCACCTAGTCTGAGTGCGGCCATAACAAAAGAACTCAAAATGGAAATCTGTGGCACTGCCTCAATGGTTCAGCGGTGGACAGTGAGGAAACAAATGTCAGACTTGGGGGAAATGCTCCTCCTTGTTATGCAGTCTATTGGCTGCAAGAACGCAGGAGACCAAAATGTAGGCGATCACAGGGTAGTAAGCCTACCGCTCCTGGGGAAGAGGTTGCTATTGACTCTGTGTGGCAAAGTGTAAGAAGAAAGAGATGAGCTCAAGAAAGAACTGACTGTTTTACAAGCAGAAAAGAAAGGAAATACATTCCAAAAATTTGAGGCCTGATAAAGCTGGTCAAGGGACCACTTCCTGATTCCTAATAGTACTGAGAAAAGATTCAAGCAACAAAGATCCAAAGCAACTGAGGGAAAAAAATCAGACTAATGGTATGGTGCTCAATGAAACCTTTCCGCTGGATAAAAAGACCCCAGGTAAAAGCCTATGAAAGGAGTAGCTTTCCCACCAAAGCAGAAAAGCACCATGAAGTTGTGACATGGAGGGCCACGGAGGTAAGAAAGCAAGAAAATAAAGATTGGATCATTTCTCTAAAAGAACGATGGGCGTGGTTGCTGGCTCATAGAATTGACTGGAAGCAGAGAGATGAGAAAACTGCTATTGGTTCAGAAGAATCTATTTGAGATTTAATATTTTGCAAGCAGGAAATGGGCTGAGAGAGCCATTCATCTCTCTAACAGGACATGTCCCCTGACCCCTACTTCATATTTGACCAAGGAAAATAATGAAGAAGGAAGAAACTTCAACAGGTGGAGCCACACACTGTGAAGAATCTTGAACCCCGTTATTTTTTTTTAAATAGATCTTTATTGGAGTATAATTGCTTCACGATACTGTGTTAGTTTCTGTTGCACAACAAAGTAAAAATCGGCCATATGCACACACATGTCCCCATATCTCCTCCCTCTTGAGCCTCCCTCCCACCCTCCCCATCCCACCCTCTTGGTCATCGCAAAGCACCGAGCCGATCTCCCTGTGCTGTGCTGCTGCTTCCCACCAGCCAACTATTTTACATTCGGTAGTGTATGTATGTCGATGCTACTCTTACTTTGCCCCAGCTTCGCCCTCCCACACCATGTCCTCAGGTCCGTTCTCTATGCTTACCTCTTTATTCCTTCCCTGCAACTAGGTTCATGAGTACCTTTTTTTATTTTTTAGATTCCATATATATGCGTTACCGTACGGTATTTGCTTTTCTCTTTCTGACTTGCTTCACTCTGTATTACAGACTCTAGGTCTATCCACCTCACTACAAATAACTCAATTTTGTTTCTTTTTATGGCTGAGTAATATTCCATTGTATATATGTGCCACATCTTCTTTATCCATTCATCTGTCAATGGACACTTAGGTTGCTTCCATGTCCTGGCTATTGTAAATAGAGCTGCCATGAACATTGTGGTACATGACTCGTTTTGAATGATGGTTTTCTCAGGGTATATGCCCAGTAGTGGGATTGCTGGGTCATATGGTAGTTCTATTTTTAGTTTTTTAAGGAACCTCCATACTGTTTTCCATAGTGGTTGTAGCAATTTACATTCCCACCGACAGTGCAGGAGGTTGAACCCTGTTATTGACCAGAGACTGCGTTATGTCTTACAATCTTCTTTTTTCCAAAAGGGAGCATGATTTGTGGTTGCCCCATCCCTGTACCACCATTGTATATTGGGTGTGGGGGGAGGGGGCAGATAATCTGTCATTTTAGTTCACACGTCTGGACCATCATGAGCTTTATCCTCACCCAGAAGAGATGCCACACATAGCACATCCCCTGCAGATCCAGGACTTAGAGCTGGATGCAGTGACTAGGTGGGACCTCAGATAATCTCCCTTGGACAGGTGTGAGTTGGTTTATGTGTGTTCAAGGTCAAGAGACATTTTCCTCACCAAATAGTCATTCACTCCTCCATATTGCAAGCCCCCTTGCAATTAGGCAGAGTCTTGTGGGCAGCTCTGGCTAATGGGCTGTGATCAAAAAGAGTGTTTGTTCATTTTATAATCCCTTTTAACCTGGCAAAGATGTTCACCCTTTTCCCATGTCCAGTTATAAGAAAAGAATGGTAAATAGCTAATAAATTAGAATTAGGTTTATAATTTTATATCCAGAAAAATTACCAGTTTTTAATATGCATTTTAGCTTATCTGTAAATAACCTAAAAGTGATGTTAAGATCTAACCAGGTAAATCCCTTCTGTCATATTCAAGTATAAGCTGGTGGGTGCTGTGTGACAAATGACCACGATGTTCCAAAAACACGCAACATAATGTATCATATATTTTAAATGTTGATTAATATCCATTTATTATCCTTTCTTTTTAAAAAAAAAAAAGAAGGAAAGAAAAAGAGTCTCTTGCTTCGGGGCCAAAGCATTTAGAAGCTGGTGTGTGAACTGCCGGCTCTCTCTTTGCTAGGAGACCAGGGAGCCACGGATTATGATGGCAGCATGATAATATCAAAACAGTCCAGATAGTGGAAATGCCTCATGGAGAAGAGGTGCCCTAGAGCGTGGCCCAGCCTGCAATGTAGTTTGTGTGAGGAAAAACCTTTTGTTGTCTTCAGCCACTGAGGTTTTCAGGGTATTTGTTACTGCAGCCGCACCTCACCTAGCCTATCTAACACAATGGCTATGACTTCTGGTGTGTCATTCTGTTACCCACATGACTGTGAGGCCCAGAGAGAGACACACAATAATGGGCTGACCCTGAATGCCACTCAGAAAATCATTAACGAGGCAATAGGAATGGACTTGACACATAAATGTCGGTGTGTGAGCCCTCTCTGATTCATTCACTCAATGGTGTTTATTGAGGTTCTACCATGTACCAAACATTTATAGGTGCTGGAGATACGGTGCCCAAAAGAGAGGAGGTCTCTGGTCTCAGGTAGCTGACATCCCTGTTGGAGATAACCAAGGGAACACAAAGGACAAACAAGATCATTTCAGAGAGTGGGTAACTGCTACGGAGAGAATAATTGGGGCAATGTTGTAGAAAGTGAGTGGGCGGTCAGGGAAGGTCTCGGTGAGAAGGTGACAGCTAAGCTGAGACCCTAATACCAGGAACCAGCCATGCAAAGATCTGGAGGTGCAACTTCCAGACAGAGGGAACAGCAGCTGTCAAAGCCCTGAAGTGGATGAGTTCTTCTTTGGTGGGTTTGAGTTTTCGGTTTGACAGAAGTCTGATTTGGCTGGAAAGGTGTGAATCAAGAGTACAGAGAATGAAATCAGAGAAGTAGACAGGGGATCGTCTAGGACCTTTAAAGACATCTTGAGGTGGTTGGGTCTTATTTTAAGGACAGTGGGAAGCTGTCAGATGATTCAAAAGAGGGAAGTTACAAGGTCTGATTGGAGACTGATTAGCAGCAGTGGCAGCAACCCAGGTAAGAGAAGATGAGGCTTCAAAGGAGGTGGATGATCGTGGATACATGTTGGAGAAAAACAGCCCTTGCAGATGGTTTGGATGTTGCAAATGAGAACAAGAGAGAAAGGAACCAAGGATGACTTGTAGGTTTTCAGCTTGAGTAATGAATAGCAGTGGTGCCACGTACAGAGCTGTGAAGACTTGGCGAAGCCTGGACTGGGCATCCGAGAGCATGCAAAATTCTCACTTTGAGATGCCGTGAGACATTCCCATGACTATGGGAGGGAAGCAGGTGGAGTTTCAGGGCAAGGTTTGGCCTGGAGATATAAATTTGGGGCCAATCAATTTATAAATGTTATTTAAAGCCAAGGAACTGAATGAGATCACTTAGAGAGAGTGTGTAAATACACAAGAGGTCCCAAGACTGGGGTCTAGGATCCAACATCTATCTCGAGGTCAGAGAGAGGAGGAGTCGTTCTTCCAGAATACTGAGACCTTTTCCACTCCAAAGGGCGGTTTGCTTTTTAAAAGATGTTCTAAGACATATAGATTTTTCCACATATCTTAGTAATAAATGTTACATCAGAGTCTCCTGTGAGTTTTAAGTCACACGTGTCACTGTGGGGAAGCAGCTGTGGTATAGTGGGAAGTGCATGCAGCCGAGGGTCAGAAAACCCTGGAAGCTTTCAGCCACTTTGCCACTTACCAGTGATGTGATGAGATAAGTCATAGGTTTGGGTTGTCGCCAGAATTAAAGAAAGTAACGGACGTGAACGTATTTTGTACGTTCTCAGCTGCCCTGTCTCTTACGGTAGTCTCTAGCCACATGTGGCTATTTAAATTTAAATCAAATCAACTTAAATACTCAGTCCTTCACGACTAAGAAGACACGATGAGTAACTGCAATGTGGGATCCTGGATTGTATCCTAGGACAGAAAAACAGACACTAGTAGAAGAAACTGGTGATATCTGAATAAAGCCTGTAGGTGAGTTAGTAGTATTGTATCAAGGTTGATTTCTTCATGTTGACAAGTGTAATGGGTTATGTAAGTTGTTGATGTCAGGAGAAGCTGGGAGAAAGATATAGGGAACTCTCTGTGCTCACACAATAAAAAGTTAAAGAAAACTCAGTTTCTCCGCCACACCAACCACATTTTGAGTGTCCATTATTCACATCGTCATGGACAATTTCCATCACGGCAGAAAGTACTATTGGACAGTGTTGCCTACAGTCGTAAACGAATGTACAGTTTTATTAAGTAGGGCACTTGACCACAGCACTGTGCCTCACAATGATTTCTGTGGGAGAAAGTCAATGGCTTCAATGAAAGGATTAAAGTCATGTCTAGGAACAAAACTCCAGTCTGCCCTCTCACACCCAAATTAACTGTGTTATTTTACACTAGCTTCTGTTTTCTCCTCCAAAATGTGACAGGGTTAAACCAAATGATGTCTGAAGTACCCTTTCCATCTAACATGCCATGGATTGTGAACAAAGAATACTATGAGGAAATAGTTCATTATCTCAGTAACCCATGGAAAAGATGCTTCTGTGGCAAAATTTAAGTCTGCAGGGGTGGGAGGGGAGCAGCAATTCCCCATCCCACCCCTGATCTGCCCCAGTGCCAGGTCATTCAGCCCTGTTGATGGTGCAGGAAGGATCTTGAAACACACCCCCCTTGACAGAGAGAGGCGGCACACACAGGGTTTTGATGAGTAGACAACAGAGGAGAATAAATAGGAAGTACTTTTCTTAATGTTAGAAGCATCTTACTTTATGCTAATTTTTTTGTTCATGACTCACAGTTTTAAAAAGTGAAATAACTCAGCTTAGACTACATAGGGATTTAGAAAACACTATTGACCAAAACACTACATAGGGATTTAGAAAACACTATTGACCAAGGAAGGTAGTGACTATTGATTTTTTTCTCCTCTTCATACCCCAGTGAGCAGTCAGTAATAGTAATCTGCTGTCCTAATGAAGCACTTTCCATCCAAAGACATTTAAGATGAAGCATGAATATTAACCCATTTATTTCCACCATGTTCGTTGACATTAAGATACGGTATCTTAATCATTAACAATAAGATGTGTTCTGAAATTCTGAGCACTATTTATTTCCTTCCTTCCCTTGTTCTTCATTAAGTATACATCGGTTGGGATTCTTGGCTAAAACTTCTGGCAAATTCAAGCCAAAGGGATTCTTACACCACAGATCTCCTGGGAGACTTGCCCTGAGATTTCATAATTCCCCCAAAGGAAACTGGAGTGCCAATAGGAAAGGGCAGCCAGAATGAGAGAATGCCCACCACAGAGTTCAACCCATTTATATTTTGTGTTTTTTATGCATATTCATTCGTTTTATAAATTAATCATAACCTGAATGCATAAATGTGGAACTTTTATTACTTAAGTTACTGTTATACTCCCCCCCGCCACCAACCCTCTCTCTCTCTCTCTCCCTCTCTCTCTCTCTCTCTCTCTCTCTCTCTCTCTCTCTCTCTCTCTCTGTGTTCATCAGAGAAAGTATATGTAGTCATTGATACTCATCATTGTCTTGAGTTAAACAGCAAAGAAAGATCCTATTAAGGGCCCTTAATCTCTAAACACTATATTTTCAATAAGACAGATATATGAACAAAGGAATAGATATCAGTATAACGTATCATTTGCCAAGGCTTAATAAATATTGGTTTGATGAGTTAGTAAGTCCTATAATAGAAACTGTTGTTTAAATAACCAACTATTAGGTTGAACAAATAAGTATTAAGAGATGCACTTTCTATCAATAACTTGATAATTAATGATCACTAACCATGGAATATATACTACGGCTAGGAGAAAGATGACAAGAGGATTCTGCTATCTTTTCAAATGCACCCTTGTACCTTACGTGCAGCTAGAATCCAAGTTCTCACTTGTAATGTAATAGCTGGTGCTTATAAACTGGGTCCTGTAATAACCTTTAAGAGTTTAAAAGAATTCTTTCTGTCCTATCCAAGCCTAGAAAAAGGCAATATTATATCTCTTTGTTACAATATTTGAGTTTATTTTCACAGCACGTTAGGGCAATAATAAAGAACAGTGGCTTCATACTTTCTCCATTTACACCCTTGTTACAATCCTTTCCACCAGCCCTTAGAAATGATTAGTTGTATTCGTTAAAAGCCCAACTACCATGGAACTGCATGGTTTTTTATGTCTTGAGATTAACAGCATCTTCTTAAGAGAAATGCAAACAACTGTTGAATTCCAGAGGAAAGGCAGAAAGCAGCCAGTGAGATTCCAGATGGTCACTGAGCATTAAGGTATATTTCTAAGGGAGGGGTGGCACTGTTTGTTTCCACACCCTCTTCTATAGACGGATCATCCAGAACAGACATAGGGAGCCATTGGTGGCCTTGAATTCCGTCTCCTGGGAGAGAGAGGACTGTCAATGACATTGCTAGACAAGTTCAATGTTCCAATCATGTAGAGGCTGTATCAGGGATGTGACTTAAGCATGCTAAGCAGAGACAACCCCCTCCCTCGCACTGCAATATCTTCTGCACCCTTTTAAGAAGCATGCCTTTGGGTTTGGAAATTACTCAGATATTTCTGACAGTGATGTTTTCTGGAGGACTAACACTAAGAGTCTATCAGGTAACACCTTGGCAAGGATTGCTGGTGGCTAACCCATGCTGGCTGTGCTCCAGGAACCTAATGAAGTCTGAGGGAGCACCCCCGAGAGGGGGTCTGTGCCATGGAGAACCAGATTCCAGGTCAGGTCAACCTGGTAGCCGTCGGCTGAGTGTCACAGTCAAGAGATGGCAAGGGCACTGCAGGCAGTCAGGCATAAAGGGCAACATGAGAACAGCCCAGAGAGAAAGGTGGATGGCCAAGAAGTCAGAGTTAAGACAAAAGCAGAGTTAAGGCAGAAGAGGCTCCCCAAAGCTCCTGGTTGCTAGATCCCTTTATATAGGAAACTGAGATCCCTCATGGCTTAAAGGAGCAGAGCCTCCCCCGACCAGGCCCAGGAGAACTTACCCAGAGAAGGCAGGAGAGCACCAATGGGTGAGCAGTAAGAGGAAAACCCCACATCTGGGGAAGGTATTTTCATTCCTCTCTAACTATTCCTCTACCAAGCACGCTGCTGCCTCTGGGCCTTTGAACTTGCTCTTCCTTCAGCCTGGAAGCCTGTTGCTCCAGGATTCACCAGCCTCCTCCCTGGCCTCGTTCAGATCACTGCCCCATCAAAGAGGCCTTTCCTCACCACCCTATCTAAAAGAGCACCTTCTGTACTGTCTCCCTCTCATCCTCCTTTATTTTTCTACATATTCTAGCACCAGCTTCTACATTAAATATTTTCAAAAATAGAATTCAAACTCCCCGAGAGCAGGAACTTAGAGTGTTTGGTCCATTGCTGTGCCCCTAACACTGAGCACTGTTCTTGGTAGTTGCTTAAGACATATTTTTTTGAACGAACGAACTGAGAAATTATTCTTGCATCTTTACATGGGTTTGGTTTACATCGTATAATTCATTCTCTTGTATTGGGGATGTAATTATATGATCCTTCTTTGCTTTTGTAAAATACTTAGGTTATACCTTGTAGTCCCTGTCTCTCTTTCTCTCTGCTTTTCCCGTGCTCCCTTCTATTTCTTCTCTCTCCTACCCACCCACTTCTAAACCTGGCCACCCGTAAAATATTTCTGCATCCTGCATTCATGAATCCATTCAACCAGCATTACTGGATGCTCACCATGTGCTAGGCACAGTGCTAGGTGCTGGGGATTTCATGGCAAAGGAGGAAGAAACAAACTCTGCCACCAGGAAAGTTATGGTCTACTGGAGAAGCCAGGAATTAATTTTTAAAAGCTCACAAATGAATGGAAAATCACCCCTTGATGGGGGTGTCCAGGATTGGTGCGTGTGCTAAGTGCCGTTTGTGGGGGATGAGCTGGTCAAGGAGCTCAGGGAAGATTCCAGTGGGGACACGGTGAGGCTCTACCATGGGGCTGAGGAGCTTGGGGAAGAAAGGCGAGAGGCCAGTGTGGCTACAGAAGTTGGTAGGAGCAGGTCATGCAGGGCTGGGAAAGTGACCCAGAGGACTTTGGCCATTATCCTGAGGTCTGAAGAACCACAGGAATCAATCCACTGACAGGTGTGAGTAAACACGTGGGGCCAGTGAACACCGTGTGGGAGAGAAACACGATCACACTGGGCGGAAATTCAGTTGGGTCCACTCTAGACACTGGGGTTCATTCTTATAAAAAATACAAAGATAAATGATCCCTGTCCTTAAAAGCCTTTAAAGCCAGAAAGCCCCATTGGCTAAATAAAGGAAAACTTGCATGGTACAAACAAATGATTCCTGGCCAAAGGCTCCGAAAAATAGTTGATCACAAACTAGCCTTGTTGAACCATCTTTCCGATGATCCCTAGATAGTCCCAAACCAATCCATTGAACCCTACTATTCTCAAATAATAAGGGAACATTTTCTTCAAAGATTAAAATGTAAGTTTTCTACGATTCTGAGATGGCAGATGGGGAAGAAATTGGCCTTTTGTAGGATCCGCTGTGCCTGATGAGATTTTGTAATGAAAGGCTCTGGGTTTGTTTGATCTGGACAAACCCCCTGGCCAAGTTCATTGCTAGCATTAACTATAATAGAGGAAACTATCAATTTTACTATAGAAGCGCAAGGGCACTTAGCGCCTTCTATGTGAGGGATATTATCCCTCTCTGAAGTAGCTTGGGAAAATAAAAAATGTTATTTTGTGTCAGACTTATTTAATGTATATTTATTTATTTGACTTTAAAGCTATTTAAGGGATAAAGGGGCTCATCTTTAAGTTTCCTCCAGCATTGGTGGAACGTTACCAAATAAATCTGAAAGACATAATAGGTGTGGAATAAAAGGAGGCAGAATTAAGGTGTGAAGAGAGGGACATATCGTGCGTGGTACACTTACGACATTTAAAAACTGGTTTCTTAATATGCTCTCAGATGTGCTTATGGTTTATGTGCTTATGATATTATGTCTCCAGAAAAAAAAAAAGAAATGCACTGAGTGTGGAGTTGTGGAAGCATGGGTAGGGAGACAATATACAATCTTCTTTCAATGGGGAGTCTCTCTCCATCACCGGAAGTCTCTTGTGCAAACTAAAGATATAAAGAGCATGGAAACCGTAGTCCAAGCATCCCCACAGTGATGTGTGTTTTGTGTGATGTTTGATTTCATTTTAGTTACTATTTAACATTTTCTTAATCTAGGCTGCCTTTTATCTGACATCCTGGAACATTTCCCTGTACTTTCTCTATTATTTCCTTCCCTACTAATGATGTTTCTGGAACTGAAGTATCCTCTTGATACGGGTTCTCTTCATTAACAAAGGGAGCACTGGGTTTGATTTATCTGTAAAACCCCTGGGATGAATTTTATGCTTAGATGTCAAAGAAATTCTCCATCTCCTTCTTGACCATTAATTTTATCATTATGGAAATAGCTTCCATAATTGATAAAACATTGTCAACTGAGTTTGACAGACTATTAAAACACTTCTGAAGATTTGTAATCTCAAGCTCCTGTCTCTTGGGGCTTGCTTAAAACATTCACACCCATATTTATATTCTCTCTTAAATGTCAGTGGAAAAAAATGTTTGTGATAAGGTCATTGTAATGCACACAGACAGTGATCAAGAATCATTTCCCTCCAGTCCTGGCCAAGTCATGTTATTATTAATAAAACAGGGTAAGTCATTCATCTTTTCCCACTAGCTGAGAAAGTTGAAGCTTTGCCATAAAGAGGAAGAGGACCACCCTATTAAAGGCATAGCCTGTTGTGAAGTCTGGAGTATCTATTTTTTTAATTGAACTTTTTTATGTTGAGATAACTGTAGATTCACATGCAGTTCTAAGAAATAATAGAGCTCCCATACGCCCTATACCCAGCTGCCCCTAAAAATAACATCTTGCAGAAACTACAGAACAATATCTCAACAAAACTATTGACATTGATATGATTCAGATTTTCCCTGTTTCACTTGTACTCATTTGTGTGTGCATGTAAGTTCCATGCAATTTTATCACATGTGCATATATTTGTGTATCTACCGCCACAGTCAAGTTACTGAGTAGTTTCTATACTACCAGGATGCCTTGTGTTACTCTTTAATATTCATACCCACCTTCCTTCCTCTCCCTTCCCTATATGGTATCTATTTTTCTTTGAGCTTTTTTGAGCTTTTGTGTGTAATAAAGAGAATTCAAATTATGAAAATTAGTTGCCTTCAATGAAAGCATTTGAGCTTTTAAAGAAAGGTGTCCCCTTGTGACGGATGCGGCCAGAGCTTGATTTCTACACCTGGTTTCAGCCCCCACTCACCTACCCGGATGGGCAGCTTTGGAAAGGGTCTAGCCTGCACAAGTGCGTGTGTGCTTCGCATTCAAGGCGACAACAGTGATAAGAGATGAGGCATTATGTGTTAGTAAGCTTCATTTTTTTGCAAAATGCCATTGACAATATTCCACTGAAATGAGGAATTTTCAGATAAATCAAGAAATTGTTGCCAATCTCAGGGGCTTCTTGGAAAGTTATAAGTGGTGGCGTCCAAGGTACATAATTACCTACTAGTTAGGATGAGGACAGTATAACTCTCTGGAATTTATACTTAGATGAACATGGATCATGAGAATTTTCCAAAATTCATTTTTAAACCAATGTGGAAAGTCAGCTCCAGTTTCTCTCTTTTGTTGCAAACTGAGTTTTTTTTTTTTAAATATGAACTCCCAGGCCAACACTTCGCACCTGCTAATGTAGGCATCTTAGCCCATCTGATATAAAATGCCAGCAAGTAAGTCCTCAAAGCCAGCTCAATGGCTCAATAAAATATGGTCTCCTTGTCACCCTTGGTGCTTAAATCATTTGCTGTCAAACTGGGTGGTTTTCAGAGTTGACATTTACTGCTGTTTGCTGCAAAAGAGATTGTAGCCGCAAGGAGAGGGCCAGAACTGTCATTAAGCACTGCCAACTATGAGAACAAAGGCCTTGGTTAATTTTTTGTGATTCTGTTGCTGTCCTATGGTTCTTAAGACAGATGGTTTTTAAATGATGGATTTTCAACAAGAGACACTCAGGAAGTGTTTACCCAGTGGTCCCAATGGCCTCATGCATATACAGACACTCAAACCCATACAAAGAAACATTATAAGATCTTTTATCTTCCTTCTCCCAACCCCCCTCCTCTCGCTGTCTTTCACTCAGTTCTTTTTCCAAAGTCTCCAAGTAAGTTAGATCCAACATGGATAGGCCATACACATATAAGGAATTCATATCAGCAGTAGGAATGAATTTAAGAAGCTTTCAAAGGTTCAACAAAGACGTTATCAAGTGCCTTATATGTTTATGGCACTATGATAGTTGCTTTGGTGGACACCAAAATGAGTTTCATCCTTCAAAATGGAAGAAGCTAATACTTATCAAGGACTCATATGAGCCAAACCCTTTGTATTTGTCATTTCATGCTACTCTCATGAAGACTCTGTGATACTTCGGCGCTATGATTTTCCACATCGGGAAGCAGGAACCCAGACAGGTTAAAGGACTGGCCTAAGGTCACAGCTAATAAGAGGCAGAGCTGAGATTCAAGCCAGGTGTATTGGAAATCCATGCTCTTTCCATACTGTGTCCTTTAACTTGCAAAGAAGGGGATAATACAGGTTTGGAAATGCAAGTATACACACAACTGTAAAACAAAGCAGATTACAGTAAATTGTGTAAGAAATGTCAAATCAAAGAGTTACAAAGAGGGACTTCCCTGGTGGTGCAGTGGTTAAGAATCCACCGGCCAATGCAGGGGACACGGGCTCGATCCCTGGTCCAGGAGGATCCCACATGCCACGGAGCAACTAAGTCCGTGCGCCACAACTACTGAGCCTGTGCTCTAGAGCCCGCGAGTCACAACTACTGAAGCCCACGTGTCTAGAGCCTGTGCTCCACAAGAAGAGAAGCCACCGCAATGAGAAGCCCATGCACCGTAAGGAAGAATAGCCCCTGCTTGCCGCAACTAGAGAAAGCCCATGTGCAGCAGCGAAGACCCAATGCAGCCAAAACTAAATAAATAAAATAAATAAATTTCTAAAAAAAAAAAAAAGAGTTACAAAGAAACTCAACATAAGGTTGATGTGGTGGACATTTCCATGATTACCTTTCAATGACAGACTCATTGTCTCAGCTGCTGGGAGTGCTGATGACATACAACCATTCAGCTGTCAGCCCCTTCAGGGACTGTCCCATCTACAGAGCGCTACCTTGTCTAAAGTCATACCTTCTCCCAAGAAGCCACATCTATTGATTGTTTGATGTGGAAGCAAAAGCTTGGACATCTTGGCTCGACTCAGTATACCTCTTAAGGATCGTTCTAGCTCCAGAGCTCCCCATGTGTTGGCTGCATCTGTTGTTGATCCATCACTAGAGCTCCTGCTCTCATCCCCTCCCTTCCACAGGGGTTGACTTCAAGGACACTCCTTAATAAACATCCTATATGCTAAGCTCTAACTCAGAGATTACTTCCCAAAGAAACCAACACATGACAGTTGGATAGATTTGAAAATTCTTCACAGGAAACAGCACATGAAGTAGATCTTGGGTGACAAGTATGATTCCAACAGGACAACCATGTAGTTATTGTTGGAAAGGCAATTGTGACTCTGCTATAGAAGGTCTTGAAAACTAGATAAGGAGTTTGTACCTAGCTGAGAAACAGAGCGCCTTTGAAGCCTTTGAGCAGAGATGTGACGTGAAGCAGGCTATAACTTAGAAAATGGTGTGGTCATTTATGAGGACAAATGTTGAAGATGGAGACAGAAGATTGGGAGTTCACAGAGGAGCTGGTGGCCCAGATAACTCTCATCGGCAGAATATTAGATAATTTGGCAGAAGATTTAGGTCTGAATCCTGGCTCTGCCGCTTACTATCTGTGGGACTTTTGGAAGTCCCTTTATCTCTCCAAACTCAATTTCTTCTTCTGCCAACTAAGACAATACTTACAGTGTGGAATGGCTGTGAGCTTGCAAAACATCACACACACACACACAAATGCACACACACACACACGCACAAACCAATCTATAAATCCCTAAACAAATGCAGGTTTTAGCTGTGAAGATAAAGAAAGCTAGCCTAGAGCAGGAGCTAGCAAATAACCCACCATATTCAGTCAGCCTGTCTGGAACACAGCCATGCCCATGCATTTAGGTATTGTCTGTGGCTGTTTTCAGGCTACAATGGCAGAGATGAAGAGTTGCTATATGACCCTGCAGAACCTAAAATATCTACTATCTGGCCCTTTACATTAAAAGTTTGCTACCCCTGACCCTGAGCATAGAAAGAAAAAGGAGGTGACTGATGTAAAAGACAGGACAGAGGCCAAATCTATAAGACCAGTAAATGCTTGGGCTTAGGGAAACAGAGAGAGCAAGAGAAAGGACCAATAACCTTGAGGTTTCTAGCCCAGGTCCCAGCAAGATGGCATTGTCATTAACTACACTGAAGAAATCGGAAGAACAGTTTCACTTAATTGTTGGTTTCATTCTGGACATTCTGAGTTTCAAGTGCTGGTAAGAATGTTCAGCAGAATGATGAAGACATGAACCTGGTCCTCTGGCAAGGGTTCAGAGGTGAGGTTTTGGCTTTTGGAACAGTGTGCATTGACATGAAAAAGAAATGAAGGAAAACTGGTGATTCTGTAGGCAGTATAATTTTGACTTTAGTCTTCCACTTTTAAATGGATTGAGTTCTGTCTCATATTTGAAAAGTTATCCAAAAGACTTAGTGCTTAAATTGGATAGTTAAAGCAAGGCTTTCCGATCATTATTATATTAAGCAGAAAATGAGAAAAAGACAGTAAAGTTCTATTGTTGCTAGAAAGGAAATATTTTAGAACCAGGCAAAGGCTCCTCTGCATGGAGGGCATCTGACCACGTTACTGGCCACTAAGCAACACTTGAAAACCAGTTCTCATGTCCCAACTGATGTGGGTCCCGGGAGATATTTAATGGTTTTCTGCAAATAAAAGGATTTCATGGTTAAACAACTTTGGATAAAACCAGATGAAACAAAGTTAAGGCTTTCTTTAATTAAAGAACTTCTCAGAGCTTTCATTGTGTTAAGAGGCACAGGAATCCCCAAGAGGTAGACAAAGTAAGTAGATAAGAAAACTGGGGTTTAAGGCAGTAACTTGCCCAGGATTACAGAGCTATTAAGAAGCAGAACTAGGAATCAAACTCAGAAACTGCTTCAGTGCTCACAGCAATTACTCTTTCCTAATAATGATGATAAAGGGATGATGATGGTGGTGGTGGTGAGAAGTGTGATTACTGCCAAGTGGTTCCTGTGGTACTTGCTATCCCTTGGAAAGCTGTGGTAATCCTTAGACCAGTGTATCAGTCACCTGGTGACAAAGGAATGTCATATCAACCACTTGAAACTCAGTGACATACAATAGTAAGCATTTATTCTATTGCATGCATCTGCAGGTTGGCTGGGCAGTTTTGCTGATCTCATTAGGGTTTGGCTCCAGCCTGTGGGTTCAGATCAGGTCTGCCATATGGAGCTCTCATCTGTCTCAGATGAGCAGGCGGCCACTGGCAGAGTCCCCTCACGGTGGAGGCAGAGAGCCTCCTTTTGCATCACAAAGTCACATGCCTGCACCCTAGTCAAGGGGCAGGGATTTCCCCTCCATCTCTAGGGAGAACTGCAAAGTCAAATGGCAAAAGGGGTAGATACCAGGAAGAATGAGGAAGAATGAAGAAATGGAACCAATTATTCAATCTCCCATGACCCATGTATAAAATTCAGCTTGGGACCATACAATAAAAAATTTAATCTGTCTATTTAAATAATTCACAGAACCCTGGCACCATGAATTCAAGTTCAGTCAATGCAGTATGTAACAATAAATTGTTTTTTACTCTTATCTCTGCTTATTTAGAATCTGCCCAAGCAAGGGCTAAATAAAGTATACACTCTTGAAACAGCTCTAAGGGTTTACTAAATATATTAACAAATGGTCTACAAGTCCCTTTGTGTTCCTTTGCCCAGGGTATTAGAACTGTTCACATGGCCTGTCTGCTGATGCTTCTCTGGGCCCTGCCATGCTTGGGGCCTGCTGTCCAACTGCCTCTCCCCAGCCGGTGAGACTAGAGGCTCAAACTGAGGCTGAGGTTTTAGGGGAACTGAGTAGGGCCAGCTTGAGTGTTTTTGAGTGTCCCTGAGCCTGCGAGGATTGCCTGGGCCAGGAGTCCAAGGGGGTTGTCAGAGAGAAGGGTGAAGAGCAGAAAACTTGCCAAAAGGAAGGAGATCTGAAGGTGGAGCAGCTGAGAAAAAGTGTGGAAGGAGGGTGAGGTTTTTGTGAGAGTCTCGTGGCCTCGTTCTCAAAAAGGAGCGAAGCTGGAGACTGTATCTCTGAAAGCTGTAAGATTCTTTGATGACAGTGATGATGAAATATCTGATACATGAAAGAGAAGATATGTAATATATATTAACTTAGAAATATAAAATGATACCTGTCACCTCACTGCTCACCTTAGAAACCAGTATATTACAGCATCCACCTGTATGCTCCACCTCTTTCTTGAGGGAAACCACTCTTAGAATGCTGTGTTGATAGTTCTCTTGCTTTAAAACAAATTGTCATATCCTGTATGTACATTCTTGAACATGCAGGAGACAATGCTTAGTTTTCCTGGTATTTGAGCTTTATAAATATGGCATCACATTACATGTAATCTCCTGCACCTTGTCATTATTATGTCCCTGAAATTCTTCATGGTTTGGAGTCGCTATGTTTTATTCATTTTCACTGCTCCACAATATACTTTATTAGAAATACACCAGCTTATTCGTTCTCCTGTTCGTAAACATTTTAAGCTGTTTCATTTTTGCTATTATGAACAATTCCATAATTTGGATGTGTTTCCAGATCCAGGTACCCAAGAGTTTCTCTGGGATATGTAATTCAGAGTGGAATTTCTGGTTGAAAAGCTTTTACACTGTTGTTTGCAATTTTATTCCAAAATGATTCTTTCAGTTTGTAAGTCACTAGCAGGGTGTGAGAGTTCTTGTAGAATCACATTCTCAGCAACACTGTGTATTGTCAGACTTCTACATTTTTGCCAATCAAGCAGGTAGAAGACAAATCCCGTTGTAGTTTAAATTTGTATTTTTTGATTACCGATGAGGTTGAGCATCTTTTCATGATTTAATTCACCATGTATGTGTCTTCTTCAGTGAAATACTCATTTCTTTCTTTTGCTTATTTTCTTATTTCTACTAGGTTTTTTCTTATTGATTTATTGTAGTTCATTATAAATACTAGATACTAATCTCTTGCCAATTACGTATAGTGCAAACATCTTTTCCCATTGTGTCGCTTGTCTTTTCATTCGTTTTATGGTGTCTTTTGACAAACAGAAATTTTCAGCTTTGAGGTAGTCAAAGTACCTCAAACTTTTCATTGTGTTTTCTTAGAGATATATCCGTGCCCCAAGTTTATAAAGACACACTCTTCATTTGTCTCCTAAAAGTCTTAAAGTTTTGTTTCGAACATTTAAGTTTTTAATCTATTTGGGATTTTGGGGGGTGGGGTGAAGCTATGGTGTGAGGTAGGGATCTGAATGAATTTTTTTCCATGTGGATAACCCATAATCTCAACATATTTAATCACAGTGACTCTCCCACCCATCCACCTCATTAATCATCTGCAAGGACACCTCTTCCAGGTAGCAAGGCTGCCTCATGTACAGGGGATTTTGCATTGATCAATATGCCTTCTCCTGTACCCAAACCATACCACCTCAATTACTCTGGCTTTACAATAAATCTTGATACCTGCCTGGTAGGACCTCCTGGTAACTAGGTTACAGTTTGACTTTGAGGCAAAGAATGAGGCTCAAACATTCTAACAAAGAGGATAAGAGAAAAGATGTTAAAGAGTTTACTCCATTGTTTGCTTAAAAATAATATCTGTTATTCTCTTCTGTTCCTTAAGGCTAGACTAAGATTGCTTTCATTAGACATGCATGTTAGTGATTCTAGCTGGTATACAAAATTCAGACTCCCCGGTGATCCAGACGAAGGTGGTGAAATTTGACTTTTCTCTTTTTGCTTCAAGGCATCAGCTGAGATATGTTGCAAAAATGATCAGCCCTTTATGACCCTTAGAAAATAAGGCCACATTAAAATGTTACTTTTGTGCTTATTCTCAAGTATCTCTAATGCTGTGACATGTCTGCATTTCTTCAAGGTTATTTATACAGGGCTTCATGTTTATAGAGCTAAGATAACTGGATGAACTTGAAGTTTCCTCGGGGCGGGGGGTGGGGGGGGGAGTCTTAGGGACTCTGCTATAAACTCTCTGCTCTCTATGGACCACACATTTTATAACTCATTCTGTATAAACAGCCCAAATCTTTTGAGCATTTTCCATCCAGTGAATGTTGAATAAATTCCTTTTAGTGGTGACACTGACTTTTTAGGCTGTTTATTTGGACTTCCTCATTGGAGATATAGTCATACAAATGGAAGAATCTTTTAAATGTGATGGCCAGGATGCACTGTAAGTCATGTTTATAAATGGGTTTTTTTTTGTTTTTGCTTTTTGGTTTTTTTTAAAACAGGACGAGACAAGGTGTAGTAAGTGTCGGGACTCAGGAAGCGCTTCACAGAGGAGATGCTTTTTTTTTTTCCAAGAAGATGTTGGGGGTAGGAGTTTATTAATTAATTTATTTATTTTGGTTGTGTTGGGTCTTCGTTTCTGTGCGAGGGCTTTCTCTAGTTGTGGCAAGCGGGGGCCACTCTTCATCGCGGTGAGCAGGCCTCTCGCTATCGCGGCCTCTGTTGTTGCGGAGCACAGGCTCCAGATGCGCAGGCTCAGTAGTTGTGGCTCACGGACCCAGTTGCTCCGCGGCATGCGGGATCTTCCCAGACCAGGGCTCGAACCCGTGTCCCCTGCATTAGCAGGCAGATTCTCAACCACTGCGCCACCAGGGAAGCCCATAAATGGGGTTTAATATTCTCCATGAAGGTGCAGAAAGAGAGGCAATATATAGTATACACAGTACTCACTATTCAGTCCAATACATGGTAGAGCACATAAAAAGTAGCCCTGGGGGTGGGAAATGTGTATCTATATAAATGTATATTTTAAAGAACTTTGAAAATTGGCTTACAAAGGAATATTAAAGTTGCAAAGAATTAGCAATATACGTTTCGTTTAAGTATCACCTACTAGAGAACATACTCATGGTTGAAGAGCAGGAATCAATAGCTTAGAAAGAAGAAAGCCAGCCCTCTGGGTTCCTTTTCATTTCCCGTCATCTCTCTTACTCCCTTCCAAGCCCTGATACCCTTGTCTTCCCTTCGCCCACCCGCAGGTAGCAGCATTATCTTTCTTAAACATGCTCATTGAGCCCTTTCTGTCTCTTTCAGTTCTCCTCTCATGTTCCACCCCACTGTGGACCCCAGGCCTGTTCTTCCATTAGAAAGGTCTGTGCATATCCTGGTCCACCTCCTGTTTCCTTGATGGACTAAGAAGCAAACTTCCTGTGGGAGTCCTTAGCTCTCTCAAGGTTTAACCACCATGAGTATAAATGGTGACATGGCTGGTGTACCACTGGAAAATAATAAATCCCCAAAGAAGTTAGACCTTGGAGCAAAGATGCTTCTCTGTTGCCTCTGGCTCTTTTTCCTACTTGTACAAGGGAGGTGCCTGCCTAAGTGTAAAGTTCACAAAAAGCCTTGCCAGAAGCTGGAAGGGCTTTGAGATGAGGTGTGATTCTTGCGTCATTGAACTCCCACACTGGACTTCCTTTGGGCGTGTCACACATCTGCAGAGGGAGGCCCCACAGGAAAGTTTTACAACCTCTAAGGGAGGAACATGAACTAACCTATCTATACAGTTTATGAAGCTTATTTTTTACTTTTCTCCATATATTCCCTTTTCTTCCTTTTCCCTCCCTTCCTTCCTTCTTTCCTTCCTTCCTATCTTTTTTCTTGTTCTCATCCTTTCATTCTCAACCTGTTTTTTTTCCCTGACTTAAATCTCTTTAGCTTTTCAAACCAGTCCCCACCTTGGCTCATGGCACCTATAGGATAAACATGATTCTTCCCTTGGACAGTTTTCATATTCTGAAACATCAGTATTTAAACAGTCCTCTGGAGTCTACTCTCCCTTCTCCAGGCTGATGTGGTTCTCATTATCTTCTGGCCAGGTGTCGTCCCACTTTTATTCCTGCTGGGGTGGTTTTCTTCTCCCCTTTGTGCATTCAGAGGACTGAGAAGAATATACTCAGTGTCACCCAGCTGGTTATTTCATTAAGTTCGCAGAGCTTGCTCCATTTTACCTGAAGGAAAATATTTTTCATGGCTAAATTGAAAGCTAGTATAGATTATGGTATATCGATTGCAGAAATGAAGTTTACAATGGGAAGAGATTCTAATTGGGGGTCAGAAAGCATGATGAAAAATGTTTTAATGGTGTCGTTAGTATTGTAATTTATTCATTGATTCTTGGTTTGTTACTTATGCATTCATAAGTACCTGCTTGATCCATAGCCATCCCCTACACTGAGAATCTCATGATGAGAAACTTCAAATTGTCTTCAGAAAAGCATGCATAGCATCAATTTGAAATTGATGGTGTATTAGTTAGGGTTATTAGTTAGGGTTAGGCTTCTGTAGCAAAGAGACACCCCTCAAATACAATGGCTTAAATAAGATTGGATTTTAATTCTTTCTCACATAAATAGGCAGCAGGGCGGTTCTGCTCAGATTCATTGAGGGGCTCATTTTCATTTAATCTTGCTGTTGCGCCCGCCATCCTTAAAATGTTATCTTTGTCTAAATGATTGAAACTGGGTTATTGTTTTGTCTGATTTTAATCCCTTGGGAAAGGGAAAGAAAGGAAATAGAAGGCAAACAATTTCCTTTCAGATAAATGAGGTAGAAAATGCTCACATCATTGAAGCTTAGATTTCATTGGTGAAAAACAGCCACAGAGATATTCCTAACTACAAAGGAGTCTGGGAAATCTAGTTTCCAGCTGGGAAGCCATATTCCCAGGAAAAAAGGAGGAGGAATTTAAAGAGATAAATAGTAGTCTGTAATAGGTACTCTGAGGTATCAATTTTGGAACCAATTCCAATTATCATCAGTTTTTCAAGGCACTATAGAATGATGGTCAAATGCTCTAGCTCTGGAGGCAGAAAGCCATGAGTTCTAGTTTGGGCTGTACCATTTACTAGTTGTGTGGCCATAAGCAGGTTACTTAACTTCCTTAAAACCTCAGTTTCCTCAACTGTAAAATGGGAAACATAATAGAACCAGTGTTAAAGATTATATGAGGGACTTCCCTTGTGGCGCAGTGGTTAAGAATCCGCCTGTCAATGCAGGGGACATGGGTTCGAGACGTGGTCCAGGAAGATCCCACATGCTGTGGAGCAGCTAAGCCCGTGCGCCACAATTACTGAGCCTGCGCGCCACAACTACTGAGCCCACGCACCACAACTACTGAAGCCCGCCCGCCTAGAGCCCGTGCTCTGCAACAGGAGAAGCCACTGCAGTGAGAAGACCGCGCACCACAACAAAGAGTTGCCCCCGCTTGCTGCAACTAGAGAAAGCCTGTGCAGCAACGAAGACCCAATGCAGCCATTAATTAATTAATTAATTTTTAAAAAAGATTATATGAAATACACAAGTGTTCACATGATAAGTGGTCAATAAATGTTTCCTTGACTTAGTTCCCTGAAGGGAGGAATTGACCTCTTGTTAATAATAAGACTTCCAGGCCAATGAGAGGTCATCCAATAAACAGCTTCCTTGTTTCAGCAAAATTGATTTAACAAGAGTCTACTTTATAGAGGGCACTGGGATCGTAGCTATTAATTTATGAGCTAGTTCTGCACCTCAAATGACATGGATATAGCAATAGTCCTTTTCTCATTGAATTTAGAGGGATAAACAAGATACGTTTTTCAAGAGCATAACTCCCTCTCTGGCATATAGTAAGTGCTGAATATATGTTAACTCAATATGATATAAGGTAAATGCTAAATATTGTTACAGGCAGTGCTATGGGAATACAAAGGAAGAAACAATTCTGACTTGGAGGAACAGGGAAGGTTTCAAAGAGGTGATAGCACTTTAGCTGGGTTATTAAGGATGAGTAAGATTTCAAAAATTTGAGATTTTAAAGGGATGATTTCATCAGAAAAAACTACATGAGCAAAGTATGTAGGTGAGCTACGGTGTGGCATGTTCAAGGAGAGAATGTCTAGATCACAGATGCATGAAATAAGAATGGGAGAAGCTGTGGAGGATAATACAGTGTGAGATCCGATAGTGAATGCCACACTTATGAATTTACACTTCACTCATGAAGCAGTGGAGAGGTTTCTGAGGAAGAGATTTTCATACTCTGAGCTATGTATGAGGTTGCCCACCTCTGATATCAGAAAACAGGTAGATGAGAGAGGAGAAAAATGGATGAAATGAGAGGCTGGGAGTTCAGATGGGTGACCACTGCAGTAGTCCAGGAAAAGAATGATAGGGTCTGAATCTGGGCATTATCATTGATAATGGAAAGTAAAGGATAGAAAAGAGTCATTGAAGAGGTAGAATCAATAGGTCTTTAAGACTGACCAAATAAGAGATGTAAAGGAGAGAAGAGAGTTTAAAACACATAAGATTTCTGAGTATTATAACTCAGGGAATGTACGATAACTTCAAATAGATCTGCTGAAACTAAAATCTACTTGAACATAGCTATTAAGATTTCCAATATAAATGACCTGAGGCAATGGTACTTCTTGCATGATTGGTGCTGTAATAAGTTTGAGTAGAAAAAAAATGCATAAATCCCCAATGTGAGTACCCAATTGTATTCAAAATTTAGCCTGAGAGGGTCTTCAAATGTCACCAGAGAATAACATTCACTTTAAGAAACATGATATGAAGATGACTTCTGCTTCCAGTTTAATGACATACCTGGTAACAGACTACCCCTCCTGCTGGGAACAACTGTCAAGTTGGAAAAGATACAAAGAAAAAAATCAGCTGTTTGAAGCTATCAGAGAGTATCCAAAGAAAAGAGGACTTGAGATGCTCAGATCCTAGGGAGAGGAAAAGTACATTGAGGAGAGCCCAATACTCTGTACTGGTTGCCCCTCAAGGTATTTGCTGACTCCTGAGATGTATATATGTGAGGTGAAATTTGTGAAACTAAACCCAAAGTACTTACTAGGTAGAGATTTTGACAGTTTCACAGCACAAGGAAGACAAAATTAGAGCTCTGAGCCTATAACAAGGAGTCTCCAATGATTTTTAGTTGAGAGCCCTGAAAGTGATACACCTTAAAAGTAAGAGCAAATGAGAACTCTACGGTCCTCAACTGGATCAAGGTGATTTTTTAATATGCTATATGCTTGCCAGAAGAAAATTAATGTCCGGGTTCAGGAAGATAACACAATCCAGATTCTCTACAATTTTTCATATTCAGTGTCCATGATCTTTCATAAAAGATATAACAGGCATTTTCACTAAGATAAGGAACAAGGCAAGGGTGACCATCGTCTCTTCTATTCAACATTGTACTAGAATTATTAGCCAGTGCAATCAGACAACAGAACTCAAAGGTATAAGGAGTAAAATGAAGTAAAATGATCTCTATCTGGAGATGATATAAAAGTATACTAGTAAAGCCACAAGGAATCAATGATGAAACTAACTTAAACAATAAAACAATTCAGTAATGTAGCAGGATATAAAACCGACATTAAAAATCAATAGCTTTCATATATACAAGCAATCTAAAGTTAAAAGCTATAATGGTAGAGGAAACTTCATTTAGCACCAAAAAAGCTAAAATACTTAAGAATAAATTTAATTATAAATGTGTAAAATTTATACATACAAGGAACATTTTAGTAAACTCCTGAAAGACTAAAAAGTAGATCTGAAAAAATGGAAAGACATCTTTTCTCGGACAGGATAGCTCAACATTATAAAGATGTGAGTTTTCCCTAAGTTAATTTACATATGCAGTGCAATCCCAATAAAAATACCAACAAGCTATTTTATGGAGTTAAGTTGATACCAAAGTTTATATGGAAAAACAAACATGCAGGAATAGCCAGGAAACATTGAAAATAAATATTTATGAGGGGGAACTAGCAGACACTAAAACATACTATAAAGTCTCTATAATTAAAACAGTGTGGTACTGGCACAAGGCCAGTAGAATAGAATAGAAAATCAAGAAATAAACTCAAAAACATACGAAAATTTAATATATGATAAGGGTGGCATTTGAAACCACTGGAGTAAAGATGGACTTTTAAATAAATGATGTTGGACAACTGAGTGGCCCTTTGGAAAAAAGATAAAATTAAATCCATATCTCACATTATACATGAGAATAAACTCCAAATGGTCTGGGGATATAAAGAAAAAGAAATGAAACTATAAAGTACTAGAAGTTTATATGGGTCAATTCTTCTTTAGCGTTAATGTAGGAAATGCTTCCTAACTATGACTCAAAATCCAGAGGTATTACAAGAAGAGACAGAAAACAAACTTGACTAATAATAATTAAAAGGTTTTTGCATGACAAAAACAACAAAATACAATTTTTAAAAAGCCAAAAGACAACTGACAAACTGGGAGAAATTGTTTCCCCAAAATATGAAAAATACTTAAAATGTGTAAATAAAGGTATTGATATTTCACAATGCATTACAGATTGAATTCATTAATTCTCACAATGCTTTTAAGGTGGGTGGCCAGTATTATATGTGATACTTTCAGATGGAGAAAAAGGGGCAGAAATATTAGAAAATCAGCCTAAGTCACACAAAAGACTAAAGTATCAGCAGCCCTACTCCCCAGCTAACGCTCCTCTCTGTGCATATCCTTCTCATTGGGCATACACTCTCAAACCCCAAGTCTTTGTTTCTGTTTTCCTTATACCAGGAACAACCTCCCTCTTTCTGATTATTTCACTTCAATTCCTGGCCATGCAACCACGTCCCAGAAATTACAGTTCAAATCCCACCTCCTTTGGAGAGCTCCACAATCCTGACCCTTTTATCAGCCATGACACATTTTTAAAATGTTGTTTGCAAATTGATTTATCTCCCTAGAATCTTCATGTTATGTTGACATGAAGTTTTCATGGCTTTCTTTCCCAACTATACTCCTCCCTGTGGCAGTTTCTATGGGAAGAAAACTGTTTGGAATTAGAAAAGCATAAATTTTAGCTGAATAAGTGGTGGCCTTAAAAGCCATACTAGATTGAACAAACCAATCATTTATTTTTACTCTTGATATGATAAGGGTGGCATTAAACTACAGCATGTCTGATAATGACAATGTTATATTGCGATCTAAGTTTTTTGAGTGCGACCACACGTGTTCAGGCTGTGGTGGATAGGGACTGAAGTTTTGCCAGGCTAGGGTTCCCAGATCACCAGCTTAATTTCCTGCCAAGCTCTGCCAGTTCAGAGCTTCCAGACAAGTGGGGCTTAATTTAAGCCTCAGGGCCAGCTGCTGCCCCAGTCTACTCACTGACAGCTCCTGGGATCACAGGACAGTGGTTGGTGGAGAGTAACCAGAAAGACAGCAATTCCCCCACTAACGACGGTCTCTTTAAAAAAAGCTGGGAGGTGCTTCTCTAGCTCCTCCTCTTAATTTTACATAACTCTGCCAGTTGATCAGAGCATCAATTCACATTCCCTGCGAAAGCAAACAGCAGAGAGCAAAGAAATTGTTAGGGCTGCTTTGGACTCTGTTAGAGGGTGGAATTTTGAAAACATCCTACAGTGTTAAATAGTTATAAATTCTGTTTTGTTCAACCCAGAACTCAAAATTTCCTTTTGTGTGTGTGTATGTGTCATTCTATTAAGTTATTAAGTAATTTATTAAGTTAAGTAATTTTAAAATTCATTCCTATTATAAATTATTCAAGTAAATAGAAAAATATATACAGAGCAACACATAAGGGTCATCCTGCTAAGCCTTATAAAAACATCTTGATGGAAATTTCATTGAAATTAAACTGAACTTTTAGATTAATTTGGGGATAAGATTGTCACTTTTACAACTGATTTTTTCCTATTCAGGAACATGGTACATTTTTGTTTATTTAAGTCTTTTTAATGTCTTTCAGTAAAATTTTATCATTTTTAAAGTCTTGCATATTTTTGGTTTCATTTGTACTTTGGTATTTATTTTATGTTTCAAGTTGGTATTTTGAATTGGATATATTTTTCCCCAATAAAATAGTGTATAAAAGCACAGTTGATTTTTATATGTTGATCACTATCTGGCCACTTATTGACCTTATTTGATTCACTTGCATTTTTTTTTTTAAATAATGCTTCCTCTCCACGACCAGAGAGTTTATTTTTTTATAAATTTATTTATTTTTGGCAGCATTGGGTCTTTGTTGCTGCGGCGGGCTTTCTCTAGTTGTGGCAGGCGAGGGGCTACTCTTCGTTGCAGTGCGCGGGCTTCTCATTGCGGTGGCTCCTCTTGTTGTGGAGCACGGGCTCTAGGCACGTGGGCTTCAGTAGTTGTGGAACGTGGGCTCAGTAGTTGTGGCGCACAGGCTTAGTTGCTCCGTGTCATGTGGGATCTTCCTGGACCAGGGCTCAAACCCGTGTCCCCTGCATTGGCAGGTGGATTCTTAACCACTGCACCACGAGGGAAGTCCTCACTTGCATTTTTAAGTAGATATTTGTATTAGTTTGTTAAGACTGCCATAATAACTACTACAGAATGGGTAGCTTAAACAACAGAGATTAATTTTCTCAGTTCTGGAGGCTAGAAGTCTGAGATCAAGAGGCTTGACGGGTTTGGTTTTTTTGAGGCCCCTCTCCTTGACTAGCAGATGGCTGCTTTCTCACTGTGTTCGCATATGGTCACACCTTCATCTGCACATGTTTTGGTGTCTCTATGTGTCCAAATTTCCTGTTCTTATAAGGACACCGTTCATATTAGATTAGGGCTCACCCTAAAAAACTCATTTTAACTTACTCAGCTCTCTAAAGACCTTTTCTCTAAATATAATTACATTCTGAGGATTAGGACTTCAACATACAAATTTAGTGGGGGAGGAGGGGAATGACAAAAATTCAGTCCATAATAACAATTATATCTGCAAATAGTGACAATTTTATTTCTTCCTCTTGTTCTAGTCATACTTCTAATTTCTTTTTCTGGTCTTACTACATTATCTAACTCCCAAATATAGTGTTGAATTCTATGGTAATAATGGACATCTTTTTCTTTTTTCTAATTTATTAGGAATACTTCCCAGGTTTCAATGTTCAGTGTGATGTTTGCTCTTGTTCTCTAGTAGATAATCTTTATTAGGTTGAGTAACTTCCTTCTCTTATAGCTTACTAAAGGTTTCATAGGGTTTTGTTTGGCTGGTTGGTTGTTGTTTCTTTTGTTGTTTTTATTTATTTATTTATTCATGTAGAGCTATTTGATCGTAGCTGTTTGACTTTTCCCCCCTACCCCACCCTGATTTCAATTAAACATTTAAAAAATTTCAACCACCAGTAAGAGGTACATGGAAGAGAGATTTGGAGTGACATTAAGATCTGTTTTCAATCTCACTATTTTTTTCAGTTTTATCCTCAACAAATAATTACGTTTGTGAATGACATGGGATTTATTCCAAAAATGTATTTTATAAATGCAGTGTTTCATACAACCTGAAAGCTAGACAATAGCACTGCAAAGGGTGAAGATCAGACCTCAAATATTCTTTAAACCATGAATTAGAAAACATTCCTTTACACTCTCCCTGCCTAAATCTTCACCATGCCCTCCATTCACCTTTGTCTTTTGGCTTCTCTAAAAGACAAATAGAAAGTCTTACAGCTAATATAAGATTATCTTTACACATTGAAGTAGGAAAGCCCAAAGAGAAAACTATGCTGTTCAACCCTTTAGCAGTTGTTACTGAGTACCCAGTGATAATGCTAAGTTTCCACTCATTGGGTGCCTCTCACTTCCAGTGTTTTTCAGAGTGCCAGGGAACTAACAATGAGTAAGACACAAAGGGCTTACAGTCCAGTTTTGGAATCAAACTGCTAATGCAGGTTTGTTATATTTTTCCTTAGATTCTGTTCAATATGTTGGCAGTACTTGGGTAAGGACAGATAGCACTTAACTGCAAATAATTCTGGAGCTTCTTGGCAATGCAGAGCTACTTGAAATGAGAGAAAAGCAAGTGTACTTATATGATGAATAATATTAGAACCCAGGAGGCATTTAGAAGATGGAAAAAAAGGAGTGGGTTAATTTTGAACCATTTTCAATTTCCATACCAGTCATTACCCACATTAGTGGATTTATTATGTTCTTTTTCTTTCCCTAATAAGAGCCTTGTAAAATTCAGCACATCATCAGGCAACCTAATAATTACCATATTTAGGGGCAAATGTTAGATCTTAGACAGAGACTATTTATTACGTCCCATTCCCTACAGTTTGACTGAATGGTCATTTTTCTGCTTCCTCATTAATAATCATAATAAGTAAACTGCAAATAAAGAGGAGGAAAGAACTCAGCAAATCAAAACTTAGAAAACTGGAAAGGTCAGAGCAATAAAGCATCCTGCCATTACTCACAGACTGTGTAAGATATTAGTTATGATTCTTAATTTTCATGACCAAAATTCTAAAGGGAATGAAAATGGCACCAAATGAATCCATTCAATTAATGTGGAAGCTCAGATGGAAAAAAGAGCAAAATAAATAATTCCCTGAATCTGCCTTTTACCAACTCAAGTCCAAAATTGTAGGCCTCCCTGGAGCTTAAGAATCACAAAACAAAAGCTTAATGTGACTGGTAATTTAAGTGTTTGCTAACCTTTTGTCCTTTAAGCTCCGTGGAACAACCAGAAAAACATTGCGTGATGAAGTTGCGCTGGTTGAATGTGCACTGGGTAATGGCATCAATCTTCGAATATTCCCGATCCAGGATTTGAAATACAGAAACAACTCCACCCCGAAGATTTTTTTTTAGAAAGCTCTTTTGTTTCTTTGGATTACACTCAAAGATTTTCTTGCTGATTTCCAAAAGCGCATTATTCATTTAGTAAACTTACCCCTTGCTTCATCACAAAAGATGTTATAGATACCTAAACTCTAACTCAATACAATTACACGTCAAGGAAATATTTTGGAGCTACCACATAATTTTTTGGTTACCCATTGTTTGGCTTTCAATTTGAAAATGCCTTTTGCAACAGACATATAAAAGTCTGCTCTGGAAGATTTTGCATTTTTTTCCCCCTGCCTTTCTGTTTTCTTATCCAAATGTGAAACCAATAGCTTTGTTCCCATTATAGTTTTCTTTCCTCCTCCTAAAATCTGGGCATTTTGGAGTGGGTGTTTAAAGACACCTTCTTCAAGTATTCCCTAAGGCTAAAGCAACAAGAACTCACTCTCTGTTTTTGAAAAGTTAGAACAGTTGGAAATTTTGAACAACTACTTAGTGCCAACACTGCCCTTGATCTTCTTTTTACAGTACATGGGGTTTACACTTTGTGAGCCAGATTAAATCCCAGCGGACCTCTGCTGGAGAACACAGGAAGAAATCTCCCCGCATGTCTGCAGGGAGTATTTTCCGGCCAGAATGCATAAACCATTGAGAATATCTTCCATAGAGTCTGCAGAGAGGAAGATAATCCATTACCCTCCAGGCATTTGGCTGGGGTAAGGGGGTGGGGGGAGCCCCGCCTCCAGTGATACTAATGGGAGTTACATTTGAAAATCTCTCAAAAGCCAGATCCTGGAATACAGTTCTTTCTCCCCACAGGTTTTGCATTTCTCTGAAAGCAACATTAGGAGAGCTAGGGAACCAGAAAGTAAATCATAAGCTTTAAGAAAATATATAAATCCAAAGAATGGATAAATATATTCTATTTGCATAGCCACTCTGAAGAGTTGCATTAGCTAGATCAAGACAAACCTTCGTGCCCCGGTTTCAAAAACCCTTTCCACACTGACCAAATCAAA
The DNA here is from genome assembly GCF_951394435.1 of Stenella coeruleoalba. Taxonomy (NCBI): domain Eukaryota; kingdom Metazoa; phylum Chordata; class Mammalia; order Artiodactyla; family Delphinidae; genus Stenella; species Stenella coeruleoalba. Next base: position 58,301,214 of record NC_137155.1, read on the forward strand.
TCAGCCTCTCCTAGTGACCCTCAACTTTAACACTTCAAAGTGACGCACTGAATTACTTTTATTGTTGCCACAGTATTTGACAGCAATCCAGAGAAGGCCAATGAAAACCAGGACCAGAGAGAGTTAAATGCTTTCATGGAAAAGAAATGCCCTTTGCTGACACTGAGTGCCAGCACATCATTAAGGGAAAGACAGGAGTGAGGCCTTCTTAAGAGCTGACATTAAAAATTGACATCCATTCCGTAAAAGACAGGCCTTGTGTATTTTTTAAAGCCCAAAGCCATAGCAGCTAAAGGGTAATAAAAATTGCATATAAGAACATTATGGTGGTTAGACTGTTCCCAAGAACGCTTGATCCAGGATTTGGTATATATTATATAAATTTGGAATATATCTATATGAAAACTCCACCCAAAGCTAGTGGGACTTTTCAAATTTCAGAGTGGGGAAAACCAACAATCTGATAAAAAAAAAAAAATGGGCAAGTAATCTGAAAGCATGCTGTTCCCAGAAAATAAGTAGAATACAAATATTTGAAAAGTCCTTGACCATAATTATAATGAAAGAAAATCAAATCAGAAAAAAAAGTATGTTTTTCACCATGAGATAAGCAATGATGAACCAGTTTGGTGACACACAAGTTAAAGACGTAGGGAAATGGCATGTTTATTCTCTATGAGTTGGCTGTGTATTTGGAGATAGTATGAACGGAAATAGACAATCAGTTTGGCAATATTTAGCAGAACAAAAAATGTATATATCCTTTGCTCCAGCAACTCTACTTCTAAGGGTTTACAAATAGATATACAGCAAGTTTTTAGTAATAGAAAACAATCTAAATGTTTAGGACTGGTTACATTAAATACAGTGCATCCATTCGTGAAATACTTGGGGCATTGCTAGATGTAATGAGGCAGATCAACAAATAAATACGGACTTGGAAAGAACTTCAAAGTATAGTGTGCACTTTGTGGGGGTTTATTGTAAGTGTGATAATACTCTCCCCTTTGTGTAAAAAAAAAAAGAAAGAAAAAAGAAACATATATGCAAATGTTTATATACTTGCATATACATAGAAAAAATCTGGAAGGATACATAAGAAATCATTAATAATGGTTGCCCCAGGGAATGGGATTGTAATGTGTGTTTGATTGTATGTTTTTTGTAGAGTTGGAAACATTTTATCATATTATTATATATATATAATCAAGAAAAAGTGCAGAGATGCTCAAATTGGGATGAGGTGGAATTGCCCTGGTTCTCTTGCACATTGCCCTGGTTCTCTTGTTGAAGTGGCTGAAAAACAATAGGTATCCCTGATGGACAACTTAGACATGGAGAGAGTGTTGTCCTCTAAGAAGCCACCAGAGGACAAGTTCAATCATGTATATATTATACTCCTGGATTCTTTCATAGGAGAAATTGTCCTAGACCTCCTTTTTTTAAAAAAAACTACAGTCACCAACCATGCTGTACATTACATCCCCAGGACTTATTTATCTTACAACTGGAAGTTTGCCCCTTTGACCACCTTTACCGCCCCCCCCCCCCGCCCCCGCCCTGGCAAAACCAATCTGTTCTCTGTATCTATGAGCACGGGTTTTGTTCTTTTTTTTTTAGATGCCACATATAAGTGAGATCATATATTTGTCTTTCTCTGTCTGACCTCACTTTTAATTGATGCCCTGAGCATAAAGAAATGATTTCCATGTTTAGAACTCTGTTTAAAGTGGTAAGTACATCAATTCAAACAAAGTAAATGTTTTACCAGCTTTTGTTTCTCAATGAAAGTACTCCTTTCGACAGAGATTTTTACCAAAGAAATGCTTGCTTTTCAGGCAGAATTTCCATGAGTGTCAACAAATATTTGCAAATGCTGTTGTCTTTAATTAATCAACTTAAGTTCTATGAATTTAATGTGGAAGTATATGGTGGAAGTGTTAAAAAAGGAAGAGGAATTGACAACTAATAGACAGTGGTGTTACAGATTTTCATTTTTAAGAAAGCATCTGATGAAACACTGGACTATCATTTTCCATTGAAAATCTATTGTCAGTGTTATATGAAGAAATGACCTGTTCATCCAAACACCAGTCATCAGCAAACTTGGCCACCTATCCGACATCAACTTCATTTGGGAATACTAAAAATGAAATAAAAGGGCTGAAGAACAACAGAGCTATCACAAAACCATGAAAAATGCAAGGTGCATCTCATGTTTGTTCACTGAACAGAGAAAGGAATGAGAAGGGACAATAAGGGGAGGTAACAGAAGAGCATCAAGAATCTCTTCTAGAGGCCCCTGATTTCACGAAAAGATTCCCAAAGAAGCCAACTCAGATACAGGATGGAAGGGTTGTTTGGCTGCAGATTTGCAACCCCATGGAAGGTCAAGGTCAACTCCATGTTTTTCTTTCCTTCCTCTGAGCTTCCAAATTGGGGGACGGTTATTCTTCCATTGTGGATATAAGTAGGGTGGCTCCATGGCCGGGTTTGCCAGGGTTGGTCCTGGTTCATTCCTGTAGTTTCTAATGTCATACCCTCCCCTTTCACTATCAAAACTGCCCTAGTTCAGATGATAAATTATATAGTCACCCTAATATAAATGGATTAAAGTGGGGAATGAGGAACAGGGCCCCTTGGATTATGACTGCTATGCTGAAAACATTTTTTGACCACCTCCTTAAAAGCTAATTAATTGATGGGATATTTAAAAAATTATTCTTGGAAATCAACTGAATTTCTCTGCAGATACCACTCTACATGGCTCAGAAAAGAGAAAACGATTCTTCTCTGTTATTTGCCTAAAGTATGTTGTCCATAGGGTGGAAACACATCGTAGTATGTGAAATTCCACGTCCTGGAATTATGCCCTATATAATCCCCATCGCTTGAGCATTCTCATAAAATCCCCTCTCCTTGGCTAGACCAAGTGATTTACTTCTAATCAATCGGATATGAGAAAGGTTGTGGTGGAGGGAGGGTCAAAAGATAAGACTTGGCTTTTATTAGCACACATACTGTTTTGCTGGTTTTGATGAAGAAAACTGCACCTTTAAGAGGCTCCTGCAGGGCTTCCCTGGTGGCGTAGTGGTTGAGAGTCCGCCTACCGATGCAGGGGACGCGGGTTCGTGCCCCGGTCCGGGAGGATCCCATGTGCCGCGGAGCGGCTGGGCCCGTGAGCCATGGCCGCTGAGCCTGTGCGTCCGGAGCCTGTGCTCCACGGCGGGAGAGGCCACAACGGTGAGAGGCCCGCGTACCGCAAAAAAAAAAAAAAAAAAAAAAAAGAGGCTCCTGCGGCAAAAGATTAGGGGAAGCTTCCCGCCAGCAAACAGAGACTGAAGTCCTCAGCCCAACAGCCTCAAGGATCTGGATTCTGCCAAAACTACACAGATGAGCTTGGGGGCTCTTCCTCATGCAAGTTTTCACATGAGACCCCAGCTCTGGCTGATACCTGATTGCAGCCTTGGGAGGAGTCCCCGAAGCGGAGGGCCCAGCTAAACAGTGCCAGATCCTGGATGCACAGAAACTGCAAGATGATAAGCTGTTTCAGGCTGCTAAATCGGGGGGTAATTTGTAACCTACACCGATAACGATTAGATTCTGTGTGATGTTGGTAAAAACCACTTAACACCTCTAGGCCTCGGTTTTCTCTTCCGCTTTGTGCAGAGTAAGGCCAAATAGATAAATATTCGTGGGCTAAACGAATGTGACACAGAGGTGGACTAGTTAATCTCTAAAACTCCCCCTAATGCAAACACTTGACAACGCATTGTTTAGAAAGGGACAGCTCTTGCTGACAGATTTTAAAATATGTGTTGTACTACTTCTCCTTTGATGCTACATTTTTCAGTATTTTTATATTGCCTTCAATGTAGATGTGCTTTTAAAAAGAACCTCAAAACAGAGGCTTCTTGTTTGAAAGGTTGCCTCACCAAGTTTTTTTGTTTTAAAAATATTTTGACCTGTGCACGTCTGCATAGTTGAGGATCACTGCAAATCTTTGATGGAAATGGTCATGCACCCTGCAACTTTTGAGCAGATACGGGTGTGTTTTATGATCACTGTCTCACCTGGCTCCAGAGCAACACCTGCCTCTCATTTAGGATGCAAGGCGACTGCAGCCTGGCCAGAGTGTTGGACACATTTCATTTCACCTTTCTCTGAATTCATGGTAGAACCTTTTTATACATTTTCCAGGTCATTTCCAAGAATCTCTGGTACTAAAATACCACAGGTCTGTGCTGACCCTGCTTTCGTGAGGACTAAACTTTGCTTCATTGTGGGTAAAAATGGTGTTTTACAGGCTGGAAACAATGTCTTTGATGTTAAAATCATTCCCATGGTGAACTCCAAAAATCTTTTTGGAGGCGACACTTTACGATCTTTACCAAAACTTATTTGAACATTTAAAAAAATTATTTCTTTTTTAGGGAGTTATTTAAACAGTGAAAGAAAAATGCTACCATCCCAGCGCCATCTTGCACGTGTACCCATACACAAGTTCCACATATGCAGCTCCAGACAGCCAAATAGAAAGAGGAAAACCAATTATGCCTCTGTCGCCAAGTGCCTGGGCTCAGCGGTATGGAGATAAAATACTCAAGGCTTGGGGCTTATTTTATTTGTATGTGGATATTCCGGCTTTGTGTGATGACTCACTGATTATTCTTATGATGGTATTCTACAAAAGGGACTGCTTTTGGTTTAAATAAGTAAACAAAAACACTACACAGAAATGTCTCTTTTCTCGGGTAGAAGAGTAGGAAAAACAATATGAAATTTGTGTACATGAAAAAGGTTATAGGTTATAACTTCATGTTTTCTAGAATCACTGAGGTCTCCTTAAAATCCTTTATATTTTCAGAGAATTTAAACGCTTCCTCTTAACCCCCACTGCAGGATCTTACTTGTCCCCAAAGTATGGCTTAATATGTTAACCACACAGTTTCCACAGAGGCCTTGTGAGGTGGCAATTTCAAAAATCTTATAGATAAGTGTACCTAGAGCTGATGCATTAACTCTACCATCCTAACCAATGAAAGATGCAGAGCAGGTATATTTTGGGTATGAACAAGCACTTCACTGCCACAGTGCCAGGTGTTTCTGGGGAAAAGTCAGATAAAAGAAGTTGTTAGGAAGGAAAGGTCACTAATTCCAAGAACTGTGATTTCTGCAAGCTGGTTTTGTTTTGTGACTTTTTAGTGTAGTTTAAAAAATAATGACTGTATGACATTTCACATGTTTCACATGTACAGTATTGGAGGGAGAGGTTCTGGTGAGGAAATCTCTCTCAATGCTTTATTAGCACCTGTCCTACTTAACAGATAATATGAAATCTCACAGCCATAACCAGGGAAGGTTTTCCATGAAGGTTTTCAGTCCAGCATGAAGCTGGACTGAAAACACCAGCCCTTTAAGCCCAGAGAGTTTGCTAGCAACACGGAACCAACCTGCCAGATGAAAAAAAGGTAGGAATAGGCTTTATTTCCTCCCTCATGGTCTGATTCCTGGCTCAGAGGAAGAGACTAACCGAAACATTCAAAAACTATAATTATGATAGCAAAAATATAGTTAACAGTAAAATGATGAAGAGTAAAAATGTTGCTTTAGGACAACAAATCACTGAGATGAAAAAATCCCTTGAAGGACCAGGAGAAAGGGCAAACTGATGAAGGGAAGTGATAGTTATGGAGGCACAAGCAAGACTCAACCTATAAAGCACAGGGATTCCAACCTACAAAGTGCAGAAAAGCTCAAGGAGAGCTGCAACAGACTTGATACCAAAGATATGACTGAAAAGAAGTTAATACTTATGAACTTACTGATTTTAATAGTTATAAATACTTAGCTTTGGGGTGTTTTAGAAATAAGATAAAACAACGAAAAGAAGGTAAACATGAAATAAATAAAAACAGAGACATGAAACTAGGCCAAACATATCAACTATAACAATAACTATAAATGGCTTAGTAAAACCTCTTTTTAAAAGATGGGTTTAGCAAACCTAAATCCAGTTATATGCTGCTAATAAGGGATATGCCTAAACCAAAAAGACACTAAAAAGTTAAATTATAGGCAATTAAGAGAGTGGGCTACTAGCAGAAGGATAAACAAATAGACCAGGGAACAGAACAGAGAATCCAGAAACACACTTATATAGTTGCTTCATTCACGACAATGTGACACTACAGTGCAGTGGAGGAAGCACAGACTTTTAAATCAATGGTGCTGGGTTAACTGGATAACCATATGGGGGAAAAACCTCATCCATTACCTCACACCATACACCAAGATAATTTCGGATAACTGATAAATGTGTGAAAGATAAAAAAAATTAAGTACTATGGAAAAAAAAAAAAAAAAACTTTGGAAAATATCTTCATGACCTGGGGGTAGGTAAAGGTTTCTTAAACATGTTACAAAAAAGTACTAACCACAAAGGGACAAATAAGTGTATATCATTAAAATTAAGAATGTCTGCTCATTAGAAGACACCATTATGAGAGTGAAAAGGCAAATCACAGAGTGGGAGAAGATATTTGCAATCTGTATATTTACAAAAGACATATGGAGAATATATACAGAATTTCTTCAAATTAAAAGACGACCCAATAGAAAAATGGGCAAAAGTCTCAAACAGGCACTTCACATAGAGAATATTCAACTGGCAAATAAGCATAGAAAAAGGTGTTTAATATCATCAGACATCAGGGAAATTCAAGTGGAAACCATAATGAGATACGACGGCATACGCACTAGAATGGCTGAAAGTCAAAAGCCTGACATACCAAGTGATGCAGAGCAACCGAAGCCCTGACCCACTACTAGTGGGAGTGAAGTTGGCACAGCTACTTTAGAAAATGATTTGACACTGCCCACTCAGTCAGAACACCAGCAGATCCAATCACCCAGCAGGCCCATCCAGTTTTACAGCAAAGTGAAATGCATGTGCGTGCACACCAAAGATGGGTACAAGAATGTTCACAGCAGAACGATGCAATTGCCCCAAACTGGAAACAACCCAGATGTACATTACTCTAAAATGGGTAAATGGTGGTATAGTCATAGAATGGATTCTACTCAGCAATGACAAGGATTGTGCTCTTTCTCCATGCCAACAAGTGAATGGATATCGAAGCATAATGATGAGTGGGAGACGTCAAACACAAAACAGTACAACTGTATGATTTCGTTTATAAAAGGTACAAAAACAGGTGAACCTAATTTTTGCTGTTAGGAGTCAGATTACTGTTTATCTTTGGCGTGGGGTTGTGACAGGGAGGGAGCTTGACGGAACTTTTTGGGATGCTGGTGATATTCCATTTCTTGATCTGGGAACTGGCTACACCAGGCAGTTCACCGTGGCAAATTCATCAAGTTACACATCCTCATTTCTGTATATACGTTATACTTCCACATAAATTTTTTAAGTGTTAAATGCAAATTATAGGCAGGTTTTTCAAGCAAATACAAACTAAAAGTAAGCAGAAGTCGCAGTCCTAATATCAGAAAAGGCCATTTCATGGCATGCAGTATTACATGAATCAAAGAACGTCATTTTCTATCTACTGGATCAATCCACCATCAAGGTAATCGGTTGCAAACCTCTATGCATCAGATGAACTAGAATCAAATCATATTAAGTAAAATCTTTGAAAAAGAAATTTACCAAAACAATATTGTTAGGTATACCACGTAGATTCCCATTTATAAACATGTACATAGTAATTAATGATGGCAGAGGCAGGGTCTACAACTTGAACTTCCTCTCACTAAGGCTAATCGCACGATTGTCACCTCCTTGGTCAGAAAACCTGTAACCTAATACGTTCTGTTCCTCGTGAGGACCAACCAGCTACTTGATGTCAGGTCCAACGTATACGGACCCTCTCTAGAGGGTGGCAATTTGCCCTCACTGTGCACTGTACATCTGGGACAGGAGGTGACACAGAAGAGATGAGGCTGTATCAGGTGGGCCAGAGTGGGACGAGAAAGTTTTAGGGCAACTGGTAGCATTGATTCCTCCCCAAGGCCATCACTGATTTTGGTCCATGTGTGCACACTTTGTAAAGTTTGTTGCTTTTAGACCTTTATCGTGCACTCATGACCAAAAATAACTAGAGGGAACGCTGATCTTCAAGAGAATCTCTGGACTTTGAACTGGCCCATCCATTACCTGGTGTGTGAAACTTGATGGACCCAGTACCACTTTCCTGTCTTATGTACAGGAAAACCCTAGAAGCAAAAAAAAAATGTCAGTGCCTACAATTTGGGCATTTGGCCTAATTTTCTAGTGCTGTCTGGGAAAGGAAATGTGGAGGGTTCCACCTACACCAACTCACAACTTTGTTTATTTTCCTTTCAAGACTCCTTCGGAGGCCAAGATGTTGATGAGATGAATAGTCCATTTATTGCCCTGGGTTAGGACATCACAGTCTGTCATTGCACCATGTGTTTTTTTGTGTGAACTTGGATGCTATATGAACCCTTAAAGTGGGGGAGGCAGTAGGGGGATGACAGCCGGTGGGAATGAATGGACTCGTTTCAAGATTGATTTAAAAGATGATGGGGTCGTAGTAGACCCTACCCTGAATATCAGTGGGCGACGGCTGTAAGAAAATAAACAAGTCTAGAATAAAATATGTGGAAGATAGCACTAGCACGCATTAAATAAAGTTGACACATTTAATCACCCGCGGTTCACTTGTGATCTGCGTGGCCAAAGGAGAATTTGTAAATACTGTGAGAAGTCAGAGGAGATGCTAACCGAGTGAAATGGAATAATTGTTATAAAAAATGACTAATGACACCCATCTGCCCAGCTGCCACTTTAAGAGAACAAAATATAAACGCACATGCCCTAAGTGGGGAGGGGGCACAACTGTATTACTGATCACTAGAGTAGGAACATGCAAGAGTCTTATAGAGCCATTCCACTGAGCACGGTCTGACCCAAAAGAAATGGAGTAAATGTCAGAGCCCTGGAAGCAGAGGGGGAGGCTGGGGTCCAGATCTGGGCAGACAGAAAATGGAGACAACTAAAAACAGATGATGAAAACTTCTGGAGGATTAACTGACAGTAGCTGCCGTGCCTCCAGCCCAGGATAAAGGAGTGTTTCAGCACTTGTACCCTGTCTTCCTCTGCAAGGGATGAATAACATCTTAAGTTGATCTAGAAGCCACAAGCGGGGACAATTTTTTCTTGTCTTAACAGCCCAGAAGCTGTTGTTTCTCCTTCACTACTGATTAGTTTGTGTCTTAAGGACCTGGGACTCCTGGAACTTACCATGTTTCTTCTTTGTTTCAATTGCTAGCAAACTCCAAACTAAACCTATGATTCGTCAAAAGTTTCACAGAACTTCATTTTCCTTAGGAGCTCTGTGGGCTGTCTCCAGTCTGGCTCTGTTTTATGTCCCTTTCCTTTTCTCCTTTTGCCTTATGCCTTGTGCCTATTTTTATTTTATGTTATTTTGTATTCTATCTAGATCTCAAAAAACATCTTAAATATTTTGACACGAGGTTCTGGTAAAAATAAAAGGCACCAGGGTGACTTTTCGTAATTGTGCTCTATAAAATAGGATTTGCCTTAAAAAGGACATTTTTGAACAAGATCAACAAATACGGAAATGGCGAAACTGGAACTTGGGAGAAGGAATCCACATTTCTTGCCTTGTGGGGTCACGCTCCTCAAAAGGTAATGAAACTATTTTAGATCTGTGGTCAGATAAGCTCCTCCATTTCACCTTAAGAAGCAAGAAAAATACCAGGGAATTAATACAAATTCTACCAAAACTAATATATATTTAAAAGTTTTATATAATAAAATAAAATACAGTATTTCCCTAACCTGTTTACCTTATTTTCAGGGCGTGTTATGTTTCAGATGGGCATATGTTTGGATCTTCATTTTTTTATTTGTATATTTTAAGATTGTTTTATTATGAAAGATATACAAATCTGTGTTAATACATGAATGAAAGATAAAGTAAAAGTCTTCATTCTCTTGCCCTCAACTTCATCTCCAGAGGGTAGGATTATTGACCATTTCCTGTCTGTCTTTCTTGAATTTCCTGTGTGTCCACACACACAAATGCACAGATTTGTGATGTTGCTGATACATTACAAAAAGCTTTCCATTGTAAATGGATCCTATTAATATACCACAGTTTGTTTATCCTTTGGGTGACCTATTTAACGTTTTCAATGTTTGCTCTCATTTGATTTAACAGCTAAAATGGGAAAACAGACAGTGGCCATGTCAGCCCATGGTCATTGGAGGCATTCCCCATTGAATCCTAACGCATCGGTGGAGCTGAATTCACTTGCTGATGATCTCTTTCATCTACAGCAGGAATTTAATGAGAACAAACATGGTCGTACTTCACTGGTCACATGTCAGTGGCTTCAGGTTCCCTGGACAGGACTTGGCACTCACCAACAGGCTTCCTGGGTGCTAGAGATCATTGCTGCCTTAAATTTGTGTTAAATTAGTAACTTCCCAAAACGGCCACCAGAGGGCAACAACCACCCAGAGCATTCAAAGCTATTGAGCCCCTAGCACTGCCAGGCCGGTGTTTAGCTCCTAGCTTAAATGTGTGCTTCTGCTCACATTGGCTAGTTTTTTTTTTTTTAATTCCCTTATAACATTTTAAAGGGACATGACTGACCTCCCCCTCCCCAATTACTGAGTGCAACAATGCAGGTAAAGTGCTTTACACGGTGCATTGCTAAATAAACATTTAGTTATTATTTTCTCTCTTATCCCATGGTAAAAAAACAGAGAATCATCCCTTGCTGTGATAGTCTCCCTAACAAATATATCCTTGTCATGCTCTTCCATTTAATATCGGTCAAATGCAGGGTTATTGCGTCATTTCCAAAAGTGCTTCTGCCTTGAACTGTTTGATTAATTCACATATAGATGAGTGAGTCTAGCTAACTACACTTTAAAACTTTGTTTTGATTCTTATTTCTTGTTAAAGATGTATTACCTTATGTACTCCCTGCCCAATAAAATATATTTTGTGGAATATACACATCATATGTACTTTTTCATCAGCATATTGGGGGAGATATCCTTTTAAAAGTGCATTTTCTTAGTTACCATCATCACAGAGGCAGAATTGTGGCCGAAATTAAGCTTGTTATCACTCACAAACATTATTCAATCACTTTCATGCCAAGGACAAATGGAAACTTCCTTTCACTAACAAGTGGTTCACAAATGTAGCTGAAGGGGGGTTCCACAGAATTTTTTTAAATTTCCACTAGGTCCATATATTTTATATGTAAATATAGGCAAATGTGTTTTAATTTAAACAGAAAATAGACTTTTTATACTTATCTGCCAATATCTATAATTAAAAATTCAAAGATTTAAATGAGTAGTGAAGACAGTAAACCATGAGACCACACGGTGGCGCTATCTCACAAACTTGAGAAATGCTAGAAACAATCCTGGTGAAAACAGGAAGACCATGACTATACGCGAATGAATTGCCTTCATAGTATTAACCCAATTAGGAGGAAAGAATCCAGTAGAGTTTAATGTTTTCAATTAATTTCTATAACCTATCTAAACAATAAAGCAGCACCAAAGTGCAAATGTAAGGAGTATGAGGAAATCTCATTGTTGAAAAGTGAGTTAAGAAATTACGCATAACGGCTCCACGATGCTAACTTATACTATTGCTTTTAATAGCAATATCTTATCGCTCTCTCTAGATGTGCAAGGAATTTCCACTTGCATTGTTATATTTTGTTCTTCCAGTGAAGCAGGCAAGGGAGCTTTTGTCCCCATTTTACAGCTAAGGAAACTGAAACATTAAGAAGTTAAGTGATAGCTCCTGGCATTCAAAAATTGCAAAACCTTCTGCAGCGCTGAGGAGCATTTGGGGTCCTAACACCTTACTGATGTCTGAGAGGGAGTATAAATTCCACTGGCGCTTCACCTAAGCCACTTGGGCACTCTGGCTCTCAAGTGCTCCCCACACCCCACCCAGGCGGAACTGGTTGTATCCTAAAGTTTCCATCCATTCCCCATCGGCCAGCACGGGCTACATCCACAGCGCTGATCATGAAGAAGACCACAGCGTCCACAATCACAGAATCCCCAAGGAGCCTGTCTTCCATCCCAGAAATGTGAAATGATTTATTATCTGCACCCTCCCTTTAGCCGTGGAGCAGGAATCTGCATCCTGTGTCTAGTCTCATGATAGGGGACTGCAGAAAACAAAATACCATCCCCTCATTTCTTATTCATAGAGAAGGCAATGTATAATCTGATTACATACATGATGGATTGGATCCGACAGACAGTATAAAAGGCAAGCCAGAGAATATTAACTAGGGAATGGATTTTTCACTGATATTCAATGTCTCCTGTAGTCAACAGTGAAGGGAGACAAATGCAAGGAGGGGGGTGAGACAAATGCAAAGAGACACACAAATAACTTTCCGTTTCAAACTTTCAAACAAATCCCTCCATCAGGCAAAGGCTGTTTGCTCCATGCCAGGCACCTGGTTGTGTGCTTTATCTACTTCACCTCTTTTAATCACCCTTGTTTTACAGACACGAAAAAAAGAGGTTCCAAGAAGTGAAGTGCACAAACAGGACTTGGAACCCATCTTGCCGAGCACACCCAGACCGATACTCTTGACCACGAACTACACTGCCTCTCAGCATGTTTCCGGGACGCACCCTCGGATGCTGTTCAGGACCTTCCTGCATGGCCACAGGCTGCTTTCAGCTGCTGACCATTCTGAGTGATGGCTCCTGAGACTAGATGTGGAATTTGAAGAAGTGAATGAAGCTGAAGCCTTCTTTAGCTCAGGCCACTGTGAGTTCTAGGAGTCACTGAGGACTCCAGGGCACCAGAGGAAGCCAGGTTGCAATCAGAAAGCATTTCTAATTAAGCATCTTTGGTACACTGCCTAAAGAGGTCTTCAAGAGAAAGGACCGAGGCCTCCAAGTTTCTAGTAATTTGCTGCGATTTAGTTTTTCATTCTCAGTAAATATTCTCTATCATGCCTAATTTTGTACTTGTCATTGTATAGCTTTTTTTTGTTTGATTTTTTAAAGAGAGAGTTCCCCAAATTGTATAAGCTTCAGGTTTCACAAAGTCGGGATCTGCCCCTGCCTGTGCCTTTGTTAAATATTTTGCCTCTCATCTCCTAAGAGGCTGAAACAATTTCTCACAAATCTTCAGGCTGTCATGGCTCAACAGAGTGCCTGAAACACAGCTGTCCTGGAAAAGGAGAGGGAAGGAAAGAAAAAAGGAATGGAGAGAAGAAGGAAACGGACAGGATTATACGTAGTTGGAAATCGGTTTGATCCATGGAGGGAGAGTCAGCACTGTTAAGAGCATTATTTTTTTTAAAAAAGCAACCTTCTAAATAAACTGGATCTGTGCTCTTCTGATAATTCTAGCACACTTAGGACAGCTTCAATAGACTATCCAATAATAAGCCAAAAGACTCACTTTATCAGGGCCTCTGTATGGCTAGAGACAAAATCTAGACTTTATTCCCATGATTTTTTTTTTGACATTTTGTTAACTAGAATTACCCGATTATGTTAACCACTAAGGATCAATCATGCATTATTTGGCCCCCGCCCAGTTGGAGGGTCTTGAAATTCCTTAAACAACTCAGCCACTTGTTCTGGAAGTTTGCAGCAGCCCTGTCTCCTTTGTCACACAGTAGCTGCCCCCAGTCATCTTGGGTGCTGTGTTTACAGAGCTTTAACTGTCATTTAGATCCTTGGATCTGAGGATGGGTAATGTAACTGCTATACCAACTGCACTGGCCCACGCTACCTGGGTTCACCATCTATGCTGACCATACTGACAAATTCATTGATGATAACCCTTCTTTTACACCTCCATAGATGTCATCTTTTCTTTTAGGTAGTACCTATCTCCAGAGTATTGGGGCTCAGGCTCATGTCAACTTGGGGTGTCAGAGTCATACTAAGTAAAATGACAAGGGAAAAATGGTTAAACAAGCTTCAGAAATATAAACAAACACATAGGAAATGCTTATTCTTTCCATTTTTTAAGTAAAACATCTGTGCTTGTTTTATGGTCTTAAAACACACGCTGCTGCTTAATCAAGTCATTCACATTAAGAGACAAGAAAAGACAAGGGAAGATTTTTTTCAAATGTGGGGCATTTAAAGGAAGTAGTGGAGTGTCTTCATCTGCTGTATGTTCATATAAAGTAGAAATAAACAAGGGCATGTTTATTCTATTAAGCGTATAAATCTTAAGGAAACCCAGCTGCTGTCCATCCCCAAGGCTTCTACAAATTTCCTGTTCATAATGCCTGACCTTCCAGGTTCTTTGTTATTTGTTGTTCTTTGTTTGTATGGCCTAAACTCAGAACTACATTAATAGCTCTAGTCTACAATTAAACTTCTGGGTCATTTGTTTTACCTAATTGTTAAGAGAAAGTCTAGTTCCCATAGTCTTGAATAAAATTTTATTTTATGGAAATAGAAAACACCCTTTGCAAAAAAAGTAATTATCTATCATGAATTCACCATCCAAGCTTGGGTGGGTTGATGTTTGAGCATTATATTTTGAGACAGGTAAATATATAATTGAAGCCCAAATGTAGATGTAAAGTTACTTTTAAAAATATCCTCCTTGAAGACGAGGTTTAACTCTGTAGAGTAGCTTTCTTTGTCTCCATTCTCTTGGTTTTCATCTTTTTTTTTTTAAATAAAGCTACCCTCAAAAGCTTTATAGGATTACTAATTACCCAATGTCACCTATTGACAGAAGAAAGCCATTAGAATGGTCTCTAGTTACCTGAAATTCAAGTTGGCTTGCCAAAGCTCTTAAGGACAAATACATGCATTTGTTGGGCTGCTCCTGTCCCACGGGGTTAACTAAATGATCTGGAGGTGGGTGAGGATACAGGGGCCCTTACAAAGCAGCGCTCTCCCCTGGGGAGGAAAGACATCCTGGGGATGTCCAGCTTAAAAAAAAAACAAACAACAAATTATCTATATTTTTTCAGCTGAATCATATCTTTTCACGTAGCAACTCTCTTCAGGGCATTCATAAAACGCTTCTCCTCGGATATTTCTAGCTACAGGATGCTCTTTTTATTTAAAATGGAAGCAGCTTTGAATTCTCTCCGCAAAGAAGAGGCCCAGAACGCCGGCGGGAAGGAGCAAGGGGTCATGGGCTGCTGGGATGCGCAGGAGTGGGGTCGCAGGAAGGCCGGGTGGGGCTCGGGGAGGAACGGGCGCGGCTGGACGAAGGCGTCCACGTATCACAACGAGGCTGAGCCAGAAGCTACAGTGTTCTTTGCACCCGCCCACTTCCCCAGTCCCCTCCTTGGCTTCATTCTTGAAAGCAATTTCAGGAGCGCCTTTCTTCTGCGCGCTACAAAACGAAGTGGCCGCTAGAGGGCAATATGGTGCAAGACAAGAGCTTGGTCTCACCCCGAGGTGAAATTATAGCCATATAGATAAACAAAATAAAACAGACAGGTATTGTAAAGAAGTGTGCTGAGTATGCTTTCCAATCCTTCTCCATACACTCCCCAAAATATCAAACATTAAATGAGTGATAAAGTACTGTGGACGCTAATCCATCATTTTTTCTCCTAGGTTCTGAGAATTAGAAGGAATTTTAGACAAAATCTCAACTCTTCAACCTCGAAACAGTCTAATTTCTGGAAGCGCTCTCTGCTCATAAACCCAAATTACACGATCAAAGAAGTGGAACTCAACCAGGGGGGTTCTGCTTCTCAAAATGTCGATAGCGCAGAGGTTGAGGAATCCTGGTCCAAGGCGACAGCACAGCTTTTAGATGCATTTCTACCCAGGGATGTAATCTAGTCCTGCAGCATTTTAAACCAGGCACACTCTTCTTGTTGTCTATATGCATCTCCTATGCACTGTGCATCTGTTCCCTAAGTAGACCTGTCAGTGTGACTGAAATGTATTGAGCAGATAAGCTGGTTTTTCAGATCCTTGCCAGACCCGCGAGACCCCTCCACTGCACTTCACTCCTTCATCTCAGGAGTGATGAAGCGCTCGGGGAGCCCTCCATGTCCCCAGAAAAGCTGTCACCAGCTGCCCCCTCACCACACCCGGACTCCTGGGTCCTGGACTGACAGCAGTGGATCCCCTGGCCCTGCCCCTGCAGGTGGCCAAGCCAGTGGGCAGGAGATCAACTCTACCCCAAGGCACTCTGGTCTGGGTTTCCACCACTTGTCGTCTGCGTGACCTTAAACAAGTCACTGAACCTCACCTGTAAAATGGGGATGATAACAGCACCAGCCCCATAAGGGTGCTGTGAGGAGCAGATGAGCTAATATATGGAAAGCCCGGTAGGTCTGTAAACATGACGGGCATTTCCCTTCTCTCACCCATAGTGCACAATCCACTTTTTGTTTCTTCTCTCCCAGGGCTTCGCCCAAGTGCATGTGCAACTTCTGTCATTGTCTCATCATTTAACTGTTTAAAAAATACTTATTTTATATGTCATTGCTATATGTTTCACCTTATTATTAGCACTTTCAACTATTTTGCCCAGAGACAGTGCAGAGCCGTGATTGCAAACTTTAGGCCCAGAATGCCTGAGACTGAATCTCTCTCTGCCTGTCTCTAGATTTCTGACCTTGAACAAGTTACTTAACTTCCCTATGCCTCAGTCTTCCCATCTCTAAAATGGGTGTGATAACAGTGCCCATTGTTATAAGATTAAATTAATATTGTTAAAGTACTTGGCGCAGTGCCTGGCACATAATAAGTACTAAATAAGATATATGTAAGTGAAAACAACAGTGATGAGGTTAATACTATTTCCCCAGTACCTGAAAACAGAACCCAAATGTGCCAGAATAACAAATGATGGAATAGCTGAGGCTAAACTTACAAGGCAAGAACTCTAGGGTCATCCATTCTCTGTGGCGGGGGGGCGGGGGCTTGAGGGGAAAGCTTCCTTTCCATTACAAACATTTGTGTGCAGGAAATGCACGTTTGGTCCAATCCTCTAATTTTACCAAGAAGACAGATTGAGTACAACGTAGTCAGTGCTGCCTTGTTCAGAGGGAGGAAGACCAGGACCTGGGCTAGACCCGCAGCTGGCTGCCCTTCTCCCTCCATTTAGTGAGTTCCATAACGGTAGTATTGATCTGACACTGTTATGAACCTTCTCCGTGACTTGCAACCCAGCTTCCCCATAGCCTGAAGCAGCTTTATGTTTCTTACCATGTGGCCCTCCGAGGACGTTTGATGTCTCAGGGGCACAAAATTCAAAGTATCTAGAAAATAATAGCTGATTTTTTTTTCTTCTATCAGTGGGTTTCACCTCAAATAGAATACCATTAATACCACAGAAAGAGAAATTAAAAGGAAATAAAATCAGTAAACACACTACAAGAAGGACATTATGGAATTGTTCTTTAAAACTCTGCTGTCCTGGGCTTCCCTGGTGGCGCAGTGGTTGAGAGTCCGCCTGCCGATGCAGGGGACACGGGTTCGTGCCCCGGTCCGGGAAGATCCCACATGCCGCGGAGCGGCTGGGCCCGTGAGCCATGGCCGCTGAGCCTGAGCGTCTGGAGCCTGTGCTCCGCAACAGGAGAGGCCACAACAGTGAGAGGCCCGCGTACCACAAAAAAAACAAAAAAAAAAAACCCTCTGCTGTCCTTCAAGGGTCACTCCAATAACACTCTGTACTTCCCAAATGCGTTTCGTATACTGCTGGCTTGTTTCTCTCTCCAGTCTATGAAATTTAAGGGCAGGGACTGTCACCATGAACTCTGTGCCCACAGCAGCCCGAGCACAGTGTCAAGCACACAGCAAATCTTACACATATCTGCTGCTGCCTTGGAAGATGATGTGGACCCAGGCCCAGGAGGACAGCATTTCCCGGAGTGTGGCATGTGGACCACTGCTCTCCCTCAGATTTTAAGTAGAAAGAGAGATGCTTTTAGATAGGACATGGACAAGGTATTAAACAACATTGAATTATATAATGAGAAAGCTATTCCTCTTTCATTCATCCTTCTATCTTTCTGATTCCTTCAGGGGGAAAGTTTCCATTTGTGCTAATATGTTTTAGGATGTCTTCAACACTTCTTTCTCTCCCCTCCCCCCACCGCCAACATCTCAGACAAACTAAATAAACCTAAGAATCAGAATGTTTAGCAGGCAAAAATATCTACCAAGAATTTAATACACTGTCCTCATTACATCTGTTTATGACCATCCCTTATTCACAGCAAGTGACAACATCGGTTTTCCATTTTCCATCCTTGTGGCAGAGGCAGTTGTGCTTGGCAAATATCCCACAAAACTCTGCTCCCCTTCCGTCTGCAGTCAGGAGGGACCATGTGACTGACGTTTACCTGTGAGATGCGGGCGGAACATCTGAGGACACAGCAGACACGATCCTGCACACTCTGCACACGTGAACTCATTTAATCCTCAGAGCACACAAATGCAGAAACCGTTGTGTGATTATCCCCTTAACACCGATGAGAAAACCAAGACTTAGCTGGAGAGGGTGAGTGACTTCCTAGAAGTTACAAGAGTCACTCGGTCACTAAGTGGGGGGCCGGAACTCAAAGTCAAGTGCATGTGGGCATGGAGCCCGCAGCCACCACGCTTCCCTCCTCCCGGAAAGGACAGGCTGCTAGGGAAGGCAAGGTGTGGGTTGTTACTGACGCTTCGATGTGGTTCTTTGGACTGTGACACAGCCCCAGATTTTTAAACTAAGTCTGGCTACACAGGGTTAATCTGAATTGGGCAGGGGTGGACAGGCGTGCGACAGTCAGCACTGCCAGAGAGCACCACGCTACTTAGCAACGGGGAAAACAAGGGGCACGCCAGAAGGAAGGGAAATGAGCCTCAGGGGTGGGTGGAGGAAAGAGGGCAGGCGGGGGGAGGGGCTGGACCCTGCCGAATCTGGGAGGTTGTGAGCGGTATGGGCACTGTGGGCTTTGGCCCTTGCCAGTGAGGAGAGCATCCTGTGGGGAGGTCACCCCCACTGCCAAGGGCTTTCCTGTAAAGCAAGAAAGGCCCTGCTAGCCTTGGAGGATGACGAGGCCAGCAGAGCCGTCTGTTTTGACATCCAGACCCTATGTCTCTTTGGGGCTCTCTCCCTGGCCTTATGGAGGGTAGAGGTGATACCAGGATCTTGAACGTTTTAACCTGAATGCTATTCACTTAACCGATCTGAACACTTTCTCCTTATTCTTCTCAACCGGTCACTATGCTTATGAGGTGCCAAGGCCAAAAAGGAAGGCAGAAAACAGAAGTCCCTGGTCATCTAAGTTCAACTTAACCTCGGCATATAGGTGGCCTGCAGATGGTGAGCAGAGGAGCCAGCCCTCAAAGGGACTAGACTGTGGAAGCATGGCCTGAGGATGGGCCAGAGAGAGGACGCAACTGTCCAAAGCCAAAGTCTACTGCGACCCCTGACAGGAGAGAACTCCAGATTAGTAAGAAAGCCCCAAGGAAGGCCCACCCATCCGGGAAAAAATTGGGCCGTTTCAAACTTCCAACTAAAATGTGTGAGGAGGTACAACGGATACCCCCATCCCTCCTTAGTGTGGGTTATTTCTGTTCTGTTACACAATTAGAGAGATGCAGAGAAGCTGCACCTCAAATACTTCCATGAAAATTGTCTTATATTTCCAAGGAATTATTTTTAATTTTGTAAAGGGTGATAAAGATACTGTGTTTATATTTTTCTTTTTAAAAAGAGGCATTTTGAAGTAGGATAAGATGATGTGATGTCTGGGATAAGCTTTAAAATAATTCAACAAAGAATAAAAAAGAAAAAGGAGATGTTGCAAATCATTGATAGTTGTTTATCTGAGTCATGAATCTTTGAGGCTTGTACTATCCCTACTGTTGTACTATCCCTACTACTTTTATGTGTGTTTGAAATTCATCGTGAAAAATAAAACGTATTCATGGAACAGACACCAAAAAAACTTGCCAATGTGCCCAGGATATATTCCTTTGGTTTGAGTAACTTCGAAACAGCTGAAACAAATTTCCACAAAACCTTCATGCCTAAAATCTCTGTGCTTTAACAGGTGCTTTGTGAAAATTGATTAATCAGGTGATATTGTTATTAATGTAGGGAATTCGGGGAATGACAAATGAAGAAAAATGTGTTTTTCAAAGAAAAAATAGAGGCTGGGTACCAGGAAGCTGGTAAAGGAGGATGTAAAGTGCAGAAACCACATTGTGGGTTTCAGGAAGTTGGCAGAATGTCTTCTCAAAGGAGTTCTCTGATGGAAATAAAGTACCACGGATGGAAGACCGGCATACCTGGGCACTACTCTGGTCCTTGCCACTAACTTGTTGTCTGTCTTTGGGCATCTCATTTGTGTATGTATTCATCAAACATCTGCAACACCAAGGTGGGGAGAAAGACCCAAATGGCACCAGCTAGTCCTGGGCTGCTCAGCGTCTCTGGGAGAGGATGCTGACTAACCAGGCCCTGTTTAGCGTGGTCCAGTGCTGAGCGCGCACTATGGAAGGCATGATGGGGTTGTTGAGGCCCCAGGGGAATGCAGAGGGATGAAGAAGGGAGGGGCATGTGTGAAAAGGGGAGACAGGGTATTGTAGGGGGAAGGAACCGCATGAACAAATTTATGGAAGCGTGATACAGATCTTCACGGATCTTACACGGCTGCAGCGCAGAGTGTTTTAGGGAGGTGCCAGGGGACACAGCTAGAGAAGTAGGTGAGGCTCAGATCCATATGACAATTCACTCAACACGTAACTATTGAGTTCTTACTGTGTACCAGGCAGTGTGCCAGGGATGGGATACGGCAGCGAATAAGTTAGAGAAAAATACCCAACTTGGCAGAAATTACCTTGGCGCCGGTGAGGAAAGAGACCATAAAGGAGGCAAATGAAGATAAGAGTCTATCAACCAACAAGCTGACAAGCGCAGTGTGGTATCGAAACACACCAGTGGCGGGGGGCGGGGGCGGAATGAGGCGTGGGGAGACAGATAAGGAGTGTCAAGGGTGTTTGGTTTCAGTTTGAATATTTGAAACGTGTTCTGAAGGAAGAGAGGAATGAGGCTTGCTGGTAGCTGGGGGAAAAACATTCTGGAAAGAGCTTTTAGGACCTCGCATACTAAGAGGGAAACCTTTGTCCTCACAGCTATGGAAACAATGGATTTTAATCCAAGGATCCAAACAGTCAAATTTCAGTCTGTAGAGGACCATTTTCATAGTTCTATACGGCAGGTAGGTAGAAGGAGGCTGGGAGACCAATTGGGAAACAATTCCAGAAAAGACACTCTAAGGGTATAAATTAGAAGGAGTTGGGGAAGGGGGGTGCAGTGCAAGAACATACAGAGAAGAACTCCAAGTTGGTAGCATCCGTGTGACGCTGGCTGGGAAGGAGGAGGGAGGATGGAGGTTCCGATGACCCCTGTTCTGATTCTCACAGAGGGGAGGGCTATGGGGCATGTTTGAGTTGGCCACCTACTAACCTTGCCCGATCCTTGGTCACATGTCTTACCACCAGGGACACAGCTCTCACCAGGACAAGAAGGGCTAGTCCACACCCAGGGCTGCTAGCAGCCACCCTAGCACATGAAGGGTTACTCTTCCTGCCTGTGGTCAGCATCTCTCCACGTCACACAGCATGGCCTCACTCCCTGGGGAAGGATGCACCCACACCACCAGCTGGAAATCTTGCGTATTTTGAAAGGAACACCCTATCCTAAAAGGCACATTGCAATGAAAATTTCCAAGGAGAGGAGAATGCCACTGTGTCTGTGAACTACCAGAGCCACGTTTTGTTTACTGGGGCAGGCTGCTGTACAGTTCTGCTCCATTAGGCTAACTTGTTTTCAGATATAAATTAGAGCTGATGTCCCGAACCCACGGTGCTGCCTCTTCACACAAACACCCCGTTCCCTGGTGAATGAGTTAGCAGGTTTGGTAGATGCAGAAGATACGTCTTTGATTTAATATTCAAGCTAAACAAGAAAAGCCGCCCACTGGAGCACAGAAATAATGATGCAGTATAATAGCGAGTGGTCCACGCAAAAGCCACATGTCTGGGGCAGGTCAAAGGTCTAACTGCTTCCTGATGTGCCATTTGCTGTTACACTTTCTGCATCAAAAAGCACTTGGCCACTGAGAAGATGCAGCAGGAATCCTCCTGCCCCTGGGCCATATGCAGGAGTGCTCAAAGCGTAGGAATCACCCTGAGAGGCCTGTAGCCATCTGGGCAGGCAGGGCTGGTTAATATAAGCCCCCTCCATGGCTGTAATCACCTAGGATGGCAGAAGGTTCTCTGTCCCTGACATCTTTCCACACATCTGCCTGGTTACCACCACCACCACCACCACTGGTGACTTCATTAAGTTAAGGCAATGGCTCTTGACTAGGGGTCAACAGGACTGGCTATATATTTTGTTGGACCCAGTGCAAAGGGAAAATACGGG
Source organism: Stenella coeruleoalba (assembly GCF_951394435.1). Classification (NCBI taxonomy): domain Eukaryota; kingdom Metazoa; phylum Chordata; class Mammalia; order Artiodactyla; family Delphinidae; genus Stenella; species Stenella coeruleoalba. The sequence continues at coordinate 58,323,665 of NC_137155.1, forward strand.
GCCCTTTGTCCAAAAAGTAGGGAAAAAGTGCAGTTGAACTAAAGTATAATACTTTTTCCTTCTTCTCTAGTCTCTACCTCAACTTGTTATGGTATTATTAACTTGCTATTTAACGCCATGCTAAGTAAAGAAAAATTTAAAGAGTTCATGTGAATTTCACTGTTCATCTTCACACAATGCAATGCTAGTTTTAAAGGCAAATAGAAGTGCATTTAACTCATACATGAAACCATCAAAATTACACAGCTTCCGTTTCATAGCCCATGCATGCATATGTATTTCATTCTTAGCAGAATGGCGGAAATGTTGCACAAAATGAACTCAAATCGCTTCTTGATCACAGGCTTTCTACCAATGCTCTCTGCCTTTTGCTTACTGAGAATTAAGGAAAGAAAAAGGAAATACAGGCTGTCCTGTCTTTCCCTTTCCTTCTCTGTTATTGTGTCCAGGGTAAGTAGTAGCCTCATACAGTTCATAATAACTGATCAGTGTTAGTTTCTTAGTTTTGACAGATGTATCATGGTTGCGTAAGATCATAACATCAGAGGGAAATAGGTTAGAGAACGTATGTGGGACCTCTCTGTACTACCTTTGCAACTTATATGTAAATCTAAAATTATTCCAAGATAAAAAGCTTATCAAAAAGAGAAAAGACTTTTGTAGCACACACCTTGTCAAGAATTACTGGGTTAAAAAGGAAAAAAAAAGCATTTAAGGCATGACAGCAGCATTTATCTAACTTGCCTGATAAGCTTCACCTGGGATGAATTCCTATACCCATTTCTAGAAGATTCTGATTTACTCGATCTGTAGTGGGTCCCAGGATCGGATTTTTAAAAATTTTTATTGGCGTATAGTTGATTTACAATGTTGTTACTTTCTGCTGTACATCAAGGTGAATCAGTTATACATACACGTATATCAGGATGGGATTTTCAACAAGCCCTCACGCTGAGAAGTCTTAGCAGACAAACTCGGGAAATATCGCGTGAGAGTGCAGTGGAACTAGTATAGTTTTAAGAGTCAGGCGAACTTGGGGCCACACTCCAGCTGTGTGGCCTTTTCTTACCAGATTTTTTTACTTACCAGCTATGTGACCTTTTAAGCACTGACTTAACTTCTTAGAAAATTAGTAGTAATAGGGCCTTACCGTAGTAACATTTAAATGAAGTACCTACAGAAATACCTAGCACAGGGCTTGACACGCCATGTGTTATAACTGGCACAAACACCTTGTATTCTGATTTCTCCTTCTAAGGAGAACGTGAGGTTAATGAACTGTGACCATAGTTCTTTAAACACGTTACACCAAGACCCATGCCTATTTTCCAGAAGATAACTTAACACCAAGAAAACAGGGGGTATCGTCTCTTCTTCAAGTGTCCCTTTATTTAGAGATTGGCTTGCTCGTTCATTTTCTGGTAGACAATAGAGAGACAGCTGCCCTTCATCGTGCCAAATGACAAGAGAGTCAGACTGGACATGTCCACAGGCTTCTGCCCTGAGGGAAGGTCGCCTGCACAAGCACAGCTGTGGCAGGAGCAGAACCCTCTGTGTGTCCTCCTTCCCCACCGGCCACCCCAGTGCAGGCCCCAGCACAGCTGGGGCACTGGAGGAAATCCCTCCTTTGACAGAGGCCAAGAAGCAGTGTGGGTAAAACATGAACACTGCTTAGCGCTATATCTCATGGGAAATAAAAAGACAGTGAAATCCTTTGGCTGCCTTTTGTCTCCGGATGTCCTGAAGCTTCTGGTCTCTTTATGATGGAAAGAACTGCCCCCTAATTGAGACAAGCCCTAAGGTAGTGTGCCACAAAATGCTGGTTCTCTCACCCCCGATAAAATAATACATTAAATTTGTATCATGTCTGCACATCTTAGAGGAAAATCCTTCGTGGTGCTGAGAAGAGGGACATGTCGCAGGCATTGGCCAAGAAGCAAATGAGGTGAAGAGGTAATGAAGATTTGAAGCTTAAGAGGTAACATCTATAAACAACAAGGGCCTACTGTATAGCACAGGGACTATATTCAATATCCTGAGATAAACCACAATGGAAAAGAATATGAAATATATAGATATATATCTGAATCACTTTGCTGTACAGCAGAAATTAATACAACATTGTAAATCAACTAGACTTCAATAAAAAAGTTTTTTAAATAAAAAATGTTTTTTAAAAAAGAGGCAGCACCTGGCACAAGGTTTTATAGAGAGGACACATGCAAGATCTCGGGGGGAGACCAAAAGGGAAACGGAGGGTCATCCTTTATAGAAGGTTTCCCCTTCTACAGTAAGACCGCCCTCGATGCCGGGGCTATTCTAACCATCCTATCGACACATATGTAATGGGGCCTACGTATTCCAAGTCTCACGATAGATAGCCATTCATGACCCTGTTCTCAGATGCCATCCAAGCCCAAGGAAATGTTAGATGGTAATGTTGTAGTTTACACACACACACACACACACACACACACACACACACACACACACACTAACCTACTGAGAGCAGCCAAAGTAAAAAGGGAGACTTTACTGGGAGACCCTAAGGGTTCCCAATGAAGGGCAATCAGGCTTCACAAGGGTCTGAAAATAGGAAGTGGATAGTCACTCCGAATCAAGGAAGTGCCTCGCCTGGCTCTCCAGGGATGGGCAGTCTCTGGTATCTGCTTCCCTCACCGTCTCTGATTCACGGCAGAATTCCCCCACCCCCTCGCTTTCTACCTCTCTGGACACATGGCTGAAAATGGTGCCCCCGAACTCCAGAGCTCTGCCTTCTCCAAGCTCCAGCCCAACCCAACAACCAGCCCACTTTCCGGTTCCTGGAGCAAGAGTCTACTGTGCCCAGCTTGGGCCATGAGTTGACCTGCCTTGTGGGGTCTCGTAAACTAAGCACGATCCGGACTCACAGTCCTTCCTGTGCTATGGGAGGTCAGGAGCAACTCTCCAGGAAAGGGGCTTGGTCTCAGTAGATACCTCAAAGGACATTTACTGCAGGCGAAAATGTCGTGCTGCTAAGTCAGAAATTTCTTCTAGCACCTTTGCCCTCTTTTTCATATCTCCTCTGTTCATCAGTTCTGTGTTGCACACTAGGATGTTGGCATCTGGATGAGAAAGGAAATAAAGTGAAGGAAGATAGCAATGACAAACCATTTTAACTTAAAGATTATCTGCGAAACAGAGATATCCAGACTGCCTGCAATGTTTTTTTCTCACTTCATGCGCTTGAAATTCATATTGGAGCAGAAACGTCAGTCAATTCTGCAAGTTCCGCTTATGGCATGGAGGAGGGAAAAGGTGCCTTTTCCCCAGGAGTGGCCTTCCAGGCCACAACTCACAGGCGGAAGGCACAAACACGGGAGGCTATAAACTGCTCACAAAGGAAGAAAGGCAGAGTGGAAAGGATAGGAATGAAAAAGGATCTGAGGGCAGGAAGGCTGGTTCAAATTAATGAGACAATGCGAGCCTTGACATTCTTGATGGATGTCAGTGGTTAAGTGCTAGCCGGACCTTCTGAGGTTACAACCTCCATTCAAACCTCAGCCCAGGACGGCAACCTGAAACCCAAGGCCATGGGCAGCGAGCATCTGTGAGCCCCGCATGGATTAGTGCCGTGGCCTTGGGAGGCCCCTCCAGGCGGCTGCTTCCTCCCTGTGTACCAATTACCCCCCAAGCCAGGTGTGCTCTGGGGGGGGGGGGGGCGACAATAATACCAAGTAATTAAGACAAAATGTTCTTGGCTGTGTCTCAGGCATATTCCTTGTGACAAGAACAAAGGGTTAGTTGATGAACTAATTTTTGGTGGGGGAAGCAGCAGCATCTATTATTAAATGAATGCTTAGAATTTTTGTTTGTTTGTTTTTCAATAGCCCCATTATAATTTCAGTTCAGATACTCCAAAGCTCATGTTTCCTAATTTATTATCGCTTGCTACAGTCCTCTGGGATCCAGTAATTGAATTTTACTGGCGTCATTACCATATCCACAAACAAGCGAGTCTTCCTGAACTAAATCAGTCAAAGCCTGTTGGCTGACCCACAGGAGATGTGCCCAGGGTGGGAGCTGATCTCAGCATAGAAAGGCGGGCATGTTTCCCTGGCCAGGGAGACTGGCTACTGCTGGGTGCCAGGGAGGCTGCACGTGGTCAGCTCTGAACATCTGCGGGAGAAGTAGGAGCAGAAGAAAAGAAAAATAGGAGGCTCCAAAGACCAGACCCCCCAAATAACCAGGTTATTATCCCACTGCAGTCCAAAATAGATGAGCGCTGAGAGGCGGGATCTACATACTTGGTTGAGAACCAGGAAATTCCACAAGGAGATGTTGAAATTCCATCTTAAAAAAAAAAGCAGATCGGCAGCCTACATCCTCTCCTTTTTACATCCAAAACAGGAAAATAAAAATCATAACCTTAGATGCATTTTAGGGCTACATGGACACATGGTGATCATCTATATAAATCCAGTCTCCTCATTTTACACAGGATGCTCATAGGAAAAAAAAAAAAAAAAGAATTCTTATCTCAGTGTGATATTTAAGATTTGTTTTTTAAAAATCCACGTCTTTCAAAGATTTACCTTCAAAAACTTAGGGCAGGACTTCCCTGGTGGCACAGTGGTTAAGAACTCACCTGCGAATGCAGGGGACATGGGTTCGAACCCTGGTCCAGGAAGATCCCACATGCCATGGAGCAACTAAGCCCGTGTGCCACAGCGACTGAGCCCATGTGCCACAACTACTGAAGCCTGGGCGCCCTAGAGCCTTAGAGCCTGTGCTCTGCAGCAAGAGAAGCCACCGCAATGAGAAGCCCGTGCACCGCAACTAGAAGAAGCCCGCGTGCAGCAACGAACACCAACGCAGCCAAAAATAAATAAATAAATAAATTTATTGAAAACAAAAAACAACAACAACAAAAAACCTTAGGGCAGCAGGGAGGCGGAGTGCAATGAATACAGACAGAAATCAACTGCTACTTGATGCCTATAAGCCCCCGGGCAAGTTGCTGAACTCTAAGGCTTGATTCCTTCATCTGGAAAATGGGAATAATCATATTATTGGCTTCTCTGAGTACGGACATAATGCATACAAGATATCTCACAAAGCATCCGGCGCCCAGTCTTAGTGAAACATCATTCTACCTTGGCATTTGTTAAGGAAATAGATCACTTATTTTGAAAACACTGTACTACTAGGAAAATGAGTTGCTGAAAGGATAGGACTGTTTTGATGGACCTGATCCTTCTCGAATAGTTCCCACTATATTTGAGAGCCCAGGAAAGGAGAAAGGCCCCTCAGGTGAGCATCACCAAATTTATGAAGGCACCGGGCAAAGACTTTGGGTAATTTTGTCTGGGTGGCTGAAATACACACCACTGGGAGTTTGCAAAAGCTATGGGGACTTAGGTGCTCTGAGCCACAGATCATATTTCAACTCAGATACCGCCTGTGTCCTCAAAAACACGACTATCCCAATGCACAATTAGGGAATCCTACTACTTCTCCCCACAGGCTTCAGTCTCCCAGGTCCTGATTTTTTGTCAGAAGAAAAAAAGCAACTGCTCCACCATTTCCTCCCCTGTTTCCATGCCCCTTCCTTATATCCTTTAAGTAATAATCAAGAAAAATACTCCCAACTAAATCAACCATCAACACGTTGAATTCTGTTAGGGGCTGAGTTGTGTCTCCCCCTTGACCCCAAAATTCAGATGTTCAACTCCTAACCCCCAGGACCTTAGAACGAGACGTTATCTGGAAATTGGGTCACCGCAGTTGTCATTACTGTTAAGATGAGGTCATATGGAAGTAGGGTAGGCTTTTTCTTCAGTAGGACTGGTGTCCTCATAAAAGGGGGAAATTTAGACACAGGCAGAATGGCACACGAGGATTAAGTCAGAGGTCAGGCTGATGCGCCTACAAGCCACGGAAAACCCAAGATCGCCCGAAAACCACGAGCAGCTAGGAGATAGGTGTGGAGCTGGTTTTCCCCACAGCCCTCAGAAGGAATCAACCCTGCTGACACCCTGATCTTGGACTTACAGTCTCCAGAACTATGAGAAAAGACAGCTCTGTTGTTTAAGCCAGCCAGTCCACGGTACTTTGTTACAGCAGCCCCAGCAAAGCAAAACACATGGCAACCCCTTTGTTACGGAAATAAAGCCTCTTTTACCTCCTCAACCTTGTTCCAGGACCACTGTGACCTGAGCACCTAGCGCCCTGCTACCCACACCCCCTTCTCCACAACACCTTCATGGAACAGGCTTGGTGGTGTCTGTGAACTCAGGTCCCAGAGTTTGCCTCTAAACTCCAGGCCAGGAAGCAGTTAGTACCATGCTGGTGTAGGGGGCTGGGGGGAGACAGCACCAACACCATCCAAGGTCACAGCCCTCACCCCTGGCCTCCCCTCATCAGATGGCTATCATAGCCTGAGAGATGATAACACAGATTACCCATGTTTTGCAGCCTTATTCAGCTCCCTTATAAGGGAGAACTATGCCCCTAGAACTCTTGCAAACTGGAGTAGCTATTATAAATCTGAGCTTGCAGATGAGAGACTGATGTCATCCTCTCTTTTCAGTAAAAATAGAAAAAAGTTAAAAGAGGAAAGAAAATGCAAGAAACCATCTCTAGCTCCCCACCCCCCTCTCTTATCAACACACACACACACACACACACACACACACACACACACACCACCTATACACACAAATTCTTTTCCACTAGCTTGTGTCTCCTTTTATGGATGTGTATTCACAAGAACACACATACTGGTTTCTGTCCCCTGGGGTAATGATGATAAATATGCCAAGGTCAGCAGCTCCATCAGCCATGGAAGCTGCTCGCTCTGGCAACTGCAGATAATCATTTACCTGGTGAGACTGGTTGCCTATACGACAATTCATGCTTCACCATATCGCTGAAATGTCCCTTATCTCACAAAAACACTTGTCTTATTGTGTCTTTCTGGTGCACAAAGAAATTCATAATGATTGTTTTGCTTTGGATTTTTTTTTAAAAGTCTTAGTCATGATTTTGTGGGGGAAGAAGTTACTAGAAAACGGGGACTAGGTGGAAAATAACATCAGTGTGTTGACAAAAATATTCTGTTCCATATCCTAGAAAGCAAAAACTCAGGCTTCAGTAGATCCAAAAGATCTTCGATGGAAAACTCCTCCTAGCCTAACTCTCTTCTAATAGGACTAATGCTTAAAATTAAAAAAAAAAAAAAAAAATCCACCAGCTTTTATTGAGAAACTACTATGTGAAATGCACCATATTAGATGATAGGAATACCAACATAAATAAGACACAATTCCAGATTTATTCTAAGCAACATGAAATCTGTACTTAGTACACAAAGGGAAGAAATGTATGTTAAATTTCCCAAATGTTCACTGTTTGAGAACTATGCTCCTATATTAAAGGTAGAAAAAGTAGAATCATATGGTACCCTGAGTCAAATATACCATCTTAGAGCACCCATCAGTTTTCAACCATTGCTATATAAATGGACATTTGGATGGAATTACAGCTATTAAATGACTTGCCCTGATACACCGAGTGTATATGACTTACGTGAACAGTCTGGCATGTGTGTCTCAGTGGGAAAGGTTGAATAGCTGCCTTGCAGCACTCGTTAATAAGCAGGTATCCAGGAACACTACTTTAAGCTCGCCAGGCTCTGTGGAGACACAAAGAGAAATGCAAGCTGGGATTTTTGTCCTAAGGGAGCTCACAAACCAGTGGAAAGAACTAACCTCACAGCATAAGACAGTGACCCACCCATGTCAAGACAGAAGGAAGCGTTTGTGGCTGTGAGATGGACTACCTGTCTCTCATTAAATATTTACAGATGAATCATGTAACTCTGGGTATTGTCCTTGACGTATAGTACAGATTAAGAAAAAGAGGCATAAATAAAGGCCAAACTACTTACAGATGATTTTTAACGTGTTGTATTACGGAAGAAAAGAAACGTTTGCAGTGAACCTTGAGAACAATCCCCTGATGTTTTATCAGTTGTCCTGTGTGCATGCAAGGCCCCAGAGCGTCAGGACTGACAGCTAGGACTCGAGCCAGCCTGGCTTCCCATCGAGACTCAAACACCTCCCCACTCAGGGATCTTGGTCTGAACGTATAACTTCTCTGTGCCTCCATCTCTTCACCTCTAACGTGAGGATAGTAATGGTACCTACCTCAGAGAGTTACTGTGAGGACTGAATGAATCAGTGTAGGGAAAGCTCTTAAAATAGTGCCTGAAACAAAACTAAACGCCCTCTGTCCCCAAATAGTCAACACTTGAGTCTTACATACTCGCTTTATGCAACACTCACTTTAAGTCTTTACATACAGGAAATAATACAGATATAAAACCATATAGCACAGGGAGATCAGCTTGGTGCTTTGTGACCACCTAGAGGGGTGGGATAGGGAGGGTGGGAGGGAGATGCAAGAGGGAGGGGATATGGGGATATATGTATATGTATAGCTGATTCACTTTGTTATAAAGCAGAAACTAACACACCATTGTAAAGCGATTATACTCCAATAAAGATGTCAAAAAAAAAAAAAAGATTTAGACAGGAGAGTCTGGAAGGCAAAAAACGGAGAGTGCATTGCATCTTAAACCAGACAGCTGCTGGATACTGGAGTTAGCTCTTAGAAAAGAGCTCAGTGAAAATAACTGAAGACGGAAGACTAAGTGCCTTTTGGATCTTGCCTAGTTGCTGTTACTGTGTAGCACTTTGGAAGAAAAATATTGTGAAAATTTACTAAATAGAAAAAGCTTTGGCAATGTAAAAAAAAACAAAGATAAAAATCTCGAATAGAGCATCTCCCTTCTGTAAGATATTCCACGTTGTCAGTTAATAATAGGCAATATTAAAACTAAGTTTTTTTATTTTCTCTGTGACAATGAGCTATTCTTTGTCTATCTAAAATTTTGAGATCTGGTGATTATTACACAGTATCAGGTTTGCACAATCCTTGCCAGGAGTGGGGCATCTGTGGATTATTCCACTAAACAAGAATCCTACTGTATATAATTCTTTGTGTTCCTTCTCCATCAGTTTGGTTTCAGGTTAAGTATTTGTTTAGAGTTCAATGTGAACAATAGAAAGGCACTGGCTTTTACAAGACAGGCCTTCTTCCTAAGCAAATGAAGTATATAGTAAAATGTCTAATTGAGAATTCATGATACCATGATTGATGATGTTCTCAAGTTGACACTGAAAGCCCCAAACATAGGGCTTTAAAAAGTACACAACTCTTCACTCTCCTTCACTTGAACTCTTTCCGATGTTACCTGCATGTAATCCAATTCATAGAGCTGTTCATTTCAAAAGAAATCTCACATTAATCTTATTTGGAAAGGAGTCTCCATGTTTTATATAATGTTGGGGGGTTAAGAGTTAAGTAAAAATAAAACATATTCCTGGGTGCTAATTTGCATTATATTAACATAAATTATTACACAAACTTAACTTAAAAACATCCAGGTGTATAAAATCTCCAAAAACACAGTCTGTCAAATCAAGGAAATTTCTTATTTACTACACATAATAAATGCTTCTGAAAATAAACAATTTAAAAAATCAAGGTTAAACATGCTGTTTGACAAATAAATCTGCATATGACTGAATAAATTTGAAGTCTGTGGTGCACTAATAGCAACAAGAAAATCCAAACTCAGCTCAAATACTGACTTAGTTGATTGAATTCTTCACTGGTATAGCCTAACAGAAGAAGAGTTGTATCCACTTCTGGGCATAAATACTATTTGTCTCTGTCTTGCATATTCTTCTGACATGATGTCTAGCTTTCATTTATAAGACTTATAAAGCTCAGAAGAAGAAAGCATGATGAAACAGCCTATTGCTTAAATATAAAGCAATCAATAAAACTAGACTCAGATGCCTAGATGTTGAAACTATTAGACAGAGACTTTACTACAACTAAGAATTAACATATTAAAAGATCTAGTGGAAAGTTACACGACACAAATGAACAGATATGGAATTTCAACAGAGAGGAACATTTTTAAAAAGAAACCAGGGCTTCCCTGGTGGCACAGTGGTTAAGAATCCGCCTGCCAATGCAGGAGACACGGGTTCGAGCCCTGGTCCGGGAAGATCCCACATGCCATGGAGCAACTAAGCCCATGTGCCACAACTACTGAAGCCCGCATGCCCTAGAGCCCGTGCTCCGCAACAAGAGAAGCCACCGCAATGAGAAGTCTGCACACCACAGTGAGGAGTAGCCCCACTCGCCGCAACTAGAGAAAGCCCGTGTGCAGCAATGAAGACCCAGTGCAGACAAAAATACGTACATACATACATTAATTTTAAAAAGCATTTATTAAAAAAAAAAAAGAAACCAAAGAAAATGCTAGGGAAATAAAAAGGTATCAGGGATGAGTAATTCCTTGAAGGGCTAATTAGCAGACTAGAACCAGTTGGAAAAAGATTAGTAAACTTAAGGATAGGCCAATAGAGATTATCTAAACTGAATTACAAAGATTTTAAACATGTAAAAGAAAAAGGAGTACAGAATATCCAAGAGGTACATAGCACAATAACAAGTGGTCTAACATACATGTAATTAGATTTCCAGGTAAAAGAGAGAAGGAAACCAGAGCAGAAGAAATATTTGAAAAACTATTTCAAATGGCTAAGAATTTCCTAAAACTACTGAAAGACAACCACAGATGCAAGAAGCTCAGAGACCTAAGCAGTTTGAACAATGTTTAAAACACATGGACACATCACAAGCACACTGCTGAAAGACAACTTAAAGAGAAAAATCTTGACTGCAGCTAGAACAAAGACAGACATTATATAGAGAAACCGATGTAATTAGAGCAGACCCCTTGCCAAAAGCTAAGCAAGCTAGAAGACAATAGAGAAACATTTCTAAAGTACTGAAAGAAAAAAAAGTCAGTGAAGAAATCTCTACACCCCCAAAGAAATATTTCAGAAAATAAAGACATTTTCTCAAAACAAAAGACAAGATAATTCATTGCCAACAGAACTACAAGAAATGTTAAAGGAAGTTCTTCAGGTAGAAGGAAACTGGGACTTACTCTCATAATTATAGAGTACGAGAAATGATTTTTTTAAATAAGAATATATGTATGTATTATAAAACATATAATGTTATATATAAGTACATATATTATTTTATATAAACATATATATAATTTCCCCCAAAGAAAACTGAACTGGCTATATTTTTAGCAAGGATAAAGAGAGACATTACATAATGCAAAGGGTTTGTTAGATAATAAGAAAAAACAATCCAAAATAGAGCTTCAAAATACACAAAAACAATTGAGATAACTGAAAGGAACAGACAAATCCACATTATATTGGAGACTTCAACATTTCCTTCTCAGTAATAGAGCAGATAGACAAAAGAAATCAGCAACGAAATAGAAGAGCTGAACAATACTATCAACCAGCCGTATTTACTTTACATTTATTAGATACTTTACATAAAATAGCAGAATATATATTCTTTTCATGTGCACATGGAACGTTTATCAATATAGAAAATATTCTGGGCCATAAAACAAATTTCGACAAGTGTAAAAGAATTGAAATCTCTGACCACAAAGGAATCAAACCAGAAATCAACAACAGAATTATATCTGGAAGATCTCCAAATATTTGGAAATTAAACAACACACTTCTCAGGAGAAGCCATAATGGAAATCAGAAAATATTTTCAGTTGAATCAAAATTGAAATACAACATAACAAAATTTGTGGGGAAACTGATAGCCTTTATAGTACTAAATGACTATATTAGTAGAACAAAAAAGGTCACAATGATCTAAAGTTTTTACATTAAGCAACTAGAAAAAGAAGAGATCCAAAGCAAGGAGAAAGTTGAGAATGATGATGACGATAAGAGCATAAATCAATAAAACTGAAAAACAATAGTCAATGACATCAAAAGCTGACTCTTTGTAAAGATCAGTAAAATTGACAAACCTTTAGCCAAACCGAAAAGGAGAAGACACAAATTTCCAATATCCAAAATGAAATAGGGGACATCACTATAGATTCTACTGATATTAAACGAATAATAGGAGAATAGTCTAAACAGCTTTATGCCAATAAATTTGATAACTTTGATGAGATGGGCAAATTCCTTGAAAGACATAAATGACCAAAGCTTATTCAATAATATTAGATAATCTGAAGAGTCCTATATCTATTTAAGAAATTTAATTCGTCGTTAAAAACCTTCCCACAAAGAAAACTTCAGGCAAAGAAGTGAACCACCAACATTTAAGGAAGAAATAATGCATATTCTACACAAGCTCTTTCAGAAAATAGAAATGGAAGAAACGGTGCTCACTTTATGGAGCTAACATTGCTCTGGCACCAAAACCAGACACAGACATTACAAGAAAAGAAAACTAGAAACAAATACTCATTATGAACATAAATGAAAAAATTCTTCTTCACAAAACATGGAGAAGTTGAAACTAGCAATACATAAAAATGATAACATATCATGACTAAGTGGGATTCATCCTAGAAATTTGTGATTGGTTCAGCTCAAATATAATCAATGTTAATTCACCATATCCACAAACTAAAAAGGAAAATAGTATGATCATTTCAATAATGGAGAAAAAGCAACTGACAAAACTCAACATACTTTCATGATAAAAACTCAGCAAACTAACTTCCTCATTCTGATAAAGGGATCCTGTTAATATATAAAATCTTGAGCTGACATCATACTTAATGTCAATGATTGACTGTTTTCTCCCTAAGATTAGCAATGAGTCAAGAAAACCTTATCTCACCACCTCTATTCAACATTGGGTTGCTGTTTCTTTTTTCTTTTTTTTTTTTTTTTTTTTTCGGTACGCGGGCCTCTCACTGTTGGGGCCTCTCCCATTGCAGAGCACAGGCTCCGGACGCGCAGGCTCAGTGGCCATGGCTCACGGGCCCAGCCGCTCCGCGGCACGTGGGATCTTCCCGGATCGGGGCACGAACCCGTGTCCCCTGCATCGGCAGGCGGACTCTCAACCACTGCGCCACCAGGGAAGCCCTAAAACCAATTTGATTTCTATATGCTAGAAATGGACACCTGGGAATTGAAGTTTTTAAAAAGTACCATTTACAAAAGTATCAAAAATGTGAAATACTTAGAGATAGAGCTGACAATATAGGTGCAAGGTTTGCAGGCTGAAATTATAAAACATTTGTTAGAGAAATTTAAAAGAACAAACTGAATTGAGAGATATACTGTATTCACAGATCAAGAGTCAGTATTAAGATGTCAATTATCACCAGCTGATCTATAAATTTAAAGCAATCCAAATCAAAATCCCACCGGGCTTTTTAACTTTTTTTGGTTGCAATAACAAGCTGATTCTAAAATTTTTATGGAAAATTAAAAAAGCTAAACAGCCAAAATCAACTTTGATAAAGGAGAAAATCTGGATGATTCACACAACTTGATTTCGAGAAAATTTGGTATTGGCACAAAGACAGACATATAGATCAATGGACCAGAACAGAGTGTCAAGAAAGAGACCCACACGTAGGGCCAACAGATTGTTTTCAACAAAGTTGCAGAGATTTTCAATAGAGAAAGTATTGTTTCTTCAACAAAAGTTGCTGGACCAGTAGATATACCTATGCCAAAAAAAAAAAGTTATGGGCTTCCCTGGTGGCGTGGTGGTTGAGAGTCCGCCTGCCGATGCAGGGTACACGGGTTCGTGCCCCAGTCCGGGAGGATCCCACATGCCGCGGAGCGGCTAGGCCCGTGAGCCATGGCAGCTGAGCCTGCGCGTCCGGAGCCTGTGCTCCGCAACGGGAGAGGCCCCAACAGTAAGAGGCCCGCCTACCACCAAAAAAAAAAAAAAAAAAAGTTAACTTTGCTGGATTCATACCTCACACCATACAAAAATCAATTTGAAATGGATTATAGTCCTAAATGTAAAGAAAAACACCGCTAGGAAAATGAAAAGGTAAACCACAGACTGGGAGAAAATATTTGCATAACATGTATTTGACAAGGGACTTGTATCCAAAACACATAAAATATTCTTATAACCTCATAAGAATACAAAGAACCCAATAAAAAACAAAAGATCTGAACACACACTTCCCCAAAGATACACAAGTGGCAAATACTTACATGAAAAGATTCTCAATATCATCAGTCATTAGGGAAATACAAATTAAACCAAATAAAAGAATACTACACACCTAATAGAATGGCTTTATTGAAACAGGGAAAAACCAAGTGCTGACAAGTGTGTAAAACAACGTGAAATTTCATACATTGCTGGTGGGAATGCAAAATGGCAGAGGGCAACTTTGGAAAACGGTTTGGCATTTTCTTATAAAGTTAAACACACACTTACCAAACATCCTAGCAATCCCACTCCTAGAATCTACTAAAGAGAAATGAAACACATTTCCATACCAAGACTTGTATGCAAACGTTTTAGCTGCTTTGTTCATAACAGCACCAAATGAAAACAACTCAAATATCCATTAATTGGCAAATAGATAAACAAAGTGTGGTACATCCACACAATGGAATACTACTCAGCAGCGGAAAGGAATGAACTTCTGATTCACACAATAAAATGGATGTATCTTAAAGCATTATGATGAGGGGAAAAGGCAGACACAAAATGCAACATACTGTATGATTGCATATATATGCAATTATAGAACAGGCAAAACTATAGGGACAGAAATCAAATCTGTAATTGCCCATGGCTGGAGTCGGGGGAAGGGGATTGACTAAAAAGGAACTTTTTGTGTCGATGGAAATGCTTTATATCTTGATTGGGGTGGTAGCTACATGACTGTATGCATTTGTGAAAACGAATGAAACTGTACTCAAAAAGGGTAAATTGAACTCTACGTAAATTATACCTCAATAAACCTTACTTTAAAAAAAAGAAAACAAAATTGAAAAATGGAAAGAGAGGGAGAGAAAGAAAAGAAGAGAGAATAACATGACAACGAAATGCAATGCATGATTCTACATTGATCCAAGGGGATAATAGCTAAGAAGGGCATTCTTATGACAACTGACAAATTTTGAATATGGAATGTAGATTTGACAATAGCATTTTATGAGCGTTAACTTTTCTGATCTTGATAATTGTACTATGGTTATAATGAGTGACACCAACAAGGTATAAGAAAGAACAGCCTAAACAGAATTAAGCACAAGGCAAAAATAAAGAGAAATTGGTGTGTGTGTGTGTGTGTCCAGCAATCACAATAGAAATAGAAAAAGCATACAACCAAACAAGGTGTGTGAAAGCACTAAGAGCACATAAAAGATCTTCCAAGAAGCAAACTATATTCTTCTCAGAGCAAGTCACCCTTTTCCTTGGCACAAAGAGTGTCAGAAAGTTTTTCAAAAGAGATGGGAAGCAGAGGTCAACACCTTCTGAAAAGTGGTTCCAGAGCAGGTGGGGTCAGGGATATACTTAGCCCAGGGATGTACTTAGCCCTTTTTTCTTTGTGGAGTCCTTCCTGAGAATTGGGGAAGTAGTAAGTGTGCAAAGGTAAGAAAAGACACACAAATAGGTACAGTTTAAATGTATGATAAGCAGTCCTAAAGAAGAAATATAGAGATTCTGCACATGTAAGCAAGGGAGCAAAACACTTCAGAGAGAATAACCAGAAAATATCAAACTAAAATTGTTTTAAAAGAAACCCTTCCCACTTCCAGCCTCAACACACACACCCAAAGCCACCATCATCAACAATACAACCACATGATGTGGTTACCATTTAAAAGACAAAAGATTGCTAAAAATAAAACTACTATATGATCCAGCTACCCACTTCTGGGTATTTATTCAAAGAAAACAGAAACACTAACTTGAAAAGATACCTGCACCCCCAATATTCATGGCAGCATTATTTACAGTAGCCAAGATATGGAAACAACCTAAGTCTCCATCAACAGATTAATGGATAAAGAAGATGTGGTATATATATATATATATATATATATATATATACACACACAATGGAATATTACTTAGCCATAAAAAGAAGGGAATCTTCTTAGTGCCACATTTTTTGCATTTTCCTGCTTTTTGTTGGCAATTTTGCTGTTTAAAAGGGCTCCCAAGCACAGTGCAGAAGTGCAGGCTAATGTCCCTAAGTGCAGAAAGGCTGTGACGTGTCTTAGGGGGAAAACACACAAGTTAGATACACTTCCTTCAGGCACAAGTTATGGTGCTGTTGGGCATGAGTTCAATGTTAATAAATTAATTATATATATTAAATAAGGTGTCTTTAAACAGAAACACACATAAAATAAGGGTATATATTGATAGGTTGATGAAAATGTTGTGACCAGAGGCTCACAGGAACCTAACCCTGAATTTCTCCTGGGAGCAATGGTTCAGTATTTGCTAATTCAATGTTTGCTGTGACCTTATACAACATAACTTCTGTGAATAAGGAGAACTGACTGTTAGAAGGACACATATCCAACTCACAGTGGTAGTTACTTTAGAAGACAGAGTGTGCGGAAGGAAATCAGGGGTTTTGTCAATAAAGACATTTATTAAGGCTGAAAACAAACATTGCAAAATGTTAACTGTCATTGAGTGGTGCTAATATGGGTGTTTGCTATTATTTGCACTCAGTTTAATTTCCTAAAATAAAAATCCTTAGAAAGACACAATTGAGAAAGAAAGGAAATAAGAGGGTGGTCACCATTAAAAGTATGTCTGCACATGGTACAGTGTACATATACTAAGAGTTAAGTATACAGTCAGCTGTAGGGTAAGCATTACTTCATCAAAAACTGTAACTTGGAAAGGTGAATAACTGCTACTTGGCTACAGCTGGTCTAAACATACAACAGTGCTGCCTGTCTCAGCATTAACTACGGCACAGAGCTAGCATTTATAAAACTTTGGTGAGTTTGAAAGAAATGTTATGAAGTTACACAGCCAGGAGATGCTGTTGCTTGCAATGTTGGCACATGACAATTTATTTCTCTAGTGTCCGATGCCAGTTCACAGCCAAATTACAAAGCCACGTTTCTGTGTCCATACGGAATCACACTGCCTGGAGCTTAAAATCTCTCAAACATATGTAATGGGATATTTTGGTAGTCTGCCTCAAGTTAAAGCAACCAGGTTTCAAGAAGCTACATTTTTTCCTAATTATTTCAGTAGTCAATATAAGTAAGTATAATCTCCAAATACTTCAGTCTCCTGTGCAAAATGAAAAGAACACTATTTGCCACATGATAGAGAAGGACGAAGTGACCTGAAATCCCTAGGAAAAAAGCACTTGTGTGTGCAAAGTATCCTTCTGAGTAAACTAAGAGTAAAAGGACACTTGGAAATGTTATCACTAAATTAACAGGAAGAGGGGCCCTATGTAAGCAAGACCATTTACGCAGCCTTAGTTCCTATCTAAAGGATGAATTAACTTACTCCAACAGTTTACTAAACATAGGAAAGTTTGCTCAAGTAGTAGCATATTTACTTCCTTTTTTTAAGTAATGAGAAAGTATTTCAAGAGCTATCCTTCCACACCAAATTATAGAAGAGCCTCAATTAAACAAAACAAGGGGAAGGGAGAGGCACCTTAATCTCATTACATGAATCTTCTAATTGGTTAGGGCAGAATGCCTTGTCCGTGAAACTTCTAAAATGTATCATACAACTGTCATGCTACCAATAATACATCTAATATTTATTGAACACTTGCCCTGTAACCGGTGCTAACACTTTTTACCCATTTATTCCTTAAAATTGCACTATGGAGTCAGGACCCAGGATTCCCATTTTACTGCTGCAGAAGCTAAGGCACAAAGATTAGGTAAATGGAAAGAATGCAATCTCAGACGACTTAAAATTCTTTCACCACTTTAAAATCATTCTGAACCTTAGTGATGTTATAATTCTCTGAGATGATGACGATATGAGGCTGGGTAGGAATCTGTCTTCATCCCGGGTCATGGTCTGGAAGTTTGAATACATTTCTGACATGAGAATGCTTCATTATCACTTATCCCCAACTCTCAGAGGCAAAGGGGGGAGTGGTTAAGTACAAACACCAGGTAATCCAGTGTCTATTGTAATAGTTTCTTAATATACAGTAGCTGCCCATGTTACTGTACTTCTGGTGAAAACCAGGTGTTTGGCAAATCAGTGAAGGTGGTCTGATCACACGCTAATTATTACCTGGCAGCATCACAAAACGATCTGCCCTCATGAAAGCAATAATCTTACTGGCTGAGCCGAGGACCCCAACACATTCCAGACTGTGTCAATGGCTCTTTAATTGAACACTCCTACCTCTTACAAAGTTTATTCTTTTTTTCTTTAGTTGTTTTATTTTTCATGTACTTCGTAATGGCAAAGATGGCCTCCAGTTCAAGGTAATTCCTTCTCATTGACCATGAGAGTCAAAGGGCTTGACTTCTAATTCAGTGTCCTTTAAACAGCTGAATCCTGCTGAGACCCATCATTTTGCTGTCACTGGTGTTTTAACAGCATTTTCACACCACAGCTGACCACCTGCTTTTAGAGTCATCTCATTGTTTCTTTGGCTAGAAGGTCACACAGCATTTCTTAAAAATTAAGTCCACACTCTACTGTGGAAATGGAAATTAAAAGAGTGAAAGAGGAAAGACTTCCAGCTTATGTTTCATTTTCTTTGATGAAAACTGCTGTAGAAAAATGCAGTGTACCATTACGAAGGGTATAAAATATTGGAAACTCCAACAAGAAAACATCTCCATTAGTAAGTGGGTTTATTGACATAACTGAACATAACAATGTATAACATTTATTCATTTCCCACTGAAAGACTTTCCAGTGAAAGTGTTTTTACATGGATTTAGGCATTAAGCATTTTCAGTGATTTTTGCAGTTGAAAGGGTAGGTGGTGGGAAGAACCAGAGGTGTTGTTCAGACTTTCAATGGGACTCACTTTATTACACTACTGTGTAAAAGCAAGAGCTAAGAAATGCAATTGCTCTCTGAATGAAAAAGCTAGGAGCACAAAAGGTGCAAGATAACCAAAAGGTTGCACATAAGAGCAAACAACTACACTTCTCCCAAGTACCAATATGCTTGGAATCTGAAGCAAGCCCTGGCAGCAAACTAAGAATAACAGCCTATTTCCTGTGGTTTATTAAGTTTGGACCCCACAGATAAGACTGCCAGAAAAACAGCTGTACTTTAAGTGGTCTGGACATTTACTCATCTGAACATAAACAAAGATCAGCTCATTTAAATCCCTGTGTCCCGACTCAGCTGTTGGGACGACGGCAGGCCTGGCTCAGTGGAGGCCAAACATAAAAGGAGTGGAATGGGGTTGAAGGATCCCTGGACTATGATAGATTCCCTGAGTCTTCAGGACCCTCGGGGGCTTAAGGCCCTAAACAGAAGATTCACTGTTAGCCTTAGCACCTTTGCAGTGGCCTCCCCGGCACCCCACTGCCAATGAATCTACAACCACGGTGAATACAACCATCCTGTACATCTTCCAAGTGACTGCGTTTTTTGACCACACACAAAATTATTAATGTAAACCAAAGCACTACATTTAGTGATAAACATCTACTTCATAAATATCAGGGAATGAAAGTATCCCAAACAGCTGAAAACAACTGAACAAATAAAGGAGCCTAACCCTAAGTTTAAAACAAAAACATTTAAAAGAAATACTGCAATTATTAACTAAAAGATAAGATTTAATAACATGGAAAAAAAACACTGGGTAATGGAGGGATTCATTTGCAAAATATATAATTATTTCACAGTGAGGTTTAAGTACTCATAATCTTCTGGTTTTAGTAGAAACATACAACCACCGATGCACATTTTTTCACATTTTCCCCCTCTACTCTTTCATATAAAGACAATAACATGATCAAACATTATACTATCAATTGCAAGTCACCTTTTGCTCACTTCCTATTAGGAAATTACCTTGATCACTTAACTGTGCAACTCAAGAGAAGTAGGGCACAGTCGACTGCGTGTCACTGATGAAAACGTGAGAGGTACCACATCACATTTATTCCAATCTGGACAGGTTGTCAGAGATGTGGTAAGTGAACTAGAACACTGCCATTCCCTATGGGGTCATCGGTTATGTACACGTTACATTCTTCTATCGAGTCTGGCATTGACATTTCCTTTTCCACATATAGGTTTAAAAAAATAAAATTAAAAAGCCACAGGAGCAACCCTGACAGAGAAGTCTTGCATGCAGCCTTCTCCTGAGAAACTATGTAATCTTCGTTAACCCCAAGGTCAGCAAAAGTTTTTGTGGTGTTAATGTTAAAAGGAAAATAGTTGAACTGCCCGGCTCAACTAAAATAGTCCTTGAGTTTATTGGTCAGTGTGTTAAATGTTAGAGCTCTTCACATTGTTGAAAAAGAAAAATAGCGTCTCTAATTATTTAAACATTAAGTTTTCCTGAATGTGCTATCAACCAACAAAGAGTTCCTCTGCGAGTGTTAAACTTTACCACCTGTTTACAACATCACCCTTCTTGGCCGAGACCACCAGGCCAGGGGAGTCAGTTGCCAAGCCTCCTTTGTAATGGTAATAAGTTCTTTTTTCCTTAAATAGAAACAAAACTCCTCTGTTTGACACTGAACAAACAAAAAAAGCATGCATCCAAATCTCTTTCTGGTCACGTAGGGAGCAAGGAGCACCCTTTTCTATCCCAAAGGGGGCCAGCTTACTGCATTACAATGCCAAAAAAAAACCCCAAAAACATCCATTCTCATAGCTGCACCAATGTCTGCACGTTAAGAAGGCCTCCTACCTCTGGACCCCACCATCCATTTGTCCCCTACTCTTGCTCTTGACCACCAATACCATCCATTTACTTCACAAGTGAGCACTGGGATTGGAAGGTGGTGCAGAATTAGCCATCTGTCCCCTTTGGCCTCTCTGGCAAGCGCACAAAAGGGGGAAAAGAGGTCGGATAAAATGAGATCTTCCCCTGAGGGGGGCTGCGGGGACCCGCGGAGAGGTGGCTCCCCTCCTCAAGGCCAGTGAGATGGTCTCCACACCCCTGGAGGCCCGGATCTACCTAGTCGGCAAATCGCTGCAGGAGATGGTCCTCCCGCCTCAGGCTGCCGCCCGCGCCGCCGCCCCCGCTGTCCATGAAGCGGTCGCACGGGAACTCGATGAGGTCCGCCTCGCTGAGTGCGCACACGGTGGTGCGCGGCCGGTGCGACTGGAAGCCAGAGAAGTCGGCAGACACGCCGGTGCCCATGGAGCGCAGGGGCCGTCGGGTAGAGTACATGTGGCGAACGTGGACGGGGGCCCCGCCCTTCCGCCTGGCCCGCAGCTTCCTACGCAGCCAGCGCGACGCCCAGGCCGCCAAGGCCAGGAGTACCAGCAGTGCGTTGACGGCCAGCAGGGCCAAGGTCAGCAGTTGGTAGTCGACGCTGCTCTGGCTCCCAGGCTCCGGCAGGGTGACCAGCCCCGCGCAGTGGTCCCGGGGAGCCACCGGGCAGACCCGGCCGCCTAGCACGCCCTCCACGCACACCAGGTAGGGGGTGTCTGCCCGCAGCTCGCGAAGCGTGGCCGAGTCGCTGCGCTCAGGCAGGTAGACGAAGCGGTGGAATTTAGGCTGCTGGCCAAAGCGGTCGAAGAGTAGGCGGAAGCGCGCGCCGCCCAGCGTCCGGGGACTGCGGTGCTCGCGCACCGCCCAGCGCACCGCGGCGCTGTTGGCGCCCACTGCTTCCACGGTCAGGTTGCACAGGATGAACTTGTTGAAGTCACACGGGTCGGATACCAGCGGCGGCAGGCCGACCCCGCCGTCGGACTGGGCGGTGCTCTCCTGCTGCTGCGCAGCCAGGTGCTGCTCCGCCGCGCGCTGCCAGGGGTCGCCGGCTGGCGCAGAGCCCAGCGTGGCCGTCGGGGTGGGCTCCGTGTGGGCTGGATCCGACGGAGTCGGACGTCCCCGCTCAGGCTTCTCGAGGAGGTCCAGGGGGTGTGGCGCCGGGCCCGCGGCAGCAGCGGCGTTGGAGCTCGGCTGCTGGAGGCCCGGGCCCCGCCGGCTCAGCCTTAGGGCGCTGCGGTTACTCAAAAGCTCCCTGGCGGCCCCATCCCAGGTCACCCCTGGCAGAAACCGACCCCTTGGCTGTGGCTGTGGCTGCGGCGGCGGCTCCTCCGCGAGGGCACCTGCAGGGGGCGCCACCTCCTCCCCCGGGGCTGTGGGTAGGGCATGCCGCTTGCTCTCGGCAGTCGGGGAAACCGAAGGTGAGGGATCTGTGCAAGACCCGTTCTGCAGTTGCTGGTCATCCAGGTAATCCAGGTACTTGCCCCGCAGGGCCGGAGGGTGGCGACACTGCACGAAGACGGTGAGGAGCCGGCCCTGCGAGTGCCAGTCACCCATCCAGCGCTTCAGGTCCCTCAGCCGGCAGTCGCAGGTCCAGCCGTTGCCGTCTAGATCCAACCGATAGAGGGCTGGGCTGGAGGCGAAGATGTCCCCGGAGAGGGCACTGAGCGCATTGTCGCGCAAGCTGAGCTCGCGCAGCCGGCCCAGGTGGCCAAAGATAGTGGGGTGCAGAGCGGACAGCTCATTGCCGCTCAGGTCCAGCGCCTCCAGGCTGTGCAGAGGCTCCAGCAGCGCCACGGGCAGCTGGCTCAGCCGATTGCCCTCCAGGCGCAGCTCGCGCAAGGCCTCCAACCCCCAAAAAGCCTCGGGCGCGAGGTGCGTGAGCTGGTTGCCCCTGAGCGAGAGTAGGCCAAGGCGCGGCAGGTGCTGGAAGACGCGCGGCCCGAGGTGCTGCAGGCTGTTGGCCGAGAGGATGAGGGTGGAGAGAGAGCGCAGCGGTGCGAAGGTGGCCGCGTGGCGTAGGGAGGGCTGCAGCTCGTTGGCAGAGAGGTTGAGGAAGCGCAGCTTCCCCAGATGGGCGAAGGCGTTCTTGCCCAGAAAACGGATCCGGTTGGACTCCAGATGTAGGTAGAGCAAGTTACCCAAGGGGGCAAAGACGGCGTCCGGCAGCGCCCCCAGGGCGTTCCCGTCCAGCCGCAGCTTGACCAGGCTCTCCAGTCCCTCGAAGGAGCCTCGGCTGAGGCGGCTGATCTCGTTCCCGTTGGCGTAGAGGATGCGCAGCTTGCGCAGCGGCGCCAGCGTGCCCGGGGCGAGCGCCTGCAGGAGGTTGTTGCCCAGGTAGAGCTCCTCCAGCCGCGAGAGCTTCTCGAAGGTCTTTGGATGCAGAGAACGGATCTGGTTGTACTGCAGGTCCAGCCGTCTGAGCTGCCCCAGGCGGTGGAAGTCGAAGGCCGTGATGTTGGTTATGAAGTTGCCGCCGAGGCTGTAGGTGAGCACGTCCTGCGGGCTCGGCAGCGAGCTGGTCTTGGGCACGGCGCGGAGCCCCCTGTTGGTGCACAGGAGGTGCTGGGGGTGCTGGCAGTCGCAGCGCTCCGGACACACCGGCTGGGCCCGCGGCGGGAGCGCAAGGCAGCCGCACACCACGAGCAGGAAGCGCAAGGCGCGGGCAGCCTCCATCGCCGCCCGCCCTGCGTTCTGCGGCCCGATCGTCCTCTTGGCCCGCCGGCTCTGTGTCTCCTCTGCATTCCCCTTGGCCTGGCCAGAGTCGCTAAATGGCCTCTTTCGGACTTAGCAGCGCCGTCCAGCCCCTCCTCCGCCCTTTGTCCGGTGGCTGGCCCGGGTCTCTGCAGGCGGGCTTTGCCTGGCCAAGTCAGGCGGCGCAGGGCGCTCCGCGAGCTCCGGGTGCTACTTGTTGCATTTTTGCAGAACTTTCTCCGGGTGCGCGTCGGGGGCGGGGGGGCCGTGGAGGGAGGGAGCAAGACCTGAGCTTTTTGTTTGCAGCTTGAGTCCGGAGAGCTGGATTCCCTGGCACGGATTCTCCCCGCCAGCGGATTCCCCAGCTGCAGGCGGGAGCCCTTCCAAGAGCTCCTCCGGGCGCGGCTTGGCTGCTGCGCCGGGGAGGCTCGGCCCCCGCAGCCCGCGCCTCCTCACTCCCAGTACGGGACCGGTAGCGCGGCCTGGGTGGAACAGCCCCGGGAGGAGCCGGGGGTGTGCAGGCTGCGTCCGGAAGGGACCCAAGTCTGCGAGTGGCGAGCAAACCGGGCGGAAATTCGTTCTTCCCACACTCTGCCCCCCGGGGATGCAGGCGGGGGGGTGGGGGGAAGGAGATGGCGGAGGGAGGACAGACCTCGGTAGGGGGAGGAGGAAACACTAAGTGGCTCCGCGTCTGGTCAACCGGAGCCCGGGACGCCAAGTGAGAAAAGTAGGGATTAAAAACAGCTGTACGAGTCGGACACGCCGGGCTGGGGGCGGGGGTGGATTACCGGGCGAGCAAACGGGATTTGCAGACAGAAACCTTTTTATTTTAGACGAGCACACCAGTCGCTTCGAAGCAATGGGATCGCGAGTCGTTTTATTAGTTTTTAAGACACTTGCTCTTCCAGGTGGCCCCCTGCAAGAAGTTGGGGCAGCACGGAACCTGCCAGCGTTCTACGGGAAGTTTCGGGCAGCAACAAGGCTGGCTGCCAAGAGCTGTCGGTGGGCTACTGTCAGAAGAGGCTAAATCAAGACATCCTGGCTGTTGCGTGCTTGGGTTTTTGACATCGTTGTACTGGTGGCCAATAGCCGAGGAGAGGTTCCGCCCCTTCTTAGGGATCTAAACTGAGTAGTTGCTTGGCCCTGCTGTAGGCAAGAGCATGGAGAAAGCTCAGAACTGGTTCTGCCACCGTGAAAGTCTGTCAGATTTAGGTGATTTAGTCCCATTAATCCTCCTCCAGTCTTAGAGCCCTTGGGGCAGGCTCTGCACGTGTGCATGTATATATAATAACCTTCACAGACCCTCTGGTAACTGCTACCTGCTGGGCCCTCCCCCTTTATGCCTGGACTTGTGGTGATCTTCAAAAGTTTTGCCCACAATTTTTCAGACCTGGTTTACTTGGGGGAGTCTTAACACTTATTATCAACAGGGAGTGGAGCATTTATTAATGGCTCCATTCAGGGCAGCCCCAGCTGAGAAGGAGAATGGGCAAGGAAGAGCTGTTAATTACTGTTTGTTCCTGCAAGCTACCCCCTACCCTCATCCCAGGGTGTTCAGAAAATGTAATTTTAAGGACCTACTGTGTGGAAAATTAAAGGAGAGAGACATATCCTCACCTCAGGAGGCTGACAATCTAGTGGGGAGGACAAGACAGGAAAGGTCAAATAACAGTGTAAGGCTGTAGTATGAGAAAGCTGCTGAGATGCAAATGATTTTGAATAATTCCAATGTTCAATGGTGATTAATTGCCTCCTTCAACGATTCATATAGGCAAGTGAATTTAAAGAAAAATGAGACCGTTGGCAGCATAGTCAGTGAACACTTACGGATGAGCAGGGACCTTGGGTCCAGGGAGATGGGGCTGGAGAATGGAAGGTAGGTAGGTAGTGAAATGTCCATTCAGAGCACAGTGCACAGAGCAAGTTTGCTTGTGATTTGTTTTGAGATTTCTAATAAAGGATGAACTTGGGGAACCAAGTATCTTTCTGAACAAGATGAAAGATGAAGTTGCCCAGGCAGTTTTGTAGTTTGGGTTTTAGTTCTCCTTGTGAGAAACCTCTGAAATCCTTTAGTTCTTGACTCCAGTCCTCCTTATGAAGGTCTGGCTGCCCTAGAGGGTGAGGCCCAAGCTTGTACCGTGTAGCACAATTTCTGATCTGGGCCCCAGAAGCTGCGAGGAGGACCTCAGTCCTTGGTGGCAACAGAGGTCATTCGATTGTTCAGAGGAAAGAATACTAAGAAGCTGCTGGCTTTCAAATTGAGCTACTAGATCTACCTGGGCTGCAGCTATAGCAGCATCTGCTTCTGAGGCCCTAGCCTTGGGACGCAAAAACAGCCTTCTGAGCGGGAAGGAGGTCGGAAACTGAGAGGTGTGATGTGGAAGTGGAAGGAGCAGAAATCAGACCCTCCTCCTTTGCATAAGCTTCCTCTTTTCCTGACTCTTCCAAGAAAATTTTCAGAGTAAACGAGGCCGGGAGGGGCATTCCCTCAGAGCTCACTACAGTTTGGACTAATCACTTACTCCACTGAGGGTGTTGTTCCTTTGTAGATGCCTCTAAGTAAGATTAACAAAGTTATCAGACCCCTGCAGTTGTTCAGTATTTTTTTTAATGTCTTGGGTATTACTGTCCAGTGCTTAATATTTCTACCAGTAGTCCTGGATTGCAGGTAAAAATAACATCTTCCATGGTTTCATGTCAAAAGACGATTGGTTTCCCATAATGTTCATAAAATAATTATCTATTTTAAGCAAGGCTAACTACATGGGGCAGTAACACATCTGCCCCATGTAGTTAGCCTTGCTTAAAATAGATAATAGTATGCCAGATTTCAAATAAGTAGAAACAGTTTCTGATAGGTCTCGCTAGCACCCTCAATCTAGTTTCAGTTAGGGTAAAATTTTGAGATCTGCAGGTAAAGTACGTGTGTGTATGGGTGCGTATACGTTCTTTCTGAAAAAGCGTGATTGCCATCTTTTTAAGAAATGCTTCCCTTTTTAAAGGCATATAACCTGAGGTCAACTTTACAAATGAATGACATTAAAAAACTTCAGAGTACACACATGTGATATCCATATGTGCCCCCAATGGTCTCCATGTCTGTGGTGCTGTGTGTTCAGGTGTTCGATTTAATCTCAGACCATGTCTCTCTTCAGGAGTTAAAATTTTGCTTGAATTCGGTAGTCTTAGAGCCCCTGGTAGTAAAGAGCTATAAAAGTAACTCCGTATTGCTGCTGGTGATCAGGCAAGAAGCATGTAGTGAGAATTTAGCATGTGCCAAATCCCAGGATGAGCCCTGGGAAGGCAGCGCTGATAAGACACAGGGCCTGACCTTAGGGTGCAACAACGTTGCGGAGACTGATGGGCGGGGAGCAATTGCCGTGGGAGCCCTGAGGAGGTGCACCTGGCTGGACTGAGAGCTTGAGGAAGGTTTCCAGAGGAGGGAAGTGCTGAGTACTACCTATGTGATGGCGAGCAGGGCAGGAAAAGTGCGAGAGACTGACTTAGACACCTCCAAATCTTCTGTCTGAATCTTTGTTGGTGAGATTCTTTTGACATGTGTTTTTTAATAGTATCACACAACCAGTTCATACAATGACTTCCAAATAAATAGTCCCTTATTCCCCTTTAAGGCTTTCAGCAGGGAGTTGACATGATCACATTTGCACTGCAACATCAAGAGGTATCTCTGCCTAAACAAAGTAGGTGCCACACAAAGAAAATGTTCTCTCTCTAGTTTTTGCCGCCTCGAACCTTGAAATCTCTGACAGATTTGTGTGGGACATGTGTTGACAGAACGTCCAGACCAAGGTATTCCCTTATGTAACATACACGCAGGCATTATATAGATACTATAGATACAGTACACTCTTGGACCAGGGCAACCTAGGTCCCTACCCTGGACCCTACACTTTAGAGGGCCATAAGAGCAGGATTTTGATTTCAGGCTTCCAAAGATATGTAACCACCCACTGTCCACATCCCCACTCCTGCTCAGGATTCCTGGGACCCTGGAATTCCTTACTTAATTACCTAAGTCTGTGCAGGCCTTTTTCCTATCTGTCCTCCTGGAGACCAATCATATCACAAGTGTATACCCCTAGGGCCAAGAGAAGGCTAAAGGGTAGCTGTCAAAAGAATCTGGAGGTGTGGGTTGGGATTTCAACTCTAATGCCTGGGAGACCTCCAGGAGACTCCTGGTAATGCAGGACCCAGAGCTAAGAGGAGGAACCATAGACCAGTGCTCTAACCCCAGCCTTCTCAAACATTGGAGATGTCTGTCCATATATGTGGCATTTTAGGAGAAGAAAGTACATGTACTTGGATTAAAGAACAAGGAGAAAAATTACAGGAGTTTGAAGGAAAGCATTTTTTAAAACATAAATTCTACTTTATTATAACATAGCCTATACCTAATTTTCTATAAAAAGCAATAATTTTTAGTAAGAGTAAGGACAGAGTTGTCTCCATTTAAATGCCTATCTCTTAACTATGTAATGTCTTTGTTTATGGATGGATCCCAGCTTGATCACGTTCCAGGAGAGACAAGTATTGATTATGCTTAAATGTATAATTTGCATAATCACAAGTAGAGAAACCCAGGAAGGAAAGCTGTTCGTAAGAGAAACAAGAGTTTTGTCATTTCACTTTTGGAAAGTTTGCCCTTTAAATCTCAAGCACTCTGGGGGTGGTTTCAGAGGTCAGAAGCACAAGCAACTTTGGGCTGGTTTCATGATACATATATGTGGCCTAAAGGTTTTCAGCTATTCTTGCCCAGGCATGGAATCTTGGGCTTGCCAGGGATGTACACACTTCCTTCCCAAGCAACCTGTGGTTCCCTTGATCTTCAGATATAGAGGCAGGAAGGATTCCAGGCCATGTCTTCAGCAGCCCCTGGAGCTGGCGTGAGTTGGCCCAGGCTGCCCTGGTGCAGGACAGGTTAGGCGAGAAGAGCTCAGGCCTAGCTCCCCGCTGCAGGGAGAGGTAGGCCTGCCACTCCCTGCTGGAGCGGCAGGCTTAGCTGACTCAGGGCAGCCTGCAGAGACGGCAGCTGTTTCCTCATCCCTAGTGAGCCAACCCCAGACAGGCAGTGTGGCCCCTGACACAGATGAAGTAGGAAACCAAGAGTCCCAGTGGTTCCTTGGCATGCTATCAAATGACCCCCAAAACTCTCTTTATCTGAATCGAGCCTCATCTTAGCCCCAGTCTGAGAGGCAAGTTTCTTTGCCTTGGGGATTAGCAATGTGAATGAGAGAATCACTGGTTTACTGTGTATCTGCTGATTCTCCATTTTTGCCCTTAAGGAATGCAGATTCCTGGAGAGGTATCAGCCTGATTAAATCAGAATCTCAGGGGGCAAGGCCCCAGCACCTGCATTTATAAGCCACCAGATGATTTTTTTTCACCAGACGATTTTTAGGCACACTGAAGTTTGAGAAAATTGATAGACACTATTTCCAGAACACCTGTTCATGACTGGCTGATCATATTCTAGTAACAACAGTAGTAACGCTGGCACTGATGTAGTGCTGAGTGCCAGGCAGTAGCCTAAACACTCTACATAAAGTAACTCGTCCATTTCCACACCTACCTAGGGAGGGAGGAACTACTGTTATCCCCATTTTACAGAAGAAGAAACCGAAGAGCTTATTAAAAATACAGGATCCTAGGCCCAGCCGCGGAGAATCTGATTCAGAACCTCTGGAACAGGGCCTAGCGATCTTTATTTAGCACATTCCCAGGTATCGCCTTAGGTATTGTGACTGAAGGAGAATTCTTACGGGCTTATTCAAACATTTCAACGTCTCCTTTTCTAGGAGCCTAGGGATTGACAGAGTAGACAAGGTCCATGCCTTCTGGGAGTTAAGCATGGCCCGGGAGTTAAATGCATATAAAAATCCAGGAGCATGGTGGCATCATAAACAGGATGAGCACCATTTGCTATGCTCATAGCAATTATCTTTTGGAAAGAAAATAATAAAGAACTAAAACCTTTGTAGAAAGCATCAGTCCACTTAATACTGTATGTGTCTAAGGCCATTTACAAGGTGGAAGCTAGAAGAAAATTTTTGAAATGTTAACAGGTGAGAAAAAGAAAAAGCTAGAAGAAAATTTTTGAAATGTTGTTATCTTTACACGGTGAGAAGATGAATAATTGTTTACACCCTAGGCTTTGGCATTTTCTAAATGCTATACAATTACTATGGATTTCTTTGAAATTAATAAAAAAACTTTAAACAAGTGCTTTCATATTTAATACCTGATTTCACCTCAACATGTCTCATAAGGCAAGTAGGTGAGGGATATTCATATCCCCAATTTGGAGGCAAGGATGCTAAGAATTAAAGGAATTAGCTAACTTCTGGAATGATCCACCGCTGTAATGATAGAGTTCAGACCACAATCTAAACTGTTGACTTCTGACCCCAGGATTTTATAGTTAGACCTCGCTGGGCTCCCTGTTGATACAAGCCTATGTGTACAACTATTGAGGCCAGTTCGGGGTGATAGTCAAAATATTTAGCAACTGGTCCAATAAGAGCACCAGCCAACAAGGTTTGCCAACCAGGTTTGGCGCTGCCTGGTCAGGAGAGACAGAGGCCGGGCCAGTGCCCACCAGCTGAGAGTGTACTCACCTGCACTTGACTAAACTTTTTTTTTTTAATTTATTTTTTTTTATTTTATTTGCGGTGCACGGGCCTCTCACTGTTGGGGCCTCTCCAGTTGCGGAGCAAAGGCTCCAGACACGCAGGCTCAGTGGCCATGGCTCACGGGGCCCAGCTGCTTCACGGCATGTGGGATCTTCCCGGACCGGGGCACGAACCCGTGTCCCCTGCATCGGCAGGCGGACTCTCAACCACTGCGCCACCAGGGAAGCCCTGACTAAACTTTTTGAATGGTGCTTTAGGCATCTCTTTTTTCTCTTAATAACTGCATTATTAAAAACAATTTATGTAAGGCTTGGCACAATAATCAGTAACCATGAGAAACAACACACAAAGTTTTCCTGGGTCCACGTTTCTTCCAAACTGCAAACTTGCCTGAGGCCTGGTGCGTCGCAGTCACTCAAACCTAACAGCAGGATGTTGGTGAGAGGGCACAGATGATCCACTTTGACAAAATACGAGTTTTGTTTTCAATATTTTAATTCAGAAATTGTCTCCCACTGTCTTTGGTGGACTGACAGATACATTTGAAGGGAATTTCATAAAAAAATACTATTTTTCTCACAACTTGATCCGAATTGTTATAATTAATGGATTAAAAATATTTGTAGGGAAGACACCTCTTTTGAAGAGTATCAACTTCAAGGATTAGCCACTCATCCTGTAAATGTTCAGTGATTTCTTATCAAAATCTGGAATGTACAAGTGGCAAGTACTCCCCACCCAAGAAACCTCCCCCAGAACTGTAGATGTCTCCTCATTCTAACATCACTGTATGGGGCCAAAATCGTGGAGGCAGTTTCATACCCGTGTGGTAATTGGGCACAAAAACCATGACTCTGTTCTGGCAGGAAACACTGTCAATCTTAGTAATGGAAATAATCTTGGACAGTGAAATAATTGACTGTATACAGTGTAAAATACCCTCAAACTATTTGCAGATTTCATCAAAAGACCAAATGTTTTTTACTTAAGACCAGGAACATGGCAGGAAAGGAAATCAGAGGAAGGAAGCATCCGTCCCTTTTTCAGTCTCTGTAATTTCTATAAAGATTTGCACTTTGATTATGCTTAGTAGCACCATATGCTGGAGTGGGACTCAAGATCAAAGGTTCCAGCCACAGCACTGGAGCCTTGCTGTAGGCAGGATCAAACATTACTGTTGGTAGAATGCTAATGTATCTGTAAGGACACTCCTTCAGCTTCTATGCATCCCTATTTAATTTCCAAAATGTAACTGGTATACCTCAAACTTGAATGCTTTTTTATTGTCTGCTATGATACATTGTAGGTTGAAAAACAAGTGGTTGTTACCATTTAAAGATATTTAGAACTAAAGAATTTTCAAAAGCTTAATGTAAATTGTCAAGTTTTATAGTGTGTATGACTTTAAAAACTGGGGGGAGTGAAGGATGGCTGAACCCTGCTTTGCTTTGGTTGCTAAGAGAACAGTATTTTTTTTTTCCATTCTCCTTTGCAATCAAAATTTTCTGCGATGAACATTTTTTTAAAATAAATTTATTCATTTATTTTTTGGCTGCGTTGGGTCTTCATTGCTGCACATGGGCTTTCTCTAGTTGCAGTGAGCGGGGGCTACTCTTCGTTGCGGTGCACGGCCTTCTCACTGTGGTGGATTCTCTTGTTGCAGAGCACGGGCTCCAGGCGCACAGGCTTCAGTGGTTGTGGCACTCGGGCTCTAGAGCGCAGGCTCAGTAGTTGTGGCGCGTGGGCTTAGTTGCTGCGTGGTACATGGGATCTTCCTGGACCAGGGCCCGAACCCGTGTTCCCTGCATTGGCATGTGGATTCTTAACCACTGTGCCACCAGGGAAGTCCCTGAACATTTGTTTTTGCAGTTAAAAATCTTTGGTAAAAACGTACATGATACCATATTCACTTTTGCTTTCTCCATTGCCCTGCCATGTCTTCCTTCCTTTGCTACAAATTGCTTTTCTTATAAACCTTTTTAAAAAATCAGTCTTAATAACGTACATCATCTTGGATACAAACAATTTACTATATGCAGTGTAAAAACCCCCAAAGCATTTGCAGTTGTCATCAAAAAGCCAAACGTTTGTCATAAACTGCCCGTGTGATATGTATGGGGTGATCAGAAGATGCAGTCCACTTGCTGGGTCTCTGACCTTGAACCGCGTCACAGTCTCTCTGATCAGTGGTTCATTTTCTCATGTCTAAAAAGGGACAAATAATACTTGCCCAATATACGAGTTTTGGGAAATATATGTGAAAGCTCTTACAAACTATAAGTGTTAGGAAAATAGGATTGTTGCTAACATTTCAACTTCCTGTGTGCCTTCTCAATGAGAATCTGAGGTCCTCCAGGGCAAGACCTTAAGTCTTATGCACAGCTTTTTGTCATCCTCTGTAACACGCAAGAATATCTTTCTTAAATTGTAGGTCTTTAATAAGTGTTAGGCTGACCAGAAAGGCAAAGAGGAGGGAGGCACATTCTCAGGTCACTGTTTCTTCTCCCTTTCCTTGTAGGTTCTGTTTCCATCTTTTCATTGTTCCTTTGCTCTACTCCAGGCTGCTCAGGCCCAGGGCACAAAGTCTTCAGCACACAGGTTCTCTCCAGAGAGCTCTACAAACAGGCCTAGATTCTGAGCCAGCTTTGTGATCATTTAGTTCACCAAGTGAATCATTTGGCCGCTCTGGGCATCGTGCTCTATGAAATGGCTATAATACATCGTTGTTTGCCCGGAGGATTCTTATCACCAGTAATGGCCCTTGTGAAGTTAAAAAATTATAAGGGCAAAAAGGAGGAGCTTCTGTGGTCAGGATGGGTCATATACCGGGTCTTGGTCTTGGAGAGTCACAGTGTACAAGAGCATGTTCAAGGCTTGGGGAAAAAAATCCCGCAGAAAACAAAAGAAAAAAGAAATGGGAGGTGGCAGGTAGGACCATGAATCTAGTCTGAGACACACTGAATTAAAATGATCACTAAGATCCCTTCCAGCTTTAAACATTAAAGAATCCATTGCATTTCTTCCGTGGAACATTATTCAGTATCACTAGAGTTTGTTAATGATAAAGTTCTTCAAATGTGGTGTTTTATTTGTGCTTGACTGATCTCAACAACTCACAGTATCCGATTGGTTTAATATCAATTCACAATGAGCAGGAAGATATATACTGAAGTTGTCTCCAGTCTCTCATCCTCCTGCAAAACTTGTTTTCTTTGCCCTCAGGTTGTCAAACTAGCAAATTATTAGACTCCTCTTTCTAACAGCTTACAGGTGTTAGAGTCCCATAGTGGTAAGTGCCATTCGTCGTATTGATGATTCTGGGCTAAGTAATTGTTGATGCTTCAAAATTATTTAGCCACTGTACTGGCACTGGTGGGGTGTTTCCTGGGAACCCAGCCATTTGGGAAAAACTCCCAATAGTGAAACCCTCAGGGTAATTACTCTAGTCTCCTGAGGGTGTAAGAACGCTATTGATAATCAGTGCATGACTCTCATGATTTTTAGAGGTGACAGATTATAAGTACCAGTTTAACTAATCCAGAGTGATTTTCCATCCGAGACAGGGGGCTACAAACACCTGCCAGAAAAATAAACAAAAACGACTAGCATTTAGAGAGTGTTTGTCATGTGCCAGGCATGGTTCTAAGCCCTCCACAGGCTTTAAATCATTTAATCCTTCAGTAACACCATGAGGAAAGTACAGTTATTACCTTCATTTTATAGACAATGTAATGGAAGCAAGAAGAGGTTAAATAACTGGCACAAGGTCGCACAGCTAGTAAGTGATAGAGCTGAGACTTGAACTCACATTTTATGAAAATTGTCATTCACACTTTTCACATGAATCCTTGGTCACAGTGTCCTTATCATCACTAGAGTCATTTTTCAGATACACAGCATTTTCCAGAATGTCATCTGCCATTTCATCCACGTTGTTTGAACTATAGGATTTTTTAATATGATTCTGTCAGTGGAAATTTTCCAAGCCACCAATACTTATTCACGTATAATTAGGTCACATGTTTTCTTTACTCCTACTATAGGTATACAGCCATGATCTCCAAAATACTACCACTTAATGATATTGTTTCCTCCCCCATCACTATACTTATTTTTCAATGAAGAATAGCCTTTTGTTATTACAGAAGCAGTATATATGCATTGTAGAAAACCAGAAAATACAGAGGGCAACAATAAGAAGATAAATATATATCATGTTCCCACTGTGGTAGGCTGGATAATGGCCCTTCAAAGATATCTATGTCCTGATCCCCAGAACTTGTGAACATGTTAAGTTACATGGCAAAGGGGAAGTAAGGTTGCAGGTGGAATTAAGGTTGCTAATCAACTGACCTTGAGATGGGAGGGTATCCTGGATTACCTTCATGGAAACCGATTATCACAAAGGTCCTAAAAAGTGGAAGAGGGATGCAGAAGAGGAGTTCAGGCCGATGCAATACGAGAAGGACTTGACCTGCTGTTGCTGGCTTTGAAGATGAAGGAAGGACCATGAGCCAGGGAATGTGGGCAGCCTCTAGAACCTGGAAAAAGCAAGGAAATGGATTCTCCCCTAGAGCCTCCAGAAAGGAATGCAGCCCTGCCAACACCCTGATTTAGCTCAGTGAGACCACGTTGGACTTCTAACTTACCGAAGAAATTTAATCCACCAAATTTTTTGGTAATTCGTGTGCAACAATGGAAAACTAATACACCCACCAACCAGAAACTGTTAAGTGTTAATATTTTATTATATATATTTCTAGATATTTTTATACACACATATGTATTTTTTAACTAAAACAAGATCATGATGCTGTAAAGAGTTTGTTTTCCTTTAATAATAATCTTTCTCTTTCCCTGTCAATAAATTTTCATAGCATCTAATACTGCAATCATATTGAAATTACCCTAATTGTTCCCCAGCTATCCCCCCAAAGCTGGTTTGTCCAAATCAGGATTTAGGTCTGGGCCATGCATTTTTTTTTTTTTTTTGGGCCATGCATTTTTAATGGTTTTATGTCCCTTAGGTATTTTTAATCTAAAACAGTCAGTTTTTTCATCTACTAATTTTCCTTCTCAATGTTTGTCTGATCGCTTCCTCATGTGGTCACTTAGCTTGCTCCTCTGTCCCCTGTATTTCCTATAAATTGGAAGTTACATCAGAGAGCTTGGTCAATTCACGTTAATAAATTTTGTCTAGAATACATTTTGGGTGCTGTTGTGTGTTTCATATGGCACTCCATCAGGAGGTACACGCCATCTGGTTTCCACCATTAGATACCGAAACTCAGACTGTCCTCTGGTTATGGGATGGCAGCCCGAGCTTGCTGCTCTAGAGGGATGTTATTCCCTTGTAATCAGAAAGTATTCTGTGTGGATTTACTTTAATACCATACAGATGTGCAGTTTCCCCTCAACTACGCACCTACTGGCCAGCTCCATCGGACAGCCCTTGCCTGAATGACTGTTCATGAGAAATCACAAAATGGTGATTTTTCTAATGCTATCATTTTTTCTACATTAATTAGCTGCTATTTCTTAGTGAAGAGACTCTTTCCCTAATCAACTAGGTCTGTTTGGTTACCCTGACAAACATTTTGGATTGGGGAAGCATTTTGGACTGCTTCTTCCTTTAGTCATCAATTCTCAAAGGGAGGAATTTAACAACCACCTCAATGATGACAACTAATATTTTTCTGCCTCTTTTCGAGTATCATTATGAGCTCACAGATTTTCACAACATCAGGGTATTTCTCTCTAGAATCCTCCTGCGTGATCATGTTACCAATTTGATGTATGTTTAGGTTTTTCAATTCTAGGATGTTTCTTTAGTTGTAATTTTTTAACAGGTAATGCATTTATGTAATTCAATATCAAAATTATATGGAAAAATATTCCCAAAGAATTCTTATTTCTACCCCTGCTCCCTTCCCTCCTACATAACAATATTTTATTAGTTTCTTATTTATATGTCCAGTGTAGTGGGGTTTTTTTGCATATATAAGTGTGTGTGTGTGTGTGTGTCTGTGTGTGTGGTGTAGATATACAGCCTTACTTTAACCCCTCTCCAATTCGTATATATACCCCTTGCTTTTTTTCTTCCACTTAATGGTATATTTTGGAGATCTCTCTATATCAGTACACAGAAGCCTTTCTCATTCTCTTTAAAACTTCTTAGAACTTCATTGTGTGACGTCCTGCAGTTTATTCAACCAGTTGCCTGTTGTTGAACTCTTGCATTCTTTCTAACCTTATATTATTGCAAAAAAATGCTTCAGTGAATAAACGTGTACATTTATTATCTTGTACTTGGGCAGATATAAAGGTAATAGATTCCTAGACTTTGCATTGCTGGGTCAAAGGGTTATTATATCAGTAATTCTCTTTGTGTTTCTAGATTATCCTGCAAGGACTCAATACTTCTAACTACTATGCTAAATTGCTTCTTGAAGGTCTTGGTGTCATCACACAGATGAGTGCATTAAAAAAAAAATGGAGCCTTAAAATAAAAACATATTAACACTAAGGTGAGACCATGTAGCAACTATCTATAGAACTCTTGTACAATGCTGGGGGGAGCATAAAATGATACAATCATTCTAGGGGACAGTTTGGCAATTTCTATATTAAGTTAAACATGCATCTATCCCATAGCCAAGAAATATCACCTCTAGGTATTTACCCAAGAGATATGAAAACATGTTTTGAAAAAAGAATTTAAGAAGAATATTCAGAGTAGCCTTATTTCTAATAAATCTAAACTGGAAACAACTCAAACGTCCATCAACAGTAAATGGATTAACAAATAGTGGTATATCTGTAGAATGTCACTCAACCATAAAAAGGAATGACATGTATTGATACATTAATAATGTGGATAAATCCCAAAATAATTATGCTGAGTAGAAGAAGCCAGACCAAAAAAGGACCGTGGGTTCCATTTATATGAAGTTCTAAAACAGATAATGCTAATTTATGGTGATTGAAATCAGAATGGTGGTGGCCTCTGTGAGTGCTGGGAATTGGCTAGATAGGATCAAGGTACTAGGGAACTTTCTGGGGTGATGGCAGTGTTCTATATTTTGATTAAGGTTGATTATGTGAGTGTAAACAATGATCAACAGTCATAACTGAATGCTTAATATCTTTGTAGTCATTTTATTGTGTCATGTAAATTATGCCTTCAATTTTTAAAAATTTGGTCCTCAGCAAGACTCTTTAAGAAGGGACATAGCCTTCTTCCCTCATCACCCCAACACTGTGTCCTCTCTTGTTCTGGATCTCTTAATACTCTTTACCTCTCTGACCCAGTCTTACATTTGACTAGCTTTTACTTTTATAGGCCCAAGTCTTAACTACTCGAGTAGGTTGTAAGTATCCTAAAACAGAGTTAGGATCATGCCACCTCAATACCCTTTACAACAATGGTTGATAACCTAGGCTGCATATTATTAGAATCACCTGGTGTCTTAGCTCAGCCTGCCATAACAAAATACCAGGGGCTGTGTGGCATAAACAACAGGGATTTATTTTCTCACATTTCTGGAGGCTGGAAGTTCAAGATTAGAATGCCAGCATAGTCAGGTTCTGGTGTGGCCTCTCTTCCTGGCTTTCAGATGGCTGCCTTCTCACTGTGTCTCACATGGCAGAGAGGGAGAGCAAGCTCTCTGGTGTCTCCTCTTATAAGGACACTAATGCCACCATGAAGGCCCCACCTCATCACTTCATCCAAACCCAATTACCTCCCAAAGGCCCCATCTCCAAATACTATCACATTGGGGGTTACAGCTTCAACATAGGAATTTGGGGGGGCCACATTCAGTGCATAGCACTTGGGAACATTAAAAAAAAAATTAGCAGTGCTTGAGTCTCATGCCCAGAGATCTTGATTCTCTTGATCTGAAGTGGGACCTGGACATCTGTATTTCTTTTAGATTCCCCCATAACATGCAGCTAGGGTTGAGGACTACTCTGTACCTTCCTGTTCAAGGTGAGGTCTGTGGACCAACAACATCAGCTTGTTAGAAATGCAGAATCTCTGGTCCCATCCCAGACTGGTGAACCCAAATTTGTATGGTAACAAAATCCCCAGCTGATTCCTTCGCACCATAAAACCTGAAAAATGCTGGTTTACGGCATCTTGCATAGACTCTCATATAAGTATAAGAATGCTTCATCAGTCAATTCCTGTTTAAATCCAAATAGATGAACATCTTGTCAGCAAACCAGATTTCAGCTTGTTTTCATCTTGGAAGCCTGGCAGGGTGCAGGTCTTGCCTACAAATAATTGCACCTTAGTGTGAAGCTTTTATATATTGCCCGTATATCACTGTCTATTAACAAAAAAGCGGCAAATAGACCCAATGTTACAAACAAAATCCCAATGTTTTTGCAAATATTTATACTACCATCCCAGCAATTCTATCACAATGAATGATTACTTCCTTAGCTTCAGGTGAGCTTTAAAATTGACAATGAAACAGAATAAGGTACTTGTACTCCAACTGAAAGAGAAGTGGCATTTAGCACGGAGTCTGAATACTGTGTAACTAATAAATAATTCAGTAAACTAGGGAAAGAAAAAACATGCAAGCTTAAACAAACAGCAGAGAATTCCTAACGCTTAAAATATCCTTAAGGTTGGGAAATGAGAAGATTATTATATATGATGCTATTTTGTGGCATAGAGGGCTAGGTTTCAAAAGATTTGATTACAATAATTATGCTTAATACTAAAAATATAGAAAGGAATGCAGTCTTACCTGATGTTTCAGAAGGCACTTGAAGGTCTTGTCATCCATCAAGATTATCAATGTGGTCTTCACTATGAATGTGGCTCATGAAAGTACTGAATAAGAGATTCCAGGCTGACACACTAAAAATGATGAATTTCCACTTTCCCTTTTCAGAAGTATCTAATGGATAGTTCTTTATTTTTAAGAACTATTAATATGAGAACCTTTGTGCTTAAAATATCCTCTGAATTCAGTATAAGTGTGTTTTTAAACTCCAACCTCAAGGATAATTTCTGCTACTGCCGATTGGTCACCTCATTTTCCTTTCTGTTCGTAATTGATAACTTCCTCATTATTAATGACATAATTAACTGGTTTGCTAAATTATATCAAAATAACTTTCTGGTTTAGTTCATAGCACCCTTATGGTCTATCCAATAAACTAAAAAGAAAAAATGCTAATCTATGTTAAGTACACATACATGTATACACACCTACAAATTCACCTTTATTTATTTAAAACCTTACATATTTTTTATTATTTTTTTTGGCAGTGCCACGGCTTGCGGGACCTTA
Organism: Stenella coeruleoalba; assembly: GCF_951394435.1. NCBI lineage: Eukaryota > Metazoa > Chordata > Mammalia > Artiodactyla > Delphinidae > Stenella > Stenella coeruleoalba. Next base: position 58,363,153 of record NC_137155.1, read on the forward strand.
GTTCCCTGACTAAGGATTGAACCTGCGCCCCCTGCAGTGGAAGCGCGGAGTCTTAACCACTGGACCGCCAGGGAAGTCCCACAAACTCACCTTTAAAAGAAGGGAGCCTCAATAATGTCTTGTATTTAAATTCCATTTCCCAATGCTTACGGTTGACATTCATCTAATTAGTGATCTGATTCAACCCAAAACGTTTTTATGGGATGCCTATTGTGTGCCCAGCAGAAATACACTTTGAAACTAAAAATCTTTTTTTATTGATTGAATTATAGTTGACTTAAAATATTATATTTGAAACTAAAAATCTTTTATATTGGATAAACATAATGAGAATTTATATCCCAGTATTGCAAATATTGAGTAAAGACCTTGCTGTTTCAGTAAAAATCAATTTAAAAGGATTTTTTTCCCCATTCCTTCCAAAACAACCTAGAAGATAATGGTATTTCTCCCTTAAACATTATATAAGAAAATCTCCTTTACATTAATAAAGTAAGAGACAGAAGTTTTTAATTTACATTTTTCCTTTTAGCAAAGATTTTTTTCTATTTTTATTAATTTTTAATGAAAAATAATAAATACACTTCTTACAAACAATTGAAACATTAGAAAAGGATATCCAGTGGGAAGTAGGTCCACATCTCTCAGAAGTGTTCCATGCACATACAAACATGTGTTTTATATCAATTTATAGCTCCATCTTTGCACATCATCTTATTCTCTGCTTTTTTTCACAGGTACCATGTATTCTTCTGTGCCCTGATGTTTTTCACTTAAGTAATTTTGGAGGTTTTCCCAGAACAGTACATGTAGATCAAGCTCATTTTCAATGCTGCATGGTATTCCAGGTATGGATTTAACCATCCACTATCCATATACATTTAAGGTTTTTTTCTAGGCTTTTGATATTATAGACAGTGTTTAATAAATAATGTGAAAATGTGTCCTTGCACCTAGATGCTAATATCTGCAGAATAGAATCTTGAAAATAAAACTGCTGTGTCCAAGAATATGGGCATCTATAATTTTGATACATGATGCCATATTTCCCTTCAAAACGCTTGACCCAGTATGCAGTATCTCCAGAAGCGTTTGAGGGTGCCTGTTTGCCTGTATGGGTGCCCATACATCGTTTTAGCAATTCATTCCTCACTCTCTTATATCATTAGTGTCTCCCGCTCTACTGGATCAGTCGGAATATGAACATGCTGTTGTTTCTTGCATCTTAAAAGAAAAAAACCATTTATTGGCCCCACTTGCCCAGTCCATTACAGCCCCATTTGTCTGCTTCCCTTTTGTGGCAAAACTACTAGAAAAATGATGTCTACACTTACTGTCCCTAATCCTTCTCTTCCCTGTCTCTGGACGCGCAGACTCAGCGGCCATGGCTCACGGGCCCAGCCGCTCCGCGGCATGTGGGATCTTCCCGGACCGGGGCATGAACCTGCGTCCCCTGCATCGGCAGGCGGACTCTCAACCACTGCGCTACCAGGGAAGCCCTTCCCTGTCTTCTTGAATCTTCTCCAGTTAGGACTTTCAGCCTCACCACTTTACCAAAACTGCTTCCGGCAAGTTGCCAATGACCATTGCTTCAGCAGTGGTGAATTCTTAGTCTTCATCTTGCTCTGCTTGTGAGCAGCCTTTGAGAGGGTTGATCCGTCCGTTTTTCTTGGACCATTTCTCATGGCTTCAGTGATGCCACACTCTCCTTCAACCATACAAACTGCTCCTTCTCACTTTCCTTTGTTGGTTTCTTCCCATCTCCATGACGTCTTTTCTTTTTTTTTAATAAGTTTATTTATTTTGGGCTGCGTTGGGTCTTCGTTGCTGCGCGCGGGCTTTCTCTAGTTGTGGCGAGCGGGGGCTACTCTTCGTTGTGGTGTGCAGACTTCTCATTGTGGTGTCTTCTCTTGTTGCGGAGCACGGGCTCTAGGGGCATGGGCTCAGTAGTTGTAGTGCACGGGCTTAGTTGCTCCACAGCATGTGGGATCTTCCTGGACCAGGGATGGAACCCGTGTCCCCTGCACTGGCAGGCGGATTCTTAACCACTGTGCCACCAGGGAAGTCCCTCCATGACATCTTGATGTTGGAGTGCCCCAGGTCCCAGTCTTTGGACCTCATCCCTGTCTGTGCCTCTTCTTTGGCAATCCAGTCTACCCACATGGCATTAAATACCTTGTCTGTCTCAAAGACCTCAAATTGTCTGGTTGGATCTGGCCTGGATCTCTCTTCTAAACACAAACTTGTGTGTTGAGCTACCTACTTGATATCTCTACTTGCATATCAGAGGGATCTCAAGTTAGACATGTCTGAAGTGTGGTATTTCCCTAAAACTTCTTTCTTCCACTTGTGCACACATCACATCCAACCCACTAGGAAACCTTGTTGGCTCTACCTTCAGAATATATCCAGATTCTGTCCACGTCTTGGCACTTCCACCAGCAACACCCCAGTCCAGGCAGCTGTCATCTCTCACCTGGATTATTTCAATAACTTCCCGCTTCCATTCTCGCCCCCCCACCATCTGTTCTCCATAGCACAACACAGCAGCCAGAGTGATCTTGTTATTACCTATCAAATCACATCACCCCCTGCTCAGAACCTTTCCATGGCTCACAGAGTTTAAAGGCAGAATGTGACACTCCCCCCACCCCCTGAGAACATTCCTCTCTGATCTCATCTCCTATTACTCTGCTCCTCTCTCTGCTCTAGTCCCACTGGCCTTTTTGCTGTTCTTCTGGTGCCAGTGCAGGCATAAGCTAAGGGATCTAAGGGAAGAAAAGAGCAGAATCCAGAAATGGACTTATCTGTGTATTTAAATGCTTTATTTAAAATGCTTGTTTTAGCATTTACTGAAAAGGGGGGAAATGATATACTTTCCAAGAAATGGTTTTGGGACATTCAGGAATGAAATGCAGGCAGATCTAAAGTCTGAGCCTCCTGGGTGATACTCTGTGAAATTGCATTTCATTTCACCCAATCTCCTAGTTAACACTCAGAAACACAGGGGTTGTTTTGCACCCCATGAGTGTGTAGGCACGTTAGCAGAGTCTCGGGAACAGACAGATGTGAGGCAGGGCCAGGAGGGAATAAAAGCCCACGAGTGTACTTCTAGGCTACAGTGGAACCCTCAGTGCTCAAGACAGTACCATCCACAGCTGCCTATCTCCTTTGGGGACCTGGGAAGCTGTGGCTGTGTCTGGGAGCACGCCGTCTTATCTCTTACCTTCTCTGTGGAGATATAACCATCTCTATGTGTTTCCACATCATTTGCCATCATAACTGGTACATTGAACAAGCAGGTCTTAGAAGGTTCAATTGCAAAGCAACATTATTTGTATTTCCAAGTATCTTCTATAATCCATTCCATGGGATATTTCTTTACCATCACCTAGATGAAAATTCAGGCAGACCCCTGAGTTGTCTGGTGCCTCTTCAATAATACAAATGGATCTGCAGTCAGTCACTTTAAATCGCAAAAACCCACTCATTTTAGTAATTAAATTCCATGTAATAATTAACACCTTGCTTTGCAGATAAAGCTTCTCATCCTCTAAGCCTGCAGTAGGGGTGGGGTTGTGATCAGCTTTTTCTCTTTTTGTCCAAGCAGGGCTTCTCCTCTTGTTACCCTATTATGCTAACCACAGTTTCTGGCTTCTCCAGGATGGAGATCTGGGGAGACAGAGTGGTAATAAGAATGGAAAAGATCTTTCCTGATTGATATTATTGTGGTCAGTCTTCTCCAGACTCGGCAGATATTTTAAGGTAACTCTCTTATGTGGGGATCCTTCAGAAACCCACCGATGAAAGAAGACACCTTTGTTAAAATAGACTTCCCGATTTCCATCAGTGACAGGCTTCTGGAGGGGCAGAGCCAAGTGGCAGCCCTTAACAGCCATCAGCAAGGTGGGTGCAGTTACTATAATGGGCAGAGTGTCTGCAGCAGCAAAGCAGAGTATTTCAGCACACGAGAACCTTTGATGTTTGTTCATTGTTCATCGTGGCCCTAGGACCAAAACAGATCGGAATTCTACTAGGAATCACTTGATTTATATAACTGGGAAATCTCTAGATCCAGTGACTAGAAACCTGAGTTCAATGTAGAGTCATAGCTCATCACCCAAGTCTCAGATCTGAATCAGCTGAAAGACATAGAAATGCCCGGATCACTGATTTTGCAGCTGGGTCCAAGGAGGAGCCGCAGCGACAGCACCTGGGAATTTGTTAGAAATGCAAATTTCCAGACCCTCCCCCAGCCCTACGGATGCAAACACTCTGGAGGAGGGTCCAGCAGTCTTTGTTTTAGCAGGCACTTCAGCTGAGTCCTGTGCATGCTAAGGTCTGAGAACTCTGACCTTGAGAGAAGGAGAGGCTGGGAAGCCTTAGAAGGGACCCTGTAACATTGCTGTAAGTACCTAGTGTCAATCTTCCTTTAAGTCTTCTCCGGAAGATCTGCAGCCATTAACTAGGGTAACTGCAGTGAGGAAGGGGGACTGTCCAGGCCTTTGGGAAATTTCTAGACGTTAGTTCTGAGTCGATGCTAATCTGTAAAGTTCCAACATGCCTCTGGACCACGGAGAGGGGTTGGGGGTAGGGGTCTCGTGTGGTGATCAAATAATAAATGAAATTTTGGGGTGTGGCTGCCTCACAGTGGGTCTACTCACCCCCACTATGTTTATTTTCCCATCCCTGAATAGAGCTGTAATAGGTGTCCTCAGCAACTAGAAGAACCCCTGTATTGATTCCCTGACCTGGGTGATGAGCCTTATTATGGTAGGCAGGACCATGCAGAAGCCACCTGGAATTTCCTCTTCTTACCTAAGAGTAAACT